>NW_027309800.1:0-738151 GCF_047496795.1 Chiloscyllium punctatum | reverse complement strand
TCTGTTTCTCGCCCTCTGTTTCAGCCCCTCTGTTTCTCGCCCTCTGTTTCTCGCCCTCTGTTTCAGCCCCTCTGTTTCTCGCGCTCTGTTTCAGCCCCTCTGTTTCTCGCCCTCTGTTTCAGCCCCTCTATTTCTCGCCCTCTGTTTCAGCCCCTCTATTTTAGCCCCACTGTTTCAGCCCCTCTGGTTCAGCCCCTCTGTTTCTCGCCCTCTGTTTCAGCCCCTCTGTTTCTCGCACTCTGTTTCAGCCCCTCTGTTTCCGCCCCTCTGTTTCAGCCCCTCTGTTTCAGCCCCTCTGTTTCTCGCCCTCTGTTTCAGCCCCTCTGTTTCTTGCCCTCTGTTTCAGCCACTCTGTTTCTCGCCCTCTGTTTCAGCCACTCTGTTTCTCGCCCTCTGTTTCAGCCCCTCTGTTTCAGCCCCTCTGTTGCAGTCCCTCTGTTTCAGCCCCTCTGTTTCTCGCCCTCTGTTTCATCCCCTCTGTTTCTCGTCCTGTGTTTCAGCCTCTCTGTTTCTCGCCCTCTGTTTCAGCCCCACTGTTTCAGCCCCTCTGTTTCAGCCCCTCTGTTTCAGCCCCTCTGTTTCTCGCCCTCTGTTTCAGCCCCTCTGTTTCTCGCCCTCTGTATCAGCCGCTTTGTTTCAGCCCCTTTGTTTCAGCCCCTCTTTTTCAGCCGCTCTGTTTCTCGCCCTCTGTTTCAGCCCCTCTGTTTCTCCCCCTCTGTTTCAGCCCCTCTGTTTCAGCCCATCTGATTCAGCCTGTCTGATTCAGCCCCTCTGTTTCTCGCCCTCTGCTTCAGCCACACTGTTTCAGCCCCTCTGTTTCTTCACCTCTGTTTCAGCGTCTCTGTTTCTCGCCCTCTGTTTCTCGCCCTCTGTTTCAGCCCCTCTGTTTCTCGCCCTCTGTTTCAGTCCGTCTGTTTCGCGCTCTCTGACCCAGCCCCTTTGTTTCAGTCCCTCTGTTTCTCGCCCTCTGTTTCTGCCCGTCTGTTTCTCGCCCTCTGTTTCAGCCCCTCTGTTTCAGACCCTCTGTTTCAGTCCCTCTGTTTCTCGCCCACTGTTTCTCGCACTCTGTTTCAGCCCCTCTGTTTCTCGCCCTCTGTTTCAGCCCCTCTGTATCAGCCCCTCTGTTTCAGCCCCTCTGTTTCTCGCCCTCTGTTTCAGCCCCTCTGTTTCTTGCCCTCTGTTTCAGCCCCTCTGTTTCTCGCCCTCTGTTCCAGCCCCTCTGTTTCAGCCCCTCTGATTCAGCCCCTCTGTTTCAGCCCCTCTGTTTCTCGCCCTCTGTTTCAGACCCTCTGATTCAGCCCCACTGTTTCAGCCCCTCTGAATCAGCCCCTCTGTTTCAGCCCCTCTGTTTCAGCCCCTCTGTTTCTCGCCCTCTGTTTCAGCCCCTCTGTTTCTCACCCTCTGTTTCAGCACCTCTGTTTCAACCCCTCTGTTTCTCGCCCTCTGTTTCAGCCCCTCTGATTCAGCACCTCTGTTTCTCGCCCTCTGTTCAAGCCCCTCTGTTTCTCGCCATCTGTTTCAGCCCCTCTGTTTCTCGCCCTCTGTTTCAGCCCCTCTGTTTCAGCCCCTCTGTTTCAGCCCCTCTGTTTCTCGCCCTCTGTTTCAGCCCCTCTGTTTCTCGCCGTCTGTTTCAGCCCCTCTATTTCTAACCCTCTGAATCAGCCCCTCTGTTTCAGCCCCACTGTTTCAGCCCCTTTGTTTCAGCCCCTCTGTTTCTCGCCCTCTGTTTCAGCCCCTCTGATTCAGCCCCACTGTTTCAGCCCCTCTGAATCAGCCCCTCTGATTCAGCTCCTCTGTTTCAGACCCTCTGTTTCAGCCCCTCTGTTTGTCGTCATCTGTTTCAGCCCCTCTGTTTTTCACACTCTGTTTTAGCCCCTCTGTTTCAGCCCCACTGTTTCTCGCCCTCTGTTTCAGCCCCTCTGTTTCTCGCCCTCTGTTTCAGCTCCTCTGATTCAGCCCCTCTGTTTCTCGCACTCTGTTTCAGCCCCTCTGTTTCTCGCCCTCTTTTTCAGCCCCTCTGTTTCTCGCCCTCTGTTTCAGCCCCTCTGTTTCAGCCCCTCTGTTTCTCGCCCTCTGTTTCAGCCCCTCTGTTTCTCGCCCTCTGATTCAGCCCCTCTGTTTCTCGCCCTCTGTTTCAGCCCCTCTGTTTCTCGCCCTCTGATTCATCCCCTCTGTTTCTCGCCCTCTGTTTCAGCCCCTCTGTTTCAGCCCCTCTGTTTCAGCCCCTCTGTTTCTCGCCCTCTGTTTCTGCCCCTCTGTTTCTTGCCCTCTGTTTCAGGCCCTCTGTTTCTCGCCCTCTGTTTCAGCCTCTCTGTTTCTTGCCCTCGGATTCAGCCCCTCTGTTTCAGCCCATCTGTTTCAGCCCCTTTGTTTCAGCCCCTCTGTTTCTCGCCCTCTGTTTCAGCCCCTCTGTTTCAGCCCCTCTGTTTCAGCTCCTCTGTTTCTCGCCCTCTGTTTCAGCCCCTCTGTTTCTTGCCCTCTGTTTCAGCCCCTCTGTTTCAGCCCCTCTGTTTCTCGCCCTCTGTTTCTGCCCCTCTGTTTCTCGCCCTCTGTTTCAGCCCCTCTGTTTCTCGCCCTCTGATTCAGCCCCTCTGTTTCTCGCCCTCTGTTTCAGCCCCTCTGTTTCAGCCCCTCTGTTTCAGCCCCTCTGTTTCTCGCCCTCTGTTTCTGCCCCTCTGTTTCTTGCCCTCTGTTTCAGGCCCTCTGTTTCTCGCCCTCTGTTTCAGCCTCTCTGTTTCTTGCCCTCGGATTCAGCCCCTCTGTTTCTGCCCCTCTGTTTCAGCCCCTCTGTTTCAGCTCCTCTGTTTCTCGCCCTCTGTTTCAGCCCCTCTGTTTCTTGCCCTCTGTTTCAGCCCCTCTGTTTCAGCCCCTCTGTTTCTCGCCCTCTGTTTCTGCCCCTCTGTTTCTCGCCCTCTGTTTCAGCCCCTCTGTTTCTCGCCTTCTGTTTCAGCCCCTCTGATTCAGCCCCTCTGTTTCAGCCCCTCTGATTCAGCCCCTCTGATTCAGCCCCTCTGTTTCTCGCCCTCTGTTTCAGCCCCTCTGTTTCAGCCCCTCTGTTTCATCCACTCGGTTTCAGCCCCTCTGGTTCTTGCCCTGTGTTTCAGCCCCTCTATTTCTCGCCCTCTGTTTCAGCCCCTCTGTTTCTCGCCCTCTATTTCAGCCCCTCTGTTTCGCACTCTCTGTTTCAGCCCCTCTGTTTCAGCCCCTCTGTTTCTCGCCCTCTGTTTCAGCCCCTCTGTTTCTCGCCCTCTGTTTCAGCGCCTCTGTTTCTCGCCCTCTGTTTCAGCCCCTCTGATTCAGCCCCTCTGTTTCAGCCCCTCTGAATCAGCCCCTCTGTTTCAGCCCCTCTGTTTCAGCCCCTCTGTTTCTCGCCCTCTGTTTCAGCCCCTCTGTTTCTCACCCTCTGTTTCAGCACCTCTGTTTCAGCCCCTCTGTTTCTCGCCCTCTGTTTCAGCCCCTCTGTTTCTCGCCCTCTGTTTCAGCCCCTCTGATTCAGCCCCTCTGTTTCTCGCCCTCTGTTCAAGCCCCTCTGTTTCTCTCCCTCTGTTTCAGCCCCTCTGTTTCTCGCCCTCTGTTTCAGCCCCTCTGTTTCAGACCCTCTGTTTCAGCCCCTCTGTTTCTCGCCCTCTGTTTCAGCCCCTCTATTTCTCGCCCTCTGTTTCAGCCCCTCTGTTTCAGCCCCACTGTTTCAGCCCATTTGTTTCAGCCCCTCTGTTTCTCGCCCTCTGTTTCAGCCCCTCTGATTCAGCCCCACTGTTTCAGCCCCTCTGAATCAGCCCCTCTGTTTCAGCCCCTCTGTTTCAGCCCCTCTGTTTCTCGCCCTGTGTTTCAGCCCCTCTGTTTCTCACCCTCTGTTTCAGCACCTCTGTTTCAGCCCCTCTGTTTCTCGCCCTCTGTTTCAGCCCCTCTGATTCAGCCCCTCTGTTTCTCGCCCTCTGTTCAAGCCCCTCTGTTTCTCGCCATCTGTTTCAGCCCCTCTGATTCTCGCCCTCTGTTTCAGCCCCTCTGTTTCAGCCCCTCTGATTCAGCCCCTCTGTTTCAGACCCTCTGTTTCAGCCCCTCTGTTTCTCGTCCTCTGTTTCAGCCCCTCTGTTTTTCACACTCTGTTTTAGCCCCTCTGTTTCAGCCCCACTGTTTCTCGCCCTCTGTTTCAGCCCCTGTGTTTCTCGCCCTCTGTTTCAGCTCCTCTGATTCAGCCCCTCTGTTTCTCGCACTCTGTTTCAGCCCCTCTGTTTCTCGCCCTCTGTTTCAGCCCCTCTGTTTCTCGCCCTCTGTTTCAGCCCCTCTGTTTCTCGCCCTCTGATTCAGCCCCTCTGTTTCTCGCCCTCTGTTTCAGCCCCTCTGTTTCAGCCCCTCTGTTTCAGCCCCTCTGTTTCTCGCCCTCTGTTTCTGCCCCTCTGTTTCTTGCCCTCTGTTTCAGGCCCTCTGTTTCTCGCCCTCTGTTTCAGCCCCTCTGTTTCAGCCCCTTTGTTTCAGCCCCTCTGTTTCTCGCCCTCTGTTTCAGCCCCTCTGTTTCAGCCCCTCTGTTTCAGCTCCTCTGTTTCTCGCCCTCTGTTTCAGCCCCTCTGTTTCTTGCCCTCTGTTTCAGCCCCTCTGTTTCAGCCCCTCTGTTTCTCGCCCTCTGTTTCTGCCCCTCTGTTTCTCGCCCTCTGTTTCAGCCCCTCTGTTTCTCGCCTTCTGTTTCAGCCCCTCTGATTCAGCCCCTCTGTTTCAGCCCCTCTGATTCGCACTCTCTGTTTCAGCCCCTCTGTTTCAGCCCCTCTGTTTCTCGCCCTCTGTTTCAGCCCCTCTGTTTCTCGCCCTCTGTTTCAGCGCCTCTGTTTCTCGCCCTCTGTTTCAGCCCCTCTGATTCAGCCCCTCTGTTTCAGCCCCTCTGAATCAGCCCCTCTGTTTCAGCCCCTCTGTTTCAGCCCCTCTGTTTCTCGCCCTCTGTTTCAGCCCCTCTGTTTCTCACCCTCTGTTTCAGCACCTCTGTTTCAGCCCCTCTGTTTCTCGCCCTCTGTTTCAGCCCCTCTGTTTCTCGCCCTCTGTTTCAGCCCCTCTGATTCAGCCCCTCTGTTTCTCGCCCTCTGTTCAAGCCCCTCTGTTTCTCTCCCTCTGTTTCAGCCCCTCTGTTTCTCGCCCTCTGTTTCAGCCCCTCTGTTTCAGACCCTCTGTTTCAGCCCCTCTGTTTCTCGCCCTCTGTTTCAGCCCCTCTATTTCTCGCCCTCTGTTTCAGCCCCTCTGTTTCAGCCCCACTGTTTCAGCCCCTTTGTTTCAGCCCCTCTGTTTCTCGCCCTCTGTTTCAGCCCCTCTGATTCAGCCCCACTGTTTCAGCCCCTCTGAATCAGCCCCTCTGTTTCAGCCCCTCTGTTTCAGCCCCTCTGTTTCTCGCCATCTGTTTCAGCCCCTCTGTTTCTCACCCTCTGTTTCAGCACCTCTGTTTCAGCCCCTCTGTTTCTCGCCCTCTGTTTCAGCCCCTCTGATTCAGCCCCTCTGTTTCTCGCCCTCTGTTCAAGCCCCTCTGTTTCTCGCCATCTGTTTCAGCCCCTCTGATTCTCGCCCTCTGTTTCAGCCCCTCTGTTTCAGACCCTCTGTTTCAGCCCCTCTGTTTCTCGCCCTCTGTTTCAGCCCCTCTGTTTCTCGCCCTCTGTTTCAGCCCCTCTATTTCTCGCCCTCTGTTTCAGCCCCTCTGTTTCAGCCCCACTGTTTCAACCCCTTTGTTTCAGCCCCTCTGTTTCTCGCCCTCTGTTTCAGCGCCTCTGATTCAGCCCCACTGTTTCAGCCCCTCTGAATCAGCCCCTCTGATTCAGCCCCTCTGTTTCAGACCCTCTGTTTCAGCCCCTCTGTTTCTCGCCCTCTGTTTCAGCCCCTCTGTTTCAGCCCCTCTGTTTCAGCCCCACTGTTTCTCGCCCTCTGTTTCAGCCCCTCTGTTTCTCGCCCTCTGTTTCAGCTCCTCTGATTCAGCCCCTCTGTTTCTCGCCCTCTGTTTCAGCCCCTCTGTTTCTCGCCCTCTTTTTCAGCCCCTCTGTTTCTTGCCCTCTGTTTCAGCCCCTCTGTTTCAGCCCCTCTGTTTCAGCCCCTCTGTTTCTCGCCCTCTGTTTCAGCCCCTCTGTTTCTCGCCCTCTGTTTCAGCCCCTCTGTTTCTGCCCCTCTGTTTCAGCCCCTCTGTTTCTCGCCCTCTGTTTCAGCCCCTCTGTTTCTCGCCCTCTGTTTCAGCCCCTCTGTTTCGCACTCTCTGTTTCAGCCCCTCTGTTTCAGCCCCTCTGTTTCTCGCCCTCTGTTTCAGCCCCTCTGTTTCTCGCCCTCTGTTTCAGCGCCTCTGTTTCTCGCCCTCTGTTTCAGCCCGTCTGATTCAGCCCCTCTGTTTCAGCCCCTCTGAATCAGCCCCTCTGTTTAAGCCCCTCTGTTTCAGCCCCTCTGTTTCTCGCCCTCTGTTTCAGCCCCTCTGTTTCTCACCCTCTGTTTCAGCACCTCTGTTTCAGCCCCTCTGTTTCTCGCCCTCTGTTTCAGCCCCTCTGTTTCTCGCCTTCTGTTTCAGCCCCTCTGATTCAGCCCCTCTGTTTCTCGCCCTCTGTTCAAGCCCCTCTGTTTCTCGCCCTCTGTTTCAGCCCCTCTGTTTCTCGCCCTCTGTTTCAGACCCTCTGTTTCAGACCCTCTGTTTCAGCCCCTCTGTTTCTCGCCCTCTGTTTCAGCCCCTCTATTTCTCGCCCTCTGTTTCAGCCCCTCTGTTTCAGCCCCACTGTTTCAGCCCCTTTGTTTCAGCCCCTCTGTTTCTCGCCCTCTGTTTCAGCCCCTCTGATTCAGCCCCACTGTTTCAGCCCCTCTGAATCAGCCCCTCTGTTTCAGCCCCTCTGTTTCAGCCGCTCTTTTTCTCGCCCTGTGTTTCAGCCCCTCTGTTTCTCACCCTCTGTTTCAGCACCTCTGTTTCAGCCCCTCTGTTTCTCGCCCTCTGTTCAAGCCCCTCTGTTTCTCGCCATCTGTTTCAGCCCCTCTGATTCTCGCCCTCTGTTTCAGCCCCTCTGTTTCAGACCCTCTGTTTCAGCCCCTCTGTTTCTCGCCCTCTGTTTCAGCCCCTCTGTTTCTCGCCCTCTGTTTCAGCCCCTCTGTTTCAGCCCCACTGTTTCAGCCCCTTTGTTTCAGCCCCTCTGTTTCTCGCCCTCTGTTTCAGCGCCTCTGATTCAGCCCCACTGTTTCAGCCCCTCTGAATCAGCCCCTCTGATTCAGCCCCTCTGTTTCAGACCCTCTGTTTCAGCCACTCTGTTTCTCGCCCTCTGATTCAGCCCCTCTGTTTCTCGCCCTCTGTTTCAGCCCCTCTGTTTCTCGCCCTCTGTTTCAACCCCTCTGATTCAGCCACTCTGTTTCAGCCCCTCTGATTCAGCCCCTCTGTTTCAGCCCCTCTATTTCAGCCCCTCTGTTTCAGCCCCTCTGTTTTTCGCCCTCTGTTTCAGCCCCTCTGTTTCTCGCCCTCTGTTTCAGGCTCTCTGTTTCAGCCCGTCTGTTTCAGCCCCTCTGTTTCAGCCCCTCTGTTTCTCGCCCTCTGTTTCTCGCCCGCTGTTTCGGCCCCTTTGTTTCTCGCCCTCTGTTTCAGCCCCTCTGTTTCAGTCCCTCTGATTCAGACCCTCTGATTCAGCCCCTCTGTTTCTCGCCCTCTGTTTCATCCCCTCTGTTTCAGCCCCTCTGTTTCTGCCGCTCTGTTTCAGCCCCTCTGTTTCTCGCCCTCTGTTTCAGCCCCTCTGTTTTTCGCCCTCTGTTTCAGCCCCTCTGTTTCAGGCTCTCTGTTTCAGCCCGTCTGTTTCAGCCCCTCTGTTTCAGCCCCTCTGTTTCTTGCCCTCTGTTTCTCGCCCGCTGTTTCAGCCCCTTTGTTTCTCGCCCTCTGTTTCAGCCCCTCTGTTTCAGCTCCTCTGATTCAGCCCCACTGTTTCAGCCCCTCTGTTGCAGCCCCTCTGTTTCTCGCCCTCAGTTTCTGCCCCTCTGTTTCTCGCCCTCTGTTTCAGCCCCTCTGTTTCTCGCTCTCTGTTTCAGCCCCTCTGTTTCTCGCCTTCTGTTTCAGCCCCACTGATTCAGCCCCTCTGTTTCAGCCCTTCTGATTCAGCCCCTCTGATTCAGCCCCTCTGTTTCTCGCCCTCTTGTTTCAGCCCCTCTGTTTCAGCCCTTCTGTTTCAGCCACTCTGTTTCAGCCCCTCTGTTTCTTGCCCTCTGTTTCAGCCCCTCTCTTTCTCGACCTCTGTTTCATTCCCTCTGTTTCTCGCCATCTGTTTCAGCCCGTCTGTTTCGCGCTCCCTGTTTCAGCCCCTCTGTTTCAGCTCCTCTGTTTCTCACTCTCTGTTTCAGCCCGTCTGTTTCTCACCCTCTGTTTCTCGCCCTCTGTTTCAGCCCCTCTGTTTCTCACCCTCTGTTCCAGCCCCTCTGTTTCAGCCCCTCTGTTTCTCGCTCTCTGTTTCTGCCCCTCTGTTTCTCGCCCTCTGTTTCAGCCCCTCTGTTTCCCGACCTCTGTTTCTCGCCCTCTGTTTCAGCCCCTCTGTTTCTCGTCCTCTGTTTCAGCCCCTCTGTTTCTCGACCTCTGTTTCTCGCCCTCTGTTTCAGCCCCTCTGTTTCTCTTCCTCTGTTTCAGCCCCTCTGTTTCTCGCCCTCTGTTTCAGCCCCACTGAGTCAGCCCCTCTGATTTAGCCCCTCTGTTTCAGCCCCTCTGTTTCTCGCCCTCTGTTTCAGCCCCTCTGTTTCTCACCCTCTGTTCCAGCCCCTCTGTTTCAGCCCCTCTGTTTCTCGCTCTCTGTTTCTGCCCCTCTGTTTCTCGCCCTCTGTTTCAGCCCCTCTGTTTCTCGACCTCTGTTTCTCGCCCTCTGTTTCAGCCCCTCTGTTTCTCGTCCTCAGTTTCAGCCCCTCTGTTTCTCGCCCTCTGTTTCAGCACCTCTGTTTCAGCCCCTCTGTTTCAGCCCCTCTGTTTCAGCCCCTCTGTTTCTCGCCCTCTGTTTCAGCCCCTCTGTTTCTCGCCCTCTGTTTCAGCCCCTCTATTTCTCGCCATCTGTTTCAGCCCCTCTGTTTCTCGCCCTCTGTTTCAGCCCCTCTGATTCAGACCCTCTGTTTCAGCCCCTCTGTTTCTCGCCCTCTGTTTCAGCCCCTGTTTCTCGCCCTCTGTTTCAGCCCCTCTATTACTCGCCCTCTGTTTCAGCCCCTCTATTTCAACCCCACTGTTTCAGCCCCTTTGTTTCAGCCCCTCTGTTTCTCGCCCTCTGTTTCAGCCCCTCTGATTCAGTCCCACTGTTTCAGCCCCTCTGAATCAGCCCCTCTGATTCAGCCCCTCTGTTTCAGACCCTCTGTTTCAGCCCCTCTGTTTCTCGCCCTCTGTTTCAGCCCCTCTGTTTCTCACCCTCTGTTTTAGCCCCACTGTTTCAGCCCCACTGTTTCTCGCCCTCTGTTTCAGCCCCTCTGTTTCTCGCCCTCTGTTTCAGCTCCTCTGATTCAGCCTCTCTGTTTCTCGCCCTCTGTTTCAGCCCCTCTGTTTCTCGCGCTCTTTTTCAGCCCCTCTGTTTCTCGCCCTCTGTTTCAGCCCCTCTGTTTCAGCCCCACTGTTTCAGCCCCTCTGTTTCTCGCCCTCTGTTTCAGCCCCTCTGTTTCTCGCCCTCTGATTCAGCCCCTCTGTTTCTCGCCCTCTGTTTCAGCCCCTCTGTTTCTCGCCCTCTGATTCAGCCCCTCTGTTTCTCGCCCTCTGTTTCTCGCCCTCTGTTTCAGCCCCTCTGTTTCAGCCCCTCTGTTTCAGCCCCTCTGTTTCTCGCCCTCTGTTTCAGCCCCTCTGTTTCTTGCCCTCTGTTTCAGCCCCTCTGTTTCTCGCCCTCTGTTTAAGCCTCTCTGTTTCTTGCCCTCGGATTCAGCCCCTCTGTTTCAGCCCCTCGGTTTCAGCCCCTCTGTTTCAGCCCCTCTGTTTCTCGCCCTCTGTTTCAGCCCCTCTGTTTCAGCCCCTCTGTTTCAGCTCCACTGTTTCTCGCCCTCTGTTTCAGCCCCTCTGTTTCTTGCCCTCTGTTTCAGCCCCTCTGTTTCAGCCCCTCTGTTTCTCGCCCTCTGTTTCTGCCCCTCTGTTTCTCGCCCTCTGTTTCAGCCCCTCTGTTTCTCGCCTTCTGTTTCAGCCCCTCTGATTCAGCCCCTCTGTTTCAGCCCCTCTGATTCATCCCCTCTGATTCAGCCCCTCTATTTCTCGCCCTCTGTTTCAGCCCCTCTGTTTCAGCCCTTCTATTTCAGCCACTCGGTTTCAGCCCCTCTGTTTCTTGCCCTGTGTTTCAGCCCCTCTGTTTCTCGCCCTCTGTTTCAGCCCCTCTGTTTCTCGCCCTCTGTTTCAGCCCCTCTGTTTCGCACTCTCTGTTTCAGCCCCTCTGTTTCAGCCCCTCTGTTTCTCGCCCTCTGTTTCTGCTCCTCTGTTTCTCGCCCTCTGATTCAGCCCCTCTTTTTCTCGCCCTCTGTTTCAGCCCCTCTGATTCAGCCCCTCTGTTTCAGCCTCTCTGAATCAGCACCTCTGTTTCAGCCCCTCTGTTTCAGCCCCTCTGTTTCTCGCCCTCTGTTTCAGCCCCTCTGTTTCTCACCCTCTGTTTCAGCACCTCTGTTTCTGCCCCTCTGTTTCTCGCCCTCTGTTTCAGCCCCTCTGTTTCTCCCCCTCTGTTTCAGCCCCTCTGAGTCAGCCCCTCTGTTTCAGCCCCTCTATTTCTCGCCCTCTGTTTCAGCCCCTCTGTTTCAGCCCCACTGTTTCAACCCCTTTGTTTCAGCCCCTCTGTTTCTCGCCCTCTGTTTCAGCGCCTCTGATTCAGCCCCACTGTTTCAGCCCCTCTGAATCAGCCCCTCTGATTCAGCCCCTCTGTTTCAGACCCTCTGTTTCAGCCCCTCTGTTTCTCGCCCTCTGTTTCAGCCCCTCTGTTTCAGCCCCTCTGTTTCAGCCCCACTGTTTCTCGCCCTCTGTTTCAGCCCCTCTGTTTCTCGCCCTCTGTTTCAGCTCCTCTGATTCAGCCCCTCTGTTTCTCGCCCTCTGTTTCAGCCCCTCTGTTTCTCGCCCTCTTTTTCAGCCCCTCTGTTTCTTGCCCTCTGTTTCAGCCCCTCTGTTTCAGCCCCTCTGTTTCAGCCCCTCTGTTTCTCGCCCTCTGTTTCAGCCCCTCTGTTTCTCGCCCTCTGTTTCAGCCCCTCTGTTTCTGCCCCTCTGTTTCAGCCCCTCTGTTTCTCGCCCTCTGTTTCAGCCCCTCTGTTTCTCGCCCTCTGTTTCAGCCCCTCTGTTTCGCACTCTCTGTTTCAGCCCCTCTGTTTCAGCCCCTCTGTTTCTCGCCCTCTGTTTCAGCCCCTCTGTTTCTCGCCCTCTGTTTCAGCGCCTCTGTTTCTCGCCCTCTGTTTCAGCCCGTCTGATTCAGCCCCTCTGTTTCAGCCCCTCTGAATCAGCCCCTCTGTTTAAGCCCCTCTGTTTCAGCCCCTCTGTTTCTCGCCCTCTGTTTCAGCCCCTCTGTTTCTCACCCTCTGTTTCAGCACCTCTGTTTCAGCCCCTCTGTTTCTCGCCCTCTGTTTCAGCCCCTCTGTTTCTCGCCTTCTGTTTCAGCCCCTCTGATTCAGCCCCTCTGTTTCTCGCCCTCTGTTCAAGCCCCTCTGTTTCTCGCCCTCTGTTTCAGCCCCTCTGTTTCTCGCCCTCTGTTTCAGACCCTCTGTTTCAGACCCTCTGTTTCAGCCCCTCTGTTTCTCGCCCTCTGTTTCAGCCCCTCTATTTCTCGCCCTCTGTTTCAGCCCCTCTGTTTCAGCCCCACTGTTTCAGCCCCTTTGTTTCAGCCCCTCTGTTTCTCGCCCTCTGTTTCAGCCCCTCTGATTCAGCCCCACTGTTTCAGCCCCTCTGAATCAGCCCCTCTGTTTCAGCCCCTCTGTTTCAGCCCCTCTTTTTCTCGCCCTGTGTTTCAGCCCCTCTGTTTCTCACCCTCTGTTTCAGCACCTCTGTTTCAGCCCCTCTGTTTCTCGCCCTCTGTTTCAGCCCCTCTGATTCAGCCCCTCTGTTTCTCGCCCTCTGTTCAAGCCCCTCTGTTTCTCGCCATCTGTTTCAGCCCCTCTGATTCTCGCCCTCTGTTTCAGCCCCTCTGTTTCAGACCCTCTGTTTCAGCCCCTCTGTTTCTCGCCCTCTGTTTCAGCCCCTCTGTTTCTCGCCCTCTGTTTCAGCCCCTCTATTTCTCGCCCTCTGTTTCAGCCCCTCTGTTTCAGCCCCACTGTTTCAGCCCCTTTGTTTCAGCCCCTCTGTTTCTCGCCCTCTGTTTCAGCGCCTCTGATTCAGCCCCACTGTTTCAGCCCCTCTGAATCAGCCCCTCTGATTCAGCCCCTCTGTTTCAGACCCTCTGTTTCAGCCACTCTGTTTCTCGCCCTCTGATTCAGCCCCTCTGTTTCTCGCCCTCTGTTTCAGCCCCTCTGTTTCTCGCCCTCTGTTTCAACCCCTCTGATTCAGCCACTCTGTTTCAGCCCCTCTGATTCAGCCCCTCTGTTTCAGCCCCTCTATTTCAGCCCCTCTGTTTCAGCCCCTCTGTTTTTCGCCCTCTGTTTCAGCCCCTCTGTTTCTCGCCCTCTGTTTCAGGCTCTCTGTTTCAGCCCGTCTGTTTCAGCCCCTCTGTTTCAGCCCCTCTGTTTCTCGCCCTCTGTTTCTCGCCCGCTGTTTCGGCCCCTTTGTTTCTCGCCCTCTGTTTCAGCCCCTCTGTTTCAGTCCCTCTGATTCAGACCCTCTGATTCAGCCCCTCTGTTTCTCGCCCTCTGTTTCATCCCCTCTGTTTCAGCCCCTCTGTTTCTGCCGCTCTGTTTCAGCCCCTCTGTTTCTCGCCCTCTGTTTCAGCCCCTCTGTTTTTCGCCCTCTGTTTCAGCCCCTCTGTTTCAGGCTCTCTGTTTCAGCCCGTCTGTTTCAGCCCCTCTGTTTCAGCCCCTCTGTTTCTTGCCCTCTGTTTCTCGCCCGCTGTTTCAGCCCCTTTGTTTCTCGCCCTCTGTTTCAGCCCCTCTGTTTCAGCTCCTCTGATTCAGCCCCACTGTTTCAGCCCCTCTGTTGCAGCCCCTCTGTTTCTCGCCCTCAGTTTCTGCCCCTCTGTTTCTCGCCCTCTGTTTCAGCCCCTCTGTTTCTCGCTCTCTGTTTCAGCCCCTCTGTTTCTCGCCTTCTGTTTCAGCCCCACTGATTCAGCCCCTCTGTTTCAGCCCTTCTGATTCAGCCCCTCTGATTCAGCCCCTCTGTTTCTCGCCCTCTTGTTTCAGCCCCTCTGTTTCAGCCCTTCTGTTTCAGCCACTCTGTTTCAGCCCCTCTGTTTCTTGCCCTCTGTTTCAGCCCCTCTCTTTCTCGACCTCTGTTTCATTCCCTCTGTTTCTCGCCATCTGTTTCAGCCCGTCTGTTTCGCGCTCCCTGTTTCAGCCCCTCTGTTTCAGCTCCTCTGTTTCTCACTCTCTGTTTCAGCCCGTCTGTTTCTCACCCTCTGTTTCTCGCCCTCTGTTTCAGCCCCTCTGTTTCTCACCCTCTGTTCCAGCCCCTCTGTTTCAGCCCCTCTGTTTCTCGCTCTCTGTTTCTGCCCCTCTGTTTCTCGCCCTCTGTTTCAGCCCCTCTGTTTCCCGACCTCTGTTTCTCGCCCTCTGTTTCAGCCCCTCTGTTTCTCGTCCTCTGTTTCAGCCCCTCTGTTTCTCGACCTCTGTTTCTCGCCCTCTGTTTCAGCCCCTCTGTTTCTCTTCCTCTGTTTCAGCCCCTCTGTTTCTCGCCCTCTGTTTCAGCCCCACTGAGTCAGCCCCTCTGATTTAGCCCCTCTGTTTCAGCCCCTCTGTTTCTCGCCCTCTGTTTCAGCCCCTCTGTTTCTCACCCTCTGTTCCAGCCCCTCTGTTTCAGCCCCTCTGTTTCTCGCTCTCTGTTTCTGCCCCTCTGTTTCTCGCCCTCTGTTTCAGCCCCTCTGTTTCTCGACCTCTGTTTCTCGCCCTCTGTTTCAGCCCCTCTGTTTCTCGTCCTCAGTTTCAGCCCCTCTGTTTCTCGCCCTCTGTTTCAGCACCTCTGTTTCAGCCCCTCTGTTTCAGCCCCTCTGTTTCAGCCCCTCTGTTTCTCGCCCTCTGTTTCAGCCCCTCTGTTTCTCGCCCTCTGTTTCAGCCCCTCTATTTCTCGCCATCTGTTTCAGCCCCTCTGTTTCTCGCCCTCTGTTTCAGCCCCTCTGATTCAGACCCTCTGTTTCAGCCCCTCTGTTTCTCGCCCTCTGTTTCAGCCCCTGTTTCTCGCCCTCTGTTTCAGCCCCTCTATTACTCGCCCTCTGTTTCAGCCCCTCTATTTCAACCCCACTGTTTCAGCCCCTTTGTTTCAGCCCCTCTGTTTCTCGCCCTCTGTTTCAGCCCCTCTGATTCAGTCCCACTGTTTCAGCCCCTCTGAATCAGCCCCTCTGATTCAGCCCCTCTGTTTCAGACCCTCTGTTTCAGCCCCTCTGTTTCTCGCCCTCTGTTTCAGCCCCTCTGTTTCTCACCCTCTGTTTTAGCCCCACTGTTTCAGCCCCACTGTTTCTCGCCCTCTGTTTCAGCCCCTCTGTTTCTCGCCCTCTGTTTCAGCTCCTCTGATTCAGCCTCTCTGTTTCTCGCCCTCTGTTTCAGCCCCTCTGTTTCTCGCGCTCTTTTTCAGCCCCTCTGTTTCTCGCCCTCTGTTTCAGCCCCTCTGTTTCAGCCCCACTGTTTCAGCCCCTCTGTTTCTCGCCCTCTGTTTCAGCCCCTCTGTTTCTCGCCCTCTGATTCAGCCCCTCTGTTTCTCGCCCTCTGTTTCAGCCCCTCTGTTTCTCGCCCTCTGATTCAGCCCCTCTGTTTCTCGCCCTCTGTTTCTCGCCCTCTGTTTCAGCCCCTCTGTTTCAGCCCCTCTGTTTCAGCCCCTCTGTTTCTCGCCCTCTGTTTCAGCCCCTCTGTTTCTTGCCCTCTGTTTCAGCCCCTCTGTTTCTCGCCCTCTGTTTAAGCCTCTCTGTTTCTTGCCCTCGGATTCAGCCCCTCTGTTTCAGCCCCTCGGTTTCAGCCCCTCTGTTTCAGCCCCTCTGTTTCTCGCCCTCTGTTTCAGCCCCTCTGTTTCAGCCCCTCTGTTTCAGCTCCACTGTTTCTCGCCCTCTGTTTCAGCCCCTCTGTTTCTTGCCCTCTGTTTCAGCCCCTCTGTTTCAGCCCCTCTGTTTCTCGCCCTCTGTTTCTGCCCCTCTGTTTCTCGCCCTCTGTTTCAGCCCCTCTGTTTCTCGCCTTCTGTTTCAGCCCCTCTGATTCAGCCCCTCTGTTTCAGCCCCTCTGATTCATCCCCTCTGATTCAGCCCCTCTATTTCTCGCCCTCTGTTTCAGCCCCTCTGTTTCAGCCCTTCTATTTCAGCCACTCGGTTTCAGCCCCTCTGTTTCTTGCCCTGTGTTTCAGCCCCTCTGTTTCTCGCCCTCTGTTTCAGCCCCTCTGTTTCTCGCCCTCTGTTTCAGCCCCTCTGTTTCGCACTCTCTGTTTCAGCCCCTCTGTTTCAGCCCCTCTGTTTCTCGCCCTCTGTTTCTGCTCCTCTGTTTCTCGCCCTCTGATTCAGCCCCTCTTTTTCTCGCCCTCTGTTTCAGCCCCTCTGATTCAGCCCCTCTGTTTCAGCCTCTCTGAATCAGCACCTCTGTTTCAGCCCCTCTGTTTCAGCCCCTCTGTTTCTCGCCCTCTGTTTCAGCCCCTCTGTTTCTCACCCTCTGTTTCAGCACCTCTGTTTCTGCCCCTCTGTTTCTCGCCCTCTGTTTCAGCCCCTCTGTTTCTCCCCCTCTGTTTCAGCCCCTCTGAGTCAGCCCCTCTGTTTCAGCCCCTCTATTTCTCGCCCTCTGTTTCAGCCCCTCTGTTTCAGCCCCACTGTTTCAACCCCTTTGTTTCAGCCCCTCTGTTTCTCGCCCTCTGTTTCAGCGCCTCTGATTCAGCCCCACTGTTTCAGCCCCTCTGAATCAGCCCCTCTGATTCAGCCCCTCTGTTTCAGACCCTCTGTTTCAGCCCCTCTGTTTCTCGCCCTCTGTTTCAGCCCCTCTGTTTCAGCCCCTCTGTTTCAGCCCCACTGTTTCTCGCCCTCTGTTTCAGCCCCTCTGTTTCTCGCCCTCTGTTTCAGCTCCTCTGATTCAGCCCCTCTGTTTCTCGCCCTCTGTTTCAGCCCCTCTGTTTCTCGCCCTCTTTTTCAGCCCCTCTGTTTCTTGCCCTCTGTTTCAGCCCCTCTGTTTCAGCCCCTCTGTTTCAGCCCCTCTGTTTCTCGCCCTCTGTTTCAGCCCCTCTGTTTCTCGCCCTCTGTTTCAGCCCCTCTGTTTCTGCCCCTCTGTTTCAGCCCCTCTGTTTCTCGCCCTCTGTTTCAGCCCCTCTGTTTCTCGCCCTCTGTTTCAGCCCCTCTGTTTCGCACTCTCTGTTTCAGCCCCTCTGTTTCAGCCCCTCTGTTTCTCGCCCTCTGTTTCAGCCCCTCTGTTTCTCGCCCTCTGTTTCAGCGCCTCTGTTTCTCGCCCTCTGTTTCAGCCCGTCTGATTCAGCCCCTCTGTTTCAGCCCCTCTGAATCAGCCCCTCTGTTTAAGCCCCTCTGTTTCAGCCCCTCTGTTTCTCGCCCTCTGTTTCAGCCCCTCTGTTTCTCACCCTCTGTTTCAGCACCTCTGTTTCAGCCCCTCTGTTTCTCGCCCTCTGTTTCAGCCCCTCTGTTTCTCGCCTTCTGTTTCAGCCCCTCTGATTCAGCCCCTCTGTTTCTCGCCCTCTGTTCAAGCCCCTCTGTTTCTCGCCCTCTGTTTCAGCCCCTCTGTTTCTCGCCCTCTGTTTCAGACCCTCTGTTTCAGACCCTCTGTTTCAGCCCCTCTGTTTCTCGCCCTCTGTTTCAGCCCCTCTATTTCTCGCCCTCTGTTTCAGCCCCTCTGTTTCAGCCCCACTGTTTCAGCCCCTTTGTTTCAGCCCCTCTGTTTCTCGCCCTCTGTTTCAGCCCCTCTGATTCAGCCCCACTGTTTCAGCCCCTCTGAATCAGCCCCTCTGTTTCAGCCCCTCTGTTTCAGCCCCTCTTTTTCTCGCCCTGTGTTTCAGCCCCTCTGTTTCTCACCCTCTGTTTCAGCACCTCTGTTTCAGCCCCTCTGTTTCTCGCCCTCTGTTTCAGCCCCTCTGATTCAGCCCCTCTGTTTCTCGCCCTCTGTTCAAGCCCCTCTGTTTCTCGCCATCTGTTTCAGCCCCTCTGATTCTCGCCCTCTGTTTCAGCCCCTCTGTTTCAGACCCTCTGTTTCAGCCCCTCTGTTTCTCGCCCTCTGTTTCAGCCCCTCTGTTTCTCGCCCTCTGTTTCAGCCCCTCTATTTCTCGCCCTCTGTTTCAGCCCCTCTGTTTCAGCCCCACTGTTTCAGCCCCTTTGTTTCAGCCCCTCTGTTTCTCGCCCTCTGTTTCAGCGCCTCTGATTCAGCCCCACTGTTTCAGCCCCTCTGAATCAGCCCCTCTGATTCAGCCCCTCTGTTTCAGACCCTCTGTTTCAGCCACTCTGTTTCTCGCCCTCTGATTCAGCCCCTCTGTTTCTCGCCCTCTGTTTCAGCCCCTCTGTTTCTCGCCCTCTGTTTCAACCCCTCTGATTCAGCCACTCTGTTTCAGCCCCTCTGATTCAGCCCCTCTGTTTCAGCCCCTCTATTTCAGCCCCTCTGTTTCAGCCCCTCTGTTTTTCGCCCTCTGTTTCAGCCCCTCTGTTTCTCGCCCTCTGTTTCAGGCTCTCTGTTTCAGCCCGTCTGTTTCAGCCCCTCTGTTTCAGCCCCTCTGTTTCTCGCCCTCTGTTTCTCGCCCGCTGTTTCGGCCCCTTTGTTTCTCGCCCTCTGTTTCAGCCCCTCTGTTTCAGTCCCTCTGATTCAGACCCTCTGATTCAGCCCCTCTGTTTCTCGCCCTCTGTTTCATCCCCTCTGTTTCAGCCCCTCTGTTTCTGCCGCTCTGTTTCAGCCCCTCTGTTTCTCGCCCTCTGTTTCAGCCCCTCTGTTTTTCGCCCTCTGTTTCAGCCCCTCTGTTTCAGGCTCTCTGTTTCAGCCCGTCTGTTTCAGCCCCTCTGTTTCAGCCCCTCTGTTTCTTGCCCTCTGTTTCTCGCCCGCTGTTTCAGCCCCTTTGTTTCTCGCCCTCTGTTTCAGCCCCTCTGTTTCAGCTCCTCTGATTCAGCCCCACTGTTTCAGCCCCTCTGTTGCAGCCCCTCTGTTTCTCGCCCTCAGTTTCTGCCCCTCTGTTTCTCGCCCTCTGTTTCAGCCCCTCTGTTTCTCGCTCTCTGTTTCAGCCCCTCTGTTTCTCGCCTTCTGTTTCAGCCCCACTGATTCAGCCCCTCTGTTTCAGCCCTTCTGATTCAGCCCCTCTGATTCAGCCCCTCTGTTTCTCGCCCTCTTGTTTCAGCCCCTCTGTTTCAGCCCTTCTGTTTCAGCCACTCTGTTTCAGCCCCTCTGTTTCTTGCCCTCTGTTTCAGCCCCTCTCTTTCTCGACCTCTGTTTCATTCCCTCTGTTTCTCGCCATCTGTTTCAGCCCGTCTGTTTCGCGCTCCCTGTTTCAGCCCCTCTGTTTCAGCTCCTCTGTTTCTCACTCTCTGTTTCAGCCCGTCTGTTTCTCACCCTCTGTTTCTCGCCCTCTGTTTCAGCCCCTCTGTTTCTCACCCTCTGTTCCAGCCCCTCTGTTTCAGCCCCTCTGTTTCTCGCTCTCTGTTTCTGCCCCTCTGTTTCTCGCCCTCTGTTTCAGCCCCTCTGTTTCCCGACCTCTGTTTCTCGCCCTCTGTTTCAGCCCCTCTGTTTCTCGTCCTCTGTTTCAGCCCCTCTGTTTCTCGACCTCTGTTTCTCGCCCTCTGTTTCAGCCCCTCTGTTTCTCTTCCTCTGTTTCAGCCCCTCTGTTTCTCGCCCTCTGTTTCAGCCCCACTGAGTCAGCCCCTCTGATTTAGCCCCTCTGTTTCAGCCCCTCTGTTTCTCGCCCTCTGTTTCAGCCCCTCTGTTTCTCACCCTCTGTTCCAGCCCCTCTGTTTCAGCCCCTCTGTTTCTCGCTCTCTGTTTCTGCCCCTCTGTTTCTCGCCCTCTGTTTCAGCCCCTCTGTTTCTCGACCTCTGTTTCTCGCCCTCTGTTTCAGCCCCTCTGTTTCTCGTCCTCAGTTTCAGCCCCTCTGTTTCTCGCCCTCTGTTTCAGCACCTCTGTTTCAGCCCCTCTGTTTCAGCCCCTCTGTTTCAGCCCCTCTGTTTCTCGCCCTCTGTTTCAGCCCCTCTGTTTCTCGCCCTCTGTTTCAGCCCCTCTATTTCTCGCCATCTGTTTCAGCCCCTCTGTTTCTCGCCCTCTGTTTCAGCCCCTCTGATTCAGACCCTCTGTTTCAGCCCCTCTGTTTCTCGCCCTCTGTTTCAGCCCCTGTTTCTCGCCCTCTGTTTCAGCCCCTCTATTACTCGCCCTCTGTTTCAGCCCCTCTATTTCAACCCCACTGTTTCAGCCCCTTTGTTTCAGCCCCTCTGTTTCTCGCCCTCTGTTTCAGCCCCTCTGATTCAGTCCCACTGTTTCAGCCCCTCTGAATCAGCCCCTCTGATTCAGCCCCTCTGTTTCAGACCCTCTGTTTCAGCCCCTCTGTTTCTCGCCCTCTGTTTCAGCCCCTCTGTTTCTCACCCTCTGTTTTAGCCCCACTGTTTCAGCCCCACTGTTTCTCGCCCTCTGTTTCAGCCCCTCTGTTTCTCGCCCTCTGTTTCAGCTCCTCTGATTCAGCCTCTCTGTTTCTCGCCCTCTGTTTCAGCCCCTCTGTTTCTCGCGCTCTTTTTCAGCCCCTCTGTTTCTCGCCCTCTGTTTCAGCCCCTCTGTTTCAGCCCCTCTGTTTCAGCCCCTCTGTTTCTCGCCCTCTGTTTCAGCCCCTCTGTTTCTCGCCCTCTGATTCAGCCCCTCTGTTTCTCGCCCTCTGTTTCAGCCCCTCTGTTTCTCGCCCTCTGATTCAGCCCCTCTGTTTCTCGCCCTCTGTTTCTCGCCCTCTGTTTCAGCCCCTCTGTTTCAGCCCCTCTGTTTCAGCCCCTCTGTTTCTCGCCCTCTGTTTCAGCCCCTCTGTTTCTTGCCCTCTGTTTCAGCCCCTCTGTTTCTCGCCCTCTGTTTAAGCCTCTCTGTTTCTTGCCCTCGGATTCAGCCCCTCTGTTTCAGCCCCTCGGTTTCAGCCCCTCTGTTTCAGCCCCTCTGTTTCTCGCCCTCTGTTTCAGCCCCTCTGTTTCAGCCCCTCTGTTTCAGCTCCACTGTTTCTCGCCCTCTGTTTCAGCCCCTCTGTTTCTTGCCCTCTGTTTCAGCCCCTCTGTTTCAGCCCCTCTGTTTCTCGCCCTCTGTTTCTGCCCCTCTGTTTCTCGCCCTCTGTTTCAGCCCCTCTGTTTCTCGCCTTCTGTTTCAGCCCCTCTGATTCAGCCCCTCTGTTTCAGCCCCTCTGATTCATCCCCTCTGATTCAGCCCCTCTATTTCTCGCCCTCTGTTTCAGCCCCTCTGTTTCAGCCCTTCTATTTCAGCCACTCGGTTTCAGCCCCTCTGTTTCTTGCCCTGTGTTTCAGCCCCTCTGTTTCTCGCCCTCTGTTTCAGCCCCTCTGTTTCTCGCCCTCTGTTTCAGCCCCTCTGTTTCGCACTCTCTGTTTCAGCCCCTCTGTTTCAGCCCCTCTGTTTCTCGCCCTCTGTTTCTGCTCCTCTGTTTCTCGCCCTCTGATTCAGCCCCTCTTTTTCTCGCCCTCTGTTTCAGCCCCTCTGATTCAGCCCCTCTGTTTCAGCCCCTCTGAATCAGCACCTCTGTTTCAGCCCCTCTGTTTCAGCCCCTCTGTTTCTCGCCCTCTGTTTCAGCCCCTCTGTTTCTCACCCTCTGTTTCAGCACCTCTGTTTCTGCCCCTCTGTTTCTCGCCCTCTGTTTCAGCCCCTCTGTTTCTCCCCCTCTGTTTCAGCCCCTCTGAGTCAGCCCCTCTGTTTCAGCCCCTCTGTTTCTCGCCCTCTGTTTCAGCCCCTCTGTTTCTCACCCTCTGTTTTAGCCCCTCTGTTTCAGCCCCACTGTTTCTCGCCCTCTGTTTCAGCCCCTCTGTTTCTCGCCCTATGTTTCAGCTCCTCTGATTCAGCCTCTCTGTTTCTCGCCCTCTGTTTCAGCCCCTCTGTTTCTCGCCCTCTTTTTCAGCCCCTCTGTTTCTCGCCCTCTGTTTCAGCCCCTCTGTTTCAGCCCCTCTGTTTCAGCCCCTCTGTTTCTCGCCCTCTGTTTCAGCCCCTCTGTTTCTCGCCCTCTGATTCAGCCCCTCTGTTTCTCGCCCTCTGTTTCAGCCCCTCTGTTTCTCGCCCTCTGATTCAGCCCCTCTGTTTCTCGCCCTCTGTTTCTTGCCCTCTGTTTCAGCCCCTCTGTTTCAGCCCCTCTGTTTCAGCCCCTCTGTTTCTCGCCCTCTGTTTCAGCCCCTCTGTTTCTCGCCCTCTGTTTAAGCCTCTCTGTTTCTTGCCCTCGGATTCAGCCCCTCTGTTTCAGCCCCTCGGTTTCAGCCCCTCTGTTTCAGCCCCTCTGTTTCTCGCCCTCTATTTCAGCCCCTCTGTTTCAGCCCCTCTGTTTCAGCTCCACTGTTTCTCGCCCTCTGTTTCAGCCCCTCTGTTTCTTGCCCTCTGTTTCAGCCCCTCTGTTTCAGCCCCTCTGATTCTCGCCCTCTGTTTCTGCCCCTCTGTTTCTCGCCCTCTGTTTCAGCCCCTCTGTTTCTCGCCTTCTGTTTCAGCCCCTCTGATTCAGCCCCTCTGTTTCAGCCCCTCTGATTCAGCCCCTCTGATTCAGCCCCTCTATTTCTCGCCCTCTGTTTCAGCCCCTCTGTTTCAGCCCTTCTATTTCAGCCACTCGGTTTCAGCCCCTCTGTTTCTTGCCCTGTGTTTCAGCCCCTCTGTTTCTCGCCCTCTGTTTCAGCCCCTCTGTTTCTCGCCCTCTGTTTCAGCCCCTCTGTTTCGCACTCTCTGTTTCAGCCCCTCTGTTTCAGCCCCTCTGTTTCTCGCCCTCTGTTTCTGCTCCTCTGTTTCTCGCACTCTGATTCAGCCCCTCTGTTTCTCGCCCTCTGTTTCAGCCCCTCTGATTCAGCCCCTCTGTTTCAGCCCCTCTGAATCAGCACCTCTGTTTCAGCCCCTCTGTTTCATCCCCTCCGTTTCTCGCCCTCTGTTTCAGCCCCTCTGTTTCTCACCCTCTGTTTCAGCACCTCTGTTTCAGCCCCTCTGATTCTCGCCCTCTGTTTCAGCCCCTCTGTTTCTCGCCCTCTGTTTCAGCCCCTCTGATTCAGCCCCTCTGTTTCAGCCCCTCTGTTTCTCGCCCTCTGTTCATGCCCCTCTGTTTCTCGCCCTCTGTTCAAGCCCCTCTGTTTCTCGCCATCTGTTTCAGCCCCTCTGTTTCTCGCCCTCTGTTTCAGCCCCTCTGTTTCAGCCCCTCTGTTTCAGCCCCTCTGGTTCTCGCCCTCTGTTTCAGCCCCTCTGTTTCTCACCCTCTGTTTCAGCACCTCTGTTTCAGCCCCTCTGTTTCTCGCCCTCTGTTTCAGCCCCTCTGTTTCTCGCCCTCTGTTTCAGCCCCTCTGTTTCTCACCCTCTGTTTCAGCACCTCTGTTTCAGCCCCTCTGTTTCTCGCCCTCTGTTTCAGCCCCTCTGTTTCTCGCCATCTGTTTCAGCCCCTCTGTTTCTTGCCCACTGTTTCAGCCCCTCTGTTTCTCGACCTCTGTTTCAGTCCCTCTGTTTCTCGCCATCTGTTTCAGCCCCTCTGTTTCGCGCTCTCTGTTTCAGCCCCTCTGTTTCAGCTCCTCTGTTTCTCGCCCTCTTTTTCTGCCCCTCTGTTTCTCGCCCTCAGTTTCAGCCCCTCTGTTTTTCGCCCTCTGTTTCAGCCCCTCTGTTTCAGGCTCTCTGTTTCAGCCCGTCTGTTTCAGCCCCTCTGTTTCAGCCCCTCTGTTTCTTGCCCTCTGTTTCAGCTCCTCTGTTTCAGCCCCTCTGATTCAGCCCCGCTGTTTCAGCCCCTCTGTTTCAGCCCCTCTGTTTCTCGCCCTCAGTTTCTGCCCCTCTGTTTCTCGCCCTCTGTTTCAGCCCCTCTGTTTCTCGCCCTCTGTTTCAGCCCCTCTGTTTCTCGCCTTCTGCTTCAGCCCCACTGATTCAGCCCCTCTGTTTCAGCCCTTCTGATTCAGCCCCTCTGATTCAGCCCCTCTGTTTCTCGCCCTCTGTTTCAGCCCCTCTGTTTCAGCCCTTCTGTTTCAGCCACTCTGTTTCCGCCCCTCTGTTTCTTGCCCTCTGTTTCAGCCCCTCTGTTTCTCGACCTCTGTTTCAGTCCCTCTGTTTCTCGCCATCTGTTTCAGCCCCTCTGTTTCGCGCTCCCTGTTTCAGCCCCTCTGTTTCAGCTCCTCTGTTTCTCGCCCTCTGTTTCTGCCCATCTGTTTCTCGCCCTCTGTTTCAGCCCCTCTGTTTCTCGCTCTCTGTTTCAGCCCCTCTGATTCAGCCCCTCTGTTTCAGCCCCTCTGTTTCAGCCCCTCTGTTTCTCGCCCTCTGTTTCAGCCCCTCTGTTTCTCACCCTCTGTTTCAGCCCCTCTGTTTCAGCCCCTCTGTTTCTCGCTCTCTGTTTCTGCCCCTCTGTTTCTCGCCCTCTGTTTCAGCCCCTCTGATTCAGCCCCTCTGTTTCTCGCCCTCTGTTTCAGCCCCTCTGTTTCTCGCCCTCTGTTTCAGCCCCTCTGTTTCTCGCCCTCTGTTTCAGCCCCTCTGTTTCAGCCCTTCTATTTCAGCCACTCGGTTTCAGCCCCTCTGTTTCTTGCCCTGTGTTTCAGCCCCTCTGTTTCTCGCCCTCTGTTTCAGCCCCTCTGTTTCTCGCCCTCTGTTTCAGCCCCTCTGTTTCGCACTCTCTGTTTCAGCCCCTCTGTTTCAGCCCCTCTGTTTCTCGCCCTCTGTTTCTGCTCCTCTGTTTCTCGCACTCTGATTCAGCCCCTCTGTTTCTCGCCCTCTGTTTCAGCCCCTCTGATTCAGCCCCTCTGTTTCAGCCCCTCTGAATCAGCACCTCTGTTTCAGCCCCTCTGTTTCATCCCCTCTGTTTCTCGCCCTCTGTTTCAGCCCCTCTGTTTCTCACCCTCTGTTTCAGCACCTCTGTTTCAGCCCCTCTGATTCTCGCCCTCTGTTTCAGCCCCTCTGTTTCTCGCCCTCTGTTTCAGCCCCTCTGATTCAGCCCCTCTGTTTCAGCCCCTCTGTTTCTCGCCCTCTGTTCAAGCCCCTCTGTTTCTCGCCCTCTGTTTCAGCCCCTCTGTTTCAGACCCTCTGTTTCAGCCCCTCTGTTTCTCGCCCTCTGTTTCAGCCCCTCTGTTTCTCGCTCTCTGTTTCAGCCCCTCTGAATCAGCCCCTCTGTTTCAGCCCCTCTGTTTCAGCCCCTCTGTTTCTCGCCCTCTGTTTCAGCCCCTCTGTTTCTCACCCTCTGTTTCAGCACCTCTGTTTCAGCCCCTCTGTTTCTCGCCCTCTGTTTCAGCCCCTCTGTTTCTCGCCCTCTGTTTCAGCCCCTCTGTTTCTCACCCTCTGTTTCAGCACCTCTGTTTCAGCCCCTCTGTTTCTCGCCATCTGTTTCAGCCCCTCTGTTTCTCGCCATCTGTTTCAGCCCCTCTGTTTCTCGACCTCTGTTTCAGTCCCTCTGTTTCTCGCCATCTGTTTCAGCCCCTCTGTTTCGCGCTCTCTGTTTCAGCCCCTCTGTTTCAGCTCCTCTGTTTCTCGCCCTCTTTTTCTGCCCCAATGTTTCTCGCCCTCAGTTTCAGCCCCTCTGTTTTTCGCCCTCTGTTTCAGCCCCTCTGTTTCAGGCTCTCTGTTTCAGCCCGTCTGTTTCAGCCCCTCTGTTTCAGCCCCTCTGTTTCTTGCCCTCTGTTTCAGCCCCTCTGTTTCAGCCCCTCTGATTCAGCCCCTCTGTTTCAGCCCCTCTGTTTCAGCCCCTCTGTTTCTCGCCCTCAGTTTCTGCCCCTCTGTTTCTCGCCCTCTGTTTCAGCCCCTCTGTTTCTTGCCCTCTGTTTCAGCCCCTCTGTTTCTCGCCTTCTGCTTCAGCCCCACTGATTCAGCCCCTCTGTTTCAGCCCTTCTGATTCAGCCCCTCTGATTCAGCCCCTCTGTTTCTCGCCCTCTGTTTCAGCCCCTCTGTTTCAGCCCTTCTGTTTCAGCCACTCTGTTTCAGCCCCTCTGTTTCTTGCCCTCTGTTTCAGCCCCTCTGTTTCTCGACCTCTGTTTCAGTCCCTCTGTTTCTCGCCATCTGTTTCAGCCCCTCTGTTTCGCGCTCCCTGTTTCAGCCCCTCTGTTTCAGCTCCTCTGTTTCTCGCCCTCTGTTTCTGCCCATCTGTTTCTCGCCCTCTGTTTCAGCCCCTCTGTTTCTCGCTCTCTGTTTCAGCCCCTCTGATTAAGCCCCTCTGTTTCAGCCCCTCTGAATCAGCCCCTCTGATTCAGCCCCTCTGTTTCAGCCCCTCTGTTTCAGCCCCTCTGTTTCTCGCCCTCTGTTTCAGCCCCTCTGTTTCTCACCCTCTGTTTCAGCCCCTCTGTTTCAGCCCCTCTGTTTCTCGCTCTCTGTTTCTGCCCCTCTGTTTCTCGCCCTCTGTTTCAGCCCCTCTGATTCAGCCCCTCTGTTTCTCGCCCTCTGTTTCAGCCCCTCTGTTTCTCGCCCTCTGTTTCAGCCCCTCTGTTTCTCGCCCTCTGTTTCAGCCCCTCTGTTTCAGCCCCTCTGTTTCAGCCCCTCTGTTTCTCGCCTTCTGTTTCAGCCCCTCTGTTTCTCGCCCTCTGTTTCAGCCCCTCTGTTTCTCGCCCTCTGTATCAGCCCCTCTATTTCTCGCCCTCTGTTTCAGCCCCTCTGATTTAGCCCCACTGTTTCTGCCCCTTTGTTTCAACCCCTCTGTTTCTCGCCCTCTGTTTCAGCCGCTCTGTTTCTCGCCCTGTGTATTAGCCCCTCTGTTTCAGCCCCACTGTTTCAGTCCCTCTGGTTCTCGCCCTCTGTTTCTGGCCCTCTGTTTCAGCCCCTCTGTTTCTCGCTCTCTGTTTCAGCCCCTCTGTTTCAGCCCCTCTGTTTCAGCCCCTCTGTTTCAGCCCCTCTATTTCTCGCCCTCTGTTTCAGCCCCTCTGTTTCTTGCCCTCTGTTTCAGCCACTCTGTTTCTCGCCCTCTGTTTCAGCCTCTCTGTTTCTCGCCCTCTGTTTCAGCCCCTCTGTTTCAGCCCCTCTGTTTCAGCCCCTCTGTTTCAGCCCCTCTGTTTCTCGCCCTCTGTTTCAGCCCCTCTGATTCAGCCCGTCTGTTTCTCGCCCTCTGTTTCAGCCCCTCTGTTTCAGCCCCTCTGTTTCAGCCCCTCTGTTTCTCGCCCTCTGTTTCAGCCCCTCTGTTTCTCGCCCTCTGTTTCAGCCCCTCTGTTTCTCGCCCTCTGTTTCAGCCCCTCTGTTTCTCGCCCTCTGTTTCAGCCCCTCTATTTCTCGCCCTCTGTTTCAGCCCCTCTATTTTAGCCCCACTCTTTCAGCCCCTTTGTTTCAACCACTCTGTTTCTCGCTCTCTGTTTCAGCCCCTCTGTTTCCGCCCCTCTGTATCAGCCCCTCTGTTTCAGCCCCTCTGTTTCAGCCCCTCTGTTTCTCGCCCTCTGTTTCAGCCCCTCTGTTTCTTGCCCTCTGTTTCAGCCACTCTGCTTCTCGCCCTCTGTTTCAGCCACTCTCTTTCTCGCCCTCTGTTTCAGCCCCTCTGTTTCTCGCCCTCTGTTTCAGCCCCTCTGATTCAGCCCCTCTGTTTCTCGCCCTCTGTTCAAGCCCCTCTGTTTCTCGCCATCAGTTTCAGCCCCTCTGATTCTCGCCCTCTGTTTCAGCCCCTCTGTTTCAGACCCTCTGTTTCAGCCCCTCTGTTTCTCGCCCTCTGTTTCAGCCCCTCTGTTTCTCGCCCTCTGTTTCAGCCCCTCTATTTCTCGCCCTCTGTTTCAGCCCCTCTGTTTCAGCCCCACTGTTTCAGCCCCTTTGTTTCAGCCCCTCTGTTTCTCGCCCTCTGTTACAGCCCCTCTGATTCAGCCCCACTGTTTCAGCCCCTCTGAATCAGCCCCTCTGATTCAGCCCCTCTGTTTCAGACCCTCTGTTTCAGCCCCTCTGTTTCTCGCCCTCTGTTTCAGCCCCTCTGTTTCTCACCCTCTGTTTAAGCCCCTCTGTTTCAGCCCCACTGTTTCTCGCACTCTGTTTCAGCCCCTCTGTTTCTCGCCCTCTGTTTCAGCTCCTCTGATTCAGCCCCTCTGTTTCTCGCCCTCTGTTTCAGCCCCTCTGTTTCTCGCCCTCTTTTTCAGCCCCTCTGTTTCTTGCCCTCTGTTTAGCCCCTCTGTTTCAGCCCCTCTGTTTCAGCCCCTCTGTTTCTCCCCCTCTGTTTCAGCCCCTCTGTTTCTCGCCCTCTGTTTCAGCCCCTCTGTTTCAGCCCCTCTGTTTCAGCCCCTCTGTTTCTCGCCCTCTGTTTCAGCCCCTCTGATTCTCGCCCTCTGTTTCAGCCCCTCTGATTCAGCCAGTCTGTTTCAGCCCCTCTGATTCAGCCCCTCTGTTTCTGCCCCTCTATTTCAGCCCCTTTGTTTCAGCCCCTCTGTTTCATCCACTCTGTTTCTCGCCCTCTGTTTCTCAACCTCTGTTTCTCGCCCTCTGTTTCAGCCCCTCTGTTTCTTGCCCTCTGTTTCAGCCACTCTGTTTCTCGCCCTCTGTTTCAGCCTCTCTGTTTCTCGCCCTCTGTTTCAGCCCCTCTGTTTCAGCCCCTCTGTTTCAGCCCCTCTGTTTCAGCCCCTCTGTTTCTCGCCCTCTGTTTCAGCCCCTCTGATTCAGCCCGTCTGTTTCTCGCCCTCTGTTTCAGCCCCTCTGTTTCAGCCCCTCTGTTTCAGCCCCTCTGTTTCTCGCCCTCTGTTTCAGCCCCTCTGTTTCTCGCCCTCTGTTTCAGCCCCTCTGTTTCTCGCCCTCTGTTTCAGCCCCTCTGTTTCTCGCCCTCTGTTTCAGCCCCTCTATTTCTCGCCCTCTGTTTCAGCCCCTCTATTTTAGCCCCACTCTTTCAGCCCCTTTGTTTCAACCACTCTGTTTCTCGCTCTCTGTTTCAGCCCCTCTGTTTCCGCCCCTCTGTATCAGCCCCTCTGTTTCAGCCCCTCTGTTTCAGCCCCTCTGTTTCAGCCCCTCTGTTTCAGCCCCTCTGTTTCTCGCCCTCAGTTTCTGCCCCTCTGTTTCTCGCCCTCTGTTTCAGCCCCTCTGTTTCTCGCCCTCTGTTTCAGCCCCTCTGTTTCTCGCCTTCTGCTTCAGCCCCACTGATTCAGCCCCTCTGTTTCAGCCCTTCTGATTCAGCCCCTCTGATTCAGCCCCTCTGTTTCTCGCCCTCTGTTTCAGCCCCTCTGTTTCAGCCCTTCTGTTTCAGCCACTCTGTTTCAGCCCCTCTGTTTCTTGCCCTCTGTTTCAGCCCCTCTGTTTCTCGACCTCTGTTTCAGTCCCTCTGTTTCTCGCCATCTGTTTCAGCCCCTCTGTTTTGCGCTCCCTGTTTCAGCCCCTCTGTTTCAGCTCCTCTGTTTCTCGCCCTCTGTTTCTGCCCATCTGTTTCTCGCCCTCTGTTTCAGCCCCTCTGTTTCTCGCTCTCTGTTTCAGCCCCTCTGATTAAGCCCCTCTGTTTCAGCCCCTCTGAATCAGCCCCTCTGATTCAGCCCCTCTGTTTCAGCCCCTCTGTTTCAGCCCCTCTGTTTCTCGCCCTCTGTTTCAGCCCCTCTGTTTCTCACCCTCTGTTTCAGCCCCTCTGTTTCAGCCCCTCTGTTTCTCGCTCTCTGTTTCTGCCCCTCTGTTTCTCGCCCTCTGTTTCAGCCCCTCTGATTCAGCCCCTCTGTTTCTCGCCCTCTGTTTCAGCCCCTCTGTTTCTCGCCCTCTGTTTCAGCCCCTCTGTTTCTCGCCCTCTGTTTCAGCCCCTCTGTTTCAGCCCCTCTGTTTCAGCCCCTCTGTTTCTCGCCTTCTGTTTCAGCCCCTCTGTTTCTCGCCCTCTGTTTCAGCCCCTCTGTTTCTCGCCCTCTGTATCAGCCCCTCTATTTCTCGCCCTCTGTTTCAGCCCCTCTGATTTAGCCCCACTGTTTCTGCCCCTTTGTTTCAACCCCTCTGTTTCTCGCCCTCTGTTTCAGCCGCTCTGTTTCTCGCCCTGTGTATTAGCCCCTCTGTTTCAGCCCCACTGTTTCAGTCCCTCTGGTTCTCGCCCTCTGTTTCTGGCCCTCTGTTTCAGCCCCTCTGTTTCTCGCTCTCTGTTTCAGCCCCTCTGTTTCAGCCCCTCTGTTTCAGCCCCTCTGTTTCAGCCCCTCTGTTTCTCGCCCTCTGTTTCAGCCCCTCTGATTCTCGCCCTCTGTTTCAGCCCCTCTGATTCAGCCAGTCTGTTTCAGCCCCTCTGATTCAGCCCCTCTGTTTCTGCCCCACTATTTCAGCCCCTTTGTTTCAGCCCCTCTGTTTCATCCACTCTGTTTCTCGCCCTCTGTTTCTCAACCTCTGTTTCTCGCCCTCTGTTTCAGCCCCTCTGTTTTTCGCCCTCTGTTTCAGCCCCTCTGTTTCTCGCCCTCTGTTTCAGGCTGTCTGTTTCAGCCCGTCTGTTTCAGCCCCTCTGTTTCAGCCCCTCTGTTTCTCGCCCTCTGTTTCTCGCCCGCTGTTTCAGCCCCTTTGTTTCTCGCCCTCTGTTTCAGCCCCTCTGTTTCAGCCCCTCTGATTCAGCCCCTCTGTTTCAGCCCCTCTGTTTCAGCCCCTCTGTTTCTGCCGCTCTGTTTCAGCCCCTCTGTTTCTCGCCCTCTGTTTCAGCCCCTCTGTTTTTCGCCCTCTGTTTCAGCCCCTCTGTTTCAGGCTCTCTGTTTCAGCCCGTCTGTTTCAGCCCCTCTGTTTCAGGCCCTCTGTTTCTTGCCCTCTGTTTCTCGCCCGCTGTTTCAGCCCCTTTGTTTCTCGCCCTCTGTTTCAGCCCCTCTGTTTCAGCCCCTCTGATTCAGCCCCTCTGTTTCAGCCCCTCTGTTTCAGCCCCTCTGTTTCTCGCCCTCAGTTTCTGCCCCTCTGTTTCTCACCCTCTGTTTCAGCCCCTCTGTTTCTCGCCCTCTGTTTCAGCCCCTCTGTTTCTCGCCTTCTGTTTCAGTCCCACTGATACAGCCCCTCTGTTTCAGCCCTTCTGATTCAGCCCCTCTGATTCAGCCCCTCTGTTTCTCGCCCTCTGTTTCAGCCCCTCTGTTTCAGCCCTTCTGTTTCAGCCACTCTGTTTCAGACCCTCTGTTTCTTGCCCTCTGTTTCAGCCCCTCTGTTTCTCGACCTCTGTTTCAGTCCCTCTGTTTCTCGCCATCTGTTTCAGCCCCTCTGTTTCGCGCTCCCTGTTTCAGCCCCTCTGTTTCAGCTCCTCTGTTTCTCGCCCTCTGTTTCTGCCCCTCTGTTTCTCGCCCTCTGTTTCAGCCACTCTGTTTCTCGCCCTCTGTTTCAGCCCCTCTGATTAAGCCCCTCTGTTTCAGCCACTCTGTTTCTCGCCCTCTGTTTCAGCCCCTCTGTTTCAGCCCCTCTGAATCAGCCCCTCTGATTCAGCCGCTCTGTTTCAGCCCCTCTGTTTCAGCCCCTCTGTTTCTCGCCCTCTGTTTCAGCCCCTCTGTTTCTCACCCTCTGTTTCAGCCCCTCTGTTTCTCGCCCTCTGTTTCAGGCTCTCTGTTTCAGCCCGTCTGTTTCAGCCCCTCTGTTTCAGCCCCTCTGTTTCTCGCCCTCTGTTTCTCGCCCGCTGTTTCAGCCCCTTTGTTTCTCGCCCTCTGTTTCAGCCCCTCTGTTTCAGTCCCTCTGATTCAGACCCTCTGATTCAGCCCCTCTGTTTCTCGCCCTCTGTTTCAGCCGATCTGTTTCAGCCCCTCTGTTTCTGCCGCTCTGTTTCAGCCCCTCTGTTTCTCGCCCTCTGTTTCAGCCCCTCTGTTTTTCGCCCTCTGTTTCAGCCCCTCTGTTTCAGGCTCTCTGTTTCAGCCCGTCTGTTTCAGCCCCTCTGTTTCAGCCCCTCTGTTTCTTGCCCTCTGTTTCTCGCCCGCTGTTTCAGCCCCTTTGTTTCTCGCCCTCTGTTTCAGCCCCTCTGTTTCAGCCCCTCTGATTCAGCCCCTCTGTTTCAGCCCCTCTGTTTCAGCCCCTCTGTTTCTCGCCCTCAGTTTCTGCCCCTCTGTTTCTCGCCCTCTGTTTCAGCCCCTCTGTTTCTCGCCCTCTGTTTCAGCCCCTCTGTTTCTCGCCTTCTGTTTCAGCCCCACTGATACAGCCCCTCTGTTTCAGCCCTTCTGATTCAGCCCCTCTGATTCAGCCCCTCTGTTTCTCGCCCTCTGTTTCAGCCCCTCTGTTTCAGCCCTTCTGTTTCAGCCACTCTGTTTCAGCCCCTCTGTTTCTTGCCCTCTGTTTCAGCCCCTCTGTTTCTCGACCTTTGTTTCAGTCCCTCTGTTTCTCGCCATCTGTTTCAGCCCATCTGTTTCGCGCTCCCTGTTTCAGCCCCTCTGTTTCAGCTCCACTGTTTCTCGCCCTCTGTTTCTGCCCCTCTGTTTCTCGCCGTCTGTTTCAGCCCCTCTGTTTCTCGCCCTCTGTTTCAGCCCCTCTGATTAAGCCCCTCTGTTTCAGCCCCTCTGAATCAGCCCCTCTGATTCAGCCCCTCTGTTTCAGCCCCTCTGTTTCAGCCCCTCTGTTTCTCGCCCTCTGTTTCAGCCCCTCTGTTTCTCACCCTCTGTTTCAGCACCTCTGTTTCAGACCCTCTGATTCTCGCCCTCTGTTTCAGCCCCTCTGTTTCTCGCCCTCTGTTTCAGCCCCTCTGATTCAGCCCCTCTGTTTCAGCCCCTCTGTTTCTCGACCTCTGTTTCAGCCCCTCTGTTTCGCGCTCCCTGTTTCAGCCCCTCTGTTTCAGCCCCTCTGTTTCTCGCCCTCTGTTTCAGCCCCTCTATTTCTCGCCCTCTGTTTCAGCCCCTCTGTTTTAGCCCCACTGTTTGAGCCCCTTTGTTTCAACCCCTCTGTTTCTCGCCCTCTGTTTCAGCCGCTCTGTTTCTCGCCCTCTGTATTAGCCCCTCTGTTTCAGCCCCACTGTTTCAGTCCCTCTTTTTCTCGCCCTCTGTTTCTGGCCCTCTGTTTCTGCCCCTCTGTTTCTCGCTCTCTGTTTCAGCCCCTCTGTTTCAGCCCTTTGTTTCAGTCCCTCTGTTTCTCGCCCTCTGTTTCAGCCCCTCTGTTTCTTGCCCTCTGTTTCAGCCACTCTGTTTCTCGCCCTCTGTTTCAGCCTCTCTGTTTCTCGCCCTCTGTTTCAGCCCCTCTGTTTCAGCCCCTCTGTTTCAGCCCCTCTGTTTCAAACCCTCTGTTTCTCGCCCTCTGTTTCAGCCCCTCTGATTCAGCCCCTCTGTTTCTCGCCCTCTGTTTCAGCCCCTCTGTTTCTCGCCCTCTGTTTCAGCCCCTCTGTTTCTCGCCCTCTGTTTCAGCCCCTCTGTTTCTCGCCCTCTGTTTCAGCCCCTCTGTTTCTCGCCCTCTGTTTCAGCCCCTCTGTTTCTCGCCCTCTGTTTCAGCACATCTGTTTCTCGCCCTCTGTTTCAGCCCCTCTGTTTCTCGCCCTCTGTTTCAGCCCCTCTATTTCTCGCCCTCTGTTTCAGCCCCTCTGTTTCTCGCCCTCTGTTTCAGCCCCTCTGTTTCAGCCCCTCTGTTTCAGCCCCTCTGTTTCTCGCCTTCTGTTTCAGCCCCTCTGTTTCTCGCCCTCTGTTTCAGCCCCTCTGATTAAGCCCCTCTGTTTCAGACCCTCTGAATCAGCCCCTCTGATTCTGCCCCTCTGTTTCAGCCCCTCTGTTTCAGCCCCTCTGTTTCTCGCCCTCTGTTTCAGCCCCTCTGTTTCTCACCCTCTGTTTCAGCCCCTCTGTTTCAGCCCCTCTGTTTCTCGCTCTCTGTTTCTGCCCCTCTGTTTCTCGCCCTCTGTTTCAGCCCCTCTGATTCAGCCCCTCTGTTTCTCGCCCTCTGTTTCAGCCCCTCTGTTTCTCGCCCTCTGTTTCAGCCCCTCTGTTTCTCGCCCTCTGTTTCAGCCCCTCTGTTTCAGCCCCTCTGTTTCAGCCCCTCTGTTTCTCGCGTTCTGTTTCAGCCCCTCTGTTTCTCGCCCTCTGTTTCAGCCCCTTTGTTTCAACCCCTCTGTTTCTCGTCCTCTGTTTCAGCCGCTCTGTTTCTCGCCCTCTGTATTAGCCCCTCTGTTTCAGCCCCACTGTTTCAGTCCCTCTTTTTCTCACCCTCTGTTTCTGGCCCTCTGTTTCAGCCCCTCTGTTTCTCGCTCTCTGTTTCAGCCCCTCTGTTTCAGCCCTTTGTTTCAGTCCCTCTGTTTCTCGCCCTCTGTTTCAGCCCCTCTGTTTCTTGCCCTCTGTTTCAGCCACTCTGTTTCTCGCCCTCTGTTTCAGCCTCTCTGTTTCTCGCCCTCTGTTTCAGCCCCTCTGTTTCAGCTCCTCTGTTTCAGCCGCTCTGTTTCAGCCCCTCTGTTTCTCGCCCTCTGTTTCAGCCCCTCTGATTCAGCCCCTCTGTTTCTCGCCCTCTGTTTCTGCCCCTCTGTTTCTCGCTCTCTGTTTCAGCCCCTCTGTTTCAGCCCTTTGTTTCAGTCCCTCTGTTTCTCGCCCTCTGTTTCAGCCCCTCTGTTTCTTGCCCTCTGTTTCAGCCACTCTGTTTCTCGCCCTCTGTTTCAGCCTCTCTGTTTCTCGCCCTCTGTTTCAGCCCCTCTGTTTCAGCCCCTCTGTTTCAGCCCCTCTGTTTCAAACCCTCTGTTTCTCGCCCTCTGTTTCAGCCCCTCTGATTCAGCCCCTCTGTTTCTCGCCCTCTGTTTCAGCCCCTCTGTTTCTCGCCCTCTGTTTCAGCCCCTCTGTTTCTCGCCCTCTGTTTCAGCCCCTCTGTTTCTCGCCCTCTGTTTCAGCCCCTCTGTTTCTCGCCCTCTGTTTCAGCCCCTCTGTTTCTCGCCCTCTGTTTCAGCACATCTGTTTCTCGCCCTCTGTTTCAGCCCCTCTGTTTCTCGCCCTCTGTTTCAGCCCCTCTATTTCTCGCCCTCTGTTTCAGCCCCTCTGTTTCTCGCCCTCTGTTTCAGCCCCTCTGTTTCAGCCCCTCTGTTTCAGCCCCTCTGTTTCTCGCCTTCTGTTTCAGCCCCTCTGTTTCTCGCCCTCTGTTTCAGCCCCTCTGATTAAGCCCCTCTGTTTCAGACCCTCTGAATCAGCCCCTCTGATTCTGCCCCTCTGTTTCAGCCCCTCTGTTTCAGCCCCTCTGTTTCTCGCCCTCTGTTTCAGCCCCTCTGTTTCTCACCCTCTGTTTCAGCCCCTCTGTTTCAGCCCCTCTGTTTCTCGCTCTCTGTTTCTGCCCCTCTGTTTCTCGCCCTCTGTTTCAGCCCCTCTGATTCAGCCCCTCTGTTTCTCGCCCTCTGTTTCAGCCCCTCTGTTTCTCGCCCTCTGTTTCAGCCCCTCTGTTTCTCGCCCTCTGTTTCAGCCCCTCTGTTTCAGCCCCTCTGTTTCAGCCCCTCTGTTTCTCGCGTTCTGTTTCAGCCCCTCTGTTTCTCGCCCTCTGTTTCAGCCCCTCTGTTTCTCGCCCTCTGTTTCAGCCCCTCTATTTCTCGCCCTCTGTTTCAGCCCCTTTGTTTCAACCCCTCTGTTTCTCGTCCTCTGTTTCAGCCGCTCTGTTTCTCGCCCTCTGTATTAGCCCCTCTGTTTCAGCCCCACTGTTTCAGTCCCTCTTTTTCTCACCCTCTGTTTCTGGCCCTCTGTTTCAGCCCCTCTGTTTCTCGCTCTCTGTTTCAGCCCCTCTGTTTCAGCCCTTTGTTTCAGTCCCTCTGTTTCTCGCCCTCTGTTTCAGCCCCTCTGTTTCTTGCCCTCTGTTTCAGCCACTCTGTTTCTCGCCCTCTGTTTCAGCCTCTCTGTTTCTCGCCCTCTGTTTCAGCCCCTCTGTTTCAGCTCCTCTGTTTCAGCCGCTCTGTTTCAGCCCCTCTGTTTCTCGCCCTCTGTTTCAGCCCCTCTGATTCAGCCCCTCTGTTTCTCGCCCTCTGTTTCAGCCCCTCTGTTTCTCGCCCTCTGTTTCAGCCCCTCTGTTTCAGCCCCTCTGTTTCAGCCCCTCAGTTTCTCGCCCTCTGTTTCAGCCCCTCTGTTTCTCGCCCTCTGTTTCAGCCCCTCTGTTTCTCGCCCTCTGTTTCAGCCCCTCTGTTTCTCTCCCTCTGTTTCAGCACCTCTGTTTCTCGCCCTCTGTTTCAGCCCCTCTGTTTCTCGCCCTCTGTTTCAGCCCCTCTATTTCTCGCCCTCTGTTTCAGCCCCTCTGTTTCTCGCCCTCTGTTTCAGCCCCTCTGTTTCAGCCCCTCTGTTTCAGCCCCTCTGTTTCTCGCCTTCTGTTTCAGCCCCTCTGTTTCTCGCCCTCTGTTTCAGCCCCTCTATTTCTCGCCCTCTGTTTCAGCCCCTCTGTTTTAGCCCCACTGTTTCTGCCCCTTTGTTTCAACCCCTCTGTTTCTCGCCCTCTGTTTCAGCCGCTCTGTTTCTCGCCCTCTGTATTAGCCCCTCTGTTTCAGCCCCACTGTTTCAGTCCCTCTGTTTCTCGCCCTCTGTTTCTGGCCCTCTGTTTCAGCCCCTCTGTTTCTCGCTCTCTGTTTCAGCCCCTCTGTTTCAGCCCCTCTGTTTCAGCCCCTCTGTTTCAGCCCCTCTGTTTCTCGCCCTCTGTTTCAGCCCCTCTGTTTCTTGCCCTCTGTTTCAGCCACTCTGTTTCTCGCCCTCTATTTCAGCCTCTCTGTTTCTCGCCCTCTGTTTCAGCCCCTCTGTTTCAGCCCCTCTGTTTCAGCCCCTCTGTTTCAGCCCCTCTGTTTCTCGCCCTCTGTTTCAGCCCCTCTGATTCAGCCCCTCTGTTTCTCGCCCTCTGTTTCAGCCCCTCTGTTTCTCGCCCTCTGTTTCAGCCCCTCTGTTTCAGCCCCTCTGTTTCAGCCCCTCTGTTTCTCGCCCTCTGTTTCAGCCCCTCTGTTTCTCGCCCTCTGTTTCAGCCCCTCTGTTTCTCGCCCTCTGTTTCAGCCCCTCTGTTTCTCGCCCTCTGTTTCAGCCCCTCTATTTCTCGCCCTCTGTTTCAGCCCCTCTATTTTAGCCCCACTGTTTCAGCCCCTTTGTTTCAACCACTCTGTTTCTCGCCCTCTCTTTCAGCCGCTCTGTTTCTGGCCCTCTGTTTCAGCCCCTCTGTTTCTCGCTCTCTGTTTCAGCCCCTCTGTTTCCGCCCCTCTGTATCAGCCCCTCTGTTTCAGCCCCTCTGTTTCTCGCCCTCTGTTTCAGCCCCTCTGTTTCTTGCCCTCTGTTTCAGCCACTCTGTTTCTCGCCCTCTGTTTCAGCCACTCTGTTTCTCGCCTTCTGTTTCAGCCGCTCTGTTTCTCGCCCTCTGTATTAGCCCCTCTGTTTCAGCCCCACTGTTTCAGTCCCTCTGTTTCTCGCCCTCTGTTTCTGGCCCTCTGTTTCAGCCCCTCTGTTTCTCGCTCTCTGTTTCAGCCCCTCTGTTTCAGCCCCTCTGTTTCAGCCCCTCTGTTTCAGCCCCTCTGTTTCTCGGCCTCTGTTTCAGCCCCTCTGTTTCTTGCCCTCTGTTTCAGCCACTCTGTTTCTCGCCCTCTGTTTCAGCCTCTCTGTTTCTCGCCCTCTGTTTCAGCCCCTCTGTTTCAGCCCCTCTGTTTCAGCCCCTCTGTTTCAGCCCCTCTGTTTCTCGCCCTCTGTTTCAGCCCCTCTGATTCAGCCCCTCTGTTTCTCGCCCTCTGTTTCAGCCCCTCTGTTTCTCGCCCTCTGTTTCAGCCCCTCTGTTTCAGCCCCTCTGTTTCAGCCCCTCTGTTTCTCGCCCTCTGTTTCAGCCCCTCTGTTTCAGTCCCTCTGTTTCAGCCCCTCTGTTTCTTGCCCCCTGTTTCAGCCCCTCTGTTTCTCGCCCTCTGTTTCAGCCCCTCTATTTCTCGCCCTCTGTTTCAGCCCCTCTATTTTAGCCCCACTGTTTCAGCCTCTTTGTTTCAACCACTCTGTTTCTCGCCCTCTCTTTCAGCCGCTCTGTTTCTGGCCCTCTCTTTCAGCCCCTCTGTTTCTCGCTCTCTGTTTCAGCCCCTCTGTTTCCGCTCCTCTGTAGCAGCCCCTCTGTTTCAGCCCCTCTGTTTCTCGCCCTCTGTTTCAGCCCCTCTGTTTCTTGCCCTCTGTTTCAGCCACTCTGTTTCTCGCCCTCTGTTTCAGCCACTCTGTTTCTCGCCCTCTGTTTCAGCCCCTCTGTTTCTCGCCCTCTGTTTCAGCCCCTCTGATTCAGCCTCTCTGTTTCTCGCCCTCTGTTCAAGCCCCTCTGTTTCTCGCCATCTGTTTCAGCCCCTCTGATTCTCGCCCTCTGTTTCAGCCCCTCTGTTTCAGACCCTCTGTTTCAGCCCCTCTGTTTCTCGCCCTCTGTTTCAGCCCCTCTGTTTCTCGCCCTCTGTTTCAGCCCCTCTATTTCTCGCCCTCTGTTTCAGCCCCTCTGTTTCAGCCCCACTGTTTCAGCCCCTTTGTTTCAGCCACTCTGTTTCTCGCCCTCTCTTTCAGCCGCTCTGTTTCTGGCCCTCTCTTTCAGCCCCTCTGTTTCTCGCCCTCTGTTTCAGCCCCTCTGTTTCTCGCCCTCTTTTTCAGCCCCTCTGTTTCTTGCCCTCTGTTTCAGCCCCTCTGTTTCAGCCCCTCTGTTTCAGCCCCTCTGTTTCTCCCCCTCTGTTTCAGCCCCTCTGTTTCTCGCCCTCTGTTTCAGCCCCTCTGTTTCTCGCCTTCTGTTTCAGTCCCACTGATACAGCCCCTCTGTTTCAGCCCTTCTGATTCAGCCCCTCTGATTCAGCCCCTCTGCTTCTCGCCCTCTGTTTCAGCCCCTCTGTTTCAGCCCTTCTGTTTCAGCCACTCTGTTTCAGCCCCTCTGTTTCTTGCCCTCTGTTTCAGCCCCTCTGTTTCTCGACCTCTGTTTCAGTCCCTCTGTTTCTCGCCATCTGTTTCAGCCCCTCTGTTTCGCGCTCCCTGTTTCAGCCCCTCTGTTTCAGCTCCTCTGTTTCTCGCCCTCTGTTTCTGCCCCTCTGTTTCTCGCCCTCTGTTTCAGCCACTCTGTTTCTCGCCCTCTGTTTCAGCCCCTCTGATTAAGCCCCTCTGTTTCAGCCACTCTGTTTCTCGCCCTCTGTTTCAGCCCCTCTGTTTCAGCCCCTCTGAATCAGCCCCTCTGATTCAGCCGCTCTGTTTCAGCCCCTCTGTTTCAGCCCCTCTGTTTCTCGCCCTATGTTTCAGCCCCTCTGTTTCTCACCCTCTGTTTCAGCCCCTCTGTTTCTCGCCCTCTGTTTCAGGCTCTCTGTTTCAGCCCGTCTGTTTCAGCCCCTCTGTTTCAGCCCCTCTGTTTCTCGCCCTCTGTTTCTCGCCCGCTGTTTCAGCCCCTTTGTTTCTCGCCCTCTGTTTCAGCCCCTCTGTTTCAGTCCCTCTGATTCAGACCCTCTGATTCAGCCCCTCTGTTTCTCGCCCTCTGTTTCAGCCGATCTGTTTCAGCCCCTCTGTTTCTGCCGCTCTGTTTCAGCCCCTCTGTTTCTCGCCCTCTGTTTCAGCCCCTCTGTTTTTCGCCCTCTGTTTCAGCCCCTCTGTTTCAGGCTCTCTGTTTCAGCCCGTCTGTTTCAGCCCCTCTGTTTCAGCCCCTCTGTTTCTTGCCCTCTGTTTCTCGCCCGCTGTTTCAGCCCCTTTGTTTCTCGCCCTCTGTTTCAGCCCCTCTGTTTCAGCCCCTCTGATTCAGCCCCTCTGTTTCAGCCCCTCTGTTTCAGCCCCTCTGTTTCTCGCCCACAGTTTCTGCCCCTCTGTTTCTCGCCCTCTGTTTCAGCCCCTCTGTTTCTCGCCCTCTGTTTCAGCCCCTCTGTTTCTCGCCTTCTGTTTCAGCCCCACTGATACAGCCCCTCTGTTTCAGCCCTTCTGATTCAGCCCCTCTGATTCAGCCCCTCTGTTTCTCGCCCTCTGTTTCAGCCCCTCTGTTTCAGCCCTTCTGTTTCAGCCACTCTGTTTCAGCCCCTCTGTTTCTTGCCCTCTGTTTCAGCCCCTCTGTTTCTCGACCTCTGTTTCAGTCCCTCTGTTTCTCGCCATCTGTTTCAGCCCATCTGTTTCGCGCTCCCTGTTTCAGCCCCTCTGTTTCAGCTCCACTGTTTCTCGCCCTCTGTTTCTGCCCCTCTGTTTCTCGCCCTCTGTTTCAGCCCCTCTGTTTCTCGCCCTCTGTTTCAGCCCCTCTGATTAAGCCCCTCTGTTTCAGCCCCTCTGAATCAGCCCCTCTGTTTCAGCCCCTCTGTTTCTCGCCCTCTGTTTCAGCCCCTCTGTTTCCCACCCTCTGTTTCAGCCCCTCTGTTTCAGCCCCTCTGTTTCTCGCTCTCTGTTTCTGCCTCTCTGTTTCTCGCCCTCTGTTTCAGCCCCTCTGATTCAGCCCCTCTGTTTCTCGCCCTCTGTTTCAGCCCCTCTGTTTCTCGCCCTCTGTTTCAGCCCCTCTGTTTCTCGCCTTCTGTTTCAGCCCCTCTGTTTCAGCCCCTCTGTTTCAGCCCCTCTGTTTCTCGCCTTCTGTTTCAGCACCTCTGTTTCTCGCCCTCTGTTTCAGCCCCTCTGTTTCTCGCCCTCTGTTTCAGCCCCTCTATTTCTCGCCCTCTGTTTCAGCCCCTCTGTTTTAGCCCCACTGTTTCAGCCCCTTTGTTTCAACCCCTCTGTTTCTCGCCCTCTGTTTCAGCCGCTCTGTTTCTCGCCCTCTGTATTAGCCCCTCTGTTTCAGCCCCACTGTTTCAGTCCCTCTTTTTCTCGCCCTCTGTTTCTGGCCCTCTGTTTCTTCCCCTCTGTTTCTCGCTCTCTGTTTCAGCCCCTCTGTTTCAGCCCTTTGTTTCAGTCCCTCTGTTTCTCGCCCTCTGTTTCAGCCCCTCTGTTTCTTGCCCTCTGTTTCAGCCACTCTGTTTCTCGCCCTCTGTTTCAGCCTCTCTGTTTCTCGCCCTCTGTTTCAGCCCCTCTGTTTCAGCCCCTCTGTTTCAGCCCCTCTGTTTCAGCCCCTCTGTTTCTCGCCCTCTGTTTCAGCCCCTCTGATTCAGCCCCTCTGTTTCTCGCCCTCTGTTTCAGCCCCTCTGTTTCTCGCCCTCTGTTTCAGCCCCTCTGTTTCAGCCCCTCTGTTTCAGCCCCTCTGTTTCTCGCCCTCTGTTTCAGCCCCTCTGTTTCTCGCCCTCTGTTTCAGCCCCTCTGTTTCTCGCCCTCTGTTTCAGCCCCTCTGTTTCTCGCCCTCTGTTTCAGCACCTCTGTTTCTCGCCCTCTGTTTCAGCCCCTCAGTTTCTCGCCCTCTGTTTCAGCCCCTCTACTTCTCGCCCTCTGTTTCAGCCCCTCTGTTTCTCGCCCTCTGTTTCAGCCCCTCTGTTTCAGCCCCTCTGTTTCTCGCCTTCTGTTTCAGCCCCTCTGTTTCTCGCCCTCTGTTTCAGCCCCTCTGTTTCTCGCCCTCTGTTTCAGCCCCTCTATTTCTCGCCCTCTGTTTCAGCCCCTCTGTTTTAGCCCCACTGTTTCTGCCCCTTTGTTTCAACCCCTCTGTTTCTCGCCCTCTGTTTCAGCCGCTCTGTTTCTCGCCCTCTGTATTAGCCCCTCTGTTTCAGCCCCACTGTTTCAGTCCCTCTGTTTCTCGCCCTCTGTTTCTGGCCCTCTGTTTCAGCCCCTCTGTTTCTCGCTCTCTGTTTCAGCCCCTCTGTTTCAGCCCCTCTGTTTCAGCCCCTCTGTTTCAGCCCCTCTGTTTCTCGCCCTCTGTTTCAGCCCCTCTGTTTCTTGCCCTCTGTTTCAGCCACTCTGTTTCTCGCCCTCTGTTTCAGACTCTCTGTTTCTCGCCCTCTGTTTCAGCCCCTCTGTTTCAGCCCCTCTGTTTCAGCCCCTCTGTTTCAGCCCCTCTGTTTCTCGCCCTCTGTTTCAGCCCCTCTGATTCAGCCCCTCTGTTTCTCGCCCTCTGTTTCAGCCCCTCTGTTTCTCGCCATCTGTTTCAGCCCCTCTGTTTCAGCCCCTCTGTTTCAGCCCCTCTGTTTCTCGCCCTCTGTTTCAGCCCCTCTGTTTCTCGCCCTCTGTTTCAGCCCCTCTGTTTCTCGCCCTCTGTTTCAGCACCTCTATTTCTCGCCCTCTGTTTCAGCCCCTCTATTTTAGCCCCACTGTTTCAGCCCCTTTGTTTCAACCACTCTGTTTCTCGCCCTCTCTTTCAGCCGCTCTGTTTCTGGCCCTCTGTTTCAGCCCCTCTGTTTCTCGCTCTCTGTTTCAGCCCCTCTGTTTCTCGCCCTCTGTTTCAGCCCCTCTGTTTCTTGCCCTCTGTTTCAGCCACTCTGTTTCTCGCCCTCTGTTTCAGCCACTCTGTTTCTCGCCCTCTGTTTCAGCCCCTCTGTTTCTCGCCCTCTGTTTCAGCCCCTCTGATTCAGCCCCTCTGTTTCTCGCCCTCTGTTCAAGCCCCTCTGTTTCTCGCCATCTGTTTCAGCCCCTCTGATTCTCGCCCTCTGTTTCAGCCCCTCTGTTTCAGACCCTCTGTTTCAGCCCCTCTGTTTCTCGCCCTCTGTTTCAGCCCCTCTGTTTCTCGCCCTCTGTTTCAGCCCCTCTATTTCTCGCCCTCTGTTTCAGCCCCTCTGTTTCAGCCCCACTGTTTCAGCCCCTTTGTTTCAGCCCCTCTGTTTCTCGCCCTCTGTTACAGCCCCTCTGATTCAGCCCCACTGTTTCAGCCCCTCTGAATCAGCCCCTCTGATTCAGCCCCTCTGTTTCAGACCCTCTGTTTCAGCCCCTCTGTTTCTCGCCCTCTGTTTCAGCCCCTCTGTTTCTCACCCTCTGTTTCAGCCCCTCTGTTTCAGCCCCACTGTTTCTCGCACTCTGTTTCAGCCCCTCTGTTTCTCGCCCTCTGTTTCAGCTCCTCTGATTCAGCCCCTCTGTTTCTCGCCCTCTGTTTCAGCCCCTCTGTTTCTCGCCCTCTTTTTCAGCCCCTCTGTTTCTTGCACTCTGTTTCAGCCCCTCTGTTTCAGCCCCTCTGTTTCTCCCCCTCTGTTTCAGCCTCTCTGTTTCTCGCCCTCTGTTTCAGCCCCTCTGTTTCAGCCCCTCTGTTTCAGCCCCTCTGTTTCAGCCCTTCTGTTTCTCGCCCTCTGTTTCAGCCCCTCTGATTCAGCCCCTCTGTTTCTCGCCCTCTGTTTCAGCCCCTCTGTTTCTCGCCCTCTGTTTCAGCCCCTCTGTTTCAGCCCCTCTGTTTCAGCCCCTCTGTTTCTCTCCCTCTGTTTCAGCCCCTCTGTTTCTCGCCCTCTGTTTCAGCCCCTCTGTTTCTCGCCCTCTGTTTCAGCCCCTCTGTTTCTCGCCCTCTGTTTCAGCACCTCTGTTTCTCGCCCTCTGTTTCAGCCCCTCAGTTTCTCGCCCTCTGTTTCAGCCCCTCTACTTCTCGCCCTCTGTTTCAGCCCCTCTGTTTCTCGCCCTCTGTTTCAGCCCCTCTGTTTCAGCCCCTCTGTTTCAGCCCCTCTGTTTCTCGCCTTCTGTTTCAGCCCCTCTGTTTCTCGCCCTCTGTTTCAGCCCCTCTGTTTCTCGCCCTCTGTTTCAGCCCCTCTATTTCTCGCCCTCTGTTTCAGCCCCTCTGTTTTAGCCCCACTGTTTCTGCCCCTTTGTTTCAACCCCTCTGTTTCTCGCCCTCTGTTTCAGCCGCTCTGTTTCTCGCCCTCTGTATTAGCCCCTCTGTTTCAGCCCCACTGTTTCAGTCCCTCTGTTTCTCGCCCTCTGTTTCTGGCCCTCTGTTTCAGCCCCTCTGTTTCTCGCTCTCTGTTTCAGCCCCTCTGTTTCAGCCCCTCTGTTTCAGCCCCTCTGTTTCAGCCCCTCTGTTTCTCGCCCTCTGTTTCAGCCCCTCTGTTTCTTGCCCTCTGTTTCAGCCACTCTGTTTCTCGCCCTCTGTTTCAGCCTCTCTGTTTCTCGCCCTCTGTTTCAGCCCCTCTGTTTCAGCCCCTCTGTTTCAGCCCCTCTGATTCAGCCCCTCTGTTTCTCGCCCTCTGTTTCAGCCCCTCTGTTTCTCGCCCTCTGTTTCAGCCCCTCTGTTTCTCGCCCTCTGTTTCAGCCCCTCTGTTTCAGCCCCTCTGTTTCAGCCCCTCTGTTTCTCGCCCTCTGTTTCAGCCCCTCTGTTTCTCGCCCTCTGTTTCAGCCCCTCTGTTTCTCGCCCTCTGTTTCAGCCCCTCTGTTTCTCGCCCTCTGTTTCAGCCCCTCTGTTTCTCGCCCTCTGTTTCAGCACCTCTATTTCTCGCCCTCTGTTTCAGCCCCTCTATTTTAGCCCCACTGTTTCAGCCCCTTTGTTTCAACCACTCTGTTTCTCGCCCTCTCTTTCAGCCGCTCTGTTTCTGGCCCTCTCTTTCAGCCCCTCTGTTTCTCGCTCTCTGTTTCAGCCCCTCTGTTTCCGCCCCTCTGTATCAGCCCCTCTGTTTCAGCCCCTCTGTTTCTCGCCCTCTGTTTCAGCCCCTCTGTTTCTTGCCCTCTGTTTCAGCCACTCTGTTTCTCGCCCTCTGTTTCAGCCACTCTGTTTCTCGCCGTCTGTTTCAGCCCCTCTGTTTTTCGCCCTCTGTTTCAGCCCCTCTGATTCAGCCCCTCTGTTTCTCGCCCTCTGTTCAAGCCCCTCTGTTTCTCGCCATCTGTTTCAGCCCCTCTGATTCTCGCCCTCTGTTTCAGCCCCTCTGTTTCAGACCCTCTGTTTCAGCCCCTCTGTTTCTCGCCCTCTGTTTCAGCCCCTCTGTTTCTCGCCCTCTGTTTCAGCCACTCTATTTCTCGCCCTCTGTTTCAGCCCCTCTGTTTCAGCCCCACTGTTTCAGCCCCTTTGTTTCAGCCCCTCTGTTTCTCGCCCTCTGTTACAGCCCCTCTGATTCAGCCCCACTGTTTCAGCCCCTCTGAATCAGCCCCTCTGATTCAGCCCCTCTGTTTCAGACCCTCTGTTTCAGCCCCTCTGTTTCTCGCCCTCTGTTTCAGCCCCTCTGTTTCTCACCCTCTGTTTCAGCCCCTCTGTTTCAGCCCCACTGTTTCTCGCACTCTGTTTCAGCCCCTCTGTTTCTCGCCCTCTGTTTCAGCTCCTCTGATTCAGCCCCTCTGTTTCTCGCCCTCTGTTTCAGCCCCTCTGTTTCTCGCCCTCTTTTTCAGCCCCTCTGTTTCTTGCCCTCTGTTTCAGCCCCTCTGTTTCAGCCCCTCTATTTCAGCCCCTCTGTTTCTCCCCCTCTGTTTCAGCCCCTCTGTTTCTCGCCCTCTGTTTCAGCCCCTCTGTTTCTCGCCTTCTGTTTCAGTCCCACTGATACAGCCCCTCTGTTTCAGCCCTTCTGATTCAGCCCCTCTGATTCAGCCCCTCTGTTTCTCGCCCTCTGTTTCAGCCCCTCAGTTTCAGCCCTTCTGTTACAGCCACTCTGTTTCAGCCCCTCTGTTTCTTACCCTCTGTTTCAGCCCCTCTGTTTCTCGACCTCTGTTTCAGTCCCTCTGTTTCTCGCCATCTGTTTCAGCCCTTCTGTTTCGCGCTCCCTGTTTCAGCCCCTCTGTTTCAGCTCCTCTGTTTCTCGCCCTCTGTTTCTGCCCCTCTGTTTCTCGCCCTCTGTTTCAGCCACTCTGTTTCTCGCCCTCTGTTTCAGCCCCTCTGATTAAGCCCCTCAGTTTCAGCCACTCTGTTTCTCGCCCTCTGTTTCAGCCCCGCTGTTTCAGCCCCTCTGAATCAGCCCCTCTGATTCAGCCCCTCTGTTTCAGCCCCTCAGTTTCAGCCCCTCTGTTTCTCGCCCTCTGTTTCAGCCCCTCTGTTTCTCACCCTCTGTTTCAGCCCCTCTGTTTCTCGCCCTCTGTTTCAGGCTCTCTGTTTCAGCCCGTCTGTTTCAGCCCCTCTGTTTCAGCCCCTCTGTTTCTCGCCCTCTGTTTCTCGCCCGCTGTTTCAGCCCCTTTGTTTCTCGCCCTCTGTTTCAGCCCCTCTGTTTCAGTCCCTCTGATTCAGACCCTCTGATTCAGCCCCTCTGTTTCTCGCCCTCTGTTTCAGCCGATCTGTTTCAGCCCCTCTGTTTCTGCCGCTCTGTTTCAGCCCCTCTGTTTCTCGCTCTCTGTTTCAGCCCCTCTGTTTTTCGCCCTCTGTTTCAGCCCCTCTGTTTCAGGCTCTCTGTTTCAGCCCGTCTGTTTCAGCCCCTCTGTTTCAGCCCCTCTGTTTCTTGCCCTCTGTTTCTCGCCCGCTCTTTCAGCCCCTTTGTTTCTCGCCCTCTGTTTCAGCCCCTCTGTTTCAGCCCCTCTGATTCAGCCCCTCTGTTTCAGCCCCTCTGTTTCAGCCCCTCTGTTTCTCGCCCTCAGTTTCTGCACCTCTGTTTCTCGCCCTCTGTTTCAGCCCCTCTGTTTCTCGCCCTCTGTTTCAGCCCCTCTGTTTCTCGCCTTCTGTTTCAGCCCCACTGATACAGCCCCTCTGTTTCAGCCCTTCTGATTCAGCCCCTCTGATTCAGCCCCTCTGTTTCTCGCCCTCTGTTTCAGCCCCTCTGTTTCAGCCCTTCTGTTTCAGCCACTCTGTTTCAGCCCCTCTGTTTCTTGCCCTCTGTTTCAGCCCCTCTGTTTCTCGACCTCTGTTTCAGTCCCTCTGTTTCTCGCCATCTGTTTCAGCCCCTCTGTTTCGCGCTCCCTGTTTCAGCCCCTCTGTTTCAGCTCCACTGTTTCTCGCCCTCTGTTTCTGCCCCTCTGTTTCTCGCCCTCTGTTTCAGCCCCTCTGTTTCTCGCCCTCTGTTTCAGCCCCTCTGATTCAGCCCCTCTGTTTCAGCCCCTCTGTTTCAGCCCCTCTGTTTCTCGCCCTCTGTTTCAGCCCCTCTGTTTCTCACCCTCTGTTTCAGCACCTCTGTTTCAGCGCCTCTGTTTCTCGCTCTCTGTTTCTGCCCCTCTGTTTCTCGCCCTCTGTTTCAGCCCCTCTGATTCAGCCCCTCTGTTTCTCGCCCTCTGTTTCAGCCCCTCTGTTTCTCGCCCTCTGTTTCAGCCCCTCTGTTTCTCGCCCTCTGTTTCAGCCCCTCTGTTTCAGCCCCTCTGTTTCAGCCCCTCTGTTTCTCGCCTTCTGTTTCAGCCCCTCTGTTTCTCTCCCTCTGTTTCAGCCCCTCTGTTTCTCGCCCTCTGTTTCAGCCCCTCTATTTCTCGCCCTCTGTTTCAGCCCCTCTGTTTTAGCCCCACTGTTTCAGCCCCTTTGTTTCAACCCCTCTGTTTCTCGCCCTCTGTTTCAGCCGCTCTGTTTCTCGCCCTCTGTATTAGCCCCTCTGTTTCAGCCCCACTGTTTCTCGCCCTCTGTTTCTCGCCCTCTGTTTCTGGCCCTCTGTTTCAGCCCCTCTGTTTCTCGCTCTCTGTTTCAGCCCCTCTGTTTCAGCCCCTCTGTTTCAGTCCCTCTGTTTCTCGCCCTCTGTTTCAGCCCCTCTGTTTCTTGCCCTCTGTTTCAGCCCCTCTGTTTCTCGCCCTCTGTTTCAGCCCCTCTGTTTCTCGCTCTCTGTTTCAGCCCCTCTGTTTCTCGCCCTCTGTTTCAGCACCTCTGTTTCTCGCCCTCTGTTTCAACCCCTCTGTTTCTCGCCCTCTGTTTCAGCCCCTCTATTTCTCGCCCTCTGTTTCAGACCCTCTATTTTAGCGCCACTGTTTCAGCCCCTTTGTTTCAACCACTCTGTTTCTCGCCCTCTCTTTCAGCCGCTCTGTTTCTGGCCCTCTGTTTCAGCCCCTCTGTTTCTCGCTCTCTGTTTCAGCCCCTCTGTTTCCGCCCCTCTGTATCAGCCCCTCTGTTTCAGCCCCTCTGTTTCTCGCCCTCTGTTTCAGCCCCTCTGTTTCTTGCCCTCTGTTTCAGCCACTCTGTTTCTCGCCCTCTGTTTCAGCCCCTCTGATTCAGCCCCTCTGTTTCAGCCCCTCTGAATCAGCCCCTCTGTTTCAGCCCCTCTGTTTCAGCCCCTCTGTTTCTCGCCCTCTGTTTCAGCCCCTCTGTTTCTCACCCTCTGTTTCAGCACCTCTGTTTCAGCCCGTCTGTTTCTCGCCCTCTGTTTCTGCCCCTCTGTTTCTCGCCCTCTGTTTCAGCCCCTCTGATTCAGACCCTCTGTTTCTCTCCCTCTGTTTCAGCCCCTCTGTTTCTCGCCATCTGTTTCAGCCCCTCTGTTTCTCGCCCTCTGTTTCAGCCCCTCTGTTTCAGCCCCTCTGTTTCTCGCCCTCTGTTTCAGCCCCACTGTTTCTCGCCCTCTGTTTCAGCCTCTCTGTTTCAGCCCCTCTGATTCAGCCCCTCTGTTTCAGCCCCTCTGTTTCTTGCCCTCTGTTTCAGCCCCTCTGTTTCAGCCCTTCTGTTTCAGACACTCGGTTTCAGCCCCTCTGTTTCTTGCCCTCTGTTTCAGCCCCTCTGTTTCTCGCCCTCTGTTTCAGCCCCTCTGTTTCTCGCCCTCTGTTTCAGCCCTTCGGTTTCGCACTCTCTGGTTCAGCCCCTCTGTTTCAGCCCCTCTGTTTCTCGCCCTCTGTTTCTGCTCCTCTGTTTCTCGCCCTCTGTTTCAGCCCCTCTGTTTCAGCCCCTCTGTTTCAGCCCCTCTGTTTCTCGCCCTCTGTTTCAGCCCCTCTGTTTCAGCCCCTCTGTTTCTCGCCCTCTGTTTCTGCCCCTCTGTTTCTCGCCCTCTGTTTCAGCCCCTCTGTTTCTCGCCTTCTGTTTCAGCCCCTCTGATTCAGCCCCTCTGTTTCAGCCCCTTTGATTCAGCCCCTCTGATTCAGCCCCTCTTTTTCTCGCCCTCTGTTTCAGCCCCTCTGTTTCAGCCCTTCTGTTTCAGACACTCGGTTTCAGCCCCTCTGTTTCTTGCCCTCTGTTTCAGCCCGTCTGTTTCAGCCCCTCTGTTTCAGCCCCTCTGTTTCTCGCCCTCTGTTTCAGCCCTTCGGTTTCGCACTCTCTGGTTCAGCCCCTCTGTTTCAGCCCCTCTGTTTCTTGCCCTCTGTTTCTGCTCCTCTGTTTCTCACCCTCTGTTTCAGCCCCTCTGTTTCTCGCCCTCTGTTTCAGCCCCTCTGATTCAGCCCCTCTGTTTCAGCCCCTCTGAATCAGCCCCTCTGTTTCAGCCCCTCTGTTTCAGCCCCTCTGTTTCTCGCCCTCTGTTTCAGCCCCTCTGTTTCTCACCCTCTGTTTCAGCACCTCTGTTTCAGCCCCTCTGTTTCTCGCCCTCTGTTTCAGCCTCTCTGTTTCTCGCCCTCTGTTTCAGCCCCTCTGATTCAGACCCTCTGTTTCTCTCCCTCTGTTTCAGCCCCTCTGTTTCTCGCCCTCTGTTTCAGCCCCTCTGTTTCAGCCCCTCTGTTTCAGCCCCTCTGTTTCAGCCCTTCTGTTTCTCGCCCTCTGTTTCAGCCCCTCTGATTCAGCCCCTCTGTTTCTCGCCCTCTGTTTCAGCCCCTCTGTTTCTCGCCCTCTGTTTCAGCCCCTCTGTTTCAGCCCCTCTGTTTCAGCCCCTCTGTTTCTCTCCCTCTGTTTCAGCCCCTCTGTTTCTCGCCCTCTGTTTCAGCCCCTCTGTTTCTCGCCCTCTGTTTCAGCCCCTCTGTTTCTCGCCCTCTGTTTCAGCACCTCTGTTTCTCGCCCTCTGTTTCAGCCCCTCAGTTTCTCGCCCTCTGTTTCAGCCCCTCTACTTCTCGCCCTCTGTTTCAGCCCCTCTGTTTCTCGCCCTCTGTTTCAGCCCCTCTGTTTCAGCCCCTCTGTTTCAGCCCCTCTGTTTCTCGCCTTCTGTTTCAGCCCCTCTGTTTCTCGCCCTCTGTTTCAGCCCCTCTGTTTCTCGCCCTCTGTTTCAGCCCCTCTATTTCTCGCCCTCTGTTTCAGCCCCTCTGTTTTAGCCCCACTGTTTCTGCCCCTTTGTTTCAACCCCTCTGTTTCTCGCCCTCTGTTTCAGCCGCTCTGTTTCTCGCCCTCTGTATTAGCCCCTCTGTTTCAGCCCCACTGTTTCAGTCCCTCTGTTTCTCGCCCTCTGTTTCTGGCCCTCTGTTTCAGCCCCTCTGTTTCTCGCTCTCTGTTTCAGCCCCTCTGTTTCAGCCCCTCTGTTTCAGCCCCTCTGTTTCAGCCCCTCTGTTTCTCGCCCTCTGTTTCAGCCCCTCTGTTTCTTGCCCTCTGTTTCAGCCACTCTGTTTCTCGCCCTCTGTTTCAGCCTCTCTGTTTCTCGCCCTCTGTTTCAGCCCCTCTGTTTCAGCCCCTCTGTTTCAGCCCCTCTGATTCAGCCCCTCTGTTTCTCGCCCTCTGTTTCAGCCCCTCTGTTTCTCGCCCTCTGTTTCAGCCCCTCTGTTTCTCGCCCTCTGTTTCAGCCCCTCTGTTTCTCGCCCTCTGTTTCAGCCCCTCTGTTTCAGCCCCTCTGTTTCAGCCCCTCTGTTTCTCGCCCTCTGTTTCAGCCCCTCTGTTTCTCGCCCTCTGTTTCAGCCCCTCTGTTTCTCGCCCTCTGTTTCAGCCCCTCTGTTTCTCGCCCTCTGTTTCAGCACCTCTATTTCTCGCCCTCTGTTTCAGCCCCTCTATTTTCGCCCCACTGTTTCAGCCCCTTTGTTTCAACCACTCTGTTTCTCACCCTCTCTTTCAGCCGCTCTGTTTCTGGCCCTCTCTTTCAGCTCCTCTGTTTCTCGCTCTCTGTTTCAGCCCCTCTGTTTCCGCCCCTCTGTATCAGCCCCTCTGTTTCAGCCCCTCTGTTTCTCGCCCTCTGTTTCAGCCCCTCTGTTTCTTGCCCTCTGTTTCAGCCACTCTGTTTCTCGCCCTCTGTTTCAGCCACTCTGTTTCTCGCCGTCTGTTTCAGCCCCTCTGTTTCTCGCCCTCTGTTTCAGCCCCTCTGATTCAGCCCCTCTGTTTCTCGCCCTCTGTTCAAGCCCCTCTGTTTCTCGCCATCTGTTTCAGCCCCTCTGATTCTCGCCCTCTGTTTCAGCCCCTCTGTTTCAGACCCTCTGTTTCAGCCCCTCTGTTTCTCGCCCTCTGTTTCAGCCCCTCTGTTTCTCGCCCTCTGTTTCAGCCACTCTATTTCTCGCCCTCTGTTTCAGCCCCTCTGTTTCAGCCCCACTGTTTCAGCCCCTTTGTTTCAGCCCCTCTGTTTCTCGCCCTCTGTTACAGCCCCTCTGATTCAGCCCCACTGTTTCAGCCCCTCTGAATCAGCCCCTCTGATTCAGCCCCTCTGTTTCAGACCCTCTGTTTCAGCCCCTCTGTTTCTCGCCCTCTGTTTCAGCCCCTCTGTTTCTCACCCTCTGTTTCAGCCCCTCTGTTTCAGCCCCACTGTTTCTCGCACTCTGTTTCAGCCCCTCTGTTTCTCGCCCTCTGTTTCAGCTCCTCTGATTCAGCCCCTCTGTTTCTCGCCCTCTGTTTCAGCCCCTCTGTTTCTCGCCCTCTTTTTCAGCCCCTCTGTTTCTTGCCCTCTGTTTCAGCCCCTCTGTTTCAGCCCCTCTATTTCAGCCCCTCTGTTTCTCCCCCTCTGTTTCAGCCCCTCTGTTTCTCGCCCTCTGTTTCAGCCCCTCTGTTTCTCGCCTTCTGTTTCAGTCCCACTGATACAGCCCCTCTGTTTCAGCCCTTCTGATTCAGCCCCTCTGATTCAGCCCCTCTGTTTCTCGCCCTCTGTTTCAGCCCCTCAGTTTCAGCCCTTCTGTTACAGCCACTCTGTTTCAGCCCCTCTGTTTCTTACCCTCTGTTTCAGCCCCTCTGTTTCTCGACCTCTGTTTCAGTCCCTCTGTTTCTCGCCATCTGTTTCAGCCCCTCTGTTTCGCGCTCCCTGTTTCAGCCCCTCTGTTTCAGCTCCTCTGTTTCTCGCCCTCTGTTTCTGCCCCTCTGTTTCTCGCCCTCTGTTTCAGCCACTCTGTTTCTCGCCCTCTGTTTCAGCCCCTCTGATTCAGCCCCTCTGTTTCAGCCCCTCAGTTTCAGCCCCTCTGTTTCTCGCCCTCTGTTTCAGCCCCTCTGTTTCTCACCCTCTGTTTCAGCCCCTCTGTTTCTCGCCCTCTGTTTCAGGCTCTCTGTTTCAGCCCGTCTGTTTCAGCCCCTCTGTTTCAGCCCCTCTGTTTCTCGCCCTCTGTTTCTCGCCCGCTGTTTCAGCCCCTTTGTTTCTCGCCCTCTGTTTCAGCCCCTCTGTTTCAGTCCCTCTGATTCAGACCCTCTGATTCAGCCCCTCTGTTTCTCGCCCTCTGTTTCAGCCGATCTGTTTCAGCCCCTCTGTTTCTGCCGCTCTGTTTCAGCCCCTCTGTTTCTCGCTCTCTGTTTCAGCCCCTCTGTTTTTCGCCCTCTGTTTCAGCCCCTCTGTTTCAGGCTCTCTGTTTCAGCCCGTCTGTTTCAGCCCCTCTGTTTCAGCCCCTCTGTTTCTTGCCCTCTGTTTCTCGCCCGCTCTTTCAGCCCCTTTGTTTCTCGCCCTCTGTTTCAGCCCCTCTGTTTCAGCCCCTCTGATTCAGCCCCTCTGTTTCAGCCCCTCTGTTTCAGCCCCTCTGTTTCTCGCCCTCAGTTTCTGCACCTCTGTTTCTCGCCCTCTGTTTCAGCCCCTCTGTTTCTCGCCCTCTGTTTCAGCCCCTCTGTTTCTCGCCTTCTGTTTCAGCCCCACTGATACAGCCCCTCTGTTTCAGCCCTTCTGATTCAGCCCCTCTGATTCAGCCCCTCTGTTTCTCGCCCTCTGTTTCAGCCCCTCTGTTTCAGCCCTTCTGTTTCAGCCACTCTGTTTCAGCCCCTCTGTTTCTTGCCCTCTGTTTCAGCCCCTCTGTTTCTCGACCTCTGTTTCAGTCCCTCTGTTTCTCGCCATCTGTTTCAGCCCCTCTGTTTCGCGCTCCCTGTTTCAGCCCCTCTGTTTCAGCTCCACTGTTTCTCGCCCTCTGTTTCTGCCCCTCTGTTTCTCGCCCTCTGTTTCAGCCCCTCTGTTTCTCGCCCTCTGTTTCAGCCCCTCTGATTCAGCCCCTCTGTTTCAGCCCCTCTGTTTCAGCCCCTCTGTTTCTCGCCCTCTGTTTCAGCCCCTCTGTTTCTCACCCTCTGTTTCAGCACCTCTGTTTCAGCGCCTCTGTTTCTCGCTCTCTGTTTCTGCCCCTCTGTTTCTCGCCCTCTGTTTCAGCCCCTCTGATTCAGCCCCTCTGTTTCTCGCCCTCTGTTTCAGCCCCTCTGTTTCTCGCCCTCTGTTTCAGCCCCTCTGTTTCTCGCCCTCTGTTTCAGCCCCTCTGTTTCAGCCCCTCTGTTTCAGCCCCTCTGTTTCTCGCCTTCTGTTTCAGCCCCTCTGTTTCTCGCCCTCTGTTTCAGCCCCTCTGTTTCTCGCCCTCTGTTTCAGCCCCTCTATTTCTCGCCCTCTGTTTCAGCCCCTCTGTTTTAGCCCCACTGTTTCAGCCCCTTTGTTTCAACCCCTCTGTTTCTCGCCCTCTGTTTCAGCCGCTCTGTTTCTCGCCCTCTGTATTAGCCCCTCTGTTTCAGCCCCACTGTTTCTCGCCCTCTGTTTCTCGCCCTCTGTTTCTGGCCCTCTGTTTCAGCCCCTCTGTTTCTCGCTCTCTGTTTCAGCCCCTCTGTTTCAGCCCCTCTGTTTCAGTCCCTCTGTTTCTCGCCCTCTGTTTCAGCCCCTCTGTTTCTTGCCCTCTGTTTCAGCCCCTCTGTTTCTCGCCCTCTGTTTCAGCCCCTCTGTTTCTCGCTCTCTGTTTCAGCCCCTCTGTTTCTCGCCCTCTGTTTCAGCACCTCTGTTTCTCGCCCTCTGTTTCAACCCCTCTGTTTCTCGCCCTCTGTTTCAGCCCCTCTATTTCTTGCCCTCTGTTTCAGACCCTCTATTTTAGCGCCACTGTTTCAGCCCCTTTGTTTCAACCACTCTGTTTCTCGCCCTCTCTTTCAGCCGCTCTGTTTCTGGCCCTCTGTTTCAGCCCCTCTGTTTCTCGCTCTCTGTTTCAGCCCCTCTGTTTCCGCCCCTCTGTTTCAGCCCCTCTGTTTCAGCCCCTCTGTTTCTCGCCCTCTGTTTCAGCCCCTCTGTTTCTTGCCCTCTGTTTCAGCCACTCTGTTTCTCGCCCTCTGTTTCAGCCCCTCTGATTCAGCCCCTCTGTTTCAGCCCCTCTGAATCAGCCCCTCTGTTTCAGCCCCTCTGTTTCAGCCCCTCTGTTTCTCGCCCTCTGTTTCAGCCCCTCTGTTTCTCACCCTCTGTTTCAGCACCTCTGTTTCAGCCCGTCTGTTTCTCGCCCTCTGTTTCTGCCCCTCTGTTTCTCGCCCTCTGTTTCAGCCCCTCTGATTCAGACCCTCTGTTTCTCTCCCTCTGTTTCAGCCCCTCTGTTTCTCGCCATCTGTTTCAGCCCCTCTGTTTCTCGCCCTCTGTTTCAGCCCCTCTGTTTCAGCCCCTCTGTTTCTCGCCCTCTGTTTCAGCCCCACTGTTTCTCGCCCTCTGTTTCAGCCTCTCTGTTTCAGCCCCTCTGATTCAGCCCCTCTGTTTCAGCCCCTCTGTTTCTTGCCCTCTGTTTCAGCCCCTCTGTTTCAGCCCTTCTGTTTCAGACACTCGGTTTCAGCCCCTCTGTTTCTTGCCCTCTGTTTCAGCCCCTCTGTTTCTCGCCCTCTGTTTCAGCCCCTCTGTTTCTCGCCCTCTGTTTCAGCCCTTCGGTTTCGCACTCTCTGGTTCAGCCCCTCTGTTTCAGCCCCTCTGTTTCTCGCCCTCTGTTTCTGCTCCTCTGTTTCTCGCCCTCTGTTTCAGCCCCTCTGTTTCAGCCCCTCTGTTTCAGCCCCTCTGTTTCTCGCCCTCTGTTTCAGCCCCTCTGTTTCAGCCCCTCTGTTTCTCGCCCTCTGTTTCTGCCCCTCTGTTTCTCGCCCTCTGTTTCAGCCCCTCTGTTTCTCGCCTTCTGTTTCAGCCCCTCTGATTCAGCCCCTCTGTTTCAGCCCCTTTGATTCAGCCCCTCTGATTCAGCCCCTCTTTTTCTCGCCCTCTGTTTCAGCCCCTCTGTTTCAGCCCTTCTGTTTCAGACACTCGGTTTCAGCCCCTCTGTTTCTTGCCCTCTGTTTCAGCCCGTCTGTTTCAGCCCCTCTGTTTCAGCCCCTCTGTTTCTCGCCCTCTGTTTCAGCCCTTCGGTTTCGCACTCTCTGGTTCAGCCCCTCTGTTTCAGCCCCTCTGTTTCTTGCCCTCTGTTTCTGCTCCTCTGTTTCTCACCCTCTGTTTCAGCCCCTCTGTTTCTCGCCCTCTGTTTCAGCCCCTCTGATTCAGCCCCTCTGTTTCAGCCCCTCTGAATCAGCCCCTCTGTTTCAGCCCCTCTGTTTCAGCCCCTCTGTTTCTCGCCCTCTGTTTCAGCCCCTCTGTTTCTCACCCTCTGTTTCAGCACCTCTGTTTCAGCCCCTCTGTTTCTCGCCCTCTGTTTCAGCCCCTCTGTTTCTCGCCCTCTGTTTCAGCCCCTCTGATTCAGACCCTCTGTTTCTCTCCCTCTGTTTCAGCCCCTCTGTTTCTCGCCATCTGTTTCAGCCCCTCTGTTTCTCGCCCTCTGTTTCAGCCCCTCTGTTTCAGCCCCTCTGTTTCAGCCCCTCTGTTTCTCGCCCTCTGTTTCAGCCCCTCTGTTTCTCGCCCTCTGTTTCAGCCCCTCTGTTTCAGACCCTCTGTTTCAGTCCCTCTGTTTCTCGCCCTCTGTTTCAGCCCCTCTGTTTCTCGCCCTCTGTTTCAGCCCCTCTGTTTCAGCCCCTCTGTTTCAGCCCCTTTGTTTCAGCCCCTCTGTTTCTCGCCCTCTGTTTCAGCCCCTCTGTTTCTTGCCCTCTGTTTCAGCCCCTCTGTTTCTCGCCCTCTGTTTCAGCCTCTCTGTTTCTCGCCCTCTGTTTCAGCCCCTCTGTTTCAGCCTCTCTGATTCAGCCCCTCTGTTTCAGCCCCTCTGTTTCTCGCCCTCTGTTTCAGCCCCTCTGATTCAGCCCCTCTGTTTCAGACCCTCTGATTCAGCCTCTCTGTTTCAGCCCCTCTATTTCAGCCCCTCTGTTTCAGCCCCTCTGTTTCAGCCCCTCTGTTTCAGGCTCTCTGTTTCAGCCCGTCTGTTTCAGCCCCTCTGTTTCAGCCCCTCTGATTCAGTCCCTTAGTTTCTCGCCCTCTGTTTCATCCCCTCTGTTTCTCGCCCTGTTTTTCAGCCTCTCTGTTTCTCGCCCTCTGTTTCAGCCCCTCTGTTTCAGCCCCTCTGTTTCAGGCTCTCTGTTTCAGCCCGTCTGTTTCAGCCCCTCTGATTCAGCCCCTCTGTTTCTCGCCCTCTGTTTCAGCTCCTCTGTTTCAGCCCCTCTGTTTCAGCCCCTCTGTTTCTCGCCCTCTGTTTCAGCCCCTCTGTTTCTTGCCCTCTGTTTCAGCCACTCTGTTTCTCGCCCTCTGTTTCAGCCCCTCTGATTCAGCCCCTCTGTTTCAGCCCCTCTGAATCAGCCCCTCTGTTTCAGCCCCTCTGTTTCAGCCCCTCTGTTTCTCGCCCTCTGTTTCAGCCCCTCTGTTTCTCACCCTTTGTTTCAGCACCTCTGTTTCAGCCCGTCTGTTTCTCGCCCTCTGTTTCTGCCCCTCTGTTTCTCGCCCTCTGTTTCAGCCCCTCTGATTCAGACCCTCTGTTTCTCTCCCTCTGTTTCAGCCCCTCTGTTTCTCGCCATCTGTTTCAGCCCCTCTGTTTCTCGCCCTCTGTTTCAGCCCCTCTGTTTCAGCCCCTCTGTTTCTCGCCCTCTGTTTCAGCCCCACTGTTTCTCGCCCTCTGTTTCAGCCTCTCTGTTTCAGCCCCTCTGATTCAGCCCCTCTGTTTCAGCCCCTCTGTTTCTTGCCCTCTGTTTCAGCCCCTCTGTTTCAGCCCTTCTGTTTCAGACACTCGGTTTCAGCCCCTCTGTTTCTTGCCCTCTGTTTCAGCCCCTCTGTTTCTCGCCCTCTGTTTCAGCCCCTCTGTTTCTCGCACTCTGTTTCAGCCCTTCGGTTTCGCACTCTCTGGTTCAGCCCCTCTGTTTCAGCCCCTCTGTTTCTCGCCCTCTGTTTCTGCTCCTCTGTTTCTCGCCCTCTGTTTCAGCCCCTCTGTTTCAGCCCCTCTGTTTCAGCCCCTCTGTTTCTCGCCTTCTGTTTCAGCCCCTCTGTTTCTCGCCCTCTGTTTCAGCCCCTCTGTTTCTCGCCCTCTGTTTCAGCCCCTCTATTTCTCGCCCTCTGTTTCAGCCCCTCTGTTTTAGCCCCACTGTTTCTGCCCCTTTGTTTCAACCCCTCTGTTTCTCGCCCTCTGTTTCAGCCGCTCTGTTTCTCGCCCTCTGTATTAGCCCCTCTGTTTCAGCCCCACTGTTTCAGTCCCTCTGTTTCTCGCCCTCTGTTTCTGGCCCTCTGTTTCAGCCCCTCTGTTTCTCGCTCTCTGTTTCAGCCCCTCTGTTTCAGCCCCTCTGTTTCAGCCCCTCTGTTTCAGCCCCTCTGTTTCTCGCCCTCTGTTTCAGCCCCTCTGTTTCTTGCCCTCTGTTTCAGCCACTCTGTTTCTCGCCCTCTGTTTCAGCCTCTCTGTTTCTCGCCCTCTGTTTCAGCCCCTCTGTTTCAGCCCCTCTGTTTCAGCCCCTCTGATTCAGCCCCTCTGTTTCTCGCCCTCTGTTTCAGCCCCTCTGTTTCTCGCCCTCTGTTTCAGCCCCTCTGTTTCTCGCCCTCTGTTTCAGCCCCTCTGTTTCAGCCCCTCTGTTTCAGCCCCTCTGTTTCTCGCCCTCTGTTTCAGCCCCTCTGTTTCTCGCCCACTGTTTCAGCCCCTCTGTTTCTCGCCCTCTGTTTCAGCCCCTCTGTTTCTCGCCCTCTGTTTCAGCACCTCTATTTCTCGCCCTCTGTTTCAGCCCCTCTATTTTAGCCCCACTGTTTCAGCCCCTTTGTTTCAACCACTCTGTTTCTCGCCCTCTCTTTCAGCCGCTCTGTTTCTGGCCCTCTCTTTCAGCCCCTCTGTTTCTCGCTCTCTGTTTCAGCCCCTCTGTTTCCGCCCCTCTGTATCAGCCCCTCTGTTTCAGCCCCTCTGTTTCTCGCCCTCTGTTTCAGCCCCTCTGTTTCTTGCCCTCTGTTTCAGCCACTCTGTTTCTCGCCCTCTGTTTCAGCCACTCTGTTTCTCGCCGTCTGTTTCAGCCCCTCTGTTTCTCGCCCTCTGTTTCAGCCCCTCTGATTCAGCCCCTCTGTTTCTCGCCCTCTGTTCAAGCCCCTCTGTTTCTCGCCATCTGTTTCAGCCCCTCTGATTCTCGCCCTCTGTTTCAGCCCCTCTGTTTCAGACCCTCTGTTTCAGCCCCTCTGTTTCTCGCCCTCTGTTTCAGCCCCTCTGTTTCTCGCCCTCTGTTTCAGCCACTCTATTTCTCGCCCTCTGTTTCAGCCCCTCTGTTTCAGCCCCACTGTTTCAGCCCCTTTGTTTCAGCCCCTCTGTTTCTCGCCCTCTGTTACAGCCCCTCTGATTCAGCCCCACTGTTTCAGCCCCTCTGAATCAGCCCCTCTGATTCAGCCCCTCTGTTTCAGACCCTCTGTTTCAGCCCCTCTGTTTCTCGCCCTCTGTTTCAGCCCCTCTGTTTCTCACCCTCTGTTTCAGCCCCTCTGTTTCAGCCCCACTGTTTCTCGCACTCTGTTTCAGCCCCTCTGTTTCTCGCCCTCTGTTTCAGCTCCTCTGATTCAGCCCCTCTGTTTCTCGCCCTCTGTTTCAGCCCCTCTGTTTCTCGCCCTCTTTTTCAGCCCCTCTGTTTCTTGCCCTCTGTTTCAGCCCCTCTGTTTCAGCCCCTCTATTTCAGCCCCTCTGTTTCTCCCCCTCTGTTTCAGCCCCTCTGTTTCTCGCCCTCTGTTTCAGCCCCTCTGTTTCTCGCCTTCTGTTTCAGTCCCACTGATACAGCCCCTCTGTTTCAGCCCTTCTGATTCAGCCCCTCTGATTCAGCCCCTCTGTTTCTCGCCCTCTGTTTCAGCCCCTCAGTTTCAGCTCTTCTGTTACAGCCACTCTGTTTCAGCCCCTCTGTTTCTTGCCCTCTGTTTCAGCCCCTCTGTTTCTCGACCTCTGTTTCAGTCCCTCTGTTTCTCGCCATCTGTTTCAGCCCCTCTGTTTCGCGCTCCCTGTTTCAGCCCCTCTGTTTCAGCTCCACTGTTTCTCGCCCTCTGTTTCTGCCCCTCTGTTTCTCGCCCTCTGTTTCAGCCCCTCTGTTTCTCGCCCTCTGTTTCAGCCCCTCTGATTCAGCCCCTCTGTTTCAGCCCCTCTGTTTCAGCCCCTCTGTTTCTCGCCCTCTGTTTCAGCCCCTCTGTTTCTCACCCTCTGTTTCAGCACCTCTGTTTCAGCGCCTCTGTTTCTCGCTCTCTGTTTCTGCCCCTCTGTTTCTCGCCCTCTGTTTCAGCCCCTCTGATTCAGCCCCTCTGTTTCTCGCCCTCTGTTTCAGCCCCTCTGTTTCTCGCCCTCTGTTTCAGCCCCTCTGTTTCTCGCCCTCTGTTTCAGCCCCTCTGTTTCAGCCCCTCTGTTTCAGCCCCTCTGTTTCTCGCCTTCTGTTTCAGCCCCTCTGTTTCTCTCCCTCTGTTTCAGCCCCTCTGTTTCTCGCCCTCTGTTTCAGCCCCTCTATTTCTCGCCCTCTGTTTCAGCCCCTCTGTTTTAGCCCCACTGTTTCAGCCCCTTTGTTTCAACCCCTCTGTTTCTCGCCCTCTGTTTCAGCCGCTCTGTTTCTCGCCCTCTGTATTAGCCCCTCTGTTTCAGCCCCACTGTTTCTCGCCCTCTGTTTCTCGCCCTCTGTTTCTGGCCCTCTGTTTCAGCCCCTCTGTTTCTCGCTCTCTGTTTCAGCCCCTCTGTTTCAGCCCCTCTGTTTCAGTCCCTCTGTTTCTCGCCCTCTGTTTCAGCCCCTCTGTTTCTTGCCCTCTGTTTCAGCCCCTCTGTTTCTCGCCCTCTGTTTCAGCCCCTCTGTTTCTCGCTCTCTGTTTCAGCCCCTCTGTTTCTCGCCCTCTGTTTCAGCACCTCTGTTTCTCGCCCTCTGTTTCAACCCCTCTGTTTCTCGCCCTCTGTTTCAGCCCCTCTATTTCTCGCCCTCTGTTTCAGACCCTCTATTTTAGCGCCACTGTTTCAGCCCCTTTGTTTCAACCACTCTGTTTCTCGCCCTCTCTTTCAGCCGCTCTGTTTCTGGCCCTCTGTTTCAGCCCCTCTGTTTCTCGCTCTCTGTTTCAGCCCCTCTGTTTCCGCCCCTCTGTATCAGCCCCTCTGTTTCAGCCCCTCTGTTTCTCGCCCTCTGTTTCAGCCCCTCTGTTTCTTGCCCTCTGTTTCAGCCACTCTGTTTCTCGCCCTCTGTTTCAGCCCCTCTGATTCAGCCCCTCTGTTTCAGCCCCTCTGAATCAGCCCCTCTGTTTCAGCCCCTCTGTTTCAGCCCCTCTGTTTCTCGCCCTCTGTTTCAGCCCCTCTGTTTCTCACCCTCTGTTTCAGCACCTCTGTTTCAGCCCGTCTGTTTCTCGCCCTCTGTTTCTGCCCCTCTGTTTCTCGCCCTCTGTTTCAGCCCCTCTGATTCAGACCCTCTGTTTCTCTCCCTCTGTTTCAGCCCCTCTGTTTCTCGCCATCTGTTTCAGCCCCTCTGTTTCTCGCCCTCTGTTTCAGCCCCTCTGTTTCAGCCCCTCTGTTTCTCGCCCTCTGTTTCAGCCCCACTGTTTCTCGCCCTCTGTTTCAGCCTCTCTGTTTCAGCCCCTCTGATTCAGCCCCTCTGTTTCAGCCCCTCTGTTTCTTGCCCTCTGTTTCAGCCCCTCTGTTTCAGCCCTTCTGTTTCAGACACTCGGTTTCAGCCCCTCTGTTTCTTGCCCTCTGTTTCAGCCCCTCTGTTTCTCGCCCTCTGTTTCAGCCCCTCTGTTTCTCGCCCTCTGTTTCAGCCCTTCGGTTTCGCACTCTCTGGTTCAGCCCCTCTGTTTCAGCCCCTCTGTTTCTCGCCCTCTGTTTCTGCTCCTCTGTTTCTCGCCCTCTGTTTCAGCCCCTCTGTTTCAGCCCCTCTGTTTCAGCCCCTCTGTTTCTCGCCCTCTGTTTCAGCCCCTCTGTTTCAGCCCCTCTGTTTCTCGCCCTCTGTTTCTGCCCCTCTGTTTCTCGCCCTCTGTTTCAGCCCCTCTGTTTCTCGCCTTCTGTTTCAGCCCCTCTGATTCAGCCCCTCTGTTTCAGCCCCTTTGATTCAGCCCCTCTGATTCAGCCCCTCTTTTTCTCGCCCTCTGTTTCAGCCCCTCTGTTTCAGCCCTTCTGTTTCAGACACTCGGTTTCAGCCCCTCTGTTTCTTGCCCTCTGTTTCAGCCCGTCTGTTTCAGCCCCTCTGTTTCAGCCCCTCTGTTTCTCGCCCTCTGTTTCAGCCCTTCGGTTTCGCACTCTCTGGTTCAGCCCCTCTGTTTCAGCCCCTCTGTTTCTTGCCCTCTGTTTCTGCTCCTCTGTTTCTCACCCTCTGTTTCAGCCCCTCTGTTTCTCGCCCTCTGTTTCAGCCCCTCTGATTCAGCCCCTCTGTTTCAGCCCCTCTGAATCAGCCCCTCTGTTTCAGCCCCTCTGTTTCAGCCCCTCTGTTTCTCGCCCTCTGTTTCAGCCCCTCTGTTTCTCACCCTCTGTTTCAGCACCTCTGTTTCAGCCCCTCTGTTTCTCGCCCTCTGTTTCAGCCTCTCTGTTTCTCGCCCTCTGTTTCAGCCCCTCTGATTCAGACCCTCTGTTTCTCTCCCTCTGTTTCAGCCCCTCTGTTTCTCGCCCTCTGTTTCAGCCCCTCTGTTTCAGCCCCTCTGTTTCAGCCCCTCTGTTTCAGCCCTTCTGTTTCTCGCCCTCTGTTTCAGCCCCTCTGATTCAGCCCCTCTGTTTCTCGCCCTCTGTTTCAGCCCCTCTGTTTCTCGCCCTCTGTTTCAGCCCCTCTGTTTCTCTCCCTCTGTTTCAGCCCCTCTGTTTCTCGCCCTCTGTTTCAGCCCCTCTGTTTCTCGCCCTCTGTTTCAGCCCCTCTGTTTCTCGCCCTCTGTTTCAGCACCTCTGTTTCTCGCCCTCTGTTTCAGCCCCTCAGTTTCTCGCCCTCTGTTTCAGCCCCTCTACTTCTCGCCCTCTGTTTCAGCCCCTCTGTTTCTCGCCCTCTGTTTCAGCCCCTCTGTTTCAGCCCCTCTGTTTCAGCCCCTCTGTTTCTCGCCTTCTGTTTCAGCCCCTCTGTTTCTCGCCCTCTGTTTCAGCCCCTCTGTTTCTCGCCCTCTGTTTCAGCCCCTCTATTTCTCGCCCTCTGTTTCAGCCCCTCTGTTTTAGCCCCACTGTTTCTGCCCCTTTGTTTCAACCCCTCTGTTTCTCGCCCTCTGTTTCAGCCGCTCTGTTTCTCGCCCTCTGTATTAGCCCCTCTGTTTCAGCCCCACTGTTTCAGTCCCTCTGTTTCTCGCCCTCTGTTTCTGGCCCTCTGTTTCAGCCCCTCTGTTTCTCGCTCTCTGTTTCAGCCCCTCTGTTTCAGCCCCTCTGTTTCAGCCCCTCTGTTTCAGCCCCTCTGTTTCTCGCCCTCTGTTTCAGCCCCTCTGTTTCTTGCCCTCTGTTTCAGCCACTCTGTTTCTCGCCCTCTGTTTCAGCCTCTCTGTTTCTCGCCCTCTGTTTCAGCCCCTCTGTTTCAGCCCCTCTGTTTCAGCCCCTCTGATTCAGCCCCTCTGTTTCTCGCCCTCTGTTTCAGCCCCTCTGTTTCTCGCCCTCTGTTTCAGCCCCTCTGTTTCTCGCCCTCTGTTTCAGCCCCTCTGTTTCAGCCCCTCTGTTTCAGCCCCTCTGTTTCTCGCCCTCTGTTTCAGCCCCTCTGTTTCTCGCCCTCTGTTTCAGCCCCTCTGTTTCTCGCCCTCTGTTTCAGCCCCTCTGTTTCTCGCCCTCTGTTTCAGCCCCTCTGTTTCTCGCCCTCTGTTTCAGCACCTCTATTTCTCGCCCTCTGTTTCAGCCCCTCTATTTTAGCCCCACTGTTTCAGCCCCTTTGTTTCAACCACTCTGTTTCTCACCCTCTCTTTCAGCCGCTCTGTTTCTGGCCCTCTCTTTCAGCCCCTCTGTTTCTCGCTCTCTGTTTCAGCCCCTCTGTTTCCGCCCCTCTGTATCAGCCCCTCTGTTTCAGCCCCTCTGTTTCTCGCCCTCTGTTTCAGCCCCTCTGTTTCTTGCCCTCTGTTTCAGCCACTCTGTTTCTCGCCCTCTGTTTCAGCCACTCTGTTTCTCGCCGTCTGTTTCAGCCCCTCTGTTTCTCGCCCTCTGTTTCAGCCCCTCTGATTCAGCCCCTCTGTTTCTCGCCCTCTGTTCAAGCCCCTCTGTTTCTCGCCATCTGTTTCAGCCCCTCTGATTCTCGCCCTCTGTTTCAGCCCCTCTGTTTCAGACCCTCTGTTTCAGCCCCTCTGTTTCTCGCCCTCTGTTTCAGCCCCTCTGTTTCTCGCCCTCTGTTTCAGCCACTCTATTTCTCGCCCTCTGTTTCAGCCCCTCTGTTTCAGCCCCACTGTTTCAGCCCCTTTGTTTCAGCCCCTCTGTTTCTCGCCCTCTGTTACAGCCCCTCTGATTCAGCCCCACTGTTTCAGCCCCTCTGAATCAGCCCCTCTGATTCAGCCCCTCTGTTTCAGACCCTCTGTTTCAGCCCCTCTGTTTCTCGCCCTCTGTTTCAGCCCCTCTGTTTCTCACCCTCTGTTTCAGCCCCTCTGTTTCAGCCCCACTGTTTCTCGCACTCTGTTTCAGCCCCTCTGTTTCTCGCCCTCTGTTTCAGCTCCTCTGATTCAGCCCCTCTGTTTCTCGCCCTCTGTTTCAGCCCCTCTGTTTCTCGCCCTCTTTTTCAGCCCCTCTGTTTCTTGCCCTCTGTTTCAGCCCCTCTGTTTCAGCCCCTCTATTTCAGCCCCTCTGTTTCTCCCCCTCTGTTTCAGCCCCTCTGTTTCTCGCCCTCTGTTTCAGCCCCTCTGTTTCTCGCCTTCTGTTTCAGTCCCACTGATACAGCCCCTCTGTTTCAGCCCTTCTGATTCAGCCCCTCTGATTCAGCCCCTCTGTTTCTCGCCCTCTGTTTCAGCCCCTCAGTTTCAGCCCTTCTGTTACAGCCACTCTGTTTCAGCCCCTCTGTTTCTTACCCTCTGTTTCAGCCCCTCTGTTTCTCGACCTCTGTTTCAGTCCCTCTGTTTCTCGCCATCTGTTTCAGCCCCTCTGTTTCGCGCTCCCTGTTTCAGCCCCTCTGTTTCAGCTCCTCTGTTTCTCGCCCTCTGTTTCTGCCCCTCTGTTTCTCGCCCTCTGTTTCAGCCACTCTGTTTCTCGCCCTCTGTTTCAGCCCCTCTGATTCAGCCCCTCTGTTTCAGCCCCTCAGTTTCAGCCCCTCTGTTTCTCGCCCTCTGTTTCAGCCCCTCTGTTTCTCACCCTCTGTTTCAGCCCCTCTGTTTCTCGCCCTCTGTTTCAGGCTCTCTGTTTCAGCCCGTCTGTTTCAGCCCCTCTGTTTCAGCCCCTCTGTTTCTCGCCCTCTGTTTCTCGCCCGCTGTTTCAGCCCCTTTGTTTCTCGCCCTCTGTTTCAGCCCCTCTGTTTCAGTCCCTCTGATTCAGACCCTCTGATTCAGCCCCTCTGTTTCTCGCCCTCTGTTTCAGCCGATCTGTTTCAGCCCCTCTGTTTCTGCCGCTCTGTTTCAGCCCCTCTGTTTCTCGCTCTCTGTTTCAGCCCCTCTGTTTTTCGCCCTCTGTTTCAGCCCCTCTGTTTCAGGCTCTCTGTTTCAGCCCGTCTGTTTCAGCCCCTCTGTTTCAGCCCCTCTGTTTCTTGCCCTCTGTTTCTCGCCCGCTCTTTCAGCCCCTTTGTTTCTCGCCCTCTGTTTCAGCCCCTCTGTTTCAGCCCCTCTGATTCAGCCCCTCTGTTTCAGCCCCTCTGTTTCAGCCCCTCTGTTTCTCGCCCTCAGTTTCTGCACCTCTGTTTCTCGCCCTCTGTTTCAGCCCCTCTGTTTCTCGCCCTCTGTTTCAGCCCCTCTGTTTCTCGCCTTCTGTTTCAGCCCCACTGATACAGCCCCTCTGTTTCAGCCCTTCTGATTCAGCCCCTCTGATTCAGCCCCTCTGTTTCTCGCCCTCTGTTTCAGCCCCTCTGTTTCAGCCCTTCTGTTTCAGCCACTCTGTTTCAGCCCCTCTGTTTCTTGCCCTCTGTTTCAGCCCCTCTGTTTCTCGACCTCTGTTTCAGTCCCTCTGTTTCTCGCCATCTGTTTCAGCCCCTCTGTTTCGCGCTCCCTGTTTCAGCCCCTCTGTTTCAGCTCCACTGTTTCTCGCCCTCTGTTTCTGCCCCTCTGTTTCTCGCCCTCTGTTTCAGCCCCTCTGTTTCTCGCCCTCTGTTTCAGCCCCTCTGATTCAGCCCCTCTGTTTCAGCCCCTCTGTTTCAGCCCCTCTGTTTCTCGCCCTCTGTTTCAGCCCCTCTGTTTCTCACCCTCTGTTTCAGCACCTCTGTTTCAGCGCCTCTGTTTCTCGCTCTCTGTTTCTGCCCCTCTGTTTCTCGCCCTCTGTTTCAGCCCCTCTGATTCAGCCCCTCTGTTTCTCGCCCTCTGTTTCAGCCCCTCTGTTTCTCGCCCTCTGTTTCAGCCCCTCTGTTTCTCGCCCTCTGTTTCAGCCCCTCTGTTTCAGCCCCTCTGTTTCAGCCCCTCTGTTTCTCGCCTTCTGTTTCAGCCCCTCTGTTTCTCGCCCTCTGTTTCAGCCCCTCTGTTTCTCGCCCTCTGTTTCAGCCCCTCTATTTCTCGCCCTCTGTTTCAGCCCCTCTGTTTTAGCCCCACTGTTTCAGCCCCTTTGTTTCAACCCCTCTGTTTCTCGCCCTCTGTTTCAGCCGCTCTGTTTCTCGCCCTCTGTATTAGCCCCTCTGTTTCAGCCCCACTGTTTCTCGCCCTCTGTTTCTCGCCCTCTGTTTCTGGCCCTCTGTTTCAGCCCCTCTGTTTCTCGCTCTCTGTTTCAGCCCCTCTGTTTCAGCCCCTCTGTTTCAGTCCCTCTGTTTCTCGCCCTCTGTTTCAGCCCCTCTGTTTCTTGCCCTCTGTTTCAGCCCCTCTGTTTCTCGCCCTCTGTTTCAGCCCCTCTGTTTCTCGCTCTCTGTTTCAGCCCCTCTGTTTCTCGCCCTCTGTTTCAGCACCTCTGTTTCTCGCCCTCTGTTTCAACCCCTCTGTTTCTCGCCCTCTGTTTCAGCCCCTCTATTTCTTGCCCTCTGTTTCAGACCCTCTATTTTAGCGCCACTGTTTCAGCCCCTTTGTTTCAACCACTCTGTTTCTCGCCCTCTCTTTCAGCCGCTCTGTTTCTGGCCCTCTGTTTCAGCCCCTCTGTTTCTCGCTCTCTGTTTCAGCCCCTCTGTTTCCGCCCCTCTGTTTCAGCCCCTCTGTTTCAGCCCCTCTGTTTCTCGCCCTCTGTTTCAGCCCCTCTGTTTCTTGCCCTCTGTTTCAGCCACTCTGTTTCTCGCCCTCTGTTTCAGCCCCTCTGATTCAGCCCCTCTGTTTCAGCCCCTCTGAATCAGCCCCTCTGTTTCAGCCCCTCTGTTTCAGCCCCTCTGTTTCTCGCCCTCTGTTTCAGCCCCTCTGTTTCTCACCCTCTGTTTCAGCACCTCTGTTTCAGCCCGTCTGTTTCTCGCCCTCTGTTTCTGCCCCTCTGTTTCTCGCCCTCTGTTTCAGCCCCTCTGATTCAGACCCTCTGTTTCTCTCCCTCTGTTTCAGCCCCTCTGTTTCTCGCCATCTGTTTCAGCCCCTCTGTTTCTCGCCCTCTGTTTCAGCCCCTCTGTTTCAGCCCCTCTGTTTCTCGCCCTCTGTTTCAGCCCCACTGTTTCTCGCCCTCTGTTTCAGCCTCTCTGTTTCAGCCCCTCTGATTCAGCCCCTCTGTTTCAGCCCCTCTGTTTCTTGCCCTCTGTTTCAGCCCCTCTGTTTCAGCCCTTCTGTTTCAGACACTCGGTTTCAGCCCCTCTGTTTCTTGCCCTCTGTTTCAGCCCCTCTGTTTCTCGCCCTCTGTTTCAGCCCCTCTGTTTCTCGCCCTCTGTTTCAGCCCTTCGGTTTCGCACTCTCTGGTTCAGCCCCTCTGTTTCAGCCCCTCTGTTTCTCGCCCTCTGTTTCTGCTCCTCTGTTTCTCGCCCTCTGTTTCAGCCCCTCTGTTTCAGCCCCTCTGTTTCAGCCCCTCTGTTTCTCGCCCTCTGTTTCAGCCCCTCTGTTTCAGCCCCTCTGTTTCTCGCCCTCTGTTTCTGCCCCTCTGTTTCTCGCCCTCTGTTTCAGCCCCTCTGTTTCTCGCCTTCTGTTTCAGCCCCTCTGATTCAGCCCCTCTGTTTCAGCCCCTTTGATTCAGCCCCTCTGATTCAGCCCCTCTTTTTCTCGCCCTCTGTTTCAGCCCCTCTGTTTCAGCCCTTCTGTTTCAGACACTCGGTTTCAGCCCCTCTGTTTCTTGCCCTCTGTTTCAGCCCGTCTGTTTCAGCCCCTCTGTTTCAGCCCCTCTGTTTCTCGCCCTCTGTTTCAGCCCTTCGGTTTCGCACTCTCTGGTTCAGCCCCTCTGTTTCAGCCCCTCTGTTTCTTGCCCTCTGTTTCTGCTCCTCTGTTTCTCACCCTCTGTTTCAGCCCCTCTGTTTCTCGCCCTCTGTTTAAGCCCCTCTGATTCAGCCCCTCTGTTTCAGCCCCTCTGAATCAGCCCCTCTGTTTCAGCCCCTCTGTTTCAGCCCCTCTGTTTCTCGCCCTCTGTTTCAGCCCCTCTGTTTCTCACCCTCTGTTTCAGCACCTCTGTTTCAGCCCCTCTGTTTCTCGCCCTCTGTTTCAGCCCCTCTGTTTCTCGCCCTCTGTTTCAGCCCCTCTGATTCAGACCCTCTGTTTCTCTCCCTCTGTTTCAGCCCCTCTGTTTCTCGCCATCTGTTTCAGCCCCTCTGTTTCTCGCCCTCTGTTTCAGCCCCTCTGTTTCAGCCCCTCTGTTTCAGCCCCTCTGTTTCTCGCCCTCTGTTTCAGCCCCTCTGTTTCTCGCCCTCTGTTTCAGCCCCTCTGTTTCAGACCCTCTGTTTCAGTCCCTCTGTTTCTCGCCCTCTGTTTCAGCCCCTCTGTTTCTCGCCCTCTGTTTCAGCCCCTCTGTTTCAGCCCCTCTGTTTCAGCCCCTTTGTTTCAGCCCCTCTGTTTCTCGCCCTCTGTTTCAGCCCCTCTGTTTCTTGCCCTCTGTTTCAGCCCCTCTGTTTCTCGCCCTCTGTTTCAGCCTCTCTGTTTCTCGCCCTCTGTTTCAGCCCCTCTGTTTCAGCCTCTCTGATTCAGCCCCTCTGTTTCAGCCCCTCTGTTTCTCGCCCTCTGTTTCAGCCCCTCTGATTCAGCCCCTCTGTTTCAGACCCTCTGATTCAGCCTCTCTGTTTCAGCCCCTCTATTTCAGCCCCTCTGTTTCAGCCCCTCTGTTTCAGCCCCTCTGTTTCAGGCTCTCTGTTTCAGCCCGTCTGTTTCAGCCCCTCTGTTTCAGCCCCTCTGATTCAGTCCCTTAGTTTCTCGCCCTCTGTTTCATCCCCTCTGTTTCTCGCCCTGTTTTTCAGCCTCTCTGTTTCTCGCCCTCTGTTTCAGCCCCTCTGTTTCAGCCCCTCTGTTTCAGGCTCTCTGTTTCAGCCCGTCTGTTTCAGCCCCTCTGATTCAGCCCCTCTGTTTCTCGCCCTCTGTTTCAGCTCCTCTGTTTCAGCCCCTCTGTTTCAGCCCCTCTGTTTCTCGCCCTCTGTTTCAGCCCCTCTGTTTCTTGCCCTCTGTTTCAGCCACTCTGTTTCTCGCCCTCTGTTTCAGCCCCTCTGATTCAGCCCCTCTGTTTCAGCCCCTCTGAATCAGCCCCTCTGTTTCAGCCCCTCTGTTTCAGCCCCTCTGTTTCTCGCCCTCTGTTTCAGCCCCTCTGTTTCTCACCCTCTGTTTCAGCACCTCTGTTTCAGCCCGTCTGTTTCTCGCCCTCTGTTTCTGCCCCTCTGTTTCTCGCCCTCTGTTTCAGCCCCTCTGATTCAGACCCTCTGTTTCTCTCCCTCTGTTTCAGCCCCTCTGTTTCTCGCCATCTGTTTCAGCCCCTCTGTTTCTCGCCCTCTGTTTCAGCCCCTCTGTTTCAGCCCCTCTGTTTCTCGCCCTCTGTTTCAGCCCCACTGTTTCTCGCCCTCTGTTTCAGCCTCTCTGTTTCAGCCCCTCTGATTCAGCCCCTCTGTTTCAGCCCCTCTGTTTCTTGCCCTCTGTTTCAGCCCCTCTGTTTCAGCCCTTCTGTTTCAGACACTCGGTTTCAGCCCCTCTGTTTCTTGCCCTCTGTTTCAGCCCCTCTGTTTCTCGCCCTCTGTTTCAGCCCCTCTGTTTCTCGCACTCTGTTTCAGCCCTTCGGTTTCGCACTCTCTGGTTCAGCCCCTCTGTTTCAGCCCCTCTGTTTCACGCCCTCTGTTTCTGCTCCTCTGTTTCTCGCCCTCTGTTTCAGCCCCTCTGTTTCAGCCCCTCTGTTTCAGCCCCTCTGTTTCTCGCCTTCTGTTTCAGCCCCTCTGTTTCTCGCCCTCTGTTTCAGCCCCTCTGTTTCTCGCCCTCTGTTTCAGCCCCTCTATTTCTCGCCCTCTGTTTCAGCCCCTCTGTTTTAGCCCCACTGTTTCTGCCCCTTTGTTTCAACCCCTCTGTTTCTCGCCCTCTGTTTCAGCCGCTCTGTTTCTCGCCCTCTGTATTAGCCCCTCTGTTTCAGCCCCACTGTTTCAGTCCCTCTGTTTCTCGCCCTCTGTTTCTGGCCCTCTGTTTCAGCCCCTCTGTTTCTCGCTCTCTGTTTCAGCCCCTCTGTTTCAGCCCCTCTGTTTCAGCCCCTCTGTTTCAGCCCCTCTGTTTCTCGCCCTCTGTTTCAGCCCCTCTGTTTCTTGCCCTCTGTTTCAGCCACTCTGTTTCTCGCCCTCTGTTTCAGCCTCTCTGTTTCTCGCCCTCTGTTTCAGCCCCTCTGTTTCAGCCCCTCTGTTTCAGCCCCTCTGATTCAGCCCCTCTGTTTCTCGCCCTCTGTTTCAGCCCCTCTGTTTCTCGCCCTCTGTTTCAGCCCCTCTGTTTCTCGCCCTCTGTTTCAGCCCCTCTGTTTCAGCCCCTCTGTTTCAGCCCCTCTGTTTCTCGCCCTCTGTTTCAGCCCCTCTGTTTCTCGCCCACTGTTTCAGCCCCTCTGTTTCTCGCCCTCTGTTTCAGCCCCTCTGTTTCTCGCCCTCTGTTTCAGCACCTCTATTTCTCGCCCTCTGTTTCAGCCCCTCTATTTTAGCCCCACTGTTTCAGCCCCTTTGTTTCAACCACTCTGTTTCTCGCCCTCTCTTTCAGCCGCTCTGTTTCTGGCCCTCTCTTTCAGCCCCTCTGTTTCTCGCTCTCTGTTTCAGCCCCTCTGTTTCCGCCCCTCTGTATCAGCCCCTCTGTTTCAGCCCCTCTGTTTCTCGCCCTCTGTTTCAGCCCCTCTGTTTCTTGCCCTCTGTTTCAGCCACTCTGTTTCTCGCCCTCTGTTTCAGCCACTCTGTTTCTCGCCGTCTGTTTCAGCCCCTCTGTTTCTCGCCCTCTGTTTCAGCCCCTCTGATTCAGCCCCTCTGTTTCTCGCCCTCTGTTCAAGCCCCTCTGTTTCTCGCCATCTGTTTCAGCCCCTCTGATTCTCGCCCTCTGTTTCAGCCCCTCTGTTTCAGACCCTCTGTTTCAGCCCCTCTGTTTCTCGCCCTCTGTTTCAGCCCCTCTGTTTCTCGCCCTCTGTTTCAGCCACTCTATTTCTCGCCCTCTGTTTCAGCCCCTCTGTTTCAGCCCCACTGTTTCAGCCCCTTTGTTTCAGCCCCTCTGTTTCTCGCCCTCTGTTACAGCCCCTCTGATTCAGCCCCACTGTTTCAGCCCCTCTGAATCAGCCCCTCTGATTCAGCCCCTCTGTTTCAGACCCTCTGTTTCAGCCCCTCTGTTTCTCGCCCTCTGTTTCAGCCCCTCTGTTTCTCACCCTCTGTTTCAGCCCCTCTGTTTCAGCCCCACTGTTTCTCGCACTCTGTTTCAGCCCCTCTGTTTCTCGCCCTCTGTTTCAGCTCCTCTGATTCAGCCCCTCTGTTTCTCGCCCTCTGTTTCAGCCCCTCTGTTTCTCGCCCTCTTTTTCAGCCCCTCTGTTTCTTGCCCTCTGTTTCAGCCCCTCTGTTTCAGCCCCTCTATTTCAGCCCCTCTGTTTCTCCCCCTCTGTTTCAGCCCCTCTGTTTCTCGCCCTCTGTTTCAGCCCCTCTGTTTCTCGCCTTCTGTTTCAGTCCCACTGATACAGCCCCTCTGTTTCAGCCCTTCTGATTCAGCCCCTCTGATTCAGCCCCTCTGTTTCTCGCCCTCTGTTTCAGCCCCTCAGTTTCAGCTCTTCTGTTACAGCCACTCTGTTTCAGCCCCTCTGTTTCTTACCCTCTGTTTCAGCCCCTCTGTTTCTCGACCTCTGTTTCAGTCCCTCTGTTTCTCGCCATCTGTTTCAGCCCCTCTGTTTCGCGTTCCCTGTTTCAGCCCCTCTGTTTCAGCTCCTCTGTTTCTCGCCCTCTGTTTCTGCCCCTCTGTTTCTCGCCCTCTGTTTCAGCCACTCTGTTTCTCGCCCTCTGTTTCAGCCCCTCTGATTCAGCCCCTCTGTTTCAGCCCCTCAGTTTCAGCCCCTCTGTTTCTCGCCCTCTGTTTCAGCCCCTCTGTTTCTCACCCTCTGTTTCAGCCCCTCTGTTTCTCGCCCTCTGTTTCAGGCTCTCTGTTTCAGCCCGTCTGTTTCAGCCCCTCTGTTTCAGCCCCTCTGTTTCTCGCCCTCTGTTTCTCGCCCGCTGTTTCAGCCCCTTTGTTTCTCGCCCTCTGTTTCAGCCCCTCTGTTTCAGTCCCTCTGATTCAGACCCTCTGATTCAGCCCCTCTGTTTCTCGCCCTCTGTTTCAGCCGATCTGTTTCAGCCCCTCTGTTTCTGCCGCTCTGTTTCAGCCCCTCTGTTTCTCGCTCTCTGTTTCAGCCCCTCTGTTTTTCGCCCTCTGTTTCAGCCCCTCTGTTTCAGGCTCTCTGTTTCAGCCCGTCTGTTTCAGCCCCTCTGTTTCAGCCCCTCTGTTTCTTGCCCTCTGTTTCTCGCCCGCTCTTTCAGCCCCTTTGTTTCTCGCCCTCTGTTTCAGCCCCTCTGTTTCAGCCCCTCTGATTCAGCCCCTCTGTTTCAGCCCCTCTGTTTCAGCCCCTCTGTTTCTCGCCCTCAGTTTCTGCACCTCTGTTTCTCGCCCTCTGTTTCAGCCCCTCTGTTTCTCGCCCTCTGTTTCAGCCCCTCTGTTTCTCGCCTTCTGTTTCAGCCCCACTGATACAGCCCCTCTGTTTCAGCCCTTCTGATTCAGCCCCTCTGATTCAGCCCCTCTGTTTCTCGCCCTCTGTTTCAGCCCCTCTGTTTCAGCCCTTCTGTTTCAGCCACTCTGTTTCAGCCCCTCTGTTTCTTGCCCTCTGTTTCAGCCCCTCTGTTTCTCGACCTCTGTTTCAGTCCCTCTGTTTCTCGCCATCTGTTTCAGCCCCTCTGTTTCGCGCTCCCTGTTTCAGCCCCTCTGTTTCAGCTCCACTGTTTCTCGCCCTCTGTTTCTGCCCCTCTGTTTCTCGCCCTCTGTTTCAGCCCCTCTGTTTCTCGCCCTCTGTTTCAGCCCCTCTGATTCAGCCCCTCTGTTTCAGCCCCTCTGTTTCAGCCCCTCTGTTTCTCGCCCTCTGTTTCAGCCCCTCTGTTTCTCACCCTCTGTTTCAGCACCTCTGTTTCAGCGCCTCTGTTTCTCGCTCTCTGTTTCTGCCCCTCTGTTTCTCGCCCTCTGTTTCAGCCCCTCTGATTCAGCCCCTCTGTTTCTCGCCCTCTGTTTCAGCCCCTCTGTTTCTCGCCCTCTGTTTCAGCCCCTCTGTTTCTCGCCCTCTGTTTCAGCCCCTCTGTTTCAGCCCCTCTGTTTCTCGCCTTCTGTTTCAGCCCCTCTGTTTCTCGCCCTCTGTTTCAGCCCCTCTGTTTCTCGCCCTCTGTTTCAGCCCCTCTATTTCTCGCCCTCTGTTTCAGCCCCTCTGTTTTAGCCCCACTGTTTCAGCCCCTTTGTTTCAACCCCTCTGTTTCTCGCCCTCTGTTTCAGCCGCTCTGTTTCTCGCCCTCTGTATTAGCCCCTCTGTTTCAGCCCCACTGTTTCTCGCCCTCTGTTTCTCGCCCTCTGTTTCTGGCCCTCTGTTTCAGCCCCTCTGTTTCTCGCTCTCTGTTTCAGCCCCTCTGTTTCAGCCCCTCTGTTTCAGTCCCTCTGTTTCTCGCCCTCTGTTTCAGCCCCTCTGTTTCTTGCCCTCTGTTTCAGCCCCTCTGTTTCTCGCCCTCTGTTTCAGCCCCTCTGTTTCTCGCTCTCTGTTTCAGCCCCTCTGTTTCTCGCCCTCTGTTTCAGCACCTCTGTTTCTCGCCCTCTGTTTCAACCCCTCTGTTTCTCGCCCTCTGTTTCAGCCCCTCTATTTCTCGCCCTCTGTTTCAGACCCTCTATTTTAGCGCCACTGTTTCAGCCCCTTTGTTTCAACCACTCTGTTTCTCGCCCTCTCTTTCAGCCGCTCTGTTTCTGGCCCTCTGTTTCAGCCCCTCTGTTTCTCGCTCTCTGTTTCAGCCCCTCTGTTTCCGCCCCTCTGTTTCAGCCCCTCTGTTTCTCGCCCTCTGTTTCAGCCCCTCTGTTTCTTGCCCTCTGTTTCAGCCACTCTGTTTCTCGCCCTCTGTTTCAGCCCCTCTGATTCAGCCCCTCTGTTTCAGCCCCTCTGAATCAGCCCCTCTGTTTCAGCCCCTCTGTTTCAGCCCCTCTGTTTCTCGCCCTCTGTTTCAGCCCCTCTGTTTCTCACCCTCTGTTTCAGCACCTCTGTTTCAGCCCGTCTGTTTCTCGCCCTCTGTTTCTGCCCCTCTGTTTCTCGCCCTCTGTTTCAGCCCCTCTGATTCAGACCCTCTGTTTCTCTCCCTCTGTTTCAGCCCCTCTGTTTCTCGCCATCTGTTTCAGCCCCTCTGTTTCTCGCCCTCTGTTTCAGCCCCTCTGTTTCAGCCCCTCTGTTTCTCGCCCTCTGTTTCAGCCCCACTGTTTCTCGCCCTCTGTTTCAGCCTCTCTGTTTCAGCCCCTCTGATTCAGCCCCTCTGTTTCAGCCCCTCTGTTTCTTGCCCTCTGTTTCAGCCCCTCTGTTTCAGCCTTTCTGTTTCAGACACTCGGTTTCAGCCCCTCTGTTTCTTGCCCTCTGTTTCAGCCCCTCTGTTTCTCGCCCTCTGTTTCAGCCCCTCTGTTTCTCGCCCTCTGTTTCAGCCCTTCGGTTTCGCACTCTCTGGTTCAGCCCCTCTGTTTCAGCCCCTCTGTTTCTCGCCCTCTGTTTCTGCTCCTCTGTTTCTCGCCCTCTGTTTCAGCCCCTCTGTTTCAGCCCCTCTGTTTCAGCCCCTCTGTTTCTCGCCCTCTGTTTCAGCCCCTCTGTTTCAGCCCCTCTGTTTCTCGCCCTCTGTTTCTGCCCCTCTGTTTCTCGCCCTCTGTTTCAGCCCCTCTGTTTCTCGCCTTCTGTTTCAGCCCCTCTGATTCAGCCCCTCTGTTTCAGCCCCTTTGATTCAGCCCCTCTGATTCAGCCCCTCTTTTTCTCGCCCTCTGTTTCAGCCCCTCTGTTTCAGCCCTTCTGTTTCAGACACTCGGTTTCAGCCCCTCTGTTTCTTGCCCTCTGTTTCAGCCCGTCTGTTTCAGCCCCTCTGTTTCAGCCCCTCTGTTTCTCGCCCTCTGTTTCAGCCCTTCGGTTTCGCACTCTCTGGTTCAGCCCCTCTGTTTCAGCCCCTCTGTTTCTTGCCCTCTGTTTCTGCTCCTCTGTTTCTCACCCTCTGTTTCAGCCCCTCTGTTTCTCGCCCTCTGTTTCAGCCCCTCTGATTCAGCCCCTCTGTTTCAGCCCCTCTGAATCAGCCCCTCTGTTTCAGCCCCTCTGTTTCTCACCCTCTGTTTCAGCCCCTCTGTTTCTCACCCTCTGTTTCAGCACCTCTGTTTCAGCCCCTCTGTTTCTCGCCCTCTGTTTCAGCCCCTCTGTTTCTCGCCCTCTGTTTCAGCCCCTCTGATTCAGACCCTCTGTTTCTCTCCCTCTGTTTCAGCCCCTCTGTTTCTCGCCATCTGTTTCAGCCCCTCTGTTTCTCGCCCTCTGTTTCAGCCCCTCTGTTTCAGCCCCTCTGTTTCAGCCCCTCTGTTTCTCGCCCTCTGTTTCAGCCCCTCTGTTTCTCGCCCTCTGTTTCAGCCCCTCTGTTTCAGACCCTCTGTTTCAGTCCCTCTGTTTCTCGCCCTCTGTTTCAGCCCCTCTGTTTCTCGCCCTCTGTTTCAGCCCCTCTGTTTCAGCCCCTCTGTTTCAGCCCCTTTGTTTCAGCCCCTCTGTTTCTCGCCCTCTGTTTCAGCCCCTCTGTTTCTTGCCCTCTGTTTCAGCCCCTCTGTTTCTCGCCCTCTGTTTCAGCCTCTCTGTTTCTCGCCCTCTGTTTCAGCCCCTCTGTTTCAGCCTCTCTGATTCAGCCCCTCTGTTTCAGCCCCTCTGTTTCTCGCCCTCTGTTTCAGCCCCTCTGATTCAGCCCCTCTGTTTCAGACCCTCTGATTCAGCCTCTCTGTTTCAGCCCCTCTATTTCAGCCCCTCTGTTTCAGCCCCTCTGTTTCAGCCCCTCTGTTTCAGGCTCTCTGTTTCAGCCCGTCTGTTTCAGCCCCTCTGTTTCAGCCCCTCTGATTCAGTCCCTTAGTTTCTCGCCCTCTGTTTCATCCCCTCTGTTTCTCGCCCTGTTTTTCAGCCTCTCTGTTTCTCGCCCTCTGTTTCAGCCCCTCTGTTTCAGCCCCTCTGTTTCAGGCTCTCTGTTTCAGCCCGTCTGTTTCAGCCCCTCTGATTCAGCCCCTCTGTTTCTCGCCCTCTGTTTCAGCTCCTCTGTTTCAGCCCCTCTGTTTCAGCCCCTCTGTTTCTCGCCCTCTGTTTCAGCCCCTCTGTTTCTTGCCCTCTGTTTCAGCCACTCTGTTTCTCGCCCTCTGTTTCAGCCCCTCTGATTCAGCCCCTCTGTTTCAGCCCCTCTGAATCAGCCCCTCTGTTTCAGCCCCTCTGTTTCAGCCCCTCTGTTTCTCGCCCTCTGTTTCAGCCCCTCTGTTTCTCACCCTCTGTTTCAGCACCTCTGTTTCAGCCCGTCTGTTTCTCGCCCTCTGTTTCTGCCCCTCTGTTTCTCGCCCTCTGTTTCAGCCCCTCTGATTCAGACCCTCTGTTTCTCTCCCTCTGTTTCAGCCCCTCTGTTTCTCGCCATCTGTTTCAGCCCCTCTGTTTCTCGCCCTCTGTTTCAGCCCCTCTGTTTCAGCCCCTCTGTTTCTCGCCCTCTGTTTCAGCCCCACTGTTTCTCGCCCTCTGTTTCAGCCTCTCTGTTTCAGCCCCTCTGATTCAGCCCCTCTGTTTCAGCCCCTCTGTTTCTTGCCCTCTGTTTCAGCCCCTCTGTTTCAGCCCTTCTGTTTCAGACACTCGGTTTCAGCCCCTCTGTTTCTTGCCCTCTGTTTCAGCCCCTCTGTTTCTCGCCCTCTGTTTCAGCCCCTCTGTTTCTCGCCCTCTGTTTCAGCCCTTCGGTTTCGCACTCTCTGGTTCAGCCCCTCTGTTTCAGCCCCTCTGTTTCTCGCCCTCTGTTTCTGCTCCTCTGTTTCTCGCCCTCTGTTTCAGCCCCTCTGTTTCAGCCCCTCTGTTTCAGCCCCTCTGTTTCTCGCCCTCTGTTTCAGCCCCTCTGTTTCAGCCCCTCTGTTTCTCGCCCTCTGTTTCTGCCCCTCTGTTTCTCGCCCTCTGTTTCAGCCCCTCTGTTTCTCGCCTTCTGTTTCAGCCCCTCTGATTCAGCCCCTCTGTTTCAGCCCCTTTGATTCAGCCCCTCTGATTCAGCCCCTCTTTTTCTCGCCCTCTGTTTCAGCCCCTCTGTTTCAGCCCTTCTGTTTCAGACACTCGGTTTCAGCCCCTCTGTTTCTTGCCCTCTGTTTCAGCCCGTCTGTTTCAGCCCCTCTGTTTCAGCCCCTCTGTTTCTCGCCCTCTGTTTCAGCCCTTCGGTTTCGCACTGTCTGGTTCAGCCCCTCTGTTTCAGCCCCTCTGTTTCTTGCCCTCTGTTTCTGCTCCTCTGTTTCTCACCCTCTGTTTCAGCCCCTCTGTTTCTCGCCCTCTGTTTCAGCCCCTCTGATTCAGCCTCTCTGTTTCAGCCCCTCTGAATCAGCCCCTCTGTTTCAGCCCCTCTGTTTCAGCCCCTCTGTTTCTCGCCCTCTGTTTCAGCCCCTCTGTTTCTCACCCTCTGTTTCAGCACCTCTGTTTCAGCCCCTCTGTTTCTCGCCCTCTGTTTCAGCCCCTCTGTTTCTCGCCCTCTGTTTCAGCCCCTCTGATTCAGACCCTCTGTTTCTCTCCCTCTGTTTCAGCCCCTCTGTTTCTCGCCATCTGTTTCAGCCCCTCTGTTTCTCGCCCTCTGTTTCAGCCCCTCTGTTTCAGCCCCTCTGTTTCAGCCCCTCTGTTTCTCGCCCTCTGTTTCAGCCCCTCTGTTTCTCGCCCTCTGTTTCAGCCCCTCTGTTTCAGACCCTCTGTTTCAGTCCCTCTGTTTCTCGCCCTCTGTTTCAGCCCCTCTGTTTCTCGCCCTCTGTTTCAGCCCCTCTGTTTCTCGCCCTCTGTTTCAGCTCCTCTGTTTCAGCCCCTCTGTTTCAGCCCCTTTGTTTCAGCCCCTCTGTTTCTCGCCCTCTGTTTCAGCCCCTCTGTTTCTTGCCTTCTGTTTCAGCCCCTCTGTTTCTCGCCCTCTGTTTCAGCCTCTCTGTTTCTCGCCCTCTGTTTCAGCCCCTCTGTTTCAGCCTCTCTGATTCAGCCCCTCTGTTTCAGCCCCTCTGTTTCTCGCCCTCTGTTTCAGCCCCTCTGATTCAGCCCCTCTGTTTCAGACCCTCTGATTCAGACTCTCTGTTTCAGCCCCTCTATTTCAGCCCCTCTGTTTCAGCCCCTCTGTTTCAGCCCCTCTGTTTCAGGCTCTCTGTTTCAGCCCGTCTGTTTCAGCCCCTCTGTTTCAGCCCCTCTGATTCAGTCCCTTAGTTTCTCGCCCTCTGTTTCATCCCCTCTGTTTCTCGCCCTGTTTTTCAGCCTCTCTGTTTCTCGCCCTCTGTTTCAGCCCCTCTGTTTCAGCCCCTCTGTTTCAGGCTCTCTGTTTCAGCCCGTCTGTTTCAGCCCCTCTGATTCAGCCCCTCTGTTTCTCGCCCTCTGTTTCAGCTCCTCTGTTTCAGCCCCTCTGATTCAGCCCCTCTGATTCAGCCCCTCTGATTCAGCCCCTCTGTTTCTGCCCCTCGGTTTCAGCCCCTCTGTTTCAGCCCCTCTGTTTCTTGCCCTCTGTTTCAGCCCCTCTGTTTCAGCCCCTCTGTTTCAGCCCCTCCGATTCAGCACCTCTGTTTCAGCTCCTCTGTTTCTCGCCCTCTGTTTCAGCCCCTCTGTTTCTCGCCCTCTGTTTCAGCCCCTCTGTTTCAGCTCCTCTGTTTCTCGCCCTCTGTTTCAGCCCCTCTGTTTCTTGCCCTCTGTTTCAGCCCCTCTGTTTCAGCCCCTCTGTTTCTCCCCTCTGTTTCTGCCCCTCTGTTTCTCGCCCACTGTTTCAGCCCCTCTGTTTCTCGCCTTCTGTTTCAGCCCCTCTGATTCAGCCCCTCTGTTTCAGCCCCTCTGATTCAGCTCCTCTGATTCAGCCCCTCTGTTTCTCGCCCTCTGTTTTAGCCCCTCTGTTTCAGCCCTTCTGTTTCAGCCACTCGGTTTCAGCCCCTCTGTTTCTTGCCCTGTGTTTCAGCCCCTCTGTTTCTCGCCCTCTGTTTCAGCCCCTCTGTTTCTCACCCTCTGTTTCAGCCCCTCTGTTTCGCACTCTCTGTTTCAGCCCCTCTGTTTCAGCCCCTCTGTTTCTCGCCCTCTGTTTCTGCTCCTCTGTTTCTCGCCCTCTGTTTCAGCCCCTCTGATTCTCGCCCTCTGTTTCAGCCCCTTTGATTCAGCCCCTCTGTTTCAGCCCCTCTGAATCAGCCCCTCTGTTTCAGCCCCTCTGTTTCAGCCCCTCTGTTTCTCGCCCTCTGTTTCAGCCCCTCTGTTTCTCACCCTCTGTTTCAGCACCTCTGTTTCAGCCCCTCTGTTTCTCGCCCTCTGTTTCAGCCCCTCTGTTTATCGCCCTCTGTTTCAGCCCCTCTGATTCAGCCCCTCTGTTTCTCGCCCTCTGTTCAAGCCCCTCTGTTTCTCGCCATCTGTTTCAGCCCCTCTGTTTCTCGCCCTCTGTTTCAGCCCCTCTGTTTCAGACCCTCTGTTTCAGCCCCTCTGTTTCTCGCCCTCTGTATCAGCCCCTCTGTTTCTCGCCCTCTGTTTCAGCCCCTCTATTTCTCGCCCTCTGTTTCTCGCTCTCTGTTTCAGCCCCACTGTTTCAGCCCCTTTGTTTCAGCCCCTCTGTTTCTCGCCCTCTGTTTCAGCCCCTCTGATTCAGCCCCACTGTTTCAGCCCCTCTGAATCAGCCCCTCTGTTTCAGCCCCTCTGTTTCAGCCCCTCTGTTTCTCGCCTTCTGTTTCAGCCCCTCTGTTTCTCACCCTCCGTTTCAGCACCTCTGTTTCAGCCCCTCTGTTTCTCGCCCTCTGTTTCAGACCCTCTGTTTCTCGCCCTCTGTTTCAGCCCCTCTGATTCAGCACCTCTGTTTCTCGCCCTCTGTTCAAGCCCCTCTGTTTCTCGCCATCTATTTCAGCCCCTCTGTTTCTCGCCCTCTGTTTCGGCCCATCTGTTTCAGACCCTCTGTTTCAGCCCCTCTGTTTCTCGCCCTCTGTTTCAGCCCCTCTGTTTCTCGCCCTCTGTTTCAGCCCCTCTGTTTCTCGCCCTCTGTTTCAGCCCCTCTGTTTCAGCCCCACTGTTTCAGCCCCACTGTTTCTCGCCCTCTGTTTCAGCCCCTCTGTATCTCGCCCTCTGTTTCAGCTCCTCTGATTCAGCCCCTCTGTTTCTCGCCCTCTGTTTCAGCCCCTCTGTTTCTCGCCCTCTTTTTCAGCCCCTCTGTTTCTCGCCCTCTGTTTCAGCCCCTCTGTTTCAGCCCCTCTGTTTCAGCCCCTCTGTTTCTCGCCCTCTGTTTCAGCCCCTCTGTTTCTCGCCCTCTGATTCAGCCCCTCTGTTTCTCGCCCTCTGTTTCAGCCCCTCTGTTTCTCGCCCTCTGATTCAGCCCCTCTGTTTCTCGCCCTCTGTTTCAGCCCCTCTCTTTCAGCCCCTCTGTTTCAGCCCCTCTGTTTCAGCCCCTCTGTTTCTCGCCCTCTGTTTCAGCCCCTCTGTTTCTGGCCCTCTGTTTCAGCCCCTCTGTTTCTCGCCCTCTGTTTCAGCCTCTCTGTTTCTTGCCCTCGGATTCAGCCCCTCTGTTTCAGCCCCTCTGTTTCAGCCCCTCTGTTTCTCGCCCTCTGTTTCTGCCCCTCTGTTTCAGCCCCTCTGTTTCAGCTCCTCTGTTTCTCGCCCTCTGTTTCAGCCCCTCTGTTTCTTGCCCTCTGTTTCAGCCCCTCTGTTTCAGCCCCTCTGTTTCTCGCCCTCTGTTTCTGCCCCTCTGTTTCTCGCCCTCTGTTTCAGCCCCTCTGTTTCTCGCCTTCTGTTTCAGCCCCTCTGATTCAGCCCCTCTGTTTCAGCCCCTCTGATTCAGCCCCTCTGATTCAGCCCCTCTGTTTCTCGCCCTCTGTTTCAGCCCCTCTGTTTCAGCCCTTCTGTTTCAGCCACTCGGTTTCAGCCCCTCTGTTTCTTGCCCTGTGTTTCAGCCCCTCTGTTTCTCGCCCTCTGTTTCAGCCCCTCTGTTTCTCGCCCTCTGTTTCTGCAACTCTGTTTCGCACTCCCTGTTTCAGCCCCTCTGTTTCAGCCCCTCTGTTTCTCGCCCTCTGTTTCTCGCCCTCTGTTTCTCGCCCTCTGTTTCAGCCCCTCTCTTTCTCGCCCTCTGTTTCAGCCCCTCTGATTCAGCCCCTCTGTTTCAGCCCCTCTGAATCAGCCCCTCTGTTTCAGCCCCTCTGCTTCAGCCCCTCTGTTTCTCGCCCTCTGTTTCAGTCCCTCTGTTTCTCACCCTCTGTTTCAGCACCTCTGTTTCAGCCCCTCTGTTTCTCGCCCTCTGTTTCAGCCCCTCTGTTTCTCGCCCTCTGCTTCAGCCCCTCTGATTCAGCCCCTCTGTTTCTCGCCCTCTGTTCAAGCCCCTCTGTTTCTCGCCATCTGTTTCAGCCCCTCTGTTTCTCGCCCTCTGTTTCAGCCCCTCTGTTTCAGACCCTCTGTTTCAGCCCCTCTGTTTCTCGCCCTCTGTTTCAGCCCCTCTGTTTCTCGCCCTCTGTTTCAGCCCCTCTATTTCTCGCCCTCTGTTTCAGCCCCTCTGTTTCAGCCCCACTGTTTCAGCCCCTTTGTTTCAGCCCCTCTGTTTCTCGCCCTCTGTTTCAGCCCCTCTGATTCAGCCCCACTGTTTCAGCCCCTCTGAATCAGCCCCTCTGTTTCAGCCCCTCTGTTTCAGCCCCTCTGTTTCTCGCCCTCTGTTTCAGCCCCTCTGTTTCTCACCCTCTGTTTCAGCACCTCTGTTTCAGCGCCTCTGTTTCTCGCCCTCTGTTTCAGCCCCTGTGTTTCTCGCCCTCTGTTTCATCCCCTCTGATTCAGCCACTCTGTTTCTCGCCCGCTGTTCAAGCCCCTCTGTTTCTCGCCATCTGTTTCAGCCCCTCTGATTCTCGCCCTCTGTTTCAGCCCCTCTGTTTCAGACGCTCTGTTTCAGCCCCTCTGTTTCTCGCCCTCTGTTTCAGCCCCTCTGTTTCCCGCCCTCTGTTTCAGCCCCTCTATTTCTGGCCCTCTGTTTCAGCCCCTCTGTTTCAGCCCCACTGTTTCAGCCCCTTTGTTTCAGCCCCTCTGTTTCTCGCCCTCTGTTTCAGCCCCTCTGATTCAGCCCCACTGTTTCAGCCCCTCTGAATCAGCCCCTCTGATTCAGCCCCTCTGTTTCAGACCCTCTGTTTCAGCCCCTCTGTTTCTCGCCCTCTGTTTCAGCCCCTCTGTTTCACACCCTCTGTTTCAGCCCCTCTGTTTCAGCCCCACTGTTTCTCTCCCTCTGTTTCAGCCCCTCTGATTCTCGCCCTCTGTTTCAGCTCCTCTGATTCAGCCCCTCTGTTTCTCGCCCTCTGTTTCAGCCCCTCTGTTTCTCGCCCTCTTTTTCAGCCCCTCTGTTTCTTGCCCTCTGTTTCAGCCCCTCTGTTTCAGCCCCTCTGTTTCAGCCCCTCTGTTTCTCGCCCTCTGTTTCAGCCCCTCTGTTCTTCGCCCTCTGATTCAGCCCCTCTGTTTCTCGCCCTCTGTTTCAGCCCCTCTGTTTCAGCCCCTCTGTTTCTCGCCCTCTGTTTCAGCCCCTCTGTTTCTTGCCCTCTGTTTCAGCCCCTCTGTTTCTCGCCCTCTGTTTCAGCCTCTCTGTTTCTTTCCCTCGGATTCAGCCCCCCTGTTTCAGCCCCTCTGTTTCAGCCACTCTATTTCAGCCCCTCTGTTTCTCGCCCTCTGTTTCAGCCCCTCTGTTTCTCGCCCTCTGTTTCAGCCCCTCTGATTCAGCCACTCTGTTTCAGCCCCTCTGATTCAGCCCCTCTGTTTCAGCCCCTCTGTTTCAGGCACTTTGTTTCAGCACCTCTGTTTCATCAACTCTGTTTCTCGCCCTCTGTTTCTCACCCTCTGTTTCTCGCCCTCTGTTTCAGCCCCTCTGTTTTTCGCCCTCTGTTTCAGGCCCTCTGTTTCTCGCCCTCTGTTTCAGGCTCTCTGTTTCAGCCCGTCTGTTTCAGCCCCTCTGTTTCAGCCCCTCTGTTTCTCGCCCTCTGTTTCTCGCCCGCTGTTTCAGCCCCTCTGTTTCAGTCCCTCTGATTCAGCTCCTCTGATTCAGCCCCGCTGTTTCTCGCCCTCTGTTTCAGCCCCTCTGTTTCAGCCCCTCTGTTTCTGCCCCTCTGTTTCAGCCTCTCTGTTTCTCGCCCTCTGTTTCAGCCCCTCTGTTTTTCGCCCTCTGTTTCAGCCCCTCTGTTTCAGGCTCTCTGTTTCAGCCCGTCTGTTTCAGCCCCTCTGTTTCTTGCCCTCTGTTTCAGCCCCTCTGTTTCTCGACCTCTGTTTCAGTCCCTCTGTTTCTCGCCATCTGTTTCAGCCCCTCTGTATCGCCTCCTCTGTTTCAGCCCCTCTGTTTCAGCTCCTCTGTTTCTCGCCCTCTGTTTCTGCCCCTCTGTTTCTCACCCTCTGTTTCAGCCCCTCTGTTTCAGCCCCTCTGTTTCTCGCCCTCTGTTTCAGCCACTCTGTTTCTCGCCCTCTGTTTCAGCCCCTCTGTTTCAGCCCCTCTGTTTCAGCCCCTCTGTTTCAGCTCCTCTGTTTCTCGCCCTCTGTTTCTGCCCCTCTGTTTCTCACCCTCTGTTTCAGCCCCTCTGTTTCAGCCCCTCTGTTTCTCGCCCTCTGTTTCAGCCACTCTGTTTCTCGCCCTCTGTTTCAGCCCCTCTGTTTCAGCCCCTCTGTTTCTCGCCCTCTGTTTCTGCCCCTCTGTTTCTCACCCTCTGTTTCAGCCCCTCTGTTTCAGCCCCTCTGTTTCTCGCCCTCTGTTTCAGCCACTCTGTTTCTCGCCCTCTGTTTCAGCCCCTCTGTTTCAGCCCCTCTGTTTCAGCCCCGCTGTTTCTTGCCTTCTGTTTCAGCCCCTCTGTTTCTCGCCCTCTGTTTCAGCCCCTCTGTTTCTCGCCCTCTGTTTCAGCCCCTCTATTTCTCGCCCTCTGTTTCTCACCCTCTGTTTCAGCCCCTCTGTTTCTCGCCCTTTGTTTCAGCCCCTCTATTTCTCGCCCTCTGTTTCAGCCCCTCTGTTTTAGCCCCACTGTTTCAGCCCCTTTGTTTTAGCCCCTCTGTTTCTCGCCCTCTGTTTCAGCCGCTCTGTTTCTCGCCCTCTGTATCAGCCCCTCTGTTTCAGCCCCACTGTTTCATTCCCTCTGTTTCTCGCCCTCTGTTTCTGGCCCTCTGTTTCAGCCCCTCTGTTTCTCGCCCTCTGTTTCAGCCCCTCTGTTTCTTGCCCTCTGTTTCAGCCACTCTGTTTCTCGCCCTCTGTTTCAGCCCCTCTGTTTCAGCCCGTCTGTTTCAGCCCCGCTGTTTCTTGCCTTCTGTTTCAGCCCCTCTGTTTCTCGCCCTCTGTTTCAGCCCCTCTGTTTCTCGCCCTCTGTTTCAGCCCCTCTATTTCTCGCCCTCTGTTTCTCAGCCTCTGTTTCAGCCCCTCTGTTTCTCGCCCTTTGTTTCAGCCCCTCTATTTCTCGCCCTCTGTTTCAGCCCCTCTGTTTTAGCCCCACTGTTTCAGCCCCTTTGTTTTAGCCCCTCTGTTTCTCGCCCTCTGTTTCAGCCGCTCTGTTTCTCGCCCTCTGTATCAGCCCCTCTGTTTCAGCCTCACTGTTTCATTCCCTCTGTTTCTCGCCCTCTGTTTCTGGCCCTCTGTTTCAGCCCCTCTGTTTCTCGCCCTCTGTTTCAGCCCCTCTGTTTCTTGCCCTCTGTTTCAGCCACTCTGTTTCTCGCCCTCTGTTTCAGCCTCTCTGTTTCTCGCCCTCTGTTTCAGCCCCTCTGTTTCAGCCCCTCTGTTTCAGCCCCTCTGGTTCAGCCCCTCTGTTTCTCGCCCTCTGTTTCAGCCCCTCTGATTCAGCCCCTCTGTTTCTCGCCCTCTGTTTCAGCCCCTCTGTGTCTCGCCCTCTGTTTCAGCCCCTCTGTTTCAGCCCCTCTGTTTCAGCCCCTCTGTTTCTCGCCCTCTGTTTCAGCCCCTCTGTTTCTCGCCCTCTGTTTCAGCCCCTCTGTTTCAGCCCCTCTTTTTCAGCCCTTCTGATTCAGCCCCTCTGATTCAGCCCCTCTGTTTCTCGCCCTCTGTTTCAGCCCCTTTGTTTCAGCCCTTCTGTTTCAGCCACTCTGTTTCAGCCCCTGTGTTTCTTGCCCTCTGTTTCAGCCCTTCTGTTTCTCGACCTCTGTTTCAGTCCCTCTGTTTCTCGCCATCTGTTTCAGCCCCGCTGTTTCGCGCTCTCTGTTTCAGCCCCTCTGTTTCAGCTCCTCTGTTTCTCGCCCTCTGTTTCTGCCCCTCTGTTTCTCGCCCTCTGGTTCAGCCCCTCTGTTTCAGCCACTCTGTTTCCGCCCCTCTGCTTAAGCCACTTTGTTTCAGCACCTCTGAATCAGCCCCTCTGATTCAGCCCCACTGTTTCAGCCCCTCTGTTTCAGCCCCTCTGTTTCTCGCCCCCTGTTTCAGCCCCTCTGTTTCTCACCCTCTGTTTCAGCCCCTCTGTTTCAGCCCCTCTGTTTCTCGCTCTCTGTTTCAGCCCCTCTGTTTCTCGCCCTCTGTTTCAGCCTCTCTGATTCAGCCCCTCTGTTTCTCCCCCTCTGTTTCAGCCCCTCTGTTTCTCTCCCTCTGTTTCAGCCCCTCTGTTTCAGCCCCTCTGTTTCAGCCCCTCTGTTACTCGCCTTCTGTTTCAGCCCCTCTGTTTCTCGCCCTCTGTTTCAGCCCCTCTGTTTCTCGCCCTCTGTTTCAGCCCCTCTATTTCTCGCCCTCTGTTTTAGCCCCACTGTTTCAGCCCCTTTGTTTCAACCCCTCTGTTTCTCGCCCTCTGTTTCAGCCCCTCTGTTTCTCGCCCTCTGTATCAGCCCCTCTGTTTCAGCCCCACTGTTTCAGTCCCTCTGTTTCTCGCCCTCTGTTTCTGGCCCTCTGTTTCAGCCCCTCTGTTTCTCGCTCTCTGTTTCAGCCCCTCTGTTTCAGCCCCTCTGTTTCAGCCCCTCTGTTTCAGCCCCTCTGTTTCTTGCCCTCTGTTTCAGCCCCTCTGTATCTTGCCCTCTGTTTCAGCCACTCTGTTTCTCGCCCTCTGTTTCAGCCTCTCTGGTTCTCGCCCTCTGTTTCAGCCCCTCTGTTTCAGCCCCTCTGTTTCAGCCCCTCTGTTTCTCGCCCTCTGTTTCAGCCCCTCCGATTCAGTTCCTCTGTTTCTCGCCCTCTGTTTCAGCCCCTCTGTTTCTCGCCCTCTGTTTCAGCCCCTCTGTTTCAGCCCCTCTGTTTCAGCCCCTCTGTTTCTCGCCCTCTGTTTCAGCCCCTCTGTTTCTCGCCCTCTGTTTCAGCCCCTCTGTTTCTCGCCCTCTGTTTCAGCCCCTCTGTTTCTCGCCCTCTGTTTCAGCCCCTCTGTTTCAGCCCCTCTGTTTCAGCCCCTAGGTTTCTCGCCCTCTGTTTCAGCCCCTCTGTTTCTCGCCCTCTGTTTCAGCCCCTCCACTTCTCGCCCTCTGTTTCAGCCCCTCTATTTTAGCCCCACTGTTTCAGCCCCTTTGTTTCAGCCACTCTGTTTCTCGCCCTCTGTTTCAGCCGCTCTGTTTCTGGCCCTCTGTTTCAGCCCCTCTGTTTGTCGCTCTCTGTTTCAGCCCCTCTGTTTCCGCCCCTCTGTTTCAGCCCCTCTGTTTCAGCCCCTCTGTTTCTCGCCCTCTGTTTCAGCCCCTCTGTTTCTTGCCCTCTGTTTCAGCCACTCTGTTTCACGCCCTCTGTTTCAGCCACTCTGTTTCTCGCCCTCTGTTTCAGCCCCTCTGTTTCAGATCCTCTGTTTCAGTCCCTCTGTTTCAGCCCCTCTGTTTCTCGCCCTCTGTTTCAGCCCCTCTGTTTCTCACCATGTGTTTCAGCCTCTCTGTTTCTCGCCCTCTGTTTCAGCCCCACTGTTTCAGCCCCTCTGTTTCAGCCCCTCTGTTTCAGCCCCTCTGTTTCTCGCCCTCTGTATCAGGCGCTTTGTTTCAGCCCCTTTGTTTCAGCCCCTCTTTTTCAGCCCCTCTGTTTCTCGCCCTCTGTTTCTCGCCCTCTGTTTCAGCCCCTCTGTTTCTCGCCCTCTGTTTCAGCCCCTCTGTTTCAGCCCATCTGATTCAGCCCGTCTGATTCAGCCCCTCTGTTTCTCGCCCTCTGTTTCAGCCACACTGATTCAGCCCATCTGTTTCTTGCCCTCTGTTTCAGCCCCTCTGTTTCTCGCCCTCTGTTTCAGCCCCTCTGTTTCTCGCCCTCTGTTTCAGCCCCTCTGTTTCTCGCCCTCTGTTTCAGTCCCTCTGTTTCGCGCTCTCTGTTTCAGCCCCTTTGTTTCAGTCACTCTGTTGCTCGCCCTCTGTTTCTGCCCGTCTGTTTCTCGCCCTCTGTTTCAGCCCCTCTGTTTCAGACCCTCTGTTTCAGTCCCTCTGTTTCTCGCCCTCTGTTTCTCGCCCTCTGTTTCAGCCCCTCTGTTTCTCGCCCTCTGTTTCAGCCCCTCTGTTTCTCGCCCTCTGTTTCAGCTCCTCTGTTTCAGCCCCTCTGTTTCAGCACCTCTGTTTCAGCCCCTCTGTACCTCGCCCTCTGTTTCAGCCCCTCTGTTTCAGCCCCTCTGTTTCAGCCCCTCTGTTTCAGCCCCTCTGTTTCTCGCCCTTTGTTTCAGCCCCTCTGATTCAGCCCATCTGTTTCAGCCCCTCTGATTCAGCCCCTCTGATTTAGCCCCTCTGATTCAGCCCCTCTGTTTCTCGCCCTCTGTTTCAGCCCATCTGTTTCAGCCCCTCTGTTTCAGCCCCTCTGTTTCAGCCCCTCTGTTTCTCGCCCTCTGTTTCAGCCCCTCTGTTTCAGCCCCTCTGTTTCAGCCCCTCTGTTTCTCGCCCTCTGTTTCAGCCCCTCTGATTCTCGCCCTCTGTTTCAGCCCCTCTGTTTCTCGCCCTCTGTTTCAGCCCCTCTGTTTGTCGCTCTCTGTTTCAGCCCCTCTGTTTCAGCCCCTCTGTTTCAGCCCCTCTGTTTCTCGCCCACTGTTTCAGCCCCTCTGTTTCTCGACCTCTGTTTCAGTCCCTCTGTTTCTCGCCATCTGTTTCAGCCCCGCTGTTTCGCGCTCTCTGTTTCAGCCCCTCTGTTTCAGCTCCTCTGTTTCTCGCCCTCTGTTTCTGCCCCTCTGTTTCTCGCCCTCTGGTTCAGCCCCTCTGTTTCAGCCACTCTGTTTCCGCCCCTCTGCTTAAGCCCCTCTGTTTCAGCCCCTCTGAATCAGCCCCTCTGATTCAGCCCCACTGTTTCAGCCCCTCTGTTTCAGCCCCTCTGTTTCTCGCCCCCTGTTTCAGCCCCTCTGTTTCTCACCCTCTGTTTCAGCCCCTCTGTTTCAGCCCCTCTGTTTCTCGCTCTCTGTTTCAGCCCCTCTGTTTCTCGCCCTCTGTTTCAGCCTCTCTGATTCAGCCCCTCTGTTTCTCCCCCTCTGTTTCAGCCCCTCTGTTTCTCTCCCTCTGTTTCAGCCCCTCTGTTTCAGCCCCTCTGTTTCAGCCCCTCTGTTACTCGCCTTCTGTTTCAGCCCCTCTGTTTCTCGCCCTCTGTTTCAGCCCCTCTGTTTCTCGCCCTCTGTTTCAGCCCCTCTATTTCTCGCCCTCTGTTTTAGCCCCACTGTTTCAGCCCCTTTGTTTCAACCCCTCTGTTTCTCGCCCTCTGTTTCAGCCCCTCTGTTTCTCGCCCTCTGTATCAGCCCCTCTGTTTCAGCCCCACTGTTTCAGTCCCTCTGTTTCTCGCCCTCTGTTTCTGGCCCTCTGTTTCAGCCCCTCTGATTCTCGCTCTCAGTTTCAGCCCCTCTGTTTCAGCCCCTCTGTTTCAGCCCCTCTGTTTCAGCCCCTCTGTTTCTCGCCCTCTGTTTCAGCCCCTCTGTATCTTGCCCTCTGTTTCAGCCACTCTGTTTCTCGCCCTCTGTTTCAGCCTCTCTGGTTCTCGCCCTCTGTTTCAGCCCCTCTGTTTCAGCCACTCTGTTTCAGCCCCTCTGTTTCAGCCCCTCTGTTTCTCGCCCTCTGTTTCAGCCCCTCTGATTCAGTCCCTCTGTTTCTCGCCCTCTGTTTCAGCCCCTCTGTTTCTCGCCCTCTGTTTCATCCCCTCTGTTTCAGCCCCTCTGTTTCTCGCCCTCTGTTTCAGCCCCTCTGTTTCTCGCCCTCTGTTTCAGCCCCTCTGTTTCTCGCCCTCTGTTTCAGCCCCTCTGTTTCAGCCCCTCTGTTTCAGCCCCTCTGTTTCTCGCCCTCTGTTTCAGCCCCTCTGTTTCTCGCCCTCTGTTTCAGCCCCTCCACTTCTCGCCCTCAGTTTCAGCCCCTCTATTATAGCCCCACTGTTTCAGCCCCGTTGTTTCAGCCACTCTGTTTCTCGCCCTCTGTTTCAGCCGCTCTGTTTCTGGCCCTCTGTTTCAGCCCCTCTGTTTGTCGCTCTCTGTTTCAGCCCCTCTGTTTCCGCCCCTCTGTTTCAGCCCCTCTGTTTCAGCCCCTCTGTTTCTCGCCCTCTGTTTCAGCCCCTCTGTTTCTTGCCCTCTGTTTCAGCCACTCTGTTTCTCGCCCTCTGTTTCAGCCACTCTGTTTCTCGCCCTCTGTTTCAGCCCCTCTGTTTCAGATCCTCTGTTTCAGTCCCTCTGTTTCAGCCCCTCTGTTTCTCGCCCTCTGTTTCAGCCCCTCTGTTTCTCACCATGTGTTTCAGCCTCTCTGTTTCTCGCCCTCTGTTTCAGCCCCACTGTTTCAGCCCCTCTGTTTCAGCCCCTCTGTTTCTCGCCCTCTGTTTCAGCCCCTCTGTTTCTCGCCCTCTATATCAGGCGCTTTGTTTCAGCCCCTTTGTTTCAGCCCCTCTTTTTCAGCCCCTCTGTTTCTCGCCCTCTGTTTCTCGCCCTCTGTTTCAACCCCTCTGTTTCTCGCCCTCTGTTTCAGCCCCTCTGTTTCAGCCCATCTGATTCAGCCCGTCTGATTCAGCCCCTCTGTTTCTCGCCCTCTGTTTCAGCCACACTGATTCAGCCCCTCTGTTTCTTGCCCTCTGTTTCAGCCCCTCTGTTTCTCGCCCTCTGTTTCAGCCCCACTGTTTCTCGCCCTCTGTTTCAGCCCCTCTGTTTCTCGCCCTCTGTTTCAGTCCCTCTGTTTCGCGCTCTCTGTTTCAGCCCCTTTGTTTCAGTCACTCTGTTGCTCGCCCTCTGTTTCTGCCCGTCTGTTTCTCGCCCTCTGTTTCAGCCCCTCTGTTTCAGACCCTCTGTTTCTCGCCCTCTGTTTCAGCCCCTCTGTTTCTCGCCCTCTGTTTCAGCCCCTCTATTTCTCGCCCTCTGTTTCAGCCCCTCTGTTTCAGCCCCTCTGTTTCAGCACCTCTGTTTCAGCCCCTCTGTACCTCGCCCTCTGTTTCCGCCCCTCTGATTCAGCCCCTCTGTTTCTCGCCCTCTGTTTCAGCCCCTCTGTTTCTCGCCCTCTGTTTCAGCCCCTCTGTTTCAGCTCCTCTGTTTCAGCCCCTCTGTTTCTCGCCCTCTGTTTTAGCCCCTCTGATTCTCGCCCTCTGTTTCAGCCCCTCTGTTTCTCGCCCTCTGTTTCAGCCCCTCTGTTTGTCGCTCTCTGTTTCAGCCCCTCTGTTTCAGCCCCTCTGTTTCAGCCCCTCTGTTTCTCGCCCTCTGTTTCAGCCCCTCTGTTTCTCGCCCTCTGTTTCAGCCCCTCTGTTTCTCGCCCTCTGTTTCAGCCCCTCTATTTCTCGCCCTCTGTTTCAGCCCCTCTACTTTAGCCCCACTGTTTCAGCCCCTTTGTTTTAGCCACTCTGTTTCTCGCCCTCTGTTTCAGCCCCTCTGTTTCTCGCCCTCAGTTTCTGCCCCTCTGTTTCTCGCCCTCTGTTTCAGCCCCTCTGTTTCTCGCCCTCTGTTTCAGCCCCACTGTTTCTCGCCCTCTGTTTCAGTCCCTCTGTTTCGCGCTCTCTGTTTCAGCCCCTTTGTTTCAGTCACTCTGTTTCTCGCCCTCTGTTTCTGCCCGTCTGTTTCTCGCCCTCTGTTTCAGCCCCTCTGTTTCAGACCCTCTGTTTCAGTCCCTCTGTTACTCGCCCTCTGTTTCTCGCCCACTGTTTCAGCCCCTCTGTTTCTCGCACTCTGTTTCAGCCCCTCTGTTTCTCGCCCTCTGTTTCAGCCCCTCTGTTTCAGCCCCTCTGTTTCAGCACCTCTGTTTCAGCCCCTCTGTACCTCGCCCTCTGTTTCCGCCCCTCTGATTCAGCCCCTCTGTTTCTCGCCCTCTGTTTCAGCCCCTCTGTTTCTCGCTCTCTGTTTCAGCCCCTCTGTTTCAGCCCCTCTGTTTCAGCACCTCTGTTTCTCGCCCTCTGTTTCAGCCCCTCTGATTCTCGCCCTCTGTTTCAGCCCCTCTGTTTCTCGCCCTCTGTTTCAGCCCCTCTGTTTCTCGCCCTCTGTTTCAGCCCCTCTGTTTCAGCCCCTCTGTTTCAGCCCCTCTGTTTCTCGCCCTCTGTTTCAGCCCCTCTGTTTCTCGCTCTCTGTTTCAGCCCCTCTGTTTTTCGCCCTCTGTTTCAGCCCCTCTATTTCTCGCCCTCTGTTTCAGCCGCTCTACTTTAGCCCCACTGTTTCAGCCCCTTTGTTTCAACCCCTCTGTTTCTCGCCCTCTGTTTCAGCCGCTCTGTTTCTCGCCCTCTGTATTAGCCCCTCTGTTTCAGCCCCACTGTTTCTCGCCCTCTGTTTCTCGCCCTCTGTTTCTGGCCCTCTGTTTCAGCCCCTCTGTTTCTCGCTCTCTGTTTCAGCCCCTCTGTTTCAGCCCCTCTGTTTCAGTCCCTCTGTTTCTCGCCCTCTGTTTCAGCCCCTCTGTTTCTTGCCCTCTGTTTCAGCCACTCTGTTTATATCGCCCTCTGTTTCAGCCTCTCTGTTTCTCGCCCTCTGTTTCAGCCCCTCTGTTTCAGCCCCTCTGTTTCAGCCCCTCTGTTTCTCGCCCTCTGTTTCAGCCCCTCTGATTCAGCCCCTCTGTTTATCGCCCTCTGTTTCAGCCCCTCTGTTTCTCGCCCTCTGTTTCAGCCCCTCTGTTTCAGCCCCTCTGTTTCAGCCCCTCTGTTTCTCGCCCTCTGTTTCAGCCCCTCTGTTTCTCGCCCTCTGTTTCAGCCCCTCTGTTTCTCGCCCTCTGTTTCAGCACCTCTGTTTCTCGCCCTCTGTTTCAACCCCTCTGTTTCTCGCCCTCTGTTTCAGCCCCTCTATTTCTCGCCCTCTGTTTCAGCCACTCTATTTTAGCGCCACTGTTTCAGCCCCTTTGTTTCAACCACTCTGTTTCTCGCCCTCTCTTTCAGCCGCTCTGTTTCTGGCCCTCTGTTTCAGCCCCTCTGTTTCTCGCTCTCTGTTTCAGCCCCTCTGTTTCCGCCCCTCTGTATCAGCCCCTCTGTTTCAGCCCCTCTGTTTCTCGCCCTCTGTTTCAGCCCCTCTGTTTCTTGCCCTCTGTTTCAGCCACTCTGTTTCTCGCCCTCTGTTTCAGCCCCTCTGTTTCAGCCCCTCTGTTTCAGTCCCTCTGTTTCAGCCCCTCTGTTTCTCGACCTCTGTTTCATCCCCTCTGTTTCTCGCCCTGTGTTTCAGCCTCTCTGTTTGTCGCCCTCTGTTTCAGCCCCACTGTTTCAGCCCCTCTGTTTCAGCCCCTCTGTTTCAGCCCCTCTGTTTCTCGCCCTCTGTTTCAGCCCCTCTGTTTCTCGCCCACTGAATCAGCCGCTTTGTTTCAGCCCCTTTGTTTCAGCCCCTCTTTTTCAGCCCCTCTGTTTCTCGCACTCTGTTTCTCGCCCTCTGTTTCAGCCCCTCTGTTTCTCGCCCTCTGTTTCAGCCCCTCTGTTTCAGCCCATCTGATTCAGCCCGTCTGATTCAGCCCCTCTGTTTCTCGCCCTCTGTTTCAGCCACACTGTTTCAGCCCCTCTGTTTCAGCACCTCTGTTTCTTGACCTCTGTTTCAGCCTCTCTGTTTCTCGCCCTCTGTTTCAGCCCCTCTGTTTCTCGCCCTCTGTTTCAGCCCCTCTGTTTCTCGCCCTCTGTTTCAGTCCCTCTGTTTCGCGCTCTCTGTTTCAGCCCCTTTGTTTCAGTCCCTCTGTTTCTCGCCCTCTGTTTCTGCCCGTCTGTTTCTCGCCCTCTGTTTCAGCCCCTCTGTTTCAGACCCTCTGTTTCAGTCCCTCTGTTTCTCGCCCTCTGTTTCTCGCCCTCTGTTTCAGCCCCTCTGTTTCTCGCCCTCTGTTTCAGCCACACTGTTTCAGCCCCTCTGTTTCTTGACCTCTGTTTCAGCCTCTCTGTTTCTCGCCCTCTGTTTCAGCCCCTCTGTTTCTCGCCCTCTGTTTCAGCCCCTCTGTTTCTCGCCCTCTGTTTCAGCCCCTCTGTTTCAGCCCCTCTGTTTCAGCCCCTCTGTTTCAGCCCCTCTGTTTCTCGCCCTCTGTTTCAGCCCCTCTGTTTCTTGCCCTCTGTTTCAGCCCCTCTGCTTCTCGCCCTCTGTTTCAGCCTCTCTGTTTCTCGCCCTCTGTTTCAGCCCCTCTGTTTCAGCCCCTCTGATTCAGCCCCTCTGTTTCAGCCCCTCTGTTTCTCGCCCTCTGTTTCAGCCCCTCTGTTTCAGCCCCTCTGTTTCTCGCCCTCTGTTTCAGCCCCTCTGATTCAGCCCCTCTGTTTCAGCCCCTCTGTTTCAGCCTCTCTGTTTCTCGCCCTCTGTTTCAGCCCCTCTGTTTCTCGCCCTCTGTTTCAGCCCCTCTGTTTCTCGCCCTCTGTTTCAGCCCCTCTGTTTCAGCCCCTCTGTTTCATCCCCTCTATTTCAGCTCCTCTGTTTCTCCCTCTCTGTTTCAGCCCCTCTGTTTCAGCCCCTCTGTTTCAGCCCCTCTGTTTCTCCCCCTGTTTCAGCCCCTCTGTTTCTCGCCCACTGTTTCAGCCCCTCTGTTTCTCGCCCTCTGTTTCAGCCCCTCTGTTTCTCGCCCTCTGTTTCAGCACCTCTATTTCTCGCCCTCTGTTTCAGCCCCTCTATTTTAGCCCCACTGTTTCAGCCCCTTTGTTTCAACCACTCTGTTTCTCGCCCTCTCTTTCAGCCGCTCTGTTTCTGGCCCTCTGTTTCAGCCCCTCTGTTTCTCGCTCACTGTTTCAGCCCCTCTGTTTCCGCCCCTCTGTATCAGACCCTCTGTTTCAGCCCCTCTGTTTCTCGCCCTCTGTTTCAGCCCCTCTGTTTCTTGCCCTCTGTTTCAGCCACTCTGTTTCTCGCTCTCTGTTTCAGCCACTCTGTTTCTCGCCCTCTGTTTCAGCCCCTCTGTTTCAGCCCCTCTGTTTCAGTCCCTCTGTTTCAGCCCCTCTGTTTCTCGCCCTCTGTTTCATCCCCTCTGTTTCTCGCCCTGTGTTTCAGCCTCTCTGTTTCTCGCCCTCTGTTTCAGCCCCACTGTTTCAGCCCCTCTGTTTCAGCCCCTCTGTTTCAGCCCCTCTGTTTCTCGCCCTCTGTTTCAGCCCCTCTGTTTCTCGCCCTCTGTATCAGCCGCTTTGTTTCAGCCCCTTTGTTTCAGCCCCTCTTTTTCAGCCCCTCTGTTTCACGCCCTCTGTTTCTCGCCCTCTGTTTAAGCCCCTCTGTTTCTCGCCCTCTGTTTCAGCCCCTCTGTTTCAGCCCATCTGATTCAGCCCGTATGATTCAGCCCCTCTGTTTCTCGCCCTCTGTTTCAGCCACACTGTTTCAGCCCCTCTGTTTCTTGACCTCTGTTTCAGCCTCTCTGTTTCTCGCCCTCTGTTTCAGCCCCTCTGTTTCTCGCCCTCTGTTTCAGCCCCTCTGTTTCTCGCCCTCTGTTTCAGTCCCTCTGTTTCGCGCTCTCTGTTTCAGCCCCTTTGTTTCAGTCCCTCTGTTTCTCGCCCTCTGTTTCTGCCCGTCTGTTTCTTGCCCTCTGTTTCAGCCCCTCTGTTTCAGACCCTCTGTTTCAGTCCCTCTGTTTCTCGCCCTCTGTTTCAGCCCCTCTGTTTCTCGCCCTCTGTTTCAGCCCCTCTGTTTCTCGCCCTCTGTTTCAGCCCCTCTGTTTCAGCCCCTCTGTTTCAGCCCCTCTGTTTCAGCCCCTCTGTTTCTCGCCCTCTGTTTCAGCCCCTCTGTTTATTGCCCTCTGTTTCAGCCCCTCTGTTTCTCGCACTCTGTTTCAGCCTCTCTGTTTCTCGCCCTCTGTTTCAGCCCCTCTGTTTCAGCCTCTCTGATTCAGCTCCTCTGTTTCAGCCCCTCTGTTTCTCGCCCTCTGTTTCAGCCCCTCTGATTCAGCCCCTCTGTTTCAGACCCTCTGATTCAGCCCCTCTGTTTCAGCCCCTCTATTTCAGCCCCTCTGTTTCAGCCCCTCTGTTTCAGCCCCTCTGTTTCAGGCTCTCTGTTTCAGCCCGTCTGTTTCAGCCCCTCTGTTTCAGCCCCTCTGATTCAGTCCCTTAGTTTCTCGCCCTCTGTTTCATCCCCTCTGTTTCTCGCCCTGTTTTTCAGCCTCTCTGTTTCTCGCCCTCTGTTTCAGCCCCTCTGTTTCAGCCCCTCTGTTTCAGGCTCTCTGTTTCAGCCCGTCTGTTTCAGCCCCTCTGATTCAGCCCCTCTGTTTCTCGCCCTCTGTTTCAGCTCCTCTGTTTCAGCCCCTCTGATTCAGCCCCTCTGATTCAGCCCCTCTGATTCAGCCCCTCTGTTTCTGCCCCTCTGTTTCAGCCCCTCTGTTTCAGCCCCTCTGTTTCTTGCTCTCTGTTTCAGCCCCTCTGTTTCAGCCCCTCTGTTTCAGCCCCTCCGATTCAGCCCCTCTGTTTCAGCCCCTCTGTTTCTGCCCCCTCTGTTTCAGCCCCTCTGTTTCTCGCCCTCTGTTTCAGCGCCTCTGTATCAGCCCCTCTGTTTCAGCCCCTCTGTTTCTCGCCCTCTGTTTCAGCCCCTCTGTTTCAGCCCCTCTGTTTCTCGCCCTCTGTTTCTGCCCCTCTGTTTCTCGCCCTCTGTTTCAGCCCCTCTGTTTCTCGCCTTCTGTTTCAGCCCCTCTGATTCAGCCCCTCTGTTTCAGCCCCTTTGATTCAGCCCCTCTGATTCAGCCCCTCTGTTTCTCGCCCTCTGTTTCAGCCCCTCTGTTTCAGCCCTTCTGTTTCAGACACTCGGTTTCAGCCCCTCTGTTTCTTGCCCTCTGTTTCAGCCACTCTGTTTCTCGCCCTCTGTTTCAGCCCCTCTGTTTCTCGCCCTCTGTTTCAGCCCTTCGGTTTCGCATCTCTGGTTCAGCCCCTCTGTTTCAGCCCCTCTGTTTCTCGCCCTCTGTTTCTGCTTCTCTGTTTCTCGCCCTCTGTTTCAGCCCCTCTGTTTCAGCCCCTCTGTTTCAGCCCCTCTGTTTCAGCCCCTCTGTTTCTCGCCCTCTGTTTCTGCCCCTCTGTTTCTCGCCCTCTGTTTCAGCCCCTCTGTTTCTCGCCTTCTGTTTCAGCCCCTCTGATTCAGCCCCGCTGTTTCAGCCCCTTTGATTCAGCCCCTCTGATTCAGCCCCTCTGTTTCTCGCCCTCTGTTTCAGCCCCTCTGTTTCAGCCCTTCTGTTTCAGACACTCGGTTTCAGCCCCTCTGTTTCTTGCACTCTGTTTCAGCCCGTCTGTTTCAGCCCCTCTGTTTCAGCCCCTCTGTTTCTCGCCCTCTGTTTCAGCCCCTCGGTTTCGCACTCTCTGGTTCAGCCCCTCTGTTTCAGCCCCTCTGTTTCTCGCCCTCTGTTTCTGCTCCTCTGTTTCTCGCCCTCTGTTTCAGCCCCTCTGTTTCTCGCCCTCTGTTTCAGCCCCTCTGATTCAGCCCCTCTGAATCAGCCCCTCTGTTTCAGCCCCTCTGTTTCAGCCCCTCTGTTTCTCGCCCTCTGTTTCAGCCCCTCTGTTTCTCACCCACTGTTTCAGCACCTCTGTTTCAGCCCCTCTGTTTCTCGCCCTCTGTTTCAGCCCCTCTGTTTCTCGCCCTCTGTTTCAGCCCCTCTGATTCAGACCCTCTGTTTCTCTCCCTCTGTTTCAGCCCCTCTGTTTCTCGCCATCTGTTTCAGCCCCTCTGTTTCTCGCCCTCTGTTTCAGCCCCTCTGTTTCAGCCCCTCGGTTTCTCGCCCTCTGTTTCAGCCCCTCTGTTTCTCGCCCTCTGTTTCAGCCTCTCTGTTTCAGCCCCTCTGATTCTGCCCCTCTGTTTCAGCCCCTCTGTTTCTTGCCCTCTGTTTCAGCCCCTCTGTTTCAGCCCTTCTGTTTCAGACACTCGGTTTCAGCCCCTCTGTTTCTTACCCTCTGTTTCAGCCCCTCTGTTTCTCGCCCTCTGTTTCAGCCCCTCTGTTTCTCGCCCTCTGTTTCAGCCCTTCGGTTTCGCACTCTCTGGTTCAGCCCCTCTGTTTCTCGCCCTCTGTTTCAGCCTCTCTGTTTCAGCCCCTCTGATTCAGCCCCTCTGTTTCAGCCCCTCTGTTTCTTGCCCTCTGTTTCAGCCCCTCTGTTTCAGCCCTTCTGTTTCAGACACTCGGTTTCAGCCCCTCTGTTTCTTGCCCTCTGTTTCAGCCCCTCTGTTTCTCGCCCTCTGTTTCAGCCCCTCTGTTTCTCGCCCTCTGTTTCAGCCCTTCGGTTTCGCACTCTCTGGTTCAGCCCCTCTGTTTCAGCCCCTCTGTTTCTCGCCCTCTGTTTCTGCCCGTCTGTTTCTCGCCCTCTGTTTCAGCCCCTCTGTTTCAGACCCTCTGTTTCAGTCCCTCTGTTTCTCGCCCTCTGTTTCAGCCCCTCTGTTTTTCGCCCTCTGTTTCAGCCCCTCTGTTTCTCGCCCTCTGTTTCAGCCCCTCTGTTTCAGCCCCTCTGTTTCAGCCCCTCTGTTTCAGCCCCTCTGTTTCTCGCCCTCTGTTTCAGCCCCTCTGTTTATTGCCCTCTGTTTCAGCCCCTCTGTTTCTTGCACTCTGTTTCAGCCTCTCTGTTTCTCGCCCTCTGTTTCAGCCCCTCTGTTTCAGCCTCTCTGATTCAGCTCCTCTGTTTCAGCCCCTCTGTTTCTCGCCCTCTGTTTCAGCCCCTCTGATTCAGCCCCTCTGTTTCAGACCCTCTGATTCAGCCCCTCTGTTTCAGCCCCTCTATTTCAGCCCCTCTGTTTCAGCCCCTCTGTTTCAGCCCCTCTGTTTCAGGCTCTCTGTTTCAGCCCGTCTGTTTCAGCCCCTCTGTTTCAGCCCCTCTGATTCAGTCCCTTAGTTTCTCGCCCTCTGTTTCATCCCCTCTGTTTCTCGCCCTGTTTTTCAGCCTCTCTGTTTCTCGCCCTCTGTTTCAGCCCCTCTGTTTCAGCCCCTCTGTTTCAGGCTCTCTGTTTCAGCCCGTCTGTTTCAGCCCCTCTGATTCAGCCCCTCTGTTTCTCGCCCTCTGTTTCAGCTCCTCTGTTTCAGCCCCTCTGATTCAGCCCCTCTGATTCAGCCCCTCTGATTCAGCCCCTCTGTTTCTGCCCCTCTGTTTCAGCCCCTCTGTTTCAGCCCCTCTGTTTCTTGCTCTCTGTTTCAGCCCCTCTGTTTCAGCCCCTCTGTTTCAGCCCCTCCGATTCAGCCCCTCTGTTTCAGCCCCTCTGTTTCTGCCCCCTCTGTTTCAGCCCCTCTGTTTCTCGCCCTCTGTTTCAGCGCCTCTGTATCAGCCCCTCTGTTTCAGCCCCTCTGTTTCTCGCCCTCTGTTTCAGCCCCTCTGTTTCAGCCCCTCTGTTTCTCGCCCTCTGTTTCTGCCCCTCTGTTTCTCGCCCTCTGTTTCAGCCCCTCTGTTTCTCGCCTTCTGTTTCAGCCCCTCTGATTCAGCCCCTCTGTTTCAGCCCCTTTGATTCAGCCCCTCTGATTCAGCCCCTCTGTTTCTCGCCCTCTGTTTCAGCCCCTCTGTTTCAGCCCTTCTGTTTCAGACACTCGGTTTCAGCCCCTCTGTTTCTTGCACTCTGTTTCAGCCCGTCTGTTTCAGCCCCTCTGTTTCAGCCCCTCTGTTTCTCGCCCTCTGTTTCAGCCCCTCGGTTTCGCACTCTCAGGTTCAGCCCCTCTGTTTCAGCCCCTCTGTTTCTCGCCCTCTGTTTCTGCTCCTCTGTTTCTCGCCCTCTGTTTCAGCCCCTCTGTTTCTCGCCCTCTGTTTCAACCCCTCTGATTCAGCCCCTCTGAATCAGCCCCTCTGTTTCAGCCCCTCTGTTTCAGCCCCTCTGTTTCTCGCCCTCTGTTTCAGCCCCTCTGTTTCTCACCCACTGTTTCAGCACCTCTGTTTCAGCCCCTCTGTTTCTCGCCCTCTGTTTCAGCCCCTCTGTTTCTCGCCCTCTGTTTCAGCCCCTCTGATTCAGACCCTCTGTTTCTCTCCCTCTGTTTCAGCCCCTCTGTTTCTCGCCATCTGTTTCAGCCCCTCTGTTTCTCGCCCTCTGTTTCAGCCCCTCTGTTTCAGCCCCTCGGTTTCTCGCCCTCTGTTTCAGCCCCTCTGTTTCTCGCCCTCTGTTTCAGCCTCTCTGTTTCAGCCCCTCTGATTCTGCCCCTCTGTTTCAGCCCCTCTGTTTCTTGCCCTCTGTTTCAGCCCCTCTGTTTCAGCCCTTCTGTTTCAGACACTCGGTTTCAGCCCCTCTGTTTCTTGCCCTCTGTTTCAGCCCCTCTGTTTCTCGCCCTCTGTTTCAGCCCCTCTGTTTCTCGCCCTCTGTTTCAGCCCTTCGGTTTCGCACTCTCTGGTTCAGCCCCTCTGTTTCTCGCCCTCTGTTTCAGCCTCTCTGTTTCAGCCCCTCTGATTCAGCCCCTCTGTTTCAGCCCCTCTGTTTCTTGCCCTCTGTTTCAGCCCCTCTGTTTCAGCCCTTCTGTTTCAGACACTCGGTTTCAGCCCCTCTGTTTCTTGCCCTCTGTTTCAGCCCCTCTGTTTCTCGCCCTCTGTTTCAGCCCCTCTGTTTCTCGCCCTCTGTTTCAGCCCTTCGGTTTCGCACTCTCTGGTTCAGCCCCTCTGTTTCAGCCCCTCTGTTTCTCGCCCTCTGTTTCTGCTCCTCTGTTTCTCGCCCTCTGTTTCAGCCCCTCTGTTTCAGCCCCTCTGTTTCAGCCCCTCTGTTTCTCGCCCTCTGTTTCAGCCCCTCTGTTTCAGCCCCTCTGTTTCTCGGCCTCTGTTTCTGCCCCTCTGTTTCTCGCCCTCTGTTTCAGCCCCTCTGTTTCTCGCCTTCTGTTTCAGCCCCTCTGATTCAGCCCCTCTGTTTCAGCCCCTTTGATTCAGCCCCTCTGATTCAGCCCCTCTTTTTCTCGCCCTCTGTTTCAGCCCCTCTGTTTCAGCCCTTCTGTTTCAGACACTCGGTTTCAGCCCCTCTGTTTCTTGCCCTCTGTTTCAGCCCGTCTGTTTCAGCCCCTCTGTTTCAGCCCCTCTGTTTCTCGCCCTCTGTTTCAGCCCTTCGGTTTCGCACTCTCTGGTTCAGCCCCTCTGTTTCAGCCCCTCTGTTTCTCGCACTCTGTTTCTGCTCCTCTGTTTCTCACCCTCTGTTTCAGCCCCTCTGTTTCTCGCCCTCTGTTTCAGCCCCTCTGATTCAGCCCCTCTGTTTCAGCCCCTCTGAATCAGCCCCTCTGTTTCAGCCCCTCTGTTTCAGCCCCTCTGTTTCTCGCCCTCTGTTTCAGCCCCTCTGTTTCTCACCCTCTGTTTCAGCACCTCTGTTTCAGCCCCTCTGTTTCTCGCCCTCTGTTTCAGCCCCTCTGTTTCTCGCCCTCTGTTTCAGCCCCTCTGATTCAGACCCTCTGTTTCTCTCCCTCTGTTTCAGCCCCTCTGTTTCTCGCCATCTGTTTCAGCCCCTCTCTTTCTCGCCCTCTGTTTCAGCCCCTCTGTTTCAGCCCCTCTGTTTCAGCCCCTCTGTTTCTCGCCCTCTGTTTCAGCCCCTCTGTTTCTCGCCCTCTGTTTCAGCCCCTCTGTTTCAGAACCTCTGTTTCAGTCCCTCTGTTTCTCGCCCTCTGTTTCAGTCCCTCTGTTTCTCGCCCTCTGTTTCAGCCCCTCTGTTTCTCGCCCTCTGTTTCAGCCCCTCTGTTTCAGCCCCTCTGTTTCAGCCCCTTTGTTTCAGCCCCTCTGTTTCTCGCCCTCTGTTTCAGCCCCTCTGTTTCTTGCCCTCTGTTTCAGCCCCTCTGTTTCTCGCCCTCTGTTTCAGCCCCTCTGTTTCAGCCTCTCTGATTCAGCCCCTCTGTTTCAGCCCCTCTGTTTCTCGCCCTCTGTTTCAGCCCCTCTGTTTCAGCCCCTCTGTTTCTCGCCCTCTGTTTCAGCCCCTCTGTTTCAGAACCTCTGTTTCAGTCCCTCTGTTTCTCGCCCTCTGTTTCAGCCGCTCTGTTTCTGGCCCTCTGTTTCAGCCCCTCTGTTTCTCGCTCTCTGTTTCAGCCCCTCTGTTTCCGCCCCTCTGTATCAGCCCCTCTGTTTCAGCCCCTCTGTTTCTCGCCCTCTGTTTCAGCCCCTCTGTTTCTTGCCCTCTGTTTCAGCCACTCTGTTTCTCGCCCTCTGTTTCAGCCCCTCTGTTTCAGCCCCTCTGTTTCAGTCCCTCTGTTTCAGCCCCTCTGTTTCTCGACCTCTGTTTCATCCCCTCTGTTTCTCGCCCTGTGTTTCAGCCTCTCTGTTTGTCGCCCTCTGTTTCAGCCCCACTGTTTCAGCCCCTCTGTTTCAGCCCCTCTGTTTCAGCCCCTCTGTTTCTCGCCCTCTGTTTCAGCCCCTCTGTTTCTCGCCCACTGATTCAGCCGCTTTGTTTCAGCCCCTTTGTTTCAGCCCCTCTTTTTCAGCCCCTCTGTTTCTCACACTCTGTTTCTCGCCCTCTGTTTCAGCCCCTCTGTTTCTCGCCCTCTGTTTCAGCCCCTCTGTTTCAGCCCATCTGATTCAGCCCGTCTGATTCAGCCCCTCTGTTTCTCGCCCTCTGTTTCAGCCACACTGTTTCAGCCCCTCTGTTTCAGCACCTCTGTTTCTTGACCTCTGTTTCAGCCTCTCTGTTTCTCGCCCTCTGTTTCAGCCCCTCTGTTTCTCGCCCTCTGTTTCAGCCCCTCTGTTTCTCGCCCTCTGTTTCAGTCCCTCTGTTTCGCGCTCTCTGTTTCAGCCCCTTTGTTTCAGTCCCTCTGTTTCTCGCCCTCTGTTTCTGCCCGTCTGTTTCTCGCCCTCTGTTTCAGCCCCTCTGTTTCAGACCCTCTGTTTCAGTCCCTCTGTTTCTCGCCCTCTGTTTCTCGCCCTCTGTTTCAGCCCCTCTGTTTCTCGCCCTCTGTTTCAGCCACACTGTTTCAGCCCCTCTGTTTCTTGACCTCTGTTTCAGCCTCTCTGTTTCTCGCCCTCTGTTTCAGCCCCTCTGTTTCTCGCCCTCTGTTTCAGCCCCTCTGTTTCTCGCCCTCTGTTTCAGCCCCTCTGTTTCAGCCCCTCTGTTTCAGCCCCTCTGTTTCAGCCCCTCTGTTTCTCGCCCTCTGTTTCAGCCCCTCTGTTTCTTGCCCTCTGTTTCAGCCCCTCTGTTTCTCGCCCTCTGTTTCAGCCTCTCTGTTTCTCGCCCTCTGTTTCAGCCCCTCTGTTTCAGCCCCTCTGATTCAGCCCCTCTGTTTCAGCCCCTCTGTTTCTCGCCCTCTGTTTCAGCCCCTCTGTTTCAGCCCCTCTGTTTCTCGCCCTCTGTTTCAGCCCCTCTGATTCAGCCCCTCTGTTTCAGCCCCTCTGTTTCAGCCTCTCTGTTTCTCGCCCTCTGTTTCAGCCCCTCTGTTTCTCGCCCTCTGTTTCAGCCCCTCTGTTTCTCGCCCTCTGTTTCAGCCCCTCTGTTTCAGCCCCTCTGTTTCATCCCCTCTATTTCAGCTCCTCTGTTTCTCCCTCTCTGTTTCAGCCCCTCTGTTTCAGCCCCTCTGTTTCAGCCCCTCTGTTTCTCCCCCTGTTTCAGCCCCTCTGTTTCTCGCCCACTGTTTCAGCCCCTCTGTTTCTCGCCCTCTGTTTCTGCCCCTCTGTTTCTCGCCCTCTGTTTCAGCACCTCTATTTCTCGCCCTCTGTTTCAGCCCCTCAATTTTAGCCCCACTGTTTCAGCCCCTTTGTTTCAACCACTCTGTTTCTCGCCCTCTCTTTCAGCCGCTCTGTTTCTGGCCCTCTGTTTCAGCCCCTCTGTTTCTCGCTCACTGTTTCAGCCCCTCTGTTTCCGCCCCTCTGTATCAGCCCCTCTGTTTCAGCCCCTCTGTTTCTCGCCCTCTGTTTCAGCCCCTCTGTTTCTTGCCCTCTGTTTCAGCCACTCTGTTTCTCGCTCTCTGTTTCAGCCACTCTGTTTCTCGCCCTCTGTTTCAGCCCCTCTGTTTCAGCCCCTCTGTTTCAGTCCCTCTGTTTCAGCCCCTCTGTTTCTCGCCCTCTGTTTCATCCCCTCTGTTTCTCGCCCTGTGTTTCAGCCTCTCTGTTTCTCGCCCTCTGTTTCAGCCCCACTGTTTCAGCCCCTCTGTTTCAGCCCCTCTGTTTCAGCCCCTCTGTTTCTCGCCCTCTGTTTCAGCCCCTCTGTTTCTCGCCCTCTGTATCAGCCGCTTTGTTTCAGCCCCTTTGTTTCAGCCCCTCTGTTTCAGCCTCTCTGTTTCTCGCCCTCTGTTTCAGCCCCTCTGTTTCTCGCCCTCTGTTTCAGCCCCTCTGTTTCTCGCCCTCTGTTTCAGCCCCTCTGTTTCAGCCCCTCTGTTTCATCCCCTCTATTTCAGCTCCTCTGTTTCTCCCTCTCTGTTTCAGCCCCTCTGTTTCAGCCCCTCTGTTTCAGCCCCTCTGTTTCTCCCCCAGTTTCAGCCCCTCTGTTTCTCGCCCACTGTTTCAGCCCCTCTGTTTCTCGCCCTCTGTTTCAGCCCCTCTGTTTCTCGCCCTCTGTTTCAGCACCTCTATTTCTCGCCCTCTGTTTCAGCCCCTCTATTTTAGCCCCACTGTTTCAGCCCCTTTGTTTCAACCACTCTGTTTCTCGCCCTCTCTTTCAGCCGCTCTGTTTCTGGCCCTCTGTTTCAGCCCCTCTGTTTCTCGCTCACTGTTTCAGCCCCTCTGTTTCCGCCCCTCTGTATCAGACCCTCTGTTTCAGCCCCTCTGTTTCTCGCCCTCTGTTTCAGCCCCTCTGTTTCTTGCCCTCTGTTTCAGCCACTCTGTTTCTCGCTCTCTGTTTCAGCCACTCTGTTTCTCGCCCTCTGTTTCAGCCCCTCTGTTTCAGCCCCTCTGTTTCAGTCCCTCTGTTTCAGCCCCTCTGTTTCTCGCCCTCTGTTTCATCCCCTCTGTTTCTCGCCCTGTGTTTCAGCCTCTCTGTTTCTCGCCCTCTGTTTCAGCCCCACTGTTTCAGCCCCTCTGTTTCAGCCCCTCTGTTTCAGCCCCTCTGTTTCTCGCCCTCTGTGTCAGCCCCTCTGTTTCTCGCCCTCTGTATCAGCCGCTTTGTTTCAGCCCCTTTGTTTCAGCCCCTCTTTTTCAGCCCCTCTGTTTCACGCCCTCTGTTTCTCGCCCTCTGTTTAAGCCCCTCTGTTTCTCGCCCTCTGTTTCAGCCCCTCTGTTTCAGCCCATCTGATTCAGCCCGTCTGATTCAGCCCCTCTGTTTCTCGCCCTCTGTTTCAGCCACACTGTTTCAGCCCCTCTGTTTCTTGACCTCTGTTTCAGCCTCTCTGTTTCTCGCCCTCTGTTTCAGCCCCTCTGTTTCTCGCCCTCTGTTTCAGCCCCTCTGTTTCTCGCCCTCTGTTTCAGTCCCTCTGTTTCGCGCTCTCTGTTTCAGCCCCTTTGTTTCAGTCCCTCTGTTTCTCGCCCTCTGTTTCTGCCCGTCTGTTTCTCGCCCTCTGTTTCAGCCCCTCTGTTTCAGACCCTCTGTTTCAGTCCCTCTGTTTCTCGCCCTCTGTTTCAGCCCCTCTGTTTCTCGCCCTCTGTTTCAGCCCCTCTGTTTCTCGCCCTCTGTTTCAGCCCCTCTGTTTCAGCCCCTCTGTTTCAGCCCCTCTGTTTCAGCCCCTCTGTTTCTCGCCCTCTGTTTCAGCCCCTCTGTTTATTGCCCTCTGTTTCAGCCCCTCTGTTTCTCGCACTCTGTTTCAGCCTCTCTGTTTCTCGCCCTCTGTTTCAGCCCCTCTGTTTCAGCCTCTCTGATTCAGCTCCTCTGTTTCAGCCCCTCTGTTTCTCGCCCTCTGTTTCAGCCCCTCTGATTCAGCCCCTCTGTTTCAGACCCTCTGATTCAGCCCCTCTGTTTCAGCCCCTCTATTTCAGCCCCTCTGTTTCAGCCCCTCTGTTTCAGCCCCTCTGTTTCAGGCTCTCTGTTTCAGCCCGTCTGTTTCAGCCCCTCTGTTTCAGCCCCTCTGATTCAGTCCCTTAGTTTCTCGCCCTCTGTTTCATCCCCTCTGTTTCTCGCCCTGTTTTTCAGCCTCTCTGTTTCTCGCCCTCTGTTTCAGCCCCTCTGTTTCAGCCCCTCTGTTTCAGGCTCTCTGTTTCAGCCCGTCTGTTTCAGCCCCTCTGATTCAGCCCCTCTGTTTCTCGCCCTCTGTTTCAGCTCCTCTGTTTCAGCCCCTCTGATTCAGCCCCTCTGATTCAGCCCCTCTGATTCAGCCCCTCTGTTTCTGCCCCTCTGTTTCAGCCCCTCTGTTTCAGCCCCTCTGTTTCAGCCCCTTTGTTTCAGTCCCTCTGTTTCTCGCCCTCTGTTTCTGCCCGTCTGTTTCTCGCCCTCTGTTTCAGCCCCTCTGTTTCAGACCCTCTGTTTCAGTCCCTCTGTTTCTCGCCCTCTGTTTCTCGCCCTCTGTTTCAGCCCCTCTGTTTCTCGCCCTCTGTTTCAGCCACACTGTTTCAGCCCCTCTGTTTCTTGACCTCTGTTTCAGCCTCTTTTTTTCTCGCCCTCTGTTTCAGCCCCTCTGTTTCTCGCCCTCTGTTTCAGCCCCTCTGTTTCTCGCCCTCTGTTTCAGCCCCTCTGTTTCAGCCCCTCTGTTTCAGCCCCTCTGTTTCAGCCCCTCTGTTTCTCGCCCTCTGTTTCAGCCCCTCTGTTTCTTGCCCTCTGTTTCAGCCCCTCTGTTTCTCGCCCTCTGTTTCAGCCTCTCTGTTTCCCGCCCTCTGTTTCAGCCCCTCTGTTTCAGCCCCTCTGATTCAGCCCCTCTGTTTCAGCCCCTCTGTTTCTCGCCCTCTGTTTCAGCCCCTCTGTTTCAGCCCCTCTGTTTCTCGCCCTCTGTTTCAGCCCCTCTGATTCAGCCCCTCTGTTTCAGCCCCTCTGTTTCAGCCTCTCTGTTTCTCGCCCTCTGTTTCAGCCCCTCTGTTTCTCGCCCTCTGTTTCAGCCCCTCTGTTTCTCGCCCTCTGTTTCAGCCCCTCTGTTTCAGCCCCTCTGTTTCATCCCCTCTATTTCAGCTCCTCTGTTTCTCCCTCTCTGTTTCAGACCCTCTGTTTCAGCCCCTCTGTTTCAGCCCCTCTGTTTCTCCCCCTGTTTCAGCCCCTCTGTTTCTCGCCCACTGTTTCAGCCCCTCTGTTTCTCGCCCTCTGTTTCAGCCCCTCTGTTTCTCGCCCTCTGTTTCAGCACCTCTATTTCTCGCCCTCTGTTTCAGCCCCTCTATTTTAGCCCCACTGTTTCAGCCCCTTTGTTTCAACCACTCTGTTTCTCGCCCTCTCTTTCAGCCGCTCTGTTTCTGGCCCTCTGTTTCAGCCCCTCTGTTTCTCGCTCACTGTTTCAGCCCCTCTGTTTCCGCCCCTCTGTATCAGCCCCTCTGTTTCAGCCCCTCTGTTTCTCGCCCTCTGTTTCAGCCCCTCTGTTTCTTGCCCTCTGTTTCAGCCACTCTGTTTCTCGCTCTCTGTTTCAGCCACTCTGTTTCTCGCCCTCAGTTTCAGCCCCTCTGTTTCAGCCCCTCTGTTTCAGTCCCTCTGTTTCAGCCCCTCTGTTTCTCGCCCTCTGTTTCATCCCCTCTGTTTCTCGCCCTGTGTTTCAGCCTCTCTGTTTCTCGCCCTCTGTTTCAGCCCCACTGTTTCAGCCCCTCTGTTTCAGCCCCTCTGTTTCAGCCCCTCTGTTTCTCGCCCTCTGTTTCAGCCCCTCTGTTTCTCGCCCTCTGTATCAGCCGCTTTGTTTCAGCCCCTTTGTTTCAGCCCCTCTGTTTCAGCCTCTCTGTTTCTCGCCCTCTGTTTCAGCCCCTCTGTTTCTCGCCCTCTGTTTCAGCCCCTCTGTTTCTCGCCCTCTGTTTCAGCCCCTCTGTTTCAGCCCCTCTGTTTCATCCCCTCTATTTCAGCTCCTCTGTTTCTCCCTCTCTGTTTCAGCCCCTCTGTTTCAGCCCCTCTGTTTCAGCCCCTCTGTTTCTCCCCCTGTTTCAGCCCCTCTGTTTCTCGCCCACTGTTTCAGCCCCTCTGTTTCTCGCCCTCTGTTTCAGCCCCTCTGTTTCTCGCCCTCTGTTTCAGCACCTCTATTTCTCGCCCTCTGTTTCAGCCCCTCTATTTTAGCCCCACTGTTTCAGCCCCTTTGTTTCAACCACTCTGTTTCTCGCCCTCTCTTTCAGCCGCTCTGTTTCTGGCCCTCTGTTTCAGCCCCTCTGTTTCTCGCTCACTGTTTCAGCCCCTCTGTTTCCGCCCCTCTGTATCAGCCCCTCTGTTTCAGCCCCTCTGTTTCTCGCCCTCTGTTTCAGCCCCTCTGTTTCTTGCCCTCTGTTTCAGCCACTCTGTTTCTCGCTCTCTGTTTCAGCCCCTCTGTTTCAGCCCCTCTGTTTCAGTCCCTCTGTTTCAGCCCCTCTGTTTCTCGCCCTCTGTTTCATCCCCTCTGTTTCTCGCCCTGTGTTTCAGCCTCTCTGTTTCTCGCCCTCTGTTTCAGCCCCACTGTTTCAGCCCCTCTGTTTCAGCCCCTCTGTTTCAGCCCTTCTGTTTCTCGCCCTCTGTTTCAGCCCCTCTGTTTCTCGCCCTCTGTATCAGCCGCTTTGTTTCAGCCCCTTTGTTTCAGCCCCTCTTTTTCAGCCCCTCTGTTTCACGCCCTCTGTTTCTCGCCCTCTGTTTAAGCCCCTCTGTTTCTCGCCCTCTGTTTCAGCCCCTCTGTTTCAGCCCATCTGATTCAGCCCGTCTGATTCAGCCCCTCTGTTTCGCGCCCTCTGTTTCAGCCACACTGTTTCAGCCCCTCTGTTTCTTGACCTCTGTTTCAGCCTCTCTGTTTCTCGCCCTCTGTTTCAGCCCCTCTGTTTCTCGCCCTCTGTTTCAGCCCCTCTGTTTCTCGCCCTCTGTTTCAGTCCCTCTGTTTCGCGCTCTCTGTTTCAGCCCCTCTGTTTCTTGCCCTCTGTTTCAGCCCCTCTGTTTCAGCCCTTCTGTTTCAGACACTCGGTTTCAGCCCCTCTGTTTCTTGCCCTCTCTTTCAGCCCCTCTGTTTCTCGCCCTCTGTTTCAGCCCCTCTGTTTCTCGCCCTCTGTTTCAGCCCTTCGGTTTCGCACTCTCTGGTTCAGCCCCTCTGTTTCTCGCCCTCTGTTTCAGCCTCTCTGTTTCAGCCCCTCTGATTCAGCCCCTCTGTTTCAGCCCCTCTGTTTCTTGCCCTCTGTTTCAGCCCCTCTGTTTCAGCCCTTCTGTTTCAGACACTCGGTTTCAGCCCCTCTGTTTCTTGCCCTCTGTTTCAGCCCCTCTGTTTCTCGCCCTCTGTTTCAGCCCCTCTGTTTCTCGCCCTCTGTTTCAGCCCTTCGGTTTCGCACTCTCTGGTTCAGCCCCTCTGTTTCAGCCCCTCTGTTTCTCGCCCTCTGTTTCTGCTCCTCTGTTTCTCGCCCTCTGTTTCAGCCCCTCTGTTTCAGCCCCTCTGTTTCAGCCCCTCTGTTTCTCGCCCTCTGTTTCAGCCCCTCTGTTTCTCGCCCTCTGTTTCAGCCCCTCTGTTTCTCGCCCTCTGTTTCAGCCCCTCTGTTTCAGCCCCTCTGTTTCAGCCCCTCTGTTTCAGCCCCTCTGTTTCTCGCCCTCTGTTTCAGCCCCTCTGTTTATTGCCCTCTGTTTCAGCCCCTCTGTTTCTCGCACTCTGTTTCAGCCTCTCTGTTTCTCGCCCTCTGTTTCAGCCCCTCTGTTTCAGCCTCTCTGATTCAGCTCCTCTGTTTCAGCCCCTCTGTTTCTCGCCCTCTGTTTCAGCCCCTCTGATTCAGCCCCTCTGTTTCAGACCCTCTGATTCAGCCCCTCTGTTTCAGCCCCTCTATTTCAGCCCCTCTGTTTCAGCCCCTCTGTTTCAGCCCCTCTGTTTCAGGCTCTCTGTTTCAGCCCCTCTGTTTCAGCCCCTCTGTTTCAGCCCCTCTGATTCAGTCCCTTAGTTTCTCGCCCTCTGTTTCATCCCCTCTGTTTCTCGCCCTGTTTTTCAGCCTCTCTGTTTCTCGCCCTCTGTTTCAGCCCCTCTGTTTCAGCCCCTCTGTTTCAGGCTCTCTGTTTCAGCCCGTCTGTTTCAGCCCCTCTGATTCAGCCCCTCTGTTTCTCGCCCTCTGTTTCAGCTCCTCTGTTTCAGCCCCTCTGATTCAGCCCCTCTGATTCAGCCCCTCTGATTCAGCCCCTCTGTTTCTGCCCCTCTGTTTCAGCCCCTCTGTTTCAGCCCCTCTGTTTCAGCCCCTTTGTTTCAGTCCCTCTGTTTCTCGCCCTCTGTTTCTGCCCGTCTGTTTCTCGCCCTCTGTTTCAGCCCCTCTGTTTCAGACCCTCTGTTTCAGTCCCTCTGTTTCTCGCCCTCTGTTTCTCGCCCTCTGTTTCAGCCCCTCTGTTTCTCGCCCTCTGTTTCAGCCACACTGTTTCAGCCCCTCTGTTTCTTGACCTCTGTTTCAGCCTCTCTGTTTCTCGCCCTCTGTTTCAGCCCCTCTGTTTCTCGCCCTCTGTTTCAGCCCCTCTGTTTCTCGCCCTCTGTTTCAGCCCCTCTGTTTCAGCCCCTCTGTTTCAGCCCCACTGTTTCAGCCCCTCTGTTTCTCGCCCTCTGTTTCAGCCCCTCTGTTTCTTGCCCTCTGTTTCAGCCCCTCTGTTTCTCGCCCTCTGTTTCAGCCTCTCTGTTTCTCGCCCTCTGTTTCAGCCCCTCTGTTTCAGCCCCTCTGATTCAGCCCCTCTGTTTCAGCCCCTCTGTTTCTCGCCCTCTGTTTCAGCCCCTCTGTTTCAGCCCCTCTGTTTCTCGCCCTCTGTTTCAGCCCCTCTGATTCAGCCCCTCTGTTTCAGCCCCTCTGTTTCAGCCTCTCTGTTTCTCGCCCTCTGTTTCAGCCCCTCTGTTTCTCGCCCTCTGTTTCAGCCCCTCTGTTTCTCGCCCTCTGTTTCAGCCCCTCTGTTTCAGCCCCTCTGTTTCATCCCCTCTATTTCAGCTCCTCTGTTTCTCCCTCTCTGTTTCAGCCCCTCTGTTTCAGCCCCTCTGTTTCAGCCCCTCTGTTTCTCCCCCTGTTTCAGCCCCTCTGTTTCTCGCCCACTGTTTCAGCCCCTCTGTTTCTCGCCCTCTGTTTCAGCCCCTCTGTTTCTCGCCCTCTGTTTCAGCACCTCTATTTCTCGCCCTCTGTTTCAGCCCCTCTATTTTAGCCCCACTGTTTCAGCCCCTTTGTTTCAACCACTCTGTTTCTCGCCCTCTCTTTCAGCCGCTCTGTTTCTGGCCCTCTGTTTCAGCCCCTCTGTTTCTCGCTCACTGTTTCAGCCCCTCTGTTTCCGCCCCTCTGTATCAGCCCCTCTGTTTCAGCCCCTCTGTTTCTCGCCCTCTGTTTCAGCCCCTCTGTTTCTTGCCCTCTGTTTCAGCCACTCTGTTTCTCGCTCTCTGTTTCAGCCACTCTGTTTCTCGCCCTCTGTTTCAGCCCCTCTGTTTCAGCCCCTCTGTTTCAGTCCCTCTGTTTCAGCCCCTCTGTTTCTCGCCCTCTGTTTCATCCCCTCTGTTTCTCGCCCTGTGTTTCAGCCTCTCTGTTTCTCGCCCTCTGTTTCAGCCCCACTGTTTCAGCCCCTCTGTTTCAGCCCCTCTGTTTCAGCCCCTCTGTTTCTCGCCCTCTGTTTCAGCCCCTCTGTTTCTCGCCCTCTGTATCAGCCGCTTTGTTTCAGCCCCTTTGTTTCAGCCCCTCTGTTTCAGCCTCTCTGTTTCTCGCCCTCTGTTTCAGCCCCTCTGTTTCAGCCCCTCTGATTCAGCCCCTCTGTTTCAGCCCCTCTGTTTCAGCCCCTCTGTTTCTCGCCCTCAGTTTCTGCCCCTCTGTTTCTCACCCTCTGTTTCAGCCCCTCTGTTTCTCGCCCTCTGTTTCAGCCCCTCTGTTTCTCGCCTTCTGTTTCAGTCCCACTGATACAGCCCCTCTGTTTCAGCCCTTCTGATTCAGCCCCTCTGATTCAGCCCCTCTGTTTCTCGCCCTCTGTTTCAGCCCCTCTGTTTCAGCCCTTCTGTTTCAGCCACTCTGTTTCAGACCCTCTGTTTCTTGCCCTCTGTTTCAGCCCCTCTGTTTCTCGACCTCTGTTTCAGTCCCTCTGTTTCTCGCCATCTGTTTCAGCCCCTCTGTTTCGCGCTCCCTGTTTCAGCCCCTCTGTTTCAGCTCCTCTGTTTCTCGCCCTCTGTTTCTGCCCCTCTGTTTCTCGCCCTCTGTTTCAGCCACTCTGTTTCTCGCCCTCTGTTTCAGCCCCTCTGATTAAGCCCCTCTGTTTCAGCCACTCTGTTTCTCGCCCTCTGTTTCAGCCCCTCTGTTTCAGCCCCTCTGAATCAGCCCCTCTGATTCAGCCGCTCTGTTTCAGCCCCTCTGTTTCAGCCCCTCTGTTTCTCGCCCTCTGTTTCAGCCCCTCTGTTTCTCACCCTCTGTTTCAGCCCCTCTGTTTCTCGCCCTCTGTTTCAGGCTCTCTGTTTCAGCCCGTCTGTTTCAGCCCCTCTGTTTCAGCCCCTCTGTTTCTCGCCCTCTGTTTCTCGCCCGCTGTTTCAGCCCCTTTGTTTCTCGCCCTCTGTTTCAGCCCCTCTGTTTCAGTCCCTCTGATTCAGACCCTCTGATTCAGCCCCTCTGTTTCTCGCCCTCTGTTTCAGCCGATCTGTTTCAGCCCCTCTGTTTCTGCCGCTCTGTTTCAGCCCCTCTGTTTCTCGCCCTCTGTTTCAGCCCCTCTGTTTTTCGCCCTCTGTTTCAGCCCCTCTGTTTCAGGCTCTCTGTTTCAGCCCGTCTGTTTCAGCCCCTCTGTTTCAGCCCCTCTGTTTCTTGCCCTCTGTTTCTCGCCCGCTGTTTCAGCCCCTTTGTTTCAGCCCCTCTGATTCAGCCCCTCTGTTTCAGCCCCTCTGTTTCAGCCCCTCTGTTTCTCGCCCTCAGTTTCTGCCCCTCTGTTTCTCGCCCTCTGTTTCAGCCCCTCTGTTTCTCGCCCTCTGTTTCAGCCCCTCTGTTTCTCGCCTTCTGTTTCAGCCCCACTGATACAGCCCCTCTGTTTCAGCCCTTCTGATTCAGCCCCTCTGATTCAGCCCCTCTGTTTCTCGCCCTCTGTTTCAGCCCCTCTGTTTCAGCCCTTCTGTTTCAGCCACTCTGTTTCAGCCCCTCTGTTTCTTGCCCTCTGTTTCAGCCCCTCTGTTTCTCGACCTTTGTTTCAGTCCCTCTGTTTCTCGCCATCTGTTTCAGCCCATCTGTTTCGCGCTCCCTGTTTCAGCCCCTCTGTTTCAGCTCCACTGTTTCTCGCCCTCTGTTTCTGCCCCTCTGTTTCTCGCCGTCTGTTTCAGCCCCTCTGTTTCTCGCCCTCTGTTTCAGCCCCTCTGATTAAGCCCCTCTGTTTCAGCCCCTCTGAATCAGCCCCTCTGATTCAGCCCCTCTGTTTCAGCCCCTCTGTTTCAGCCCCTCTGTTTCTCGCCCTCTGTTTCAGCCCCTCTGTTTCTCACCCTCTGTTTCAGCACCTCTGTTTCAGACCCTCTGATTCTCGCCCTCTGTTTCAGCCCCTCTGTTTCTCGCCCTCTGTTTCAGCCCCTCTGATTCAGCCCCTCTGTTTCAGCCCCTCTGTTTCTCGACCTCTGTTTCAGCCCCTCTGTTTCGCGCTCCCTGTTTCAGCCCCTCTGTTTCAGCCCCTCTGTTTCTCGCCCTCTGTTTCAGCCCCTCTATTTCTCGCCCTCTGTTTCAGCCCCTCTGTTTTAGCCCCACTGTTTGAGCCCCTTTGTTTCAACCCCTCTGTTTCTCGCCCTCTGTTTCAGCCGCTCTGTTTCTCGCCCTCTGTATTAGCCCCTCTGTTTCAGCCCCACTGTTTCAGTCCCTCTTTTTCTCGCCCTCTGTTTCTGGCCCTCTGTTTCTGCCCCTCTGTTTCTCGCTCTCTGTTTCAGCCCCTCTGTTTCAGCCCTTTGTTTCAGTCCCTCTGTTTCTCGCCCTCTGTTTCAGCCCCTCTGTTTCTTGCCCTCTGTTTCAGCCACTCTGTTTCTCGCCCTCTGTTTCAGCCTCTCTGTTTCTCGCCCTCTGTTTCAGCCCCTCTGTTTCAGCCCCTCTGTTTCAGCCCCTCTGTTTCAAACCCTCTGTTTCTCGCCCTCTGTTTCAGCCCCTCTGATTCAGCCCCTCTGTTTCTCGCCCTCTGTTTCAGCCCCTCTGTTTCTCGCCCTCTGTTTCAGCCCCTCTGTTTCTCGCCCTCTGTTTCAGCCCCTCTGTTTCTCGCCCTCTGTTTCAGCCCCTCTGTTTCTCGCCCTCTGTTTCAGCCCCTCTGTTTCTCGCCCTCTGTTTCAGCACATCTGTTTCTCGCCCTCTGTTTCAGCCCCTCTGTTTCTCGCCCTCTGTTTCAGCCCCTCTATTTCTCGCCCTCTGTTTCAGCCCCTCTGTTTCTCGCCCTCTGTTTCAGCCCCTCTGTTTCAGCCCCTCTGTTTCAGCCCCTCTGTTTCTCGCCTTCTGTTTCAGCCCCTCTGTTTCTCGCCCTCTGTTTCAGCCCCTCTGATTAAGCCCCTCTGTTTCAGCCCCTCTGAATCAGCCCCTCTGATTCTGCCCCTCTGTTTCAGCCCCTCTGTTTCAGCCCCTCTGTTTCTCGCCCTCTGTTTCAGCCCCTCTGTTTCTCACCCTCTGTTTCAGCCCCTCTGTTTCAGCCCCTCTGTTTCTCGCTCTCTGTTTCTGCCCCTCTGTTTCTCGCCCTCTGTTTCAGCCCCTCTGATTCAGCCCCTCTGTTTCTCGCCCTCTGTTTCAGCCCCTCTGTTTCTCGCCCTCTGTTTCAGCCCCTCTGTTTCTCGCCCTCTGTTTCAGCCCCTCTGTTTCAGCCCCTCTGTTTCAGCCCCTCTGTTTCTCGCGTTCTGTTTCAGCCCCTCTGTTTCTCGCCCTCTGTTTCAGCCCCTCTGTTTCTCGCCCTCTGTTTCAGCCCCTCTATTTCTCGCCCTCTGTTTCAGCCCCTTTGTTTCAACCCCTCTGTTTCTCGCCCTCTGTTTCAGCCGCTCTGTTTCTCGCCCTCTGTATTAGCCCCTCTGTTTCAGCCCCACTGTTTCAGTCCCTCTTTTTCTCACCCTCTGTTTCTGGCCCTCTGTTTCAGCCCCTCTGTTTCTCGCTCTCTGTTTCAGCCCCTCTGTTTCAGCCCTTTGTTTCAGTCCCTCTGTTTCTCGCCCTCTGTTTCAGCCCCTCTGTTTCTTGCCCTCTGTTTCAGCCACTCTGTTTCTCGCCCTCTGTTTCAGCCTCTCTGTTTCTCGCCCTCTGTTTCAGCCCCTCTGTTTCAGCTCCTCTGTTTCAGCCGCTCTGTTTCAGCCCCTCTGTTTCTCGCCCTCTGTTTCAGCCCCTCTGATTCAGCCCCTCTGTTTCTCGCCCTCTGTTTCAGCCCCTCTGTTTCTCGCCCTCTGTTTCAGCCCCTCTGTTTCAGCCCCTCTGTTTCAGCCCCTCAGTTTCTCGCCCTCTGTTTCAGCCCCTCTGTTTCTCGCCCTCTGTTTCAGCCCCTCTGTTTCTCGCCCTCTGTTTCAGCCCCTCTGTTTCTCTCCCTCTGTTTCAGCACCTCTGTTTCTCGCCCTCTGTTTCAGCCCCTCTGTTTCTCGCCCTCTGTTTCAGCCCCTCTATTTCTCGCCCTCTGTTTCAGCCCCTCTGTTTCTCGCCCTCTGTTTCAGCCCCTCTGTTTCAGCCCCTCTGTTTCAGCCCCTCTGTTTCTCGCCTTCTGTTTCAGCCCCTCTGTTTCTCGCCCTCTGTTTCAGCCCCTCTATTTCTCGCCCTCTGTTTCAGCCCCTCTGTTTTAGCCCCACTGTTTCTGCCCCTTTGTTTCAACCCCTCTGTTTCTCGCCCTCTGTTTCAGCCGCTCTGTTTCTCGCCCTCTGTATTAGCCCCTCTGTTTCAGCCCCACTGTTTCAGTCCCTCTGTTTCTCGCCCTCTGTTTCTGGCCCTCTGTTTCAGCCCCTCTGTTTCTCGCTCTCTGTTTCAGCCCCTCTGTTTCAGCCCCTCTGTTTCAGCCCCTCTGTTTCAGCCCCTCTGTTTCTCGCCCTCTGTTTCAGCCCCTCTGTTTCTTGCCCTCTGTTTCAGCCACTCTGTTTCTCGCCCTCTATTTCAGCCTCTCTGTTTCTCGCCCTCTGTTTCAGCCCCTCTGTTTCAGCCCCTCTGTTTCAGCCCCTCTGTTTCAGCCCCTCTGTTTCTCGCCCTCTGTTTCAGCCCCTCTGATTCAGCCCCTCTGTTTCTCGCCCTCTGTTTCAGCCCCTCTGTTTCTCGCCCTCTGTTTCAGCCCCTCTGTTTCAGCCCCTCTGTTTCAGCCCCTCTGTTTCTCGCCCTCTGTTTCAGCCCCTCTGTTTCTCGCCCTCTGTTTCAGCCCCTCTGTTTCTCGCCCTCTGTTTCAGCCCCTCTGTTTCTCGCCCTCTGTTTCAGCCCCTCTATTTCTCGCCCTCTGTTTCAGCCCCTCTATTTTAGCCCCACTGTTTCAGCCCCTTTGTTTCAACCACTCTGTTTCTCGCCCTCTCTTTCAGCCGCTCTGTTTCTGGCCCTCTGTTTCAGCCCCTCTGTTTCTCGCTCTCTGTTTCAGCCCCTCTGTTTCCGCCCCTCTGTATCAGCCCCTCTGTTTCAGCCCCTCTGTTTCTCGCCCTCTGTTTCAGCCCCTCTGTTTCTTGCCCTCTGTTTCAGCCACTCTGTTTCTCGCCCTCTGTTTCAGCCACTCTGTTTCTCGCCTTCTGTTTCAGCCGCTCTGTTTCTCGCCCTCTGTATTAGCCCCTCTGTTTCAGCCCCACTGTTTCAGTCCCTCTGTTTCTCGCCCTCTGTTTCTGGCCCTCTGTTTCAGCCCCTCTGTTTCTCGCTCTCTGTTTCAGCCCCTCTGTTTCAGCCCCTCTGTTTCAGCCCCTCTGTTTCAGCCCCTCTGTTTCTCGGCCTCTGTTTCAGCCCCTCTGTTTCTTGCCCTCTGTTTCAGCCACTCTGTTTCTCGCCCTCTGTTTCAGCCTCTCTGTTTCTCGCCCTCTGTTTCAGCCCCTCTGTTTCAGCCCCTCTGTTTCAGCCCCTCTGTTTCAGCCCCTCTGTTTCTCGCCCTCTGTTTCAGCCCCTCTGATTCAGCCCCTCTGTTTCTCGCCCTCTGTTTCAGCCCCTCTGTTTCTCGCCCTCTGTTTCAGCCCCTCTGTTTCAGCCCCTCTGTTTCAGCCCCTCTGTTTCTCGCCCTCTGTTTCAGCCCCTCTGTTTCAGTCCCTCTGTTTCAGCCCCTCTGTTTCTTGCCCCCTGTTTCAGCCCCTCTGTTTCTCGCCCTCTGTTTCAGCCCCTCTATTTCTCGCCCTCTGTTTCAGCCCCTCTATTTTAGCCCCACTGTTTCAGCCTCTTTGTTTCAACCACTCTGTTTCTCGCCCTCTCTTTCAGCCGCTCTGTTTCTGGCCCTCTCTTTCAGCCCCTCTGTTTCTCGCTCTCTGTTTCAGCCCCTCTGTTTCCGCTCCTCTGTAGCAGCCCCTCTGTTTCAGCCCCTCTGTTTCTCGCCCTCTGTTTCAGCCCCTCTGTTTCTTGCCCTCTGTTTCAGCCACTCTGTTTCTCGCCCTCTGTTTCAGCCACTCTGTTTCTCGCCCTCTGTTTCAGCCCCTCTGTTTCTCGCCCTCTGTTTCAGCCCCTCTGATTCAGCCTCTCTGTTTCTCGCCCTCTGTTCAAGCCCCTCTGTTTCTCGCCATCTGTTTCAGCCCCTCTGATTCTCGCCCTCTGTTTCAGCCCCTCTGTTTCAGACCCTCTGTTTCAGCCCCTCTGTTTCTCGCCCTCTGTTTCAGCCCCTCTGTTTCTCGCCCTCTGTTTCAGCCCCTCTATTTCTCGCCCTCTGTTTCAGCCCCTCTGTTTCAGCCCCACTGTTTCAGCCCCTTTGTTTCAGCCACTCTGTTTCTCGCCCTCTCTTTCAGCCGCTCTGTTTCTGGCCCTCTCTTTCAGCCCCTCTGTTTCTCGCCCTCTGTTTCAGCCCCTCTGTTTCTCGCCCTCTTTTTCAGCCCCTCTGTTTCTTGCCCTCTGTTTCAGCCCCTCTGTTTCAGCCCCTCTGTTTCAGCCCCTCTGTTTCTCCCCCTCTGTTTCAGCCCCTCTGTTTCTCGCCCTCTGTTTCAGCCCCTCTGTTTCTCGCCTTCTGTTTCAGTCCCACTGATACAGCCCCTCTGTTTCAGCCCTTCTGATTCAGCCCCTCTGATTCAGCCCCTCTGCTTCTCGCCCTCTGTTTCAGCCCCTCTGTTTCAGCCCTTCTGTTTCAGCCACTCTGTTTCAGCCCCTCTGTTTCTTGCCCTCTGTTTCAGCCCCTCTGTTTCTCGACCTCTGTTTCAGTCCCTCTGTTTCTCGCCATCTGTTTCAGCCCCTCTGTTTCGCGCTCCCTGTTTCAGCCCCTCTGTTTCAGCTCCTCTGTTTCTCGCCCTCTGTTTCTGCCCCTCTGTTTCTCGCCCTCTGTTTCAGCCACTCTGTTTCTCGCCCTCTGTTTCAGCCCCTCTGATTAAGCCCCTCTGTTTCAGCCACTCTGTTTCTCGCCCTCTGTTTCAGCCCCTCTGTTTCAGCCCCTCTGAATCAGCCCCTCTGATTCAGCCGCTCTGTTTCAGCCCCTCTGTTTCAGCCCCTCTGTTTCTCGCCCTATGTTTCAGCCCCTCTGTTTCTCACCCTCTGTTTCAGCCCCTCTGTTTCTCGCCCTCTGTTTCAGGCTCTCTGTTTCAGCCCGTCTGTTTCAGCCCCTCTGTTTCAGCCCCTCTGTTTCTCGCCCTCTGTTTCTCGCCCGCTGTTTCAGCCCCTTTGTTTCTCGCCCTCTGTTTCAGCCCCTCTGTTTCAGTCCCTCTGATTCAGACCCTCTGATTCAGCCCCTCTGTTTCTCGCCCTCTGTTTCAGCCGATCTGTTTCAGCCCCTCTGTTTCTGCCGCTCTGTTTCAGCCCCTCTGTTTCTCGCCCTCTGTTTCAGCCCCTCTGTTTTTCGCCCTCTGTTTCAGCCCCTCTGTTTCAGGCTCTCTGTTTCAGCCCGTCTGTTTCAGCCCCTCTGTTTCAGCCCCTCTGTTTCTTGCCCTCTGTTTCTCGCCCGCTGTTTCAGCCCCTTTGTTTCAATCACTCTGTTTCTCGCCCTCTCTTTCAGCCGCTCTGTTTCTGGCCCTCTGTTTCAGCCCCTCTGTTTCTCGCTCTCTGTTTCAGCCCCTCTGTTTCCGCCCCTCTGTATCAGCCCCTCTGTTTCAGCCCCTCTGTTTCTCGCCCTCTGTTTCAGCCCCTCTGTTTCTTGCCCTCTGTTTCAGCCACTCTGTTTCTCGCCCTCTGTTTCAGCCACTCTGTTTCTCGCCTTCTGTTTCAGCCGCTCTGTTTCTCGCCCTCTGTATTAGCCCCTCTGTTTCAGCCCCACTGTTTCAGTCCCTCTGTTTCTCGCCCTCTGTTTCTGGCCCTCTGTTTCAGCCCCTCTGTTTCTCGCTCTCTGTTTCAGCCCCTCTGTTTCAGCCCCTCTGTTTCAGCCCCTCTGTTTCAGCCCCTCTGTTTCTCGGCCTCTGTTTCAGCCCCTCTGTTTCTTGCCCTCTGTTTCAGCCACTCTGTTTCTCGCCCTCTGTTTCAGCCTCTCTGTTTCTCGCCCTCTGTTTCAGCCCCTCTGTTTCAGCCCCTCTGTTTCAGCCCCTCTGTTTCAGCCCCTCTGTTTCTCGCCCTCTGTTTCAGCCCCTCTGATTCAGCCCCTCTGTTTCTCGCCCTCTGTTTCAGCCCCTCTGTTTCTCGCCCTCTGTTTCAGCCCCTCTGTTTCAGCCCCTCTGTTTCAGCCCCTCTGTTTCTCGCCCTCTGTTTCAGCCCCTCTGTTTCAGTCCCTCTGTTTCAGCCCCTCTGTTTCTTGCCCCCTGTTTCAGCCCCTCTGTTTCTCGCCCTCTGTTTCAGCCCCTCTATTTCTCGCCCTCTGTTTCAGCCCCTCTATTTTAGCCCCACTGTTTCAGCCTCTTTGTTTCAACCACTCTGTTTCTCGCCCTCTCTTTCAGCCGCTCTGTTTCTGGCCCTCTCTTTCAGCCCCTCTGTTTCTCGCTCTCTGTTTCAGCCCCTCTGTTTCCGCTCCTCTGTAGCAGCCCCTCTGTTTCAGCCCCTCTGTTTCTCGCCCTCTGTTTCAGCCCCTCTGTTTCTTGCCCTCTGTTTCAGCCACTCTGTTTCTCGCCCTCTGTTTCAGCCACTCTGTTTCTCGCCCTCTGTTTCAGCCCCTCTGTTTCTCGCCCTCTGTTTCAGCCCCTCTGATTCAGCCTCTCTGTTTCTCGCCCTCTGTTCAAGCCCCTCTGTTTCTCGCCATCTGTTTCAGCCCCTCTGATTCTCGCCCTCTGTTTCAGCCCCTCTGTTTCAGACCCTCTGTTTCAGCCCCTCTGTTTCTCGCCCTCTGTTTCAGCCCCTCTGTTTCTCGCCCTCTGTTTCAGCCCCTCTATTTCTCGCCCTCTGTTTCAGCCCCTCTGTTTCAGCCCCACTGTTTCAGCCCCTTTGTTTCAGCCACTCTGTTTCTCGCCCTCTCTTTCAGCCGCTCTGTTTCTGGCCCTCTCTTTCAGCCCCTCTGTTTCTCGCCCTCTGTTTCAGCCCCTCTGTTTCTCGCCCTCTTTTTCAGCCCCTCTGTTTCTTGCCCTCTGTTTCAGCCCCTCTGTTTCAGCCCCTCTGTTTCTTGCCCTCTGTTTCAGCCACTCTGTTTCTCGCCCTCTGTTTCAGCCACTCTGTTTCAGCCCCTCTGATTCAGCCCCTCTGTTTCAGCCCCTCTGTTTCAGCCCCTCTGTTTCTCGCCCACAGTTTCTGCCCCTCTGTTTCTCGCCCTCTGTTTCAGCCCCTCTGTTTCTCGCCCTCTGTTTCAGCCCCTCTGTTTCTCGCCTTCTGTTTCAGCCCCACTGATACAGCCCCTCTGTTTCAGCCCTTCTGATTCAGCCCCTCTGATTCAGCCCCTCTGTTTCTCGCCCTCTGTTTCAGCCCCTCTGTTTCAGCCCTTCTGTTTCAGCCACTCTGTTTCAGCCCCTCTGTTTCTTGCCCTCTGTTTCAGCCCCTCTGTTTCTCGACCTCTGTTTCAGTCCCTCTGTTTCTCGCCATCTGTTTCAGCCCATCTGTTTCGCGCTCCCTGTTTCAGCCCCTCTGTTTCAGCTCCACTGTTTCTCGCCCTCTGTTTCTGCCCCTCTGTTTCTCGCCCTCTGTTTCAGCCCCTCTGTTTCTCGCCCTCTGTTTCAGCCCCTCTGATTAAGCCCCTCTGTTTCAGCCCCTCTGAATCAGCCCCTCTGTTTCAGCCCCTCTGTTTCTCGCCCTCTGTTTCAGCCCCTCTGTTTCTCACCCTCTGTTTCAGCCCCTCTGTTTCAGCCCCTCTGTTTCTCGCTCTCTGTTTCTGCCTCTCTGTTTCTCGCCCTCTGTTTCAGCCCCTCTGATTCAGCCCCTCTGTTTCTCGCCCTCTGTTTCAGCCCCTCTGTTTCTCGCCCTCTGTTTCAGCCCCTCTGTTTCTCGCCTTCTGTTTCAGCCCCTCTGTTTCAGCCCCTCTGTTTCAGCCCCTCTGTTTCTCGCCTTCTGTTTCAGCACCTCTGTTTCTCGCCCTCTGTTTCAGCCCCTCTGTTTCTCGCCCTCTGTTTCAGCCCCTCTATTTCTCGCCCTCTGTTTCAGCCCCTCTGTTTTAGCCCCACTGTTTCAGCCCCTTTGTTTCAACCCCTCTGTTTCTCGCCCTCTGTTTCAGCCGCTCTGTTTCTCGCCCTCTGTATTAGCCCCTCTGTTTCAGCCCCACTGTTTCAGTCCCTCTTTTTCTCGCCCTCTGTTTCTGGCCCTCTGTTTCTTCCCCTCTGTTTCTCGCTCTCTGTTTCAGCCCCTCTGTTTCAGCCCTTTGTTTCAGTCCCTCTGTTTCTCGCCCTCTGTTTCAGCCCCTCTGTTTCTTGCCCTCTGTTTCAGCCACTCTGTTTCTCGCCCTCTGTTTCAGCCTCTCTGTTTCTCGCCCTCTGTTTCAGCCCCTCTGTTTCAGCCCCTCTGTTTCAGCCCCTCTGTTTCAGCCCCTCTGTTTCTCGCCCTCTGTTTCAGCCCCTCTGATTCAGCCCCTCTGTTTCTCGCCCTCTGTTTCAGCCCCTCTGTTTCTCGCCCTCTGTTTCAGCCCCTCTGTTTCAGCCCCTCTGTTTCAGCCCCTCTGTTTCTCGCCCTCTGTTTCAGCCCCTCTGTTTCTCGCCCTCTGTTTCAGCCCCTCTGTTTCTCGCCCTCTGTTTCAGCCCCTCTGTTTCTCGCCCTCTGTTTCAGCACCTCTGTTTCTCGCCCTCTGTTTCAGCCCCTCAGTTTCTCGCCCTCTGTTTCAGCCCCTCTACTTCTCGCCCTCTGTTTCAGCCCCTCTGTTTCTCGCCCTCTGTTTCAGCCCCTCTGTTTCAGCCCCTCTGTTTCTCGCCTTCTGTTTCAGCCCCTCTGTTTCTCGCCCTCTGTTTCAGCCCCTCTGTTTCTCGCCCTCTGTTTCAGCCCCTCTATTTCTCGCCCTCTGTTTCAGCCCCTCTGTTTTAGCCCCACTGTTTCTGCCCCTTTGTTTCAACCCCTCTGTTTCTCGCCCTCTGTTTCAGCCGCTCTGTTTCTCGCCCTCTGTATTAGCCCCTCTTTTTCAGCCCCACTGTTTCAGTCCCTCTGTTTCTCGCCCTCTGTTTCTGGCCCTCTGTTTCAGCCCCTCTGTTTCTCGCTCTCTGTTTCAGCCCCTCTGTTTCAGCCCCTCTGTTTCAGCCCCTCTGTTTCAGCCCCTCTGTTTCTCGCCCTCTGTTTCAGCCCCTCTGTTTCTTGCCCTCTGTTTCAGCCACTCTGTTTCTCGCCCTCTGTTTCAGACTCTCTGTTTCTCGCCCTCTGTTTCAGCCCCTCTGTTTCAGCCCCTCTGTTTCAGCCCCTCTGTTTCAGCCCCTCTGTTTCTCGCCCTCTGTTTCAGCCCCTCTGATTCAGCCCCTCTGTTTCTCGCCCTCTGTTTCAGCCCCTCTGTTTCTCGCCATCTGTTTCAGCCCCTCTGTTTCAGCCCCTCTGTTTCAGCCCCTCTGTTTCTCGCCCTCTGTTTCAGCCCCTCTGTTTCTCGCCCTCTGTTTCAGCCCCTCTGTTTCTCGCCCTCTGTTTCAGCCCCTCTGTTTCTCGCCCTCTGTTTCAGCACCTCTATTTCTCGCCCTCTGTTTCAGCCCCTCTATTTTAGCCCCACTGTTTCAGCCCCTTTGTTTCAACCACTCTGTTTCTCGCCCTCTCTTTCAGCCGCTCTGTTTCTGGCCCTCTGTTTCAGCCCCTCTGTTTCTCGCTCTCTGTTTCAGCCCCTCTGTTTCTCGCCCTCTGTTTCAGCCCCTCTGTTTCTTGCCCTCTGTTTCAGCCACTCTGTTTCTCGCCCTCTGTTTCAGCCACTCTGTTTCTCGCCCTCTGTTTCAGCCCCTCTGTTTCTCGCCCTCTGTTTCAGCCCCTCTGATTCAGCCCCTCTGTTTCTCGCCCTCTGTTCAAGCCCCTCTGTTTCTCGCCATCTGTTTCAGCCCCTCTGATTCTCGCCCTCTGTTTCAGCCCCTCTGTTTCAGACCCTCTGTTTCAGCCCCTCTGTTTCTCGCCCTCTGTTTCAGCCCCTCTGTTTCTCGCCCTCTGTTTCAGCCCCTCTATTTCTCGCCCTCTGTTTCAGCCCCTCTGTTTCAGCCCCACTGTTTCAGCCCCTTTGTTTCAGCCCCTCTGTTTCTCGCCCTCTGTTACAGCCCCTCTGATTCAGCCCCACTGTTTCAGCCCCTCTGAATCAGCCCCTCTGATTCAGCCCCTCTGTTTCAGACCCTCTGTTTCAGCCCCTCTGTTTCTCGCCCTCTGTTTCAGCCCCTCTGTTTCTCACCCTCTGTTTCAGCCCCTCTGTTTCAGCCCCACTGTTTCTCGCACTCTGTTTCAGCCCCTCTGTTTCTCGCCCTCTGTTTCAGCTCCTCTGATTCAGCCCCTCTGTTTCTCGCCCTCTGTTTCAGCCCCTCTGTTTCTCGCCCTCTTTTTCAGCCCCTCTGTTTCTTGCACTCTGTTTCAGCCCCTCTGTTTCAGCCCCTCTGTTTCAGCCCCTCTGTTTCTCCCCCTCTGTTTCAGCCTCTCTGTTTCTCGCCCTCTGTTTCAGCCCCTCTGTTTCAGCCCCTCTGTTTCAGCCCCTCTGTTTCAGCCCTTCTGTTTCTCGCCCTCTGTTTCAGCCCCTCTGATTCAGCCCCTCTGTTTCTCGCCCTCTGTTTCAGCCCCTCTGTTTCTCGCCCTCTGTTTCAGCCCCTCTGTTTCAGCCCCTCTGTTTCAGCCCCTCTGTTTCTCTCCCTCTGTTTCAGCCCCTCTGTTTCTCGCCCTCTGTTTCAGCCCCTCTGTTTCTCGCCCTCTGTTTCAGCCCCTCTGTTTCTCGCCCTCTGTTTCAGCACCTCTGTTTCTCGCCCTCTGTTTCAGCCCCTCAGTTTCTCGCCCTCTGTTTCAGCCCCTCTACTTCTCGCCCTCTGTTTCAGCCCCTCTGTTTCTCGCCCTCTGTTTCAGCCCCTCTGTTTCAGCCCCTCTGTTTCAGCCCCTCTGTTTCTCTCCTTCTGTTTCAGCCCCTCTGTTTCTCGCCCTCTGTTTCAGCCCCTCTGTTTCTCGCCCTCTGTTTCAGCCCCTCTATTTCTCGCCCTCTGTTTCAGCCCCTCTGTTTTAGCCCCACTGTTTCTGCCCCTTTGTTTCAACCCCTCTGTTTCTCGCCCTCTGTTTCAGCCGCTCTGTTTCTCGCCCTCTGTATTAGCCCCTCTGTTTCAGCCCCACTGTTTCAGTCCCTCTGTTTCTCGCCCTCTGTTTCTGGCCCTCTGTTTCAGCCCCTCTGTTTCTCGCTCTCTGTTTCAGCCCCTCTGTTTCAGCCCCTCTGTTTCAGCCCCTCTGTTTCAGCCCCTCTGTTTCTCGCCCTCTGTTTCAGCCCCTCTGTTTCTTGCCCTCTGTTTCAGCCACTCTGTTTCTCGCCCTCTGTTTCAGCCTCTCTGTTTCTCGCCCTCTGTTTCAGCCCCTCTGTTTCAGCCCCTCTGTTTCAGCCCCTCTGATTCAGCCCCTCTGTTTCTCGCCCTCTGTTTCAGCCCCTCTGTTTCTCGCCCTCTGTTTCAGCCCCTCTGTTTCTCGCCCTCTGTTTCAGCCCCTCTGTTTCAGCCCCTCTGTTTCAGCCCCTCTGTTTCTCGCCCTCTGTTTCAGCCCCTCTGTTTCTCGCCCTCTGTTTCAGCCCCTCTGTTTCTCGCCCTCTGTTTCAGCCCCTCTGTTTCTCGCCCTCTGTTTCAGCCCCTCTGTTTCTCGCCCTCTGTTTCAGCACCTCTATTTCTCGCCCTCTGTTTCAGCCCCTCTATTTTAGCCCCACTGTTTCAGCCCCTTTGTTTCAACCACTCTGTTTCTCGCCCTCTCTTTCAGCCGCTCTGTTTCTGGCCCTCTCTTTCAGCCCCTCTGTTTCTCGCTCTCTGTTTCAGCCCCTCTGTTTCCGCCCCTCTGTATCAGCCCCTCTGTTTCAGCCCCTCTGTTTCTCGCCCTCTGTTTCAGCCCCTCTGTTTCTTGCCCTCTGTTTCAGCCACTCTGTTTCTCGCCCTCTGTTTCAGCCACTCTGTTTCTCGCCGTCTGTTTCAGCCCCTCTGTTTCTCGCCCTCTGTTTCAGCCCCTCTGATTCAGCCCCTCTGTTTCTCGCCCTCTGTTCAAGCCCCTCTGTTTCTCGCCATCTGTTTCAGCCCCTCTGATTCTCGCCCTCTGTTTCAGCCCCTCTGTTTCAGACCCTCTGTTTCAGCCCCTCTGTTTCTCGCCCTCTGTTTCAGCCCCTCTGTTTCTCGCCCTCTGTTTCAGCCACTCTATTTCTCGCCCTCTGTTTCAGCCCCTCTGTTTCAGCCCCACTGTTTCAGCCCCTTTGTTTCAGCCCCTCTGTTTCTCGCCCTCTGTTACAGCCCCTCTGATTCAGCCCCACTGTTTCAGCCCCTCTGAATCAGCCCCTCTGATTCAGCCCCTCTGTTTCAGACCCTCTGTTTCAGCCCCTCTGTTTCTCGCCCTCTGTTTCAGCCCCTCTGTTTCTCACCCTCTGTTTCAGCCCCTCTGTTTCAGCCCCACTGTTTCTCGCACTCTGTTTCAGCCCCTCTGTTTCTCGCCCTCTGTTTCAGCTCCTCTGATTCAGCCCCTCTGTTTCTCGCCCTCTGTTTCAGCCCCTCTGTTTCTCGCCCTCTTTTTCAGCCCCTCTGTTTCTTGCCCTCTGTTTCAGCCCCTCTGTTTCAGCCCCTCTATTTCAGCCCCTCTGTTTCTCCCCCTCTGTTTCAGCCCCTCTGTTTCTCGCCCTCTGTTTCAGCCCCTCTGTTTCTCGCCTTCTGTTTCAGTCCCACTGATACAGCCCCTCTGTTTCAGCCCTTCTGATTCAGCCCCTCTGATTCAGCCCCTCTGTTTCTCGCCCTCTGTTTCAGCCCCTCAGTTTCAGCCCTTCTGTTACAGCCACTCTGTTTCAGCCCCTCTGTTTCTTACCCTCTGTTTCAGCCCCTCTGTTTCTCGACCTCTGTTTCAGTCCCTCTGTTTCTCGCCATCTGTTTCAGCCCTTCTGTTTCGCGCTCCCTGTTTCAGCCCCTCTGTTTCAGCTCCTCTGTTTCTCGCCCTCTGTTTCTGCCCCTCTGTTTCTCGCTCTCTGTTTCAGCCACTCTGTTTCTCGCCCTCTGTTTCAGCCCCTCTGATTAAGCCCCTCTGTTTCAGCCACTCTGTTTCTCGCCCTCTGTTTCAGCCCCGCTGTTTCAGCCCCTCTGAATCAGCCCCTCTGATTCAGCCCCTCTGTTTCAGCCCCTCAGTTTCAGCCCCTCTGTTTCTCGCCCTCTGTTTCAGCCCCTCTGTTTCTCACCCTCTGTTTCAGCCCCTCTGTTTCTCGCCCTCTGTTTCAGGCTCTCTGTTTCAGCCCGTCTGTTTCAGCCCCTCTGTTTCAGCCCCTCTGTTTCTCGCCCTCTGTTTCTCGCCCGCTGTTTCAGCCCCTTTGTTTCTCGCCCTCTGTTTCAGCCCCTCTGTTTCAGTCCCTCTGATTCAGACCCTCTGATTCAGCCCCTCTGTTTCTCGCCCTCTGTTTCAGCCGATCTGTTTCAGCCCCTCTGTTTCTGCCGCTCTGTTTCAGCCCCTCTGTTTCTCGCTCTCTGTTTCAGCCCCTCTGTTTTTCGCCCTCTGTTTCAGCCCCTCTGTTTCAGGCTCTCTGTTTCAGCCCGTCTGTTTCAGCCCCTCTGTTTCAGCCCCTCTGTTTCTTGCCCTCTGTTTCTCGCCCGCTCTTTCAGCCCCTTTGTTTCTCGCCCTCTGTTTCAGCCCCTCTGTTTCAGCCCCTCTGATTCAGCCCCTCTGTTTCAGCCCCTCTGTTTCAGCCCCTCTGTTTCTCGCCCTCAGTTTCTGCACCTCTGTTTCTCGCCCTCTGTTTCAGCCCCTCTGTTTCTCGCCCTCTGTTTCAGCCCCTCTGTTTCTCGCCTTCTGTTTCAGCCCCACTGATACAGCCCCTCTGTTTCAGCCCTTCTGATTCAGCCCCTCTGATTCAGCCCCTCTGTTTCTCGCCCTCTGTTTCAGCCCCTCTGTTTCAGCCCTTCTGTTTCAGCCACTCTGTTTCAGCCCCTCTGTTTCTTGCCCTCTGTTTCAGCCCCTCTGTTTCTCGACCTCTGTTTCAGTCCCTCTGTTTCTCGCCATCTGTTTCAGCCCCTCTGTTTCGCGCTCCCTGTTTCAGCCCCTCTGTTTCAGCTCCACTGTTTCTCGCCCTCTGTTTCTGCCCCTCTGTTTCTCGCCCTCTGTTTCAGCCCCTCTGTTTCTCGCCCTCTGTTTCAGCCCCTCTGATTCAGCCCCTCTGTTTCAGCCCCTCTGTTTCAGCCCCTCTGTTTCTCGCCCTCTGTTTCAGCCCCTCTGTTTCTCACCCTCTGTTTCAGCACCTCTGTTTCAGCGCCTCTGTTTCTCGCTCTCTGTTTCTGCCCCTCTGTTTCTCGCCCTCTGTTTCAGCCCCTCTGATTCAGCCCCTCTGTTTCTCGCCCTCTGTTTCAGCCCCTCTGTTTCTCGCCCTCTGTTTCAGCCCCTCTGTTTCTCGCCCTCTGTTTCAGCCCCTCTGTTTCAGCCCCTCTGTTTCAGCCCCTCTGTTTCTCGCCTTCTGTTTCAGCCCCTCTGTTTCTCGCCCTCTGTTTCAGCCCCTCTGTTTCTCGCCCTCTGTTTCAGCCCCTCTATTTCTCGCCCTCTGTTTCAGCCCCTCTGTTTTAGCCCCACTGTTTCAGCCCCTTTGTTTCAACCCCTCTGTTTCTCGCCCTCTGTTTCAGCCGCTCTGTTTCTCGCCCTCTGTATTAGCCCCTCTGTTTCAGCCCCACTGTTTCTCGCCCTCTGTTTCTCGCCCTCTGTTTCTGGCCCTCTGTTTCAGCCCCTCTGTTTCTCGCTCTCTGTTTCAGCCCCTCTGTTTCAGCCCCTCTGTTTCAGTCCCTCTGTTTCTCGCCCTCTGTTTCAGCCCCTCTGTTTCTTGCCCTCTGTTTCAGCCCCTCTGTTTCTCGCCCTCTGTTTCAGCCCCTCTGTTTCTCGCTCTCTGTTTCAGCCCCTCTGTTTCTCGCCCTCTGTTTCAGCACCTCTGTTTCTCGCCCTCTGTTTTAACCCCTCTGTTTCTCGCCCTCTGTTTCAGCCCCTCTATTTCTCGCCCTCTGTTTCAGACCCTCTATTTTAGCGCCACTGTTTCAGCCCCTTTGTTTCAACCACTCTGTTTCTCGCCCTCTCTTTCAGCCGCTCTGTTTCTGGCCCTCTGTTTCAGCCCCTCTGTTTCTCGCTCTCTGTTTCAGCCCCTCTGTTTCCGCCCCTCTGTATCAGCCCCTCTGTTTCAGCCCCTCTGTTTCTCGCCCTCTGTTTCAGCCCCTCTGTTTCTTGCCCTCTGTTTCAGCCACTCTGTTTCTCGCCCTCTGTTTCAGCCCCTCTGATTCAGCCCCTCTGTTTCAGCCCCTCTGAATCAGCCCCTCTGTTTCAGCCCCTCTGTTTCAGCCCCTCTGTTTCTCGCCCTCTGTTTCAGCCCCTCTGTTTCTCACCCTCTGTTTCAGCACCTCTGTTTCAGCCCGTCTGTTTCTCGCCCTCTGTTTCTGCCCCTCTGTTTCTCGCCCTCTGTTTCAGCCCCTCTGATTCAGACCCTCTGTTTCTCTCCCTCTGTTTCAGCCCCTCTGTTTCTCGCCATCTGTTTCAGCCCCTCTGTTTCTCGCCCTCTGTTTCAGCCCCTCTGTTTCAGCCCCTCTGTTTCTCGCCCTCTGTTTCAGCCCCACTGTTTCTCGCCCTCTGTTTCAGCCTCTCTGTTTCAGCCCCTCTGATTCAGCCCCTCTGTTTCAGCCCCTCTGTTTCTTGCCCTCTGTTTCAGCCCCTCTGTTTCAGCCCTTCTGTTTCAGACACTCGGTTTCAGCCCCTCTGTTTCTTGCCCTCTGTTTCAGCCCCTCTGTTTCTCGCCCTCTGTTTCAGCCCCTCTGTTTCTCGCCCTCTGTTTCAGCCCTTCGGTTTCGCACTCTCTGGTTCAGCCCCTCTGTTTCAGCCCCTCTGTTTCTCGCCCTCTGTTTCTGCTCCTCTGTTTCTCGCCCTCTGTTTCAGCCCCTCTGTTTCAGCCCCTCTGTTTCAGCCCCTCTGTTTCTCGCCCTCTGTTTCAGCCCCTCTGTTTCAGCCCCTCTGTTTCTCGCCCTCTGTTTCTGCCCCTCTGTTTCTCGCCCTCTGTTTCAGCCCCTCTGTTTCTCGCCTTCTGTTTCAGCCCCTCTGATTCAGCCCCTCTGTTTCAGCCCCTTTGATTAAGCCCCTCTGATTCAGCCCCTCTTTTTCTCGCCCTCTGTTTCAGCCCCTCTGTTTCAGCCCTTCTGTTTCAGACACTCGGTTTCAGCCCCTCTGTTTCTTGCCCTCTGTTTCAGCCCGTCTGTTTCAGCCCCTCTGTTTCAGCCCCTCTGTTTCTCGCCCTCTGTTTCAGCCCTTCGGTTTCGCACTCTCTGGTTCAGCCCCTCTGTTTCAGCCCCTCTGTTTCTTGCCCTCTGTTTCTGCTCCTCTGTTTCTCACCCTCTGTTTCAGCCCCTCTGTTTCTCGCCCTCTGTTTCAGCCCCTCTGATTCAGCCCCTCTGTTTCAGCCCCTCTGAATCAGCCCCTCTGTTTCAGCCCCTCTGTTTCAGCCCCTCTGTTTCTCGCCCTCTGTTTCAGCCCCTCTGTTTCTCACCCTCTGTTTCAGCACCTCTGTTTCAGCCCCTCTGTTTCTCGCCCTCTGTTTCAGCCCCTCTGTTTCTCGCCCTCTGTTTCAGCCCCTCTGATTCAGACCCTCTGTTTCTCTCCCTCTGTTTCAGCCCCTCTGTTTCTCGCCCTCTGTTTCAGCCCCTCTGTTTCAGCCCCTCTGTTTCAGCCCCTCTGTTTCAGCCCTTCTGTTTCTCGCCCTCTGTTTCAGCCCCTCTGATTCAGCCCCTCTGTTTCTCGCCCTCTGTTTCAGCCCCTCTGTTTCTCGCCCTCTGTTTCAGCCCCTCTGTTTCAGCCCCTCTGTTTCAGCCCCTCTGTTTCTCTCCCTCTGTTTCAGCCCCTCTGTTTCTCGCCCTCTGTTTCAGCCCCTCTGTTTCTCGCCCTCTGTTTCAGCCCCTCTGTTTCTCGCCCTCTGTTTCAGCACCTCTGTTTCTCGCCCTCTGTTTCAGCCCCTCAGTTTCTCGCCCTCTGTTTCAGCCCCTCTACTTCTCGCCCTCTGTTTCAGCCCCTCTGTTTCTCGCCCTCTGTTTCAGCCCCTCTGTTTCAGCCCCTCTGTTTCAGCCCCTCTGTTTCTCGCCTTCTGTTTCAGCCCCTCTGTTTCTCGCCCTCTGTTTCAGCCCCTCTGTTTCTCGCCCTCTGTTTCAGCCCCTCTATTTCTCGCCCTCTGTTTCAGCCCCTCTGTTTTAGCCCCACTGTTTCTGCCCCTTTGTTTCAACCCCTCTGTTTCTCGCCCTCTGTTTCAGCCGCTCTGTTTCTCGCCCTCTGTATTAGCCCCTCTGTTTCAGCCCCACTGTTTCAGTCCCTCTGTTTCTCGCCCTCTGTTTCTGGCCCTCTGTTTCAGCCCCTCTGTTTCTCGCTCTCTGTTTCAGCCCCTCTGTTTCAGCCCCTCTGTTTCAGCCCCTCTGTTTCAGCCCCTCTGTTTCTCGCCCTCTGTTTCAGCCCCTCTGTTTCTTGCCCTCTGTTTCAGCCACTCTGTTTCTCGCCCTCTGTTTCAGCCTCTCTGTTTCTCGCCCTCTGTTTCAGCCCCTCTGTTTCAGCCCCTCTGTTTCAGCCCCTCTGATTCAGCCCCTCTGTTTCTCGCCCTCTGTTTCAGCCCCTCTGTTTCTCGCCCTCTGTTTCAGCCCCTCTGTTTCTCGCCCTCTGTTTCAGCCCCTCTGTTTCAGCCCCTCTGTTTCAGCCCCTCTGTTTCTCGCCCTCTGTTTCAGCCCCTCTGTTTCTCGCCCTCTGTTTCAGCCCCTCTGTTTCTCGCCCTCTGTTTCAGCCCCTCTGTTTCTCGCCCTCTGTTTCAGCCCCTCTGTTTCTCGCCCTCTGTTTCAGCACCTCTATTTCTCGCCCTCTGTTTCAGCCCCTCTATTTTAGCCCCACTGTTTCAGCCCCTTTGTTTCAACCACTCTGTTTCTCACCCTCTCTTTCAGCCGCTCTGTTTCTGGCCCTCTCTTTCAGCCCCTCTGTTTCTCGCTCTCTGTTTCAGCCCCTCTGTTTCCGCCCCTCTGTATCAGCCCCTCTGTTTCAGCCCCTCTGTTTCTCGCCCTCTGTTTCAGCCCCTCTGTTTCTTGCCCTCTGTTTCAGCCACTCTGTTTCTCGCCCTCTGTTTCAGCCACTCTGTTTCTCGCCGTCTGTTTCAGCCCCTCTGTTTCTCGCCCTCTGTTTCAGCCCCTCTGATTCAGCCCCTCTGTTTCTCGCCCTCTGTTCAAGCCCCTCTGTTTCTCGCCATCTGTTTCAGCCCCTCTGATTCTCGCCCTCTGTTTCAGCCCCTCTGTTTCAGACCCTCTGTTTCAGCCCCTCTGTTTCTCGCCCTCTGTTTCAGCCCCTCTGTTTCTCGCCCTCTGTTTCAGCCACTCTATTTCTCGCCCTCTGTTTCAGCCCCTCTGTTTCAGCCCCACTGTTTCAGCCCCTTTGTTTCAGCCCCTCTGTTTCTCGCCCTCTGTTACAGCCCCTCTGATTCAGCCCCACTGTTTCAGCCCCTCTGAATCAGCCCCTCTGATTCAGCCCCTCTGTTTCAGACCCTCTGTTTCAGCCCCTCTGTTTCTCGCCCTCTGTTTCAGCCCCTCTGTTTCTCACCCTCTGTTTCAGCCCCTCTGTTTCAGCCCCACTGTTTCTCGCACTCTGTTTCAGCCCCTCTGTTTCTCGCCCTCTGTTTCAGCTCCTCTGATTCAGCCCCTCTGTTTCTCGCCCTCTGTTTCAGCCCCTCTGTTTCTCGCCCTCTTTTTCAGCCCCTCTGTTTCTTGCCCTCTGTTTCAGCCCCTCTGTTTCAGCCCCTCTATTTCAGCCCCTCTGTTTCTCCCCCTCTGTTTCAGCCCCTCTGTTTCTCGCCCTCTGTTTCAGCCCCTCTGTTTCTCGCCTTCTGTTTCAGTCCCACTGATACAGCCCCTCTGTTTCAGCCCTTCTGATTCAGCCCCTCTGATTCAGCCCCTCTGTTTCTCGCCCTCTGTTTCAGCCCCTCAGTTTCAGCCCTTCTGTTACAGCCACTCTGTTTCAGCCCCTCTGTTTCTTACCCTCTGTTTCAGCCCCTCTGTTTCTCGACCTCTGTTTCAGTCCCTCTGTTTCTCGCCATCTGTTTCAGCCCCTCTGTTTCGCGCTCCCTGTTTCAGCCCCTCTGTTTCAGCTCCTCTGTTTCTCGCCCTCTGTTTCTGCCCCTCTGTTTCTCGCCCTCTGTTTCAGCCACTCTGTTTCTCGCCCTCTGTTTCAGCCCCTCTGATTCAGCCCCTCTGTTTCAGCCCCTCAGTTTCAGCCCCTCTGTTTCTCGCCCTCTGTTTCAGCCCCTCTGTTTCTCACCCTCTGTTTCAGCCCCTCTGTTTCTCGCCCTCTGTTTCAGGCTCTCTGTTTCAGCCCGTCTGTTTCAGCCCCTCTGTTTCAGCCCCTCTGTTTCTCGCCCTCTGTTTCTCGCCCGCTGTTTCAGCCCCTTTGTTTCTCGCCCTCTGTTTCAGCCCCTCTGTTTCAGTCCCTCTGATTCAGACCCTCTGATTCAGCCCCTCTGTTTCTCGCCCTCTGTTTCAGCCGATCTGTTTCAGCCCCTCTGTTTCTGCCGCTCTGTTTCAGCCCCTCTGTTTCTCGCTCTCTGTTTCAGCCCCTCTGTTTTTCGCCCTCTGTTTCAGCCCCTCTGTTTCAGGCTCTCTGTTTCAGCCCGTCTGTTTCAGCCCCTCTGTTTCAGCCCCTCTGTTTCTTGCCCTCTGTTTCTCGCCCGCTCTTTCAGCCCCTTTGTTTCTCGCCCTCTGTTTCAGCCCCTCTGTTTCAGCCCCTCTGATTCAGCCCCTCTGTTTCAGCCCCTCTGTTTCAGCCCCTCTGTTTCTCGCCCTCAGTTTCTGCACCTCTGTTTCTCGCCCTCTGTTTCAGCCCCTCTGTTTCTCGCCCTCTGTTTCAGCCCCTCTGTTTCTCGCCTTCTGTTTCAGCCCCACTGATACAGCCCCTCTGTTTCAGCCCTTCTGATTCAGCCCCTCTGATTCAGCCCCTCTGTTTCTCGCCCTCTGTTTCAGCCCCTCTGTTTCAGCCCTTCTGTTTCAGCCACTCTGTTTCAGCCCCTCTGTTTCTTGCCCTCTGTTTCAGCCCCTCTGTTTCTCGACCTCTGTTTCAGTCCCTCTGTTTCTCGCCATCTGTTTCAGCCCCTCTGTTTCGCGCTCCCTGTTTCAGCCCCTCTGTTTCAGCTCCACTGTTTCTCGCCCTCTGTTTCTGCCCCTCTGTTTCTCGCCCTCTGTTTCAGCCCCTCTGTTTCTCGCCCTCTGTTTCAGCCCCTCTGATTCAGCCCCTCTGTTTCAGCCCCTCTGTTTCAGCCCCTCTGTTTCTCGCCCTCTGTTTCAGCCCCTCTGTTTCTCACCCTCTGTTTCAGCACCTCTGTTTCAGCGCCTCTGTTTCTCGCTCTCTGTTTCTGCCCCTCTGTTTCTCGCCCTCTGTTTCAGCCCCTCTGATTCAGCCCCTCTGTTTCTCGCCCTCTGTTTCAGCCCCTCTGTTTCTCGCCCTCTGTTTCAGCCCCTCTGTTTCTCGCCCTCTGTTTCAGCCCCTCTGTTTCAGCCCCTCTGTTTCAGCCCCTCTGTTTCTCGCCTTCTGTTTCAGCCCCTCTGTTTCTCGCCCTCTGTTTCAGCCCCTCTGTTTCTCGCCCTCTGTTTCAGCCCCTCTATTTCTCGCCCTCTGTTTCAGCCCCTCTGTTTTAGCCCCACTGTTTCAGCCCCTTTGTTTCAACCCCTCTGTTTCTCGCCCTCTGTTTCAGCCGCTCTGTTTCTCGCCCTCTGTATTAGCCCCTCTGTTTCAGCCCCACTGTTTCTCGCCCTCTGTTTCTCGCCCTCTGTTTCTGGCCCTCTGTTTCAGCCCCTCTGTTTCTCGCTCTCTGTTTCAGCCCCTCTGTTTCAGCCCCTCTGTTTCAGTCCCTCTGTTTCTCGCCCTCTGTTTCAGCCCCTCTGTTTCTTGCCCTCTGTTTCAGCCCCTCTGTTTCTCGCCCTCTGTTTCAGCCCCTCTGTTTCTCGCTCTCTGTTTCAGCCCCTCTGTTTCTCGCCCTCTGTTTCAGCACCTCTGTTTCTCGCCCTCTGTTTCAACCCCTCTGTTTCTCGCCCTCTGTTTCAGCCCCTCTATTTCTCGCCCTCTGTTTCAGACCCTCTATTTTAGCGCCACTGTTTCAGCCCCTTTGTTTCAACCACTCTGTTTCTCGCCCTCTCTTTCAGCCGCTCTGTTTCTGGCCCTCTGTTTCAGCCCCTCTGTTTCTCGCTCTCTGTTTCAGCCCCTCTGTTTCCGCCCCTCTGTTTCAGCCCCTCTGTTTCAGCCCCTCTGTTTCTCGCCCTCTGTTTCAGCCCCTCTGTTTCTTGCCCTCTGTTTCAGCCACTCTGTTTCTCGCCCTCTGTTTCAGCCCCTCTGATTCAGCCCCTCTGTTTCAGCCCCTCTGAATCAGCCCCTCTGTTTCAGCCCCTCTGTTTCAGCCCCTCTGTTTCTCGCCCTCTGTTTCAGCCCCTCTGTTTCTCACCCTCTGTTTCAGCACCTCTGTTTCAGCCCGTCTGTTTCTCGCCCTCTGTTTCTGCCCCTCTGTTTCTCGCCCTCTGTTTCAGCCCCTCTGATTCAGACCCTCTGTTTCTCTCCCTCTGTTTCAGCCCCTCTGTTTCTCGCCATCTGTTTCAGCCCCTCTGTTTCTCGCCCTCTGTTTCAGCCCCTCTGTTTCAGCCCCTCTGTTTCTCGCCCTCTGTTTCAGCCCCACTGTTTCTCGCCCTCTGTTTCAGCCTCTCTGTTTCAGCCCCTCTGATTCAGCCCCTCTGTTTCAGCCCCTCTGTTTCTTGCCCTCTGTTTCAGCCCCTCTGTTTCAGCCCTTCTGTTTCAGACACTCGGTTTCAGCCCCTCTGTTTCTTGCCCTCTGTTTCAGCCCCTCTGTTTCTCGCCCTCTGTTTCAGCCCCTCTGTTTCTCGCCCTCTGTTTCAGCCCTTCGGTTTCGCACTCTCTGGTTCAGCCCCTCTGTTTCAGCCCCTCTGTTTCTCGCCCTCTGTTTCTGCTCCTCTGTTTCTCGCCCTCTGTTTCAGCCCCTCTGTTTCAGCCCCTCTGTTTCAGCCCCTCTGTTTCTCGCCCTCTGTTTCAGCCCCTCTGTTTCAGCCCCTCTGTTTCTCGCCCTCTGTTTCTGCCCCTCTGTTTCTCGCCCTCTGTTTCAGCCCCTCTGTTTCTCGCCTTCTGTTTCAGCCCCTCTGATTCAGCCCCTCTGTTTCAGCCCCTTTGATTCAGCCCCTCTGATTCAGCCCCTCTTTTTCTCGCCCTCTGTTTCAGCCCCTCTGTTTCAGCCCTTCTGTTTCAGACACTCGGTTTCAGCCCCTCTGTTTCTTGCCCTCTGTTTCAGCCCGTCTGTTTCAGCCCCTCTGTTTCAGCCCCTCTGTTTCTCGCCCTCTGTTTCAGCCCTTCGGTTTCGCACTCTCTGGTTCAGCCCCTCTGTTTCAGCCCCTCTGTTTCTTGCCCTCTGTTTCTGCTCCTCTGTTTCTCACCCTCTGTTTCAGCCCCTCTGTTTCTCGCCCTCTGTTTCAGCCCCTCTGATTCAGCCCCTCTGTTTCAGCCCCTCTGAATCAGCCCCTCTGTTTCAGCCCCTCTGTTTCAGCCCCTCTGTTTCTCGCCCTCTGTTTCAGCCCCTCTGTTTCTCACCCTCTGTTTCAGCACCTCTGTTTCAGCCCCTCTGTTTCTCGCCCTCTGTTTCAGCCCCTCTGTTTCTCGCCCTCTGTTTCAGCCCCTCTGATTCAGACCCTCTGTTTCTCTCCCTCTGTTTCAGCCCCTCTGTTTCTCGCCATCTGTTTCAGCCCCTCTGTTTCTCGCCCTCTGTTTCAGCCCCTCTGTTTCAGCCCCTCTGTTTCAGCCCCTCTGTTTCTCGCCCTCTGTTTCAGCCCCTCTGTTTCTCGCCCTCTGTTTCAGCCCCTCTGTTTCAGACCCTCTGTTTCAGTCCCTCTGTTTCTCGCCCTCTGTTTCAGCCCCTCTGTTTCTCGCCCTCTGTTTCAGCCCCTCTGTTTCAGCCCCTCTGTTTCAGCCCCTTTGTTTCAGCCCCTCTGTTTCTCGCCCTCTGTTTCAGCCCCTCTGTTTCTTGCCCTCTGTTTCAGCCCCTCTGTTTCTCGCCCTCTGTTTCAGCCTCTCTGTTTCTCGCCCTCTGTTTCAGCCCCTCTGTTTCAGCCTCTCTGATTCAGCCCCTCTGTTTCAGCCCCTCTGTTTCTCGCCCTCTGTTTCAGCCCCTCTGATTCAGCCCCTCTGTTTCAGACCCTCTGATTCAGCCTCTCTGTTTCAGCCCCTCTATTTCAGCCCCTCTGTTTCAGCCCCTCTGTTTCAGCCCCTCTGTTTCAGGCTCTCTGTTTCAGCCCGTCTGTTTCAGCCCCTCTGTTTCAGCCCCTCTGATTCAGTCCCTTAGTTTCTCGCCCTCTGTTTCATCCCCTCTGTTTCTCGCCCTGTTTTTCAGCCTCTCTGTTTCTCGCCCTCTGTTTCAGCCCCTCTGTTTCAGCCCCTCTGTTTCAGGCTCTCTGTTTCAGCCCGTCTGTTTCAGCCCCTCTGATTCAGCCCCTCTGTTTCTCGCCCTCTGTTTCAGCTCCTCTGTTTCAGCCCCTCTGTTTCAGCCCCTCTGTTTCTCGCCCTCTGTTTCAGCCCCTCTGTTTCTTGCCCTCTGTTTCAGCCACTCTGTTTCTCGCCCTCTGTTTCAGCCCCTCTGATTCAGCCCCTCTGTTTCAGCCCCTCTGAATCAGCCCCTCTGTTTCAGCCCCTCTGTTTCAGCCCCTCTGTTTCTCGCCCTCTGTTTCAGCCCCTCTGTTTCTCACCCTCTGTTTCAGCACCTCTGTTTCAGCCCGTCTGTTTCTCGCCCTCTGTTTCTGCCCCCCTGTTTCTCGCCCTCTGTTTCAGCCCCTCTGATTCAGACCCTCTGTTTCTCTCCCTCTGTTTCAGCCCCTCTGTTTCTCGCCATCTGTTTCAGCCCCTCTGTTTCTCGCCCTCTGTTTCAGCCCCTCTGTTTCAGCCCCTCTGTTTCTCGCCCTCTGTTTCAGCCCCACTGTTTCTCGCCCTCTGTTTCAGCCTCTCTGTTTCAGCCCCTCTGATTCAGCCCCTCTGTTTCAGCCCCTCTGTTTCTTGCCCTCTGTTTCAGCCCCTCGGTTTCAGCCCTTCTGTTTCAGACACTCGGTTTCAGCCCCTCTGTTTCTTGCCCTCTGTTTCAGCCCCTCTGTTTCTCGCCCTCTGTTTCAGCCCCTCTGTTTCTCGCCCTCTGTTTCAGCCCTTCGGTTTCGCACTCTCTGGTTCAGCCCCTCTGTTTCAGCCCCTCTGTTTCTCGCCCTCTGTTTCTGCTCCTCTGTTTCTCGCCCTCTGTTTCAGCCCCTCTGTTTCAGCCCCTCTGTTTCAGCCCCTCTGTTTCTCGCCTTCTGTTTCAGCCCCTCTGTTTCTCGCCCTCTGTTTCAGCCCCTCTGTTTCTCGCCCTCTGTTTCAGCCCCTCTATTTCTCGCCCTCTGTTTCAGCCCCTCTGTTTTAGCCCCACTGTTTCTGCCCCTTTGTTTCAACCCCTCTGTTTCTCGCCCTCTGTTTCAGCCGCTCTGTTTCTCGCCCTCTGTATTAGCCCCTCTGTTTCAGCCCCACTGTTTCAGTCCCTCTGTTTCTCGCCCTCTGTTTCTGGCCCTCTGTTTCAGCCCCTCTGTTTCTCGCTCTCTGTTTCAGCCCCTCTGTTTCAGCCCCTCTGTTTCAGCCCCTCTGTTTCAGCCCCTCTGTTTCTCGCCCTCTGTTTCAGCCCCTCTGTTTCTTGCCCTCTGTTTCAGCCACTCTGTTTCTCGCCCTCTGTTTCAGCCTCTCTGTTTCTCGCCCTCTGTTTCAGCCCCTCTGTTTCAGCCCCTCTGTTTCAGCCCCTCTGATTCAGCCCCTCTGTTTCTCGCCCTCTGTTTCAGCCCCTCTGTTTCTCGCCCTCTGTTTCAGCCCCTCTGTTTCTCGCCCTCTGTTTCAGCCCCTCTGTTTCAGCCCCTCTGTTTCAGCCCCTCTGTTTCTCGCCCTCTGTTTCAGCCCCTCTGTTTCTCGCCCTCTGTTTCAGCCCCTCTGTTTCTCGCCCTCTGTTTCAGCCCCTCTGTTTCTCGCCCTCTGTTTCAGCACCTCTATTTCTCGCCCTCTGTTTCAGCCCCTCTATTTTAGCCCCACTGTTTCAGCCCCTTTGTTTCAACCACTCTGTTTCTCGCCCTCTCTTTCAGCCGCTCTGTTTCTGGCCCTCTCTTTCAGCCCCTCTGTTTCTCGCTCTCTGTTTCAGCCCCTCTGTTTCCGCCCCTCTGTATCAGCCCCTCTGTTTCAGCCCCTCTGTTTCTCGCCCTCTGTTTCAGCCCCTCTGTTTCTTGCCCTCTGTTTCAGCCACTCTGTTTCTCGCCCTCTGTTTCAGCCACTCTGTTTCTCGCCGTCTGTTTCAGCCCCTCTGTTTCTCGCCCTCTGTTTCAGCCCCTCTGATTCAGCCCCTCTGTTTCTCGCCCTCTGTTCAAGCCCCTCTGTTTCTCGCCATCTGTTTCAGCCCCTCTGATTCTCGCCCTCTGTTTCAGCCCCTCTGTTTCAGACCCTCTGTTTCAGCCCCTCTGTTTCTCGCCCTCTGTTTCAGCCCCTCTGTTTCTCGCCCTCTTTTTCAGCCCCTCTGTTTCTCGCCCTCTGTTTCAGCCCCTCTGTTTCTCGCCCTCTGTTTCAGCCACTCTATTTCTCGCCCTCTGTTTCAGCCCCTCTGTTTCAGCCCCACTGTTTCAGCCCCTTTGTTTCAGCCCCTCTGTTTCTCGCCCTCTGTTACAGCCCCTCTGATTCAGCCCCACTGTTTCAGCCCCTCTGAATCAGCCCCTCTGATTCAGCCCCTCTGTTTCAGACCCTCTGTTTCAGCCCCTCTGTTTCTCGCCCTCTGTTTCAGCCCCTCTGTTTCTCACCCTCTGTTTCAGCCCCTCTGTTTCAGCCCCACTGTTTCTCGCACTCTGTTTCAGCCCCTCTGTTTCTCGCCCTCTGTTTCAGCTCCTCTGATTCAGCCCCTCTGTTTCTCGCCCTCTGTTTCAGCCCCTCTGTTTCTCGCCCTCTTTTTCAGCCCCTCTGTTTCTTGCCCTCTGTTTCAGCCCCTCTGTTTCAGCCCCTCTATTTCAGCCCCTCTGTTTCTCCCCCTCTGTTTCAGCCCCTCTGTTTCTCGCCCTCTGTTTCAGCCCCTCTGTTTCTCGCCTTCTGTTTCAGTCCCACTGATACAGCCCCTCTGTTTCAGCCCTTCTGATTCAGCCCCTCTGATTCAGCCCCTCTGTTTCTCGCCCTCTGTTTCAGCCCCTCAGTTTCAGCCCTTCTGTTACAGCCACTCTGTTTCAGCCCCTCTGTTTCTTACCCTCTGTTTCAGCCCCTCTGTTTCTCGACCTCTGTTTCAGTCCCTCTGTTTCTCGCCATCTGTTTCAGCCCCTCTGTTTCGCGCTCCCTGTTTCAGCCCCTCTGTTTCAGCTCCTCTGTTTCTCGCCCTCTGTTTCTGCCCCTCTGTTTCTCGCCCTCTGTTTCAGCCACTCTGTTTCTCGCCCTCTGTTTCAGCCCCTCTGATTCAGCCCCTCTGTTTCAGCCCCTCAGTTTCAGCCCCTCTGTTTCTCGCCCTCTGTTTCAGCCCCTCTGTTTCTCACCCTCTGTTTCAGCCCCTCTGTTTCTCGCCCTCTGTTTCAGGCTCTCTGTTTCAGCCCGTCTGTTTCAGCCCCTCTGTTTCAGCCCCTCTGTTTCTCGCCCTCTGTTTCTCGCCCGCTGTTTCAGCCCCTTTGTTTCTCGCCCTCTGTTTCAGCCCCTCTGTTTCAGTCCCTCTGATTCAGACCCTCTGATTCAGCCCCTCTGTTTCTCGCCCTCTGTTTCAGCCGATCTGTTTCAGCCCCTCTGTTTCTGCCGCTCTGTTTCAGCCCCTCTGTTTCTCGCTCTCTGTTTCAGCCCCTCTGTTTTTCGCCCTCTGTTTCAGCCCCTCTGTTTCAGGCTCTCTGTTTCAGCCCGTCTGTTTCAGCCCCTCTGTTTCAGCCCCTCTGTTTCTTGCCCTCTGTTTCTCGCCCGCTCTTTCAGCCCCTTTGTTTCTCGCCCTCTGTTTCAGCCCCTCTGTTTCAGCCCCTCTGATTCAGCCCCTCTGTTTCAGCCCCTCTGTTTCAGCCCCTCTGTTTCTCGCCCTCAGTTTCTGCACCTCTGTTTCTCGCCCTCTGTTTCAGCCCCTCTGTTTCTCGCCCTCTGTTTCAGCCCCTCTGTTTCTCGCCTTCTGTTTCAGCCCCACTGATACAGCCCCTCTGTTTCAGCCCTTCTGATTCAGCCCCTCTGATTCAGCCCCTCTGTTTCTCGCCCTCTGTTTCAGCCCCTCTGTTTCAGCCCTTCTGTTTCAGCCACTCTGTTTCAGCCCCTCTGTTTCTTGCCCTCTGTTTCAGCCCCTCTGTTTCTCGACCTCTGTTTCAGTCCCTCTGTTTCTCGCCATCTGTTTCAGCCCCTCTGTTTCGCGCTCCCTGTTTCAGCCCCTCTGTTTCAGCTCCACTGTTTCTCGCCCTCTGTTTCTGCCCCTCTGTTTCTCGCCCTCTGTTTCAGCCCCTCTGTTTCTCGCCCTCTGTTTCAGCCCCTCTGATTCAGCCCCTCTGTTTCAGCCCCTCTGTTTCAGCCCCTCTGTTTCTCGCCCTCTGTTTCAGCCCCTCTGTTTCTCACCCTCTGTTTCAGCACCTCTGTTTCAGCGCCTCTGTTTCTCGCTCTCTGTTTCTGCCCCTCTGTTTCTCGCCCTCTGTTTCAGCCCCTCTGATTCAGCCCCTCTGTTTCTCGCCCTCTGTTTCAGCCCCTCTGTTTCTCGCCCTCTGTTTCAGCCCCTCTGTTTCTCGCCCTCTGTTTCAGCCCCTCTGTTTCAGCCCCTCTGTTTCAGCCCCTCTGTTTCTCGCCTTCTGTTTCAGCCCCTCTGTTTCTCGCCCTCTGTTTCAGCCCCTCTGTTTCTCGCCCTCTGTTTCAGCCCCTCTATTTCTCGCCCTCTGTTTCAGCCCCTCTGTTTTAGCCCCACTGTTTCAGCCCCTTTGTTTCAACCCCTCTGTTTCTCGCCCTCTGTTTCAGCCGCTCTGTTTCTCGCCCTCTGTATTAGCCCCTCTGTTTCAGCCCCACTGTTTCTCGCCCTCTGTTTCTCGCCCTCTGTTTCTGGCCCTCTGTTTCAGCCCCTCTGTTTCTCGCTCTCTGTTTCAGCCCCTCTGTTTCAGCCCCTCTGTTTCAGTCCCTCTGTTTCTCGCCCTCTGTTTCAGCCCCTCTGTTTCTTGCCCTCTGTTTCAGCCCCTCTGTTTCTCGCCCTCTGTTTCAGCCCCTCTGTTTCTCGCTCTCTGTTTCAGCCCCTCTGTTTCTCGCCCTCTGTTTCAGCACCTCTGTTTCTCGCCCTCTGTTTCAACCCCTCTGTTTCTCGCCCTCTGTTTCAGCCCCTCTATTTCTCGCCCTCTGTTTCAGACCCTCTATTTTAGCGCCACTGTTTCAGCCCCTTTGTTTCAACCACTCTGTTTCTCGCCCTCTCTTTCAGCCGCTCTGTTTCTGGCCCTCTGTTTCAGCCCCTCTGTTTCTCGCTCTCTGTTTCAGCCCCTCTGTTTCCGCCCCTCTGTTTCAGCCCCTCTGTTTCTCGCCCTCTGTTTCAGCCCCTCTGTTTCTTGCCCTCTGTTTCAGCCACTCTGTTTCTCGCCCTCTGTTTCAGCCCCTCTGATTCAGCCCCTCTGTTTCAGCCCCTCTGAATCAGCCCCTCTGTTTCAGCCCCTCTGTTTCAGCCCCTCTGTTTCTCGCCCTCTGTTTCAGCCCCTCTGTTTCTCACCCTCTGTTTCAGCACCTCTGTTTCAGCCCGTCTGTTTCTCGCCCTCTGTTTCTGCCCCTCTGTTTCTCGCCCTCTGTTTCAGCCCCTCTGATTCAGACCCTCTGTTTCTCTCCCTCTGTTTCAGCCCCTCTGTTTCTCGCCATCTGTTTCAGCCCCTCTGTTTCTCGCCCTCTGTTTCAGCCCCTCTGTTTCAGCCCCTCTGTTTCTCGCCCTCTGTTTCAGCCCCACTGTTTCTCGCCCTCTGTTTCAGCCTCTCTGTTTCAGCCCCTCTGATTCAGCCCCTCTGTTTCAGCCCCTCTGTTTCTTGCCCTCTGTTTCAGCCCCTCTGTTTCAGCCTTTCTGTTTCAGACACTCGGTTTCAGCCCCTCTGTTTCTTGCCCTCTGTTTCAGCCCCTCTGTTTCTCGCCCTCTGTTTCAGCCCCTCTGTTTCTCGCCCTCTGTTTCAGCCCTTCGGTTTCGCACTCTCTGGTTCAGCCCCTCTGTTTCAGCCCCTCTGTTTCTCGCCCTCTGTTTCTGCTCCTCTGTTTCTCGCCCTCTGTTTCAGCCCCTCTGTTTCAGCCCCTCTGTTTCAGCCCCTCTGTTTCTCGCCCTCTGTTTCAGCCCCTCTGTTTCAGCCCCTCTGTTTCTCGCCCTCTGTTTCTGCCCCTCTGTTTCTCGCCCTCTGTTTCAGCCCCTCTGTTTCTCGCCTTCTGTTTCAGCCCCTCTGATTCAGCCCCTCTGTTTCAGCCCCTTTGATTCAGCCCCTCTGATTCAGCCCCTCTTTTTCTCGCCCTCTGTTTCAGCCCCTCTGTTTCAGCCCTTCTGTTTCAGACACTCGGTTTCAGCCCCTCTGTTTCTTGCCCTCTGTTTCAGCCCGTCTGTTTCAGCCCCTCTGTTTCAGCCCCTCTGTTTCTCGCCCTCTGTTTCAGCCCTTCGGTTTCGCACTCTCTGGTTCAGCCCCTCTGTTTCAGCCCCTCTGTTTCTTGCCCTCTGTTTCTGCTCCTCTGTTTCTCACCCTCTGTTTCAGCCCCTCTGTTTCTCGCCCTCTGTTTCAGCCCCTCTGATTCAGCCCCTCTGTTTCAGCCCCTCTGAATCAGCCCCTCTGTTTCAGCCCCTCTGTGTCAGCCCCTCTGTTTCTCACCCTCTGTTTCAGCCCCTCTGTTTCTCACCCTCTGTTTCAGCACCTCTGTTTCAGCCCCTCTGTTTCTCGCCCTCTGTTTCAGCCCCTCTGTTTCTCGCCCTCTGTTTCAGCCCCTCTGATTCAGACCCTCTGTTTCTCTCCCTCTGTTTCAGCCCCTCTGTTTCTCGCCATCTGTTTCAGCCCCTCTGTTTCTCGCCCTCTGTTTCAGCCCCTCTGTTTCAGCCCCTCTGTTTCAGCCCCTCTGTTTCTCGCCCTCTGTTTCAGCCCCTCTGTTTCTCGCCCTCTGTTTCAGCCCCTCTGTTTCAGACCCTCTGTTTCAGTCCCTCTGTTTCTCGCCCTCTGTTTCAGCCCCTCTGTTTCTCGCCCTCTGTTTCAGCCCCTCTGTTTCAGCCCCTCTGTTTCAGCCCCTTTGTTTCAGCCCCTCTGTTTCTCGCCCTCTGTTTCAGCCCCTCTGTTTCTTGCCCTCTGTTTCAGCCCCTCTGTTTCTCGCCCTCTGTTTCAGCCTCTCTGTTTCTCGCCCTCTGTTTCAGCCCCTCTGTTTCAGCCTCTCTGATTCAGCCCCTCTGTTTCAGCCCCTCTGTTTCTCGCCCTCTGTTTCAGCCCCTCTGATTCAGCCCCTCTGTTTCAGACCCTCTGATTCAGCCTCTCTGTTTCAGCCCCTCTATTTCAGCCCCTCTGTTTCAGCCCCTCTGTTTCAGCCCCTCTGTTTCAGGCTCTCTGTTTCAGCCCGTCTGTTTCAGCCCCTCTGTTTCAGCCCCTCTGATTCAGTCCCTTAGTTTCTCGCCCTCTGTTTCATCCCCTCTGTTTCTCGCCCTGTTTTTCAGCCTCTCTGTTTCTCGCCCTCTGTTTCAGCCCCTCTGTTTCAGCCCCTCTGTTTCAGGCTCTCTGTTTCAGCCCGTCTGTTTCAGCCCCTCTGATTCAGCCCCTCTGTTTCTCGCCCTCTGTTTCAGCTCCTCTGTTTCAGCCCCTCTGTTTCAGCCCCTCTGTTTCTCGCCCTCTGTTTCAGCCCCTCTGTTTCTTGCCCTCTGTTTCAGCCACTCTGTTTCTCGCCCTCTGTTTCAGCCCCTCTGATTCAGCCCCTCTGTTTCAGCCCCTCTGAATCAGCCCCTCTGTTTCAGCCCCTCTGTTTCAGCCCCTCTGTTTCTCGCCCTCTGTTTCAGCCCCTCTGTTTCTCACCCTCTGTTTCAGCACCTCTGTTTCAGCCCGTCTGTTTCTCGCCCTCTGTTTCTGCCCCTCTGTTTCTCGCCCTCTGTTTCAGCCCCTCTGATTCAGACCCTCTGTTTCTCTCCCTCTGTTTCAGCCCCTCTGTTTCTCGCCATCTGTTTCAGCCCCTCTGTTTCTCGCCCTCTGTTTCAGCCCCTCTGTTTCAGCCCCTCTGTTTCTCGCCCTCTGTTTCAGCCCCACTGTTTCTCGCCCTCTGTTTCAGCCTCTCTGTTTCAGCCCCTCTGATTCAGCCCCTCTGTTTCAGCCCCTCTGTTTCTTGCCCTCTGTTTCAGCCCCTCTGTTTCAGCCCTTCTGTTTCAGACACTCGGTTTCAGCCCCTCTGTTTCTTGCCCTCTGTTTCAGCCCCTCTGTTTCTCGCCCTCTGTTTCAGCCCCTCTGTTTCTCGCCCTCTGTTTCAGCCCTTCGGTTTCGCACTCTCTGGTTCAGCCCCTCTGTTTCAGCCCCTCTGTTTCTCGCCCTCTGTTTCTGCTCCTCTGTTTCTCGCCCTCTGTTTCAGCCCCTCTGTTTCAGCCCCTCTGTTTCAGCCCCTCTGTTTCTCGCCCTCTGTTTCAGCCCCTCTGTTTCAGCCCCTCTGTTTCTCGCCCTCTGTTTCTGCCCCTCTGTTTCTCGCCCTCTGTTTCAGCCCCTCTGTTTCTCGCCTTCTGTTTCAGCCCCTCTGATTCAGCCCCTCTGTTTCAGCCCCTTTGATTCAGCCCCTCTGATTCAGCCCCTCTTTTTCTCGCCCTCTGTTTCAGCCCCTCTGTTTCAGCCCTTCTGTTTCAGACACTCGGTTTCAGCCCCTCTGTTTCTTGCCCTCTGTTTCAGCCCGTCTGTTTCAGCCCCTCTGTTTCAGCCCCTCTGTTTCTCGCCCTCTGTTTCAGCCCTTCGGTTTCGCACTGTCTGGTTCAGCCCCTCTGTTTCAGCCCCTCTGTTTCTTGCCCTCTGTTTCTGCTCCTCTGTTTCTCACCCTCTGTTTCAGCCCCTCTGTTTCTCGCCCTCTGTTTCAGCCCCTCTGATTCAGCCTCTCTGTTTCAGCCCCTCTGAATCAGCCCCTCTGTTTCAGCCCCTCTGTTTCAGCCCCTCTGTTTCTCGCCCTCTGTTTCAGCCCCTCTGTTTCTCACCCTCTGTTTCAGCACCTCTGTTTCAGCCCCTCTGTTTCTCGCCCTCTGTTTCAGCCCCTCTGTTTCTCGCCCTCTGTTTCAGCCCCTCTGATTCAGACCCTCTGTTTCTCTCCCTCTGTTTCAGCCCCTCTGTTTCTCGCCATCTGTTTCAGCCCCTCTGTTTCTCGCCCTCTGTTTCAGCCCCTCTGTTTCAGCCCCTCTGTTTCAGCCCCTCTGTTTCTCGCCCTCTGTTTCAGCCCCTCTGTTTCTCGCCCTCTGTTTCAGCCCCTCTGTTTCAGACCCTCTGTTTCAGTCCCTCTGTTTCTCGCCCTCTGTTTCAGCCCCTCTGTTTCTCGCCCTCTGTTTCAGCCCCTCTGTTTCTCGCCCTCTGTTTCAGCTCCTCTGTTTCAGCCCCTCTGTTTCAGCCCCTTTGTTTCAGCCCCTCTGTTTCTCGCCCTCTGTTTCAGCCCCTCTGTTTCTTGCCTTCTGTTTCAGCCCCTCTGTTTCTCGCCCTCTGTTTCAGCCTCTCTGTTTCTCGCCCTCTGTTTCAGCCCCTCTGTTTCAGCCTCTCTGATTCAGCCCCTCTGTTTCAGCCCCTCTGTTTCTCGCCCTCTGTTTCAGCCCCTCTGATTCAGCCCCTCTGTTTCAGACCCTCTGATTCAGACTCTCTGTTTCAGCCCCTCTATTTCAGCCCCTCTGTTTCAGCCCCTCTGTTTCAGCCCCTCTGTTTCAGGCTCTCTGTTTCAGCCCGTCTGTTTCAGCCCCTCTGTTTCAGCCCCTCTGATTCAGTCCCTTAGTTTCTCGCCCTCTGTTTCATCCCCTCTGTTTCTCGCCCTGTTTTTCAGCCTCTCTGTTTCTCGCCCTCTGTTTCAGCCCCTCTGTTTCAGCCCCTCTGTTTCAGGCTCTCTGTTTCAGCCCGTCTGTTTCAGCCCCTCTGATTCAGCCCCTCTGTTTCTCGCCCTCTGTTTCAGCTCCTCTGTTTCAGCCCCTCTGATTCAGCCCCTCTGATTCAGCCCCTCTGATTCAGCCCCTCTGTTTCTGCCCCTCGGTTTCAGCCCCTCTGTTTCAGCCCCTCTGTTTCTTGCCCTCTGTTTCAGCCCCTCTGTTTCAGCCCCTCTGTTTCAGCCCCTCCGATTCAGCACCTCTGTTTCAGCTCCTCTGTTTCTCGCCCTCTGTTTCAGCCCCTCTGTTTCTCGCCCTCTGTTTCAGCCCCTCTGTTTCAGCTCCTCTGTTTCTCGCCCTCTGTTTCAGCCCCTCTGTTTCTTGCCCTCTGTTTCAGCCCCTCTGTTTCAGCCCCTCTGTTTCTCCCCTCTGTTTCTGCCCCTCTGTTTCTCGCCCACTGTTTCAGCCCCTCTGTTTCTCGCCTTCTGTTTCAGCCCCTCTGATTCAGCCCCTCTGTTTCAGCCCCTCTGATTCAGCTCCTCTGATTCAGCCCCTCTGTTTCTCGCCCTCTGTTTTAGCCCCTCTGTTTCAGCCCTTCTGTTTCAGCCACTCGGTTTCAGCCCCTCTGTTTCTTGCCCTGTGTTTCAGCCCCTCTGTTTCTCGCCCTCTGTTTCAGCCCCTCTGTTTCTCACCCTCTGTTTCAGCCCCTCTGTTTCGCACTCTCTGTTTCAGCCCCTCTGTTTCAGCCCCTCTGTTTCTCGCCCTCTGTTTCTGCTCCTCTGTTTCTCGCCCTCTGTTTCAGCCCCTCTGATTCTCGCCCTCTGTTTCAGCCCCTTTGATTCAGCCCCTCTGTTTCAGCCCCTCTGAATCAGCCCCTCTGTTTCAGCCCCTCTGTTTCAGCCCCTCTGTTTCTCGCCCTCTGTTTCAGCCCCTCTGTTTCTCACCCTCTGTTTCAGCACCTCTGTTTCAGCCCCTCTGTTTCTCGCCCTCTGTTTCAGCCCCTCTGTTTATCGCCCTCTGTTTCAGCCCCTCTGATTCAGCCCCTCTGTTTCTCGCCCTCTGTTCAAGCCCCTCTGTTTCTCGCCATCTGTTTCAGCCCCTCTGTTTCTCGCCCTCTGTTTCAGCCCCTCTGTTTCAGACCCTCTGTTTCAGCCCCTCTGTTTCTCGCCCTCTGTATCAGCCCCTCTGTTTCTCGCCCTCTGTTTCAGCCCCTCTATTTCTCGCCCTCTGTTTCTCGCTCTCTGTTTCAGCCCCACTGTTTCAGCCCCTTTGTTTCAGCCCCTCTGTTTCTCGCCCTCTGTTTCAGCCCCTCTGATTCAGCCCCACTGTTTCAGCCCCTCTGAATCAGCCCCTCTGTTTCAGCCCCTCTGTTTCAGCCCCTCTGTTTCTCGCCTTCTGTTTCAGCCCCTCTGTTTCTCACCCTCCGTTTCAGCACCTCTGTTTCAGCCCCTCTGTTTCTCGCCCTCTGTTTCAGCCCCTCTGTTTCTCGCCCTCTGTTTCAGCCCCTCTGATTCAGCACCTCTGTTTCTCGCCCTCTGTTCAAGCCCCTCTGTTTCTCGCCATCTATTTCAGCCCCTCTGTTTCTCGCCCTCTGTTTCGGCCCATCTGTTTCAGACCCTCTGTTTCAGCCCCTCTGTTTCTCGCCCTCTGTTTCAGCCCCTCTGTTTCTCGCCCTCTGTTTCAGCCCCTCTGTTTCTCGCCCTCTGTTTCAGCCCCTCTGTTTCAGCCCCACTGTTTCAGCCCCACTGTTTCTCGCCCTCTGTTTCAGCCCCTCTGTATCTCGCCCTCTGTTTCAGCTCCTCTGATTCAGCCCCTCTGTTTCTCGCCCTCTGTTTCAGCCCCTCTGTTTCTCGCCCTCTTTTTCAGCCCCTCTGTTTCTCGCCCTCTGTTTCAGCCCCTCTGTTTCAGCCCCTCTGTTTCAGCCCCTCTGTTTCTCGCCCTCTGTTTCAGCCCCTCTGTTTCTCGCCCTCTGATTCAGCCCCTCTGTTTCTCGCCCTCTGTTTCAGCCCCTCTGTTTCTCGCCCTCTGATTCAGCCCCTCTGTTTCTCGCCCTCTGTTTCAGCCCCTCTCTTTCAGCCCCTCTGTTTCAGCCCCTCTGTTTCAGCCCCTCTGTTTCTCGCCCTCTGTTTCAGCCCCTCTGTTTCTGGCCCTCTGTTTCAGCCCCTCTGTTTCTCGCCCTCTGTTTCAGCCTCTCTGTTTCTTGCCCTCGGATTCAGCCCCTCTGTTTCAGCCCCTCTGTTTCAGCCCCTCTGTTTCTCGCCCTCTGTTTCTGCCCCTCTGTTTCAGCCCCTCTGTTTCAGCTCCTCTGTTTCTCGCCCTCTGTTTCAGCCCCTCTGTTTCTTGCCCTCTGTTTCAGCCCCTCTGTTTCAGCCCCTCTGTTTCTCGCCCTCTGTTTCTGCCCCTCTGTTTCTCGCCCTCTGTTTCAGCCCCTCTGTTTCTCGCCTTCTGTTTCAGCCCCTCTGATTCAGCCCCTCTGTTTCAGCCCCTCTGATTCAGCCCCTCTGATTCAGCCCCTCTGTTTCTCGCCCTCTGTTTCAGCCCCTCTGTTTCAGCCCTTCTGTTTCAGCCACTCGGTTTCAGCCCCTCTGTTTCTTGCCCTGTGTTTCAGCCCCTCTGTTTCTCGCCCTCTGTTTCAGCCCCTCTGTTTCTCGCCCTCTGTTTCTGCAACTCTGTTTCGCACTCCCTGTTTCAGCCCCTCTGTTTCAGCCCCTCTGTTTCTCGCCCTCTGTTTCTCGCCCTCTGTTTCTCGCCCTCTGTTTCAGCCCCTCTCTTTCTCGCCCGCTGTTTCAGCCCCTCTGATTCAGCCCCTCTGTTTCAGCCCCTCTGAATCAGCCCCTCTGTTTCAGCCCCTCTGCTTCAGCCCCTCTGTTTCTCGCCCTCTGTTTCAGTCCCTCTGTTTCTCACCCTCTGTTTCAGCACCTCTGTTTCAGCCCCTCTGTTTCTCGCCCTCTGTTTCAGCCCCTCTGTTTCTCGCCCTCTGCTTCAGCCCCTCTGATTCAGCCCCTCTGTTTCTCGCCCTCTGTTCAAGCCCCTCTGTTTCTCGCCATCTGTTTCAGCCCCTCTGTTTCTCGCCCTCTGTTTCAGCCCCTCTGTTTCAGACCCTCTGTTTCAGCCCCTCTGTTTCTCGCCCTCTGTTTCAGCCCCTCTGTTTCTCGCCCTCTGTTTCAGCCCCTCTATTTCTCGCCCTCTGTTTCAGCCCCTCTGTTTCAGCCCCACTGTTTCAGCCCCTTTGTTTCAGCCCCTCTGTTTCTCGCCCTCTGTTTCAGCCCCTCTGATTCAGCCCCACTGTTTCAGCCCCTCTGAATCAGCCCCTCTGTTTCAGCCCCTCTGTTTCAGCCCCTCTGTTTCTCGCCCTCTGTTTCAGCCCCTCTGTTTCTCACCCTCTGTTTCAGCACCTCTGTTTCAGCGCCTCTGTTTCTCGCCCTCTGTTTCAGCCCCTGTGTTTCTCGCCCTCTGTTTCATCCCCTCTGATTCAGCCACTCTGTTTCTCGCCCGCTGTTCAAGCCCCTCTGTTTCTCGCCATCTGTTTCAGCCCCTCTGATTCTCGCCCTCTGTTTCAGCCCCTCTGTTTCAGACGCTCTGTTTCAGCCCCTCTGTTTCTCGCCCTCTGTTTCAGCCCCTCTGTTTCCCGCCCTCTGTTTCAGCCCCTCTATTTCTGGCCCTCTGTTTCAGCCCCTCTGTTTCAGCCCCACTGTTTCAGCCCCTTTGTTTCAGCCCCTCTGTTTCTCGCCCTCTGTTTCAGCCCCTCTGATTCAGCCCCACTGTTTCAGCCCCTCTGAATCAGCCCCTCTGATTCAGCCCCTCTGTTTCAGACCCTCTGTTTCAGCCCCTCTGTTTCTCGCCCTCTGTTTCAGCCCCTCTGTTTCACACCCTCTGTTTCAGCCCCTCTGTTTCAGCCCCACTGTTTCTCTCCCTCTGTTTCAGCCCCTCTGATTCTCGCCCTCTGTTTCAGCTCCTCTGATTCAGCCCCTCTGTTTCTCGCCCTCTGTTTCAGCCCCTCTGTTTCTCGCCCTCTTTTTCAGCCCCTCTGTTTCTTGCCCTCTGTTTCAGCCCCTCTGTTTCAGCCCCTCTGTTTCAGCCCCTCTGTTTCTCGCCCTCTGTTTCAGCCCCTCTGTTCTTCGCCCTCTGATTCAGCCCCTCTGTTTCTCGCCCTCTGTTTCAGCCCCTCTGTTTCAGCACCTCTGTTTCTCGCCCTCTGTTTCAGCCCCTCTGTTTCTTGCCCTCTGTTTCAGCCCCTCTGTTTCTCGCCCTCTGTTTCAGCCTCTCTGTTTCTTTCCCTCGGATTCAGCCCCCCTGTTTCAGCCCCTCTGTTTCAGCCACTCTATTTCAGCCCCTCTGTTTCTCGCCCTCTGTTTCAGCCCCTCTGTTTCTCGCCCTCTGTTTCAGCCCCTCTGATTCAGCCACTCTGTTTCAGCCCCTCTGATTCAGCCCCTCTGTTTCAGCCCCTCTGTTTCAGGCACTTTGTTTCAGCACCTCTGTTTCATCAACTCTGTTTCTCGCCCTCTGTTTCTCACCCTCTGTTTCTCGCCCTCTGTTTCAGCCCCTCTGTTTTTCGCCCTCTGTTTCAGGCCCTCTGTTTCTCGCCCTCTGTTTCAGGCTCTCTGTTTCAGCCCGTCTGTTTCAGCCCCTCTGTTTCAGCCCCTCTGTTTCTCGCCCTCTGTTTCTCGCCCGCTGTTTCAGCCCCTCTGTTTCAGTCCCTCTGATTCAGCTCCTCTGATTCAGCCCCGCTGTTTCTCGCCCTCTGTTTCAGCCCCTCTGTTTCAGCCCCTCTGTTTCTGCCCCTCTGTTTCAGCCTCTCTGTTTCTCGCCCTCTGTTTCAGCCCCTCTGTTTTTCGCCCTCTGTTTCAGCCCCTCTGTTTCAGGCTCTCTGTTTCAGCCCGTCTGTTTCAGCCCCTCTGTTTCTTGCCCTCTGTTTCAGCCCCTCTGTTTCTCGACCTCTGTTTCAGTCCCTCTGTTTCTCGCCATCTGTTTCAGCCCCTCTGTATCGCCCCCTCTGTTTCAGCCCCTCTGTTTCAGCTCCTCTGTTTCTCGCCCTCTGTTTCTGCCCCTCTGTTTCTCACCCTCTGTTTCAGCCCCTCTGTTTCAGCCCCTCTGTTTCTCGCCCTCTGTTTCAGCCACTCTGTTTCTCGCCCTCTGTTTCAGCCCCTCTGTTTCAGCCCCTCTGTTTCAGCCCCTCTGTTTCAGCTCCTCTGTTTCTCGCCCTCTGTTTCTGCCCCTCTGTTTCTCACCCTCTGTTTCAGCCCCTCTGTTTCAGCCCCTCTGTTTCTCGCCCTCTGTTTCAGCCATTCTGTTTCTCGCCCTCTGTTTCAGCCCCTCTGTTTCAGCCCCTCTGTTTCTCGCCCTCTGTTTCTGCCCCTCTGTTTCTCACCCTCTGTTTCAGCCCCTCTGTTTCAGCCCCTCTGTTTCTCGCCCTCTGTTTCAGCCACTCTGTTTCTCGCCCTCTGTTTCAGCCCCTCTGTTTCAGCCCCTCTGTTTCAGCCCCGCTGTTTCTTGCCTTCTGTTTCAGCCCCTCTGTTTCTCGCCCTCTGTTTCAGCCCCTCTGTTTCTCGCCCTCTGTTTCAGCCCCTCTATTTCTCGCCCTCTGTTTCTCACCCTCTGTTTCAGCCCCTCTGTTTCTCGCCCTTTGTTTCAGCCCCTCTATTTCTCGCCCTCTGTTTCAGCCCCTCTGTTTTAGCCCCACTGTTTCAGCCCCTTTGTTTTAGCCCCTCTGTTTCTCGCCCTCTGTTTCAGCCGCTCTGTTTCTCGCCCTCTGTATCAGCCCCTCTGTTTCAGCCCCACTGTTTCATTCCCTCTGTTTCTCGCCCTCTGTTTCTGGCCCTCTGTTTCAGCCCCTCTGTTTCTCGCCCTCTGTTTCAGCCCCTCTGTTTCTTGCCCTCTGTTTCAGCCACTCTGTTTCTCGCCCTCTGTTTCAGCCCCTCTGTTTCAGCCCCTCTGTTTCAGCCCCGCTGTTTCTTGCCTTCTGTTTCAGCCCCTCTGTTTCTCGCCCTCTGTTTCAGCCCCTCTGTTTCTCGCCCTCTGTTTCAGCCCCTCTATTTCTCGCCCTCTGTTTCTCAGCCTCTGTTTCAGCCCCTCTGTTTCTCGCCCTTTGTTTCAGCCCCTCTATTTCTCGCCCTCTGTTTCAGCCCCTCTGTTTTAGCCCCACTGTTTCAGCCCCTTTGTTTTAGCCCCTCTGTTTCTCGCCCTCTGTTTCAGCCGCTCTGTTTCTCGCCCTCTGTATCAGCCCCTCTGTTTCAGCCTCACTGTTTCATTCCCTCTGTTTCTCGCCCTCTGTTTCTGGCCCTCTGTTTCAGCCCCTCTGTTTCTCGCCCTCTGTTTCAGCCCCTCTGTTTCTTGCCCTCTGTTTCAGCCACTCTGTTTCTCGCCCTCTGTTTCAGCCTCTCTGTTTCTCGCCCTCTGTTTCAGCCCCTCTGTTTCAGCCCCTCTGTTTCAGCCCCTCTGGTTCAGCCCCTCTGTTTCTCGCCCTCTGTTTCAGCCCCTCTGATTCAGCCCCTCTGTTTCTCGCCCTCTGTTTCAGCCCCTCTGTGTCTCGCCCTCTGTTTCAGCCCCTCTGTTTCAGCCCCTCTGTTTCAGCCCCTCTGTTTCTCGCCCTCTGTTTCAGCCCCTCTGTTTCTCGCCCTCTGTTTCAGCCCCTCTGTTTCAGCCCCTCTTTTTCAGCCCTTCTGATTCAGCCCCTCTGATTCAGCCCCTCTGTTTCTCGCCCTCTGTTTCAGCCCCTTTGTTTCAGCCCTTCTGTTTCAGCCACTCTGTTTCAGCCCCTGTGTTTCTTGCCCTCTGTTTCAGCCCTTCTGTTTCTCGACCTCTGTTTCAGTCCCTCTGTTTCTCGCCATCTGTTTCAGCCCCGCTGTTTCGCGCTCTCTGTTTCAGCCCCTCTGTTTCAGCTCCTCTGTTTCTCGCCCTCTGTTTCTGCCCCTCTGTTTCTCGCCCTCTGGTTCAGCCCCTCTGTTTCAGCCACTCTGTTTCCGCCCCTCTGCTTAAGCCACTTTGTTTCAGCACCTCTGAATCAGCCCCTCTGATTCAGCCCCACTGTTTCAGCCCCTCTGTTTCAGCCCCTCTGTTTCTCGCCCCCTGTTTCAGCCCCTCTGTTTCTCACCCTCTGTTTCAGCCCCTCTGTTTCAGCCCCTCTGTTTCTCGCTCTCTGTTTCAGCCCCTCTGTTTCTCGCCCTCTGTTTCAGCCTCTCTGATTCAGCCCCTCTGTTTCTCCCCCTCTGTTTCAGCCCCTCTGTTTCTCTCCCTCTGTTTCAGCCCCTCTGTTTCAGCCCCTCTGTTTCAGCCCCTCTGTTACTCGCCTTCTGTTTCAGCCCCTCTGTTTCTCGCCCTCTGTTTCAGCCCCTCTGTTTCTCGCCCTCTGTTTCAGCCCCTCTATTTCTCGCCCTCTGTTTTAGCCCCACTGTTTCAGCCCCTTTGTTTCAACCCCTCTGTTTCTCGCCCTCTGTTTCAGCCCCTCTGTTTCTCGCCCTCTGTATCAGCCCCTCTGTTTCAGCCCCACTGTTTCAGTCCCTCTGTTTCTCGCCCTCTGTTTCTGGCCCTCTGTTTCAGCCCCTCTGTTTCTCGCTCTCTGTTTCAGCCCCTCTGTTTCAGCCCCTCTGTTTCAGCCCCTCTGTTTCAGCCCCTCTGTTTCTCGCCCTCTGTTTCAGCCCCTCTGTATCTTGCCCTCTGTTTCAGCCACTCTGTTTCTCGCCCTCTGTTTCAGCCTCTCTGGTTCTCGCCCTCTGTTTCAGCCCCTCTGTTTCAGCCCCTCTGTTTCAGCCCCTCTGTTTCTCGCCCTCTGTTTCAGCCCCTCCGATTCAGTTCCTCTGTTTCTCGCCCTCTGTTTCAGCCCCTCTGTTTCTCGCCCTCTGTTTCAGCCCCTCTGTTTCAGCCCCTCTGTTTCAGCCCCTCTGTTTCTCGCCCTCTGTTTCAGCCCCTCTGTTTCTCGCCCTCTGTTTCAGCCCCTCTGTTTCTCGCCCTCTGTTTCAGCCCCTCTGTTTCTCGCCCTCTGTTTCAGCCCCTCTGTTTCAGCCCCTCTGTTTCAGCCCCTCTGTTTCTCGCCCTCTGTTTCAGCCCCTCTGTTTCTCGCCCTCTGTTTCAGCCCCTCCACTTCTCGCCCTCTGTTTCAGCCCCTCTATTTTAGCCCCACTGTTTCAGCCCCTTTGTTTCAGCCACTCTGTTTCTCGCCCTCTGTTTCAGCCGCTCTGTTTCTGGCCCTCTGTTTCAGCCCCTCTGTTTGTCGCTCTCTGTTTCAGCCCCTCTGTTTCCGCCCCTCTGTTTCAGCCCCTCTGTTTCAGCCCCTCTGTTTCTCGCCCTCTGTTTCAGCCCCTCTGTTTCTTGCCCTCTGTTTCAGCCACTCTGTTTCACGCCCTCTGTTTCAGCCACACTGTTTCTCGCCCTCTGTTTCAGCCCCTCTGTTTCAGATCCTCTGTTTCAGTCCCTCTGTTTCAGCCCCTCTGTTTCTCGCCCTCTGTTTCAGCCCCTCTGTTTCTCACCATGTGTTTCAGCCTCTCTGTTTCTCGCCCTCTGTTTCAGCCCCACTGTTTCAGCCCCTCTGTTTCAGCCCCTCTGTTTCAGCCCCTCTGTTTCTCGCCCTCTGTATCAGGCGCTTTGTTTCAGCCCCTTTGTTTCAGCCCCTCTTTTTCAGCCCCTCTGTTTCTCGCCCTCTGTTTCTCGCCCTCTGTTTCAGCCCCTCTGTTTCTCGCCCTCTGTTTCAGCCCCTCTGTTTCAGCCCATCTGATTCAGCCCGTCTGATTCAGCCCCTCTGTTTCTCGCCCTCTGTTTCAGCCACACTGATTCAGCCCATCTGTTTCTTGCCCTCTGTTTCAGCCCCTCTGTTTCTCGCCCTCTGTTTCAGCCCCTCTGTTTCTCGCCCTCTGTTTCAGCCCCTCTGTTTCTCGCCCTCTGTTTCAGTCCCTCTGTTTCGCGCTCTCTGTTTCAGCCCCTTTGTTTCAGTCACTCTGTTGCTCGCCCTCTGTTTCTGCCCGTCTGTTTCTCGCCCTCTGTTTCAGCCCCTCTGTTTCAGACCCTCTGTTTCAGTCCCTCTGTTTCTCGCCCTCTGTTTCTCGCCCTCTGTTTCAGCCCCTCTGTTTCTCGCCCTCTGTTTCAGCCCCTCTGTTTCTCGCCCTCTGTTTCAGCTCCTCTGTTTCAGCCCCTCTGTTTCAGCACCTCTGTTTCAGCCCCTCTGTACCTCGCCCTCTGTTTCAGCCCCTCTGTTTCAGCCCCTCTGTTTCAGCCCCTCTGTTTCTCGCCCTTTGTTTCAGCCCCTCTGATTCAGCCCATCTGTTTCAGCCCCTCTGATTCAGCCCCTCTGATTTAGCCCCTCTGATTCAGCCCCTCTGTTTCTCGCCCTCTGTTTCAGCCCATCTGTTTCAGCCCCTCTGTTTCAGCCCCTCTGTTTCAGCCCCTCTGTTTCTCGCCCTCTGTTTCAGCCCCTCTGTTTCAGCCCCTCTGTTTCAGCCCCTCTGTTTCTCGCCCTCTGTTTCAGCCCCTCTGATTCTCGCCCTCTGTTTCAGCCCCTCTGTTTCTCGCCCTCTGTTTCAGCCCCTCTGTTTGTCGCTCTCTGTTTCAGCCCCTCTGTTTCAGCCCCTCTGTTTCAGCCCCTCTGTTTCTCGCCCACTGTTTCAGCCCCTCTGTTTCTCGACCTCTGTTTCAGTCCCTCTGTTTCTCGCCATCTGTTTCAGCCCCGCTGTTTCGCGCTCTCTGTTTCAGCCCCTCTGTTTCAGCTCCTCTGTTTCTCGCCCTCTGTTTCTGCCCCTCTGTTTCTCGCCCTCTGGTTCAGCCCCTCTGTTTCAGCCACTCTGTTTCCGCCCCTCTGCTTAAGCCCCTCTGTTTCAGCCCCTCTGAATCAGCCCCTCTGATTCAGCCCCACTGTTTCAGCCCCTCTGTTTCAGCCCCTCTGTTTCTCAGCCCCTCCGATTCAGCCCCTCTGTTTCTCACCCTCTGTTTCAGCCCCTCTGTTTCAGCCCCTCTGTTTCTCGCCCTCTGTTTCAGCGCCTCTGTATCAGCCCCTCTGTTTCAGCCCCTCTGTTTCTCGCCCTCTGTTTCAGCCCCTCTGTTTCAGCCCCTCTGTTTCTCGCCCTCTGTTTCAGCCCCTCTGATTCAGTCCCTCTGTTTCTCGCCCTCTGTTTCAGCCCCTCTGTTTCTCGCCCTCTGTTTCATCCCCTCTGTTTCAGCCCCTCTGTTTCTCGCCCTCTGTTTCAGCCCCTCTGTTTCTCGCCCTCTGTTTCAGCCCCTCTGTTTCTCGCCCTCTGTTTCAGCCCCTCTGTTTCAGCCCCTCTGTTTCAGCCCCTCTGTTTCTCGCCCTCTGTTTCAGCCCCTCTGTTTCTCGCCCTCTGTTTCAGCCCCTCCACTTCTCGCCCTCTGTTTCAGCCCCTCTATTATAGCCCCACTGTTTCAGCCCCGTTGTTTCAGCCACTCTGTTTCTCGCCCTCTGTTTCAGCCGCTCTGTTTCTGGCCCTCTGTTTCAGCCCCTCTGTTTGTCGCTCTCTGTTTCAGCCCCTCTGTTTCCGCCCCTCTGTTTCAGCCCCTCTGTTTCAGCCCCTCTGTTTCTCGCCCTCTGTTTCAGCCCCTCTGTTTCTTGCCCTCTGTTTCAGCCACTCTGTTTCTCGCCCTCTGTTTCAGCCACTCTGTTTCTCGCCCTCTGTTTCAGCCCCTCTGTTTCAGATCCTCTGTTTCAGTCCCTCTGTTTCAGCCCCTCTGTTTCTCGCCCTCTGTTTCAGCCCCTCTGTTTCTCACCATGTGTTTCAGCCTCTCTGTTTCTCGCCCTCTGTTTCAGCCCCACTGTTTCAGCCCCTCTGTTTCAGCCCCTCTGTTTCTCGCCCTCTGTTTCAGCCCCTCTGTTTCTCGCCCTCTATATCAGGCGCTTTGTTTCAGCCCCTTTGTTTCAGCCCCTCTTTTTCAGCCCCTCTGTTTCTCGCCCTCTGTTTCTCGCCCTCTGTTTCAACCCCTCTGTTTCTCGCCCTCTGTTTCAGCCCCTCTGTTTCAGCCCATCTGATTCAGCCCGTCTGATTCAGCCCCTCTGTTTCTCGCCCTCTGTTTCAGCCACACTGATTCAGCCCCTCTGTTTCTTGCCCTCTGTTTCAGCCCCTCTGTTTCTCGCCCTCTGTTTCAGCCCCACTGTTTCTCGCCCTCTGTTTCAGCCCCTCTGTTTCTCGCCCTCTGTTTCAGTCCCTCTGTTTCTCGCCCTCTGTTTCAGCCCCTCCACTTCTCGCCCTCTGTTTCAGCCCCTCTATTATAGCCCCACTGTTTCAGCCCCGTTGTTTCAGCCACTCTGTTTCTCGCCCTCTGTTTCAGCCGCTCTGTTTCTGGCCCTCTGTTTCAGCCCCTCTGTTTGTCGCTCTCTGTTTCAGCCCCTCTGTTTCCGCCCCTCTGTTTCAGCCCCTCTGTTTCAGCCCCTCTGTTTCTCGCCCTCTGTTTCAGCCCCTCTGTTTCTTGCCCTCTGTTTCAGCCACTCTGTTTCTCGCCCTCTGTTTCAGCCACTCTGTTTCTCGCCCTCTGTTTCAGCCCCTCTGTTTCAGATCCTCTGTTTCAGTCCCTCTGTTTCAGCCCCTCTGTTTCTCGCCCTCTGTTTCAGCCCCTCTGTTTCTCACCATGTGTTTCAGCCTCTCTGTTTCTCGCCCTCTGTTTCAGCCCCACTGTTTCAGCCCCTCTGTTTCAGCCCCTCTGTTTCTCGCCCTCTGTTTCAGCCCCTCTGTTTCTCGCCCTCTATATCAGGCGCTTTGTTTCAGCCCCTTTGTTTCAGCCCCTCTTTTTCAGCCCCTCTGTTTCTCGCCCTCTGTTTCTCGCCCTCTGTTTCAACCCCTCTGTTTCTCGCCCTCTGTTTCAGCCCCTCTGTTTCAGCCCATCTGATTCAGCCCGTCTGATTCAGCCCCTCTGTTTCTCGCCCTCTGTTTCAGCCACACTGATTCAGCCCCTCTGTTTCTTGCCCTCTGTTTCAGCCCCTCTGTTTCTCGCCCTCTGTTTCAGCCCCACTGTTTCTCGCCCTCTGTTTCAGCCCCTCTGTTTCTCGCCCTCTGTTTCAGTCCCTCTGTTTCGCGCTCTCTGTTTCAGCCCCTTTGTTTCAGTCACTCTGTTGCTCGCCCTCTGTTTCTGCCCGTCTGTTTCTCGCCCTCTGTTTCAGCCCCTCTGTTTCAGACCCTCTGTTTCTCGCCCTCTGTTTCAGCCCCTCTGTTTCTCGCCCTCTGTTTCAGCCCCTCTGTTTCTCGCCCTCTGTTTCAGCCCCTCTGTTTCAGCCCCTCTGTTTCAGCACCTCTGTTTCAGCCCCTCTGTACCTCGCCCTCTGTTTCCGCCCCTCTGATTCAGCCCCTCTGTTTCTCGCCCTCTGTTTCAGCCCCTCTGTTTCTCGCCCTCTGTTTCAGCCCCTCTGTTTCAGCCCCTCTGTTTCAGCCCCTCTGTTTCTCGCCCTCTGTTTTAGCCCCTCTGATTCTCGCCCTCTGTTTCAGCCCCTCTGTTTCTCGCCCTCTGTTTCAGCCCCTCTGTTTGTCGCTCTCTGTTTCAGCCCCTCTGTTTCAGCCCCTCTGTTTCAGCCCCTCTGTTTCTCGCCCTCTGTTTCAGCCCCTCTGTTTCTCGCCCTCTGTTTCAGCCCCTCTGTTTCTCGCCCTCTGTTTCAGCCCCTCTATTTCTCGCCCTCTGTTTCAGCCCCTCTACTTTAGCCCCACTGTTTCAGCCCCTTTGTTTTAGCCACTCTGTTTCTCGCCCTCTGTTTCAGCCCCTCTGTTTCTCGCCCTCAGTTTCTGCCCCTCTGTTTCTCGCCCTCTGTTTCAGCCCCTCTGTTTCTCGCCCTCTGTTTCAGCCCCACTGTTTCTCGCCCTCTGTTTCAGTCCCTCTGTTTCGCGCTCTCTGTTTCAGCCCCTTTGTTTCAGTCACTCTGTTTCTCGCCCTCTGTTTCTGCCCGTCTGTTTCTCGCCCTCTGTTTCAGCCCCTCTGTTTCAGACCCTCTGTTTCAGTCCCTCTGTTACTCGCCCTCTGTTTCTCGCCCACTGTTTCAGCCCCTCTGTTTCTCGCACTCTGTTTCAGCCCCTCTGTTTCTCGCCCTCTGTTTCAGCCCCTCTGTTTCAGCCCCTCTGTTTCAGCACCTCTGTTTCAGCCCCTCTGTACCTCGCCCTCTGTTTCCGCCCCTCTGATTCAGCCCCTCTGTTTCTCGCCCTCTGTTTCAGCCCCTCTGTTTCTCGCTCTCTGTTTCAGCCCCTCTGTTTCAGCCCCTCTGTTTCAGCACCTCTGTTTCTCGCCCTCTGTTTCAGCCCCTCTGATTCTCGCCCTCTGTTTCAGCCCCTCTGTTTCTCGCCCTCTGTTTCAGCCCCTCTGTTTCTCGCCCTCTGTTTCAGCCCCTCTGTTTCAGCCCCTCTGTTTCAGCCCCTCTGTTTCTCGCCCTCTGTTTCAGCCCCTCTGTTTCTCGCTCTCTGTTTCAGCCCCTCTGTTTTTCGCCCTCTGTTTCAGCCCCTCTATTTCTCGCCCTCTGTTTCAGCCCCTCTACTTTAGCCCCACTGTTTCAGCCCCTTTGTTTCAACCCCTCTGTTTCTCGCCCTCTGTTTCAGCCGCTCTGTTTCTCGCCCTCTGTATTAGCCCCTCTGTTTCAGCCCCACTGTTTCTCGCCCTCTGTTTCTCGCCCTCTGTTTCTGGCCCTCTGTTTCAGCCCCTCTGTTTCTCGCTCTCTGTTTCAGCCCCTCTGTTTCAGCCCCTCTGTTTCAGTCCCTCTGTTTCTCGCCCTCTGTTTCAGCCCCTCTGTTTCTTGCCCTCTGTTTCAGCCACTCTGTTTATATCGCCCTCTGTTTCAGCCTCTCTGTTTCTCGCCCTCTGTTTCAGCCCCTCTGTTTCAGCCCCTCTGTTTCAGCCCCTCTGTTTCTCGCCCTCTGTTTCAGCCCCTCTGATTCAGCCCCTCTGTTTATCGCCCTCTGTTTCAGCCCCTCTGTTTCTCGCCCTCTGTTTCAGCCCCTCTGTTTCAGCCCCTCTGTTTCAGCCCCTCTGTTTCTCGCCCTCTGTTTCAGCCCCTCTGTTTCTCGCCCTCTGTTTCAGCCCCTCTGTTTCTCGCCCTCTGTTTCAGCCCCTCTGTTTCTCGCCCTCTGTTTCAGCACCTCTGTTTCTCGCCCTCTGTTTCAACCCCTCTGTTTCTCGCCCTCTGTTTCAGCCCCTCTATTTCTCGCCCTCTGTTTCAGCCACTCTATTTTAGCGCCACTGTTTCAGCCCCTTTGTTTCAACCACTCTGTTTCTCGCCCTCTCTTTCAGCCGCTCTGTTTCTGGCCCTCTGTTTCAGCCCCTCTGTTTCTCGCTCTCTGTTTCAGCCCCTCTGTTTCCGCCCCTCTGTATCAGCCCCTCTGTTTCAGCCCCTCTGTTTCTCGCCCTCTGTTTCAGCCCCTCTGTTTCTTGCCCTCTGTTTCAGCCACTCTGTTTCTCGCCCTCTGTTTCAGCCCCTCTGTTTCAGCCCCTCTGTTTCAGTCCCTCTGTTTCAGCCCCTCTGTTTCTCGACCTCTGTTTCATCCCCTCTGTTTCTCGCCCTGTGTTTCAGCCTCTCTGTTTGTCGCCCTCTGTTTCAGCCCCACTGTTTCAGCCCCTCTGTTTCAGCCCCTCTGTTTCAGCCCCTCTGTTTCTCGCCCTCTGTTTCAGCCCCTCTGTTTCTCGCCCACTGAATCAGCCGCTTTGTTTCAGCCCCTTTGTTTCAGCCCCTCTTTTTCAGCCCCTCTGTTTCTCGCACTCTGTTTCTCGCCCTCTGTTTCAGCCCCTCTGTTTCTCGCCCTCTGTTTCAGCCCCTCTGTTTCAGCCCATCTGATTCAGCCCGTCTGATTCAGCCCCTCTGTTTCTCGCCCTCTGTTTCAGCCACACTGTTTCAGCCCCTCTGTTTCAGCACCTCTGTTTCTTGACCTCTGTTTCAGCCTCTCTGTTTCTCGCCCTCTGTTTCAGCCCCTCTGTTTCTCGCCCTCTGTTTCAGCCCCTCTGTTTCTCGCCCTCTGTTTCAGTCCCTCTGTTTCGCGCTCTCTGTTTCAGCCCCTTTGTTTCAGTCCCTCTGTTTCTCGCCCTCTGTTTCTGCCCGTCTGTTTCTCGCCCTCTGTTTCAGCCCCTCTGTTTCAGACCCTCTGTTTCAGTCCCTCTGTTTCTCGCCCTCTGTTTCTCGCCCTCTGTTTCTCGCCCTCTGTTTCAGCCCCTCTGTTTCTCGCCCTCTGTTTCAGCCCCTCTGTTTCAGCCCCTCTGTTTCAGCCCCTCTGTTTCAGCCCCTCTGTTTCTCGCCCTCTGTTTCAGCCCCTCTGTTTATTGCCCTCTGTTTCAGCCCCTCTGTTTCTCGCACTCTGTTTCAGCCTCTCTGTTTCTCGCCCTCTGTTTCAGCCCCTCTGTTTCAGCCTCTCTGATTCAGCTCCTCTGTTTCAGCCCCTCTGTTTCTCGCCCTCTGTTTCAGCCCCTCTGATTCAGCCCCTCTGTTTCAGACCCTCTGATTCAGCCCCTCTGTTTCAGCCCCTCTATTTCAGCCCCTCTGTTTCAGCCCCTCTGTTTCAGCCCCTCTGTTTCAGGCTCTCTGTTTCAGCCCGTCTGTTTCAGCCCCTCTGTTTCAGCCCCTCTGATTCAGTCCCTTAGTTTCTCGCCCTCTGTTTCATCCCCTCTGTTTCTCGCCCTGTTTTTCAGCCTCTCTGTTTCTCGCCCTCTGTTTCAGCCCCTCTGTTTCAGCCCCTCTGTTTCAGGCTCTCTGTTTCAGCCCGTCTGTTTCAGCCCCTCTGATTCAGCCCCTCTGTTTCTCGCCCTCTGTTTCAGCTCCTCTGTTTCAGCCCCTCTGATTCAGCCCCTCTGATTCAGCCCCTCTGATTCAGCCCCTCTGCTTAAGCCCCTCTGTTTCAGCCCCTCTGAATCAGCCCCTCTGATTCAGCCCCACTGTTTCAGCCCCTCTGTTTCAGCCCCTCTGTTTCTCGCCCCCTGTTTCAGCCCCTCTGTTTCTCACCCTCTGTTTCAGCCCCTCTGTTTCAGCCCCTCTGTTTCTCGCTCTCTGTTTCAGCCCCTCTGTTTCTCGCCCTCTGTTTCAGCCTCTCTGATTCAGCCCCTCTGTTTCTCCCCCTCTGTTTCAGCCCCTCTGTTTCTCTCCCTCTGTTTCAGCCCCTCTGTTTCAGCCCCTCTGTTTCAGCCCCTCTGTTACTCGCCTTCTGTTTCAGCCCCTCTGTTTCTCGCCCTCTGTTTCAGCCCCTCTGTTTCTCGCCCTCTGTTTCAGCCCCTCTATTTCTCGCCCTCTGTTTTAGCCCCACTGTTTCAGCCCCTTTGTTTCAACCCCTCTGTTTCTCGCCCTCTGTTTCAGCCCCTCTGTTTCTCGCCCTCTGTATCAGCCCCTCTGTTTCAGCCCCACTGTTTCAGTCCCTCTGTTTCTCGCCCTCTGTTTCTGGCCCTCTGTTTCAGCCCCTCTGATTCTCGCTCTCAGTTTCAGCCCCTCTGTTTCAGCCCCTCTGTTTCAGCCCCTCTGTTTCAGCCCCTCTGTTTCTCGCCCTCTGTTTCAGCCCCTCTGTATCTTGCCCTCTGTTTCAGCCACTCTGTTTCTCGCCCTCTGTTTCAGCCTCTCTGGTTCTCGCCCTCTGTTTCAGCCCCTCTGTTTCAGCCACTCTGTTTCAGCCCCTCTGTTTCTCGCCCTCTGTTTCAGCCCCTCTGATTCAGACCCTCTGTTTCTCTCCCTCTGTTTCAGCCCCTCTGTTTCTCGCCATCTGTTTCAGCCCCTCTGTTTCTCGCCCTCTGTTTCAGCCCCTCTGTTTCAGCCCCTCGGTTTCTCGCCCTCTGTTTCAGCCCCTCTGTTTCTTGCCCTCTGTTTCAGCCCCTCTGTTTCAGCCCTTCTGTTTCAGACACTCGGTTTCAGCCCCTCTGTTTCTTGCCCTCTGTTTCAGCCCCTCTGTTTCTCGCCCTCTGTTTCAGCCCCTCTGTTTCTCGCCCTCTGTTTCAGCCCTTCGGTTTCGCACTCTCTGGTTCAGCCCCTCTGTTTCTCGCCCTCTGTTTCAGCCTCTCTGTTTCAGCCCCTCTGATTCAGCCCCTCTGTTTCAGCCCCTCTGTTTCTTGCCCTCTGTTTCAGCCCCTCTGTTTCAGCCCTTCTGTTTCAGACACTCGGTTTCAGCCCCTCTGTTTCTTGCCCTCTGTTTCAGCCCCTCTGTTTCTCGCCCTCTGTTTCAGCCCCTCTGTTTCTCGCCCTCTGTTTCAGCCCTTCGGTTTCGCACTCTCTGGTTCAGCCCCTCTGTTTCAGCCCCTCTGTTTCTCGCCCTCTGTTTCTGCCCGTCTGTTTCTCGCCCTCTGTTTCAGCCCCTCTGTTTCAGACCCTCTGTTTCAGTCCCTCTGTTTCTCGCCCTCTGTTTCAGCCCCTCTGTTTCTCGCCCTCTGTTTCAGCCCCTCTGTTTCTCGCCCTCTGTTTCAGCCCCTCTGTTTCAGCCCCTCTGTTTCAGCCCCTCTGTTTCAGCCCCTCTGTTTCTCGCCCTCTGTTTCAGCCCCTCTGTTTATTGCCCTCTGTTTCAGCCCCTCTGTTTCTCGCACTCTGTTTCAGCCTCTCTGTTTCTCGCCCTCTGTTTCAGCCCCTCTGTTTCAGCCTCTCTGATTCAGCTCCTCTGTTTCAGCCCCTCTGTTTCTCGCCCTCTGTTTCAGCCCCTCTGATTCAGCCCCTCTGTTTCAGACCCTCTGATTCAGCCCCTCTGTTTCAGCCCCTCTATTTCAGCCCCTCTGTTTCAGCCCCTCTGTTTCAGCCCCTCTGTTTCAGGCTCTCTGTTTCAGCCCGTCTGTTTCAGCCCCTCTGTTTCAGCCCCTCTGATTCAGTCCCTTAGTTTCTCGCCCTCTGTTTCATCCCCTCTGTTTCTCGCCCTGTTTTTCAGCCTCTCTGTTTCTCGCCCTCTGTTTCAGCCCCTCTGTTTCAGCCCCTCTGTTTCAGGCTCTCTGTTTCAGCCCGTCTGTTTCAGACCCTCTGATTCAGCCCCTCTGTTTCTCGCCCTCTGTTTCAGCTCCTCTGTTTCAGCCCCTCTGATTCAGCCCCTCTGATTCAGCCCCTCTGATTCAGCCCCTCTGTTTCTGCCCCTCTGTTTCAGCCCCTCTGTTTCAGCCCCTCTGTTTCTTGCTCTCTGTTTCAGCCCCTCTGTTTCAGCCCCTCTGTTTCAGCCCCTCCGATTCAGCCCCTCTGTTTCAGCCCCTCTGTTTCTGCCCCCTCTGTTTCAGCCCCTCTGTTTCTCGCCCTCTGTTTCAGCGCCTCTGTATCAGCCCCTCTGTTTCAGCCCCTCTGTTTCTCGCCCTCTGTTTCAGCCCCTCTGTTTCAGCCCCTCTGTTTCTCGCCCTCTGTTTCTGCCCCTCTGTTTCTCGCCCTCTGTTTCAGCCCCTCTGTTTCTCGCCTTCTGTTTCAGCCCCTCTGATTCAGCCCCTCTGTTTCAGCCCCTTTGATTCAGCCCCTCTGATTCAGCCCCTCTGTTTCTCGCCCTCTGTTTCAGCCCCTCTGTTTCAGCCCTTCTGTTTCAGACACTCGGTTTCAGCCCCTCTGTTTCTTGCCCTCTGTTTCAGCCACTCTGTTTCTCGCCCTCTGTTTCAGCCCCTCTGTTTCTCGCCCTCTGTTTCAGCCCTTCGGTTTCGCATCTCTGGTTCAGCCCCTCTGTTTCAGCCCCTCTGTTTCTCGCCCTCTGTTTCTGCTTCTCTGTTTCTCGCCCTCTGTTTCAGCCCCTCTGTTTCAGCCCCTCTGTTTCAGCCCCTCTGTTTCAGCCCCTCTGTTTCTCGCCCTCTGTTTCTGCCCCTCTGTTTCTCGCCCTCTGTTTCAGCCCCTCTGTTTCTCGCCTTCTGTTTCAGCCCCTCTGATTCAGCCCCGCTGTTTCAGCCCCTTTGATTCAGCCCCTCTGATTCAGCCCCTCTGTTTCTCGCCCTCTGTTTCAGCCCCTCTGTTTCAGCCCTTCTGTTTCAGACACTCGGTTTCAGCCCCTCTGTTTCTTGCACTCTGTTTCAGCCCGTCTGTTTCAGCCCCTCTGTTTCAGCCCCTCTGTTTCTCGCCCTCTGTTTCAGCCCCTCGGTTTCGCACTCTCTGGTTCAGCCCCTCTGTTTCTCGCCCTCTGTTTCTGCTCCTCTGTTTCTCGCCCTCTGTTTCAGCCCCTCTGTTTCTCGCCCTCTGTTTCAACCCCTCTGATTCAGCCCCTCTGAATCAGCCCCTCTGTTTCAGCCCCTCTGTTTCAGCCCCTCTGTTTCTCGCCCTCTGTTTCAGCCCCTCTGTTTCTCACCCACTGTTTCAGCACCTCTGTTTCAGCCCCTCTGTTTCTCGCCCTCTGTTTCAGCCCCTCTGTTTCTCGCCCTCTGTTTCAGCCCCTCTGATTCAGACCCTCTGTTTCTCTCCCTCTGTTTCAGCCCCTCTGTTTCTCGCCATCTGTTTCAGCCCCTCTGTTTCTCGCCCTCTGTTTCAGCCCCTCTGTTTCAGCCCCTCGGTTTCTCGCCCTCTGTTTCAGCCCCTCTGTTTCTCGCCCTCTGTTTCAGCCTCTCTGTTTCAGCCCCTCTGATTCTGCCCCTCTGTTTCAGCCCCTCTGTTTCTTGCCCTCTGTTTCAGCCCCTCTGTTTCAGCCCTTCTGTTTCAGACACTCGGTTTCAGCCCCTCTGTTTCTTGCCCTCTGTTTCAGCCCCTCTGTTTCTCGCCCTCTGTTTCAGCCCCTCTGTTTCTCGCCCTCTGTTTCAGCCCTTCGGTTTCGCACTCTCTGGTTCAGCCCCTCTGTTTCTCGCCCTCTGTTTCTGCCTCTCTGTTTCAGCCCCTCTGATTCAGCCCCTCTGTTTCAGCCCCTCTGTTTCTTGCCCTCTGTTTCAGCCCCTCTGTTTCAGCCCTTCTGTTTCAGACACTCGGTTTCAGCCCCTCTGTTTCTTGCCCTCTGTTTCAGCCCCTCTGTTTCTCGCCCTCTGTTTCAGCCCCTCTGTTTCTCGCCCTCTGTTTCAGCCCTTCGGTTTCGCACTCTCTGGTTCAGCCCCTCTGTTTCAGCCCCTCTGTTTCTCGCCCTCTGTTTCTGCTCCTCTGTTTCTCGCCCTCTGTTTCAGCCCCTCTGTTTCAGCCCCTCTGTTTCAGCCCCTCTGTTTCTCGCCCTCTGTTTCAGCCCCTCTGTTTCAGCCCCTCTGTTTCTCGGCCTCTGTTTCTGCCCCTCTGTTTCTCGCCCTCTGTTTCAGCCCCTCTGTTTCTCGCCTTCTGTTTCAGCCCCTCTGATTCAGCCCCTCTGTTTCAGCCCCTTTGATTCAGCCCCTCTGATTCAGCCCCTCTTTTTCTCGCCCTCTGTTTCAGCCCCTCTGTTTCAGCCCTTCTGTTTCAGACACTCGGTTTCAGCCCCTCTGTTTCTTGCCCTCTGTTTCAGCCCGTCTGTTTCAGCCCCTCTGTTTCAGCCCCTCTGTTTCTCGCCCTCTGTTTCAGCCCTTCGGTTTCGCACTCTCTGGTTCAGCCCCTCTGTTTCAGCCCCTCTGTTTCTCGCACTCTGTTTCTGCTCCTCTGTTTCTCACCCTCTGTTTCAGCCCCTCTGTTTCTCGCCCTCTGTTTCAGCCCCTCTGATTCAGCCCCTCTGTTTCAGCCCCTCTGAATCAGCCCCTCTGTTTCAGCCCCTCTGTTTCAGCCCCTCTGTTTCTCGCCCTCTGTTTCAGCCCCTCTGTTTCTCACCCTCTGTTTCAGCACCTCTGTTTCAGCCCCTCTGTTTCTCGCCCTCTGTTTCAGCCCCTCTGTTTCTCGCCCTCTGTTTCAGCCCCTCTGATTCAGACCCTCTGTTTCTCTCCCTCTGTTTCAGCCCCTCTGTTTCTCGCCATCTGTTTCAGCCCCTCTGTTTCTCGCCCTCTGTTTCAGCCCCTCTGTTTCAGCCCCTCTGTTTCAGCCCCTCTGTTTCTCGCCCTCTGTTTCAGCCCCTCTGTTTCTCGCCCTCTGTTTCAGCCCCTCTGTTTCAGAACCTCTGTTTCAGTCCCTCTGTTTCTCGCCCTCTGTTTCAGTCCCTCTGTTTCTCGCCCTCTGTTTCAGCCCCTCTGTTTCTCGCCCTCTGTTTCAGCCCCTCTGTTTCAGCCCCTCTGTTTCAGCCCCTTTGTTTCAGCCCCTCTGTTTCTCGCCCTCTGTTTCAGCCCCTCTGTTTCTTGCCCTCTGTTTCAGCCCCTCTGTTTCTCGCCCTCTGTTTCAGCCCCTCTGTTTCAGCCTCTCTGATTCAGCCCCTCTGTTTCAGCCCCTCTGTTTCTCGCCCTCTGTTTCAGCCCCTCTGTTTCTCGCCCTCTGTTTCAGCCCCTCTGTTTCAGAACCTCTGTTTCAGTCCCTCTGTTTCTCGCCCTCTGTTTCAGCCGCTCTGTTTCTGGCCCTCTGTTTCAGCCCCTCTGTTTCTCGCTCTCTGTTTCAGCCCCTCTGTTTCCGCCCCTCTGTATCAGCCCCTCTGTTTCAGCCCCTCTGTTTCTCGCCCTCTGTTTCAGCCCCTCTGTTTCTTGCCCTCTGTTTCAGCCACTCTGTTTCTCGCCCTCTGTTTCAGCCCCTCTGTTTCAGCCCCTCTGTTTCAGTCCCTCTGTTTCAGCCCCTCTGTTTCTCGACCTCTGTTTCATCCCCTCTGTTTCTCGCCCTGTGTTTCAGCCTCACTGTTTGTCGCCCTCTGTTTCAGCCCCACTGTTTCAGCCCCTCTGTTTCAGCCCCTCTGTTTCAGCCCCTCTGTTTCTCGCCCTCTGTTTCAGCCCCTCTGTTTCTCGCCCACTGAATCAGCCGCTTTGTTTCAGCCCCTTTGTTTCAGCCCCTCTTTTTCAGCCCCTCTGTTTCTCACACTCTGTTTCTCGCCCTCTGTTTCAGCCCCTCTGTTTCTCGCCCTCTGTTTCAGCCCCTCTGTTTCAGCCCATCTGATTCAGCCCGTCTGATTCAGCCCCTCTGTTTCTCGCCCTCTGTTTCAGCCACACTGTTTCAGCCCCTCTGTTTCAGCACCTCTGTTTCTTGACCTCTGTTTCAGCCTCTCTGTTTCTCGCCCTCTGTTTCAGCCCCTCTGTTTCTCGCCCTCTGTTTCAGCCCCTCTGTTTCTCGCCCTCTGTTTCAGTCCCTCTGTTTCGCGCTCTCTGTTTCAGCCCCTTTGTTTCAGTCCCTCTGTTTCTCGCCCTCTGTTTCTGCCCGTCTGTTTCTCGCCCTCTGTTTCAGCCCCTCTGTTTCAGACCCTCTGTTTCAGTCCCTCTGTTTCTCGCCCTCTGTTTCTCGCCCTCTGTTTCAGCCCCTCTGTTTCTCGCCCTCTGTTTCAGCCACACTGTTTCAGCCCCTCTGTTTCTTGACCTCTGTTTCAGCCTCTCTGTTTCTCGCCCTCTGTTTCAGCCCCTCTGTTTCTCGCCCTCTGTTTCAGCCCCTCTGTTTCTCGCCCTCTGTTTCAGCCCCTCTGTTTCAGCCCCTCTGTTTCAGCCCCTCTGTTTCAGCCCCTCTGTTTCTCGCCCTCTGTTTCAGCCCCTCTGTTTCTTGCCCTCTGTTTCAGCCCCTCTGTTTCTCGCCCTCTGTTTCAGCCTCTCTGTTTCTCGCCCTCTGTTTCAGCCCCTCTGTTTCAGCCCCTCTGATTCAGCCCCTCTGTTTCAGCCCCTCTGTTTCTCGCCCTCTGTTTCAGCCCCTCTGTTTCAGCCCCTCTGTTTCTCGCCCTCTGTTTCAGCCCCTCTGATTCAGCCCCTCTGTTTCAGCCCCTCTGTTTCAGCCTCTCTGTTTCTCGCCCTCTGTTTCAGCCCCTCTGTTTCTCGCCCTCTGTTTCAGCCCCTCTGTTTCTCGCCCTCTGTTTCAGCCCCTCTGTTTCAGCCCCTCTGTTTCATCCCCTCTATTTCAGCTCCTCTGTTTCTCCCTCTCTGTTTCAGCCCCTCTGTTTCAGCCCCTCTGTTTCAGCCCCTCTGTTTCTCCCCCTGTTTCAGCCCCTCTGTTTCTCGCCCACTGTTTCAGCCCCTCTGTTTCTCGCCCTCTGTTTCAGCCCCTCTGTTTCTCGCCCTCTGTTTCAGCACCTCTATTTCTCGCCCTCTGTTTCAGCCCCTCAATTTTAGCCCCACTGTTTCAGCCCCTTTGTTTCAACCACTCTGTTTCTCGCCCTCTCTTTCAGCCGCTCTGTTTCTGGCCCTCTGTTTCAGCCCCTCTGTTTCTCGCTCACTGTTTCAGCCCCTCTGTTTCCGCCCCTCTGTATCAGCCCCTCTGTTTCAGCCCCTCTGTTTCTCGCCCTCTGTTTCAGCCCCTCTGTTTCTTGCCCTCTGTTTCAGCCACTCTGTTTCTCGCTCTCTGTTTCAGCCACTCTGTTTCTCGCCCTCTGTTTCAGCCCCTCTGTTTCAGCCCCTCTGTTTCAGTCCCTCTGTTTCAGCCCCTCTGTTTCTCGCCCTCTGTTTCATCCCCTCTGTTTCTCGCCCTGTGTTTCAGCCTCTCTGTTTCTCGCCCTCTGTTTCAGCCCCACTGTTTCAGCCCCTCTGTTTCAGCCCCTCTGTTTCAGCCCCTCTGTTTCTCGCCCTCTGTTTCAGCCCCTCTGTTTCTCGCCCTCTGTATCAGCCGCTTTGTTTCAGCCCCTTTGTTTCAGCCCCTCTGTTTCAGCCTCTCTGTTTCTCGCCCTCTGTTTCAGCCCCTCTGTTTCTCGCCCTCTGTTTCAGCCCCTCTGTTTCTCGCCCTCTGTTTCAGCCCCTCTGTTTCAGCCCCTCTGTTTCATCCCCTCTATTTCAGCTCCTCTGTTTCTCCCTCTCTGTTTCAGCCCCTCTGTTTCAGCCCCTCTGTTTCAGCCCCTCTGTTTCTCCCCCAGTTTCAGCCCCTCTGTTTCTCGCCCACTGTTTCAGCCCCTCTGTTTCTCGCCCTCTGTTTCAGCCCCTCTGTTTCTCGCCCTCTGTTTCAGCACCTCTATTTCTCGCCCTCTGTTTCAGCCCCTCTATTTTAGCCCCACTGTTTCAGCCCCTTTGTTTCAACCACTCTGTTTCTCGCCCTCTCTTTCAGCCGCTCTGTTTCTGGCCCTCTGTTTCAGCCCCTCTGTTTCTCGCTCACTGTTTCAGCCCCTCTGTTTCCGCCCCTCTGTATCAGACCCTCTGTTTCAGCCCCTCTGTTTCTCGCCCTCTGTTTCAGCCCCTCTGTTTCTTGCCCTCTGTTTCAGCCACTCTGTTTCTCGCTCTCTGTTTCAGCCACTCTGTTTCTCGCCCTCTGTTTCAGCCCCTCTGTTTCAGCCCCTCTGTTTCAGTCCCTCTGTTTCAGCCCCTCTGTTTCTCGCCCTCTGTTTCATCCCCTCTGTTTCTCGCCCTGTGTTTCAGCCTCTCTGTTTCTCGCCCTCTGTTTCAGCCCCACTGTTTCAGCCCCTCTGTTTCAGCCCCTCTGTTTCAGCCCCTCTGTTTCTCGCCCTCTGTTTCAGCCCCTCTGTTTCTCGCCCTCTGTATCAGCCGCTTTGTATCAGCCCCTTTGTTTCAGCCCCTCTTTTTCAGCCCCTCTGTTTCACGCCCTCTGTTTCTCGCCCTCTGTTTAAGCCCCTCTGTTTCTCGCCCTCTGTTTCAGCCCCTCTGTTTCAGCCCATCTGATTCAGCCCGTCTGATTCAGCCCCTCTGTTTCTCGCCCTCTGTTTCAGCCACACTGTTTCAGCCCCTCTGTTTCTTGACCTCTGTTTCAGCCTCTCTGTTTCTCGCCCTCTGTTTCAGCCCCTCTGTTTCTCGCCCTCTGTTTCAGCCCCTCTGTTTCTCGCCCTCTGTTTCAGTCCCTCTGTTTCGCGCTCTCTGTTTCAGCCCCTTTGTTTCAGTCCCTCTGTTTCTCGCCCTCTGTTTCTGCCCGTCTGTTTCTCGCCCTCTGTTTCAGCCCCTCTGTTTCAGACCCTCTGTTTCAGTCCCTCTGTTTCTCGCCCTCTGTTTCAGCCCCTCTGTTTCTCGCCCTCTGTTTCAGCCCCTCTGTTTCTCGCCCTCTGTTTCAGCCCCTCTGTTTCAGCCCCTCTGTTTCAGCCCCTCTGTTTCAGCCCCTCTGTTTCTCGCCCTCTGTTTCAGCCCCTCTGTTTATTGCCCTCTGTTTCAGCCCCTCTGTTTCTCGCCCTCTGTTTCAGCCCCTCTGTTTCAGCCCCTCTGTTTCAGCCCCTCTGTTTCAGCCCCTCTGTTTCTCGCCCTCTGTTTCAGCCCCTCTGTTTATTGCCCTCTGTTTCAGCCTCTCTGTTTCTCGCCCTCTGTTTCAGCCCCTCTGTTTCAGCCTCTCTGATTCAGCTCCTCTGTTTCAGCCCCTCTGTTTCTCGCTCTCTGTTTCAGCCACTCTGATTCAGCCCCTCTGTTTCAGACCCTCTGATTCAGCCCCTCTGTTTCAGCCCCTCTATTTCAGCCCCTCTGTTTCAGCCCCTCTGTTTCAGCCCCTCTGTTTCAGGCTCTCTGTTTCAGCCCGTCTGTTTCAGCCCCTCTGTTTCAGCCCCTCTGATTCAGTCCCTTAGTTTCTCGCCCTCTGTTTCATCCCCTCTGTTTCTCGCCCTGTTTTTCAGCCTCTCTGTTTCTCGCCCTCTGTTTCAGCCCCTCTGTTTCAGCCCCTCTGTTTCAGGCTCTCTGTTTCAGCCCGTCTGTTTCAGCCCCTCTGATTCAGCCCCTCTGTTTCTCGCCCTCTGTTTCAGCTCCTCTGTTTCAGCCCCTCTGATTCAGCCCCTCTGATTCAGCCCCTCTGATTCAGCCCCTCTGTTTCTGCCCCTCTGTTTCAGCCCCTCTGTTTCAGCCCCTCTGTTTCAGCCCCTTTGTTTCAGTCCCTCTGTTTCTCGCCCTCTGTTTCTGCCCGTCTGTTTCTCGCCCTCTGTTTCAGCCCCTCTGTTTCAGACCCTCTGTTTCAGTCCCTCTGTTTCTCGCCCTCTGTTTCTCGCCCTCTGTTTCAGCCCCTCTGTTTCTCGCCCTCTGTTTCAGCCACACTGTTTCAGCCCCTCTGTTTCTTGACCTCTGTTTCAGCCTCTCTGTTTCTCGCCCTCTGTTTCAGCCCCTCTGTTTCTCGCCCTCTGTTTCAGCCCCTCTGTTTCTCGCCCTCTGTTTCAGCCCCTCTGTTTCAGCCCCTCTGTTTCAGCCCCTCTGTTTCAGCCCCTCTGTTTCTCGCCCTCTGTTTCAGCCCCTCTGTTTCTTGCCCTCTGTTTCAGCCCCTCTGTTTCTCGCCCTCTGTTTCAGCCTCTCTGTTTCTCGCCCTCTGTTTCAGCCCCTCTGTTTCAGCCCCTCTGATTCAGCCCCTCTGTTTCAGCCCCTCTGTTTCTCGCCCTCTGTTTCAGCCCCTCTGTTTCAGCCCCTCTGTTTCTCGCCCTCTGTTTCAGCCCCTCTGATTCAGCCCCTCTGTTTCAGCCCCTCTGTTTCAGCCTCTCTGTTTCTCGCCCTCTGTTTCAGCCCCTCTGTTTCTCGCCCTCTGTTTCAGCCCCTCTGTTTCTCGCCCTCTGTTTCAGCCCCTCTGTTTCAGCCCCTCTGTTTCATCCCCTCTATTTCAGCTCCTCTGTTTCTCCCTCTCTGTTTCAGCCCCTCTGTTTCAGCCCCTCTGTTTCAGCCCCTCTGTTTCTCCCCCTGTTTCAGCCCCTCTGTTTCTCGCCCACTGTTTCAGCCCCTCTGTTTCTCGCCCTCTGTTTCAGCCCCTCTGTTTCTCGCCCTCTGTTTCAGCACCTCTATTTCTCGCCCTCTGTTTCAGCCCCTCAATTTTAGCCCCACTGTTTCAGCCCCTTTGTTTCAACCACTCTGTTTCTCGCCCTCTCTTTCAGCCGCTCTGTTTCTGGCCCTCTGTTTCAGCCCCTCTGTTTCTCGCTCACTGTTTCAGCCCCTCTGTTTCCGCCCCTCTGTATCAGCCCCTCTGTTTCAGCCCCTCTGTTTCTCGCCCTCTGTTTCAGCCCCTCTGTTTCTTGCCCTCTGTTTCAGCCACTCTGTTTCTCGCTCTCTGTTTCAGCCACTCTGTTTCTCGCCCTCTGTTTCAGCCCCTCTGTTTCAGCCCCTCTGTTTCAGTCCCTCTGTTTCAGCCCCTCTGTTTCTCGCCCTCTGTTTCATCCCCTCTGTTTCTCGCCCTGTGTTTCAGCCTCTCTGTTTCTCGCCCTCTGTTTCAGCCCCACTGTTTCAGCCCCTCTGTTTCAGCCCCTCTGTTTCAGCCCCTCTGTTTCTCGCCCTCTGTTTCAGCCCCTCTGTTTCTCGCCCTCTGTATCAGCCGCTTTGTTTCAGCCCCTTTGTTTCAGCCCCTCTGTTTCAGCCTCTCTGTTTCTCGCCCTCTGTTTCAGCCCCTCTGTTTCTCGCCCTCTGTTTCAGCCCCTCTGTTTCTCGCCCTCTGTTTCAGCCCCTCTGTTTCAGCCCCTCTGTTTCATCCCCTCTATTTCAGCTCCTCTGTTTCTCCCTCTCTGTTTCAGCCCCTCTGTTTCAGCCCCTCTGTTTCAGCCCCTCTGTTTCTCCCCCAGTTTCAGCCCCTCTGTTTCTCGCCCACTGTTTCAGCCCCTCTGTTTCTCGCCCTCTGTTTCAGCCCCTCTGTTTCTCGCCCTCTGTTTCAGCACCTCTATTTCTCGCCCTCTGTTTCAGCCCCTCTATTTTAGCCCCACTGTTTCAGCCCCTTTGTTTCAACCACTCTGTTTCTCGCCCTCTCTTTCAGCCGCTCTGTTTCTGGCCCTCTGTTTCAGCCCCTCTGTTTCTCGCTCACTGTTTCAGCCCCTCTGTTTCCGCCCCTCTGTATCAGACCCTCTGTTTCAGCCCCTCTGTTTCTCGCCCTCTGTTTCAGCCCCTCTGTTTCTTGCCCTCTGTTTCAGCCACTCTGTTTCTCGCTCTCTGTTTCAGCCACTCTGTTTCTCGCCCTCTGTTTCAGCCCCTCTGTTTCAGCCCCTCTGTTTCAGTCCCTCTGTTTCAGCCCCTCTGTTTCTCGCCCTCTGTTTCATCCCCTCTGTTTCTCGCCCTGTGTTTCAGCCTCTCTGTTTCTCGCCCTCTGTTTCAGCCCCACTGTTTCAGCCCCTCTGTTTCAGCCCCTCTGTTTCAGCCCCTCTGTTTCTCGCCCTCTGTTTCAGCCCCTCTGTTTCTCGCCCTCTGTATCAGCCGCTTTGTATCAGCCCCTTTGTTTCAGCCCCTCTTTTTCAGCCCCTCTGTTTCACGCCCTCTGTTTCTCGCCCTCTGTTTAAGCCCCTCTGTTTCTCGCCCTCTGTTTCAGCCCCTCTGTTTCAGCCCATCTGATTCAGCCCGTCTGATTCAGCCCCTCTGTTTCTCGCCCTCTGTTTCAGCCACACTGTTTCAGCCCCTCTGTTTCTTGACCTCTGTTTCAGCCTCTCTGTTTCTCGCCCTCTGTTTCAGCCCCTCTGTTTCTCGCCCTCTGTTTCAGCCCCTCTGTTTCTCGCCCTCTGTTTCAGTCCCTCTGTTTCGCGCTCTCTGTTTCAGCCCCTTTGTTTCAGTCCCTCTGTTTCTCGCCCTCTGTTTCTGCCCGTCTGTTTCTCGCCCTCTGTTTCAGCCCCTCTGTTTCAGACCCTCTGTTTCAGTCCCTCTGTTTCTCGCCCTCTGTTTCAGCCCCTCTGTTTCTCGCCCTCTGTTTCAGCCCCTCTGTTTCTCGCCCTCTGTTTCAGCCCCTCTGTTTCAGCCCCTCTGTTTCAGCCCCTCTGTTTCAGCCCCTCTGTTTCTCGCCCTCTGTTTCAGCCCCTCTGTTTATTGCCCTCTGTTTCAGCCCCTCTGTTTCTCGCCCTCTGTTTCAGCCCCTCTGTTTCAGCCCCTCTGTTTCAGCCCCTCTGTTTCAGCCCCTCTGTTTCTCGCCCTCTGTTTCAGCCCCTCTGTTTATTGCCCTCTGTTTCAGCCTCTCTGTTTCTCGCCCTCTGTTTCAGCCCCTCTGTTTCAGCCTCTCTGATTCAGCTCCTCTGTTTCAGCCCCTCTGTTTCTCGCTCTCTGTTTCAGCCACTCTGATTCAGCCCCTCTGTTTCAGACCCTCTGATTCAGCCCCTCTGTTTCAGCCCCTCTATTTCAGCCCCTCTGTTTCAGCCCCTCTGTTTCAGCCCCTCTGTTTCAGGCTCTCTGTTTCAGCCCGTCTGTTTCAGCCCCTCTGTTTCAGCCCCTCTGATTCAGTCCCTTAGTTTCTCGCCCTCTGTTTCATCCCCTCTGTTTCTCGCCCTGTTTTTCAGCCTCTCTGTTTCTCGCCCTCTGTTTCAGCCCCTCTGTTTCAGCCCCTCTGTTTCAGGCTCTCTGTTTCAGCCCGTCTGTTTCAGCCCCTCTGATTCAGCCCCTCTGTTTCTCGCCCTCTGTTTCAGCTCCTCTGTTTCAGCCCCTCTGATTCAGCCCCTCTGATTCAGCCCCTCTGATTCAGCCCCTCTGTTTCTGCCCCTCTGTTTCAGCCCCTCTGTTTCAGCCCCTCTGTTTCAGCCCCTTTGTTTCAGTCCCTCTGTTTCTCGCCCTCTGTTTCTGCCCGTCTGTTTCTCGCCCTCTGTTTCAGCCCCTCTGTTTCAGACCCTCTGTTTCAGTCCCTCTGTTTCTCGCCCTCTGTTTCTCGCCCTCTGTTTCAGCCCCTCTGTTTCTCGCCCTCTGTTTCAGCCACACTGTTTCAGCCCCTCTGTTTCTTGACCTCTGTTTCAGCCTCTTTTTTTCTCGCCCTCTGTTTCAGCCCCTCTGTTTCTCGCCCTCTGTTTCAGCCCCTCTGTTTCTCGCCCTCTGTTTCAGCCCCTCTGTTTCAGCCCCTCTGTTTCAGCCCCTCTGTTTCAGCCCCTCTGTTTCTCGCCCTCTGTTTCAGCCCCTCTGTTTCTTGCCCTCTGTTTCAGCCCCTCTGTTTCTCGCCCTCTGTTTCAGCCTCTCTGTTTCTCGCCCTCTGTTTCAGCCCCTCTGTTTCAGCCCCTCTGATTCAGCCCCTCTGTTTCAGCCCCTCTGTTTCTCGCCCTCTGTTTCAGCCCCTCTGTTTCAGCCCCTCTGTTTCTCGCCCTCTGTTTCAGCCCCTCTGATTCAGCCCCTCTGTTTCAGCCCCTCTGTTTCAGCCTCTCTGTTTCTCGCCCTCTGTTTCAGCCCCTCTGTTTCTCGCCCTCTGTTTCAGCCCCTCTGTTTCTCGCCCTCTGTTTCAGCCCCTCTGTTTCAGTCCCTCTGTTTCATCCCCTCTATTTCAGCTCCTCTGTTTCTCCCTCTCTGTTTCAGACCCTCTGTTTCAGCCCCTCTGTTTCAGCCCCTCTGTTTCTCCCCCTGTTTCAGCCCCTCTGTTTCTCGCCCACTGTTTCAGCCCCTCTGTTTCTCGCCCTCTGTTTCAGCCCCTCTGTTTCTCGCCCTCTGTTTCAGCACCTCTATTTCTCGCCCTCTGTTTCAGCCCCTCTATTTTAGCCCCACTGTTTCAGCCCCTTTGTTTCAACCACTCTGTTTCTCGCCCTCTCTTTCAGCCGCTCTGTTTCTGGCCCTCTGTTTCAGCCCCTCTGTTTCTCGCTCACTGTTTCAGCCCCTCTGTTTCCGCCCCTCTGTATCAGCCCCTCTGTTTCAGCCCCTCTGTTTCTCGCCCTCTGTTTCAGCCCCTCTGTTTCTTGCCCTCTGTTTCAGCCACTCTGTTTCTCGCTCTCTGTTTCAGCCACTCTGTTTCTCGCCCTCTGTTTCAGCCCCTCTGTTTCAGCCCCTCTGTTTCAGTCCCTCTGTTTCAGCCCCTCTGTTTCTCGCCCTCTGTTTCATCCCCTCTGTTTCTCGCCCTGTGTTTCAGCCTCTCTGTTTCTCGCCCTCTGTTTCAGCCCCACTGTTTCAGCCCCTCTGTTTCAGCCCCTCTGTTTCAGCCCCTCTGTTTCTCGCCCTCTGTTTCAGCCCCTCTGTTTCTCGCCCTCTGTATCAGCCGCTTTGTTTCAGCCCCTTTGTTTCAGCCCCTCTGTTTCAGCCTCTCTGTTTCTCGCCCTCTGTTTCAGCCCCTCTGTTTCTCGCCCTCTGTTTCAGCCCCTCTGTTTCTCGCCCTCTGTTTCAGCCCCTCTGTTTCAGCCCCTCTGTTTCATACCCCTCTATTTCAGCTCCTCTGTTTCTCCCTCTCTGTTTCAGCCCCTCTGTTTCAGCCCCTCTGTTTCAGCCCCTCTGTTTCTCCCCCTGTTTCAGCCCCTCTGTTTCTCGCCCACTGTTTCAGCCCCTCTGTTTCTCGCCCTCTGTTTCAGCCCCTCTGTTTCTCGCCCTCTGTTTCAGCACCTCTATTTCTCGCCCTCTGTTTCAGCCCCTCTATTTTAGCCCCACTGTTTCAGCCCCTTTGTTTCAACCACTCTGTTTCTCGCCCTCTCTTTCAGCCGCTCTGTTTCTGGCCCTCTGTTTCAGCCCCTCTGTTTCTCGCTCACTGTTTCAGCCCCTCTGTTTCCGCCCCTCTGTATCAGCCCCTCTGTTTCAGCCCCTCTGTTTCTCGCCCTCTGTTTCAGCCCCTCTGTTTCTTGCCCTCTGTTTCAGCCACTCTGTTTCTCGCTCTCTGTTTCAGCCACTCTGTTTCTCGCCCTCTGTTTCAGCCCCTCTGTTTCAGCCCCTCTGTTTCAGTCCCTCTGTTTCAGCCCCTCTGTTTCTCGCCCTCTGTTTCATCCCCTCTGTTTCTCGCCCTGTGTTTCAGCCTCTCTGTTTCTCGCCCTCTGTTTCAGCCCCACTGTTTCAGCCCCTCTGTTTCAGCCCCTCTGTTTCAGCCCTTCTGTTTCTCGCCCTCTGTTTCAGCCCCTCTGTTTCTCGCCCTCTGTATCAGCCGCTTTGTTTCAGCCCCTTTGTTTCAGCCCCTCTTTTTCAGCCCCTCTGTTTCACGCCCTCTGTTTCTCGCCCTCTGTTTAAGCCCCTCTGTTTCTCGCCCTCTGTTTCAGCCCCTCTGTTTCAGCCCATCTGATTCAGCCCGTCTGATTCAGCCCCTCTGTTTCTCGCCCTCTGTTTCAGCCACACTGTTTCAGCCCCTCTGTTTCTTGACCTCTGTTTCAGCCTCTCTGTTTCTCGCCCTCTGTTTCAGCCCCTCTGTTTCTCGCCCTCTGTTTCAGCCCCTCTGTTTCTCGCCCTCTGTTTCAGTCCCTCTGTTTCGCGCTCTCTGTTTCAGCCCCTTTGTTTCAGTCCCTCTGTTTCTCGCCCTCTGTTTCTGCCTGTCTGTTTCTCGCCCTCTGTTTCAGCCCCTCTGTTTCAGACCCTCTGTTTCAGTCCCTCTGTTTCTCGCCCTCTGTTTCAGCCCCTCTGTTTCTCGCCCTCTGTTTCAGCCCCTCTGTTTCTCGCCCTCTGTTTCAGCCCCTCTGTTTCAGCCCCTCTGTTTCAGCCCCTCTGTTTCAGCCCCTCTGTTTCTCGCCCTCTGTTTCAGCCCCTCTGTTTATTGCCCTCTGTTTCAGCCCCTCTGTTTCTCGCACTCTGTTTCAGCCTCTCTGTTTCTCGCCCTCTGTTTCAGCCCCTCTGTTTCAGCCTCTCTGATTCAGCTCCTCTGTTTCAGCCCCTCTGTTTCTCGCCCTCTGTTTCAGCCCCTCTGATTCAGCCCCTCTGTTTCAGACCCTCTGATTCAGCCCCTCTGTTTCAGCCCCTCTATTTCAGCCCCTCTGTTTCAGCCCCTCTGTTTCAGCCCCTCTGTTTCAGGCTCTCTGTTTCAGCCCGTCTGTTTCAGCCCCTCTGTTTCAGCCCCTCTGATTCAGTCCCTTAGTTTCTCGCCCTCTGTTTCATCCCCTCTGTTTCTCGCCCTGTTTTTCAGCCTCTCTGTTTCTCGCCCTCTGTTTCAGCCCCTCTGTTTCAGCCCCTCTGTTTCAGGCTCTCTGTTTCAGCCCGTCTGTTTCAGCCCCTCTGATTCAGCCCCTCTGTTTCTCGCCCTCTGTTTCAGCTCCTCTGTTTCAGCCCCTCTGATTCAGCCCCTCTGATTCAGCCCCTCTGATTCAGCCCCTCTGTTTCTGCCCCTCTGTTTCAGCCCCTCTGTTTCAGCCCCTCTGTTTCTTGCTCTCTGTTTCAGCCCCTCTGTTTCAGCCCCTCTGTTTCAGCCCCTCCGATTCAGCCCCTCTGTTTCAGCCCCTCTGTTTCTGCCCCCTCTGTTTCAGCCCCTCTGTTTCTCGCCCTCTGTTTCAGCGCCTCTGTATCAGCCCCTCTGTTTCAGCCCCTCTGTTTCTCGCCCTCTGTTTCAGCCCCTCTGTTTCAGCCCCTCTGTTTCTCGCCCTCTGTTTCTGCCCCTCTGTTTCTCGCCCTCTGTTTCAGCCCCTCTGTTTCTCGCCTTCTGTTTCAGCCCCTCTGATTCAGCCCCTCTGTTTCAGCCCCTTTGATTCAGCCCCTCTGATTCAGCCCCTCTGTTTCTCGCCCTCTGTTTCAGCCCCTCTGTTTCAGCCCTTCTGTTTCAGACACTCGGTTTCAGCCCCTCTGTTTCTTGCCCTCTGTTTCAGCCACTCTGTTTCTCGCCCTCTGTTTCAGCCCCTCTGTTTCTCGCCCTCTGTTTCAGCCCTTCGGTTTCGCATCTCTGGTTCAGCCCCTCTGTTTCAGCCCCTCTGTTTCTCGCCCTCTGTTTCTGCTTCTCTGTTTCTCGCCCTCTGTTTCAGCCCCTCTGTTTCAGCCCCTCTGTTTCAGCCCCTCTGTTTCAGCCCCTCTGTTTCTCGCCCTCTGTTTCTGCCCCTCTGTTTCTCGCCCTCTGTTTCAGCCCCTCTGTTTCTCGCCTTCTGTTTCAGCCCCTCTGATTCAGCCCCGCTGTTTCAGCCCCTTTGATTCAGCCCCTCTGATTCAGCCCCTCTGTTTCTCGCCCTCTGTTTCAGCCCCTCTGTTTCAGCCCTTCTGTTTCAGACACTCGGTTTCAGCCCCTCTGTTTCTTGCACTCTGTTTCAGCCCGTCTGTTTCAGCCCCTCTGTTTCAGCCCCTCTGTTTCTCGCCCTCTGTTTCAGCCCCTCGGTTTCGCACTCTCTGGTTCAGCCCCTCTGTTTCAGCCCCTCTGTTTCTCGCCCTCTGTTTCTGCTCCTCTGTTTCTCGCCCTCTGTTTCAGCCCCTCTGTTTCTCGCCCTCTGTTTCAGCCCCTCTGATTCAGCCCCTCTGAATCAGCCCCTCTGTTTCAGCCCCTCTGTTTCAGCCCCTCTGTTTCTCGCCCTCTGTTTCAGCCCCTCTGTTTCTCACCCACTGTTTCAGCACCTCTGTTTCAGCCCCTCTGTTTCTCGCCCTCTGTTTCAGCCCCTCTGTTTCTCGCCCTCTGTTTCAGCCCCTCTGATTCAGACCCTCTGTTTCTCTCCCTCTGTTTCAGCCCCTCTGTTTCTCGCCATCTGTTTCAGCCCCTCTGTTTCTCGCCCTCTGTTTCAGCCCCTCTGTTTCAGCCCCTCGGTTTCTCGCCCTCTGTTTCAGCCCCTCTGTTTCTCGCCCTCTGTTTCAGCCTCTCTGTTTCAGCCCCTCTGATTCTGCCCCTCTGTTTCAGCCCCTCTGTTTCTTGCCCTCTGTTTCAGCCCCTCTGTTTCAGCCCTTCTGTTTCAGACACTCGGTTTCAGCCCCTCTGTTTCTTGCCCTCTGTTTAAGCCCCTCTGTTTCTCGCCCTCTGTTTCAGCCCCTCTGTTTCTCGCCCTCTGTTTCAGCCCTTCGGTTTCGCACTCTCTGGTTCAGCCCCTCTGTTTCTCGCCCTCTGTTTCAGCCTCTCTGTTTCAGCCCCTCTGATTCAGCCCCTCTGTTTCAGCCCCTCTGTTTCTTGCCCTCTGTTTCAGCCCCTCTGTTTCAGCCCTTCTGTTTCAGACACTCGGTTTCAGCCCCTCTGTTTCTTGCCCTCTGTTTCAGCCCCTCTGTTTCTCGCCCTCTGTTTCAGCCCCTCTGTTTCTCGCCCTCTGTTTCAGCCCTTCGGTTTCGCACTCTCTGGTTCAGCCCCTCTGTTTCAGCCCCTCTGTTTCTCGCCCTCTGTTTCTGCTCCTCTGTTTCTCGCCCTCTGTTTCAGCCCCTCTGTTTCAGCCCCTCTGTTTCAGCCCCTCTGTTTCTCGCCCTCTGTTTCAGCCCCTCTGTTTCAGCCCCTCTGTTTCTCGCCCTCTGTTTCTGCCCCTCTGTTTCTCGCCCTCTGTTTCAGCCCCTCTGTTTCTCGCCTTCTGTTTCAGCCCCTCTGATTCAGCCCCTCTGTTTCAGCCCCTTTGATTCAGCCCCTCTGATTCAGCCCCTCTTTTTCTCGCCCTCTGTTTCAGCCCCTCTGTTTCAGCCCTTCTGTTTCAGACACTCGGTTTCAGCCCCTCTGTTTCTTGCCCTCTGTTTCAGCCCGTCTGTTTCAGCCCCTCTGTTTCAGCCCCTCTGTTTCTCGCCCTCTGTTTCAGCCCTTCGGTTTCGCACTCTCTGGTTCAGCCCCTCTGTTTCAGTCCCTCTGTTTCTCGCCCTCTGTTTCAGCCCCTCTGTTTCTCGCCCTCTGTTTCAGCCCCTCTGTTTCTCGCCCTCTGTTTCAGCCCCTCTGTTTCAGCCCCTCTGTTTCAGCCCCTCTGTTTCAGCCCCTCTGTTTCTCGCCCTCTGTTTCAGCCCCTCTGTTTATTGCCCTCTGTTTCAGCCCCTCTGTTTCTCGCACTCTGTTTCAGCCTCTCTGTTTCTCGCCCTCTGTTTCAGCCCCTCTGTTTCAGCCTCTCTGATTCAGCTCCTCTGTTTCAGCCCCTCTGTTTCTCGCCCTCTGTTTCAGCCCCTCTGATTCAGCCCCTCTGTTTCAGACCCTCTGATTCAGCCCCTCTGTTTCAGCCCCTCTATTTCAGCCCCTCTGTTTCAGCCCCTCTGTTTCAGCCCCTCTGTTTCAGGCTCTCTGTTTCAGCCCGTCTGTTTCAGCCCCTCTGTTTCAGCCCCTCTGATTCAGTCCCTTAGTTTCTCGCCCTCTGTTTCATCCCCTCTGTTTCTCGCCCTGTTTTTCAGCCTCTCTGTTTCTCGCCCTCTGTTTCAGCCCCTCTGTTTCAGCCCCTCTGTTTCAGGCTCTCTGTTTCAGCCCGTCTGTTTCAGCCCCTCTGATTCAGCCCCTCTGTTTCTCGCCCTCTGTTTCAGCTCCTCTGTTTCAGCCCCTCTGATTCAGCCCCTCTGATTCAGCCCCTCTGATTCAGCCCCTCTGTTTCTGCCCCTCTGTTTCAGCCCCTCTGTTTCAGCCCCTCTGTTTCAGCCCCTTTGTTTCAGTCCCTCTGTTTCTCGCCCTCTGTTTCTGCCCGTCTGTTTCTCGCCCTCTGTTTCAGCCCCTCTGTTTCAGACCCTCTGTTTCAGTCCCTCTGTTTCTCGCCCTCTGTTTCTCGCCCTCTGTTTCAGCCCCTCTGTTTCTCGCCCTCTGTTTCAGCCACACTGTTTCAGCCCCTCTGTTTCTTGACCTCTGTTTCAGCCTCTCTGTTTCTCGCCCTCTGTTTCAGCCCCTCTGTTTCTCGCCCTCTGTTTCAGCCCCTCTGTTTCTCGCCCTCTGTTTCAGCCCCTCTGTTTCAGCCCCTCTGTTTCAGCCCCTCTGTTTCAGCCCCTCTGTTTCTCGCCCTCTGTTTCAGCCCCTCTGTTTCTTGCCCTCTGTTTCAGCCCCTCTGTTTCTCGCCCTCTGTTTCAGCCTCTCTGTTTCTCGCCCTCTGTTTCAGCCCCTCTGTTTCAGCCCCTCTGATTCAGCCCCTCTGTTTCAGCCCCTCTGTTTCTCGCCCTCTGTTTCAGCCCCTCTGTTTCAGCCCCTCTGTTTCTCGCCCTCTGTTTCAGCCCCTCTGATTCAGCCCCTCTGTTTCAGCCCCTCTGTTTCAGCCTCTCTGTTTCTCGCCCTCTGTTTCAGCCCCTCTGTTTCTCGCCCTCTGTTTCAGCCCCTCTGTTTCTCGCCCTCTGTTTCAGCCCCTCTGTTTCAGCCCCTCTGTTTCATCCCCTCTATTTCAGCTCCTCTGTTTCTCCCTCTCTGTTTCAGCCCCTCTGTTTCAGCCCCTCTGTTTCAGCCCCTCTGTTTCTCCCCCTGTTTCAGCCCCTCTGTTTCTCGCCCACTGTTTCAGCCCCTCTGTTTCTCGCCCTCTGTTTCAGCCCCTCTGTTTCTCGCCCTCTGTTTCAGCACCTCTATTTCTCGCCCTCTGTTTCAGCCCCTCTATTTTAGCCCCACTGTTTCAGCCCCTTTGTTTCAACCACTCTGTTTCTCGCCCTCTCTTTCAGCCGCTCTGTTTCTGGCCCTCTGTTTCAGCCCCTCTGTTTCTCGCTCACTGTTTCAGCCCCTCTGTTTCCGCCCCTCTGTATCAGCCCCTCTGTTTCAGCCCCTCTGTTTCTCGCCCTCTGTTTCAGCCCCTCTGTTTCTTGCCCTCTGTTTCAGCCACTCTGTTTCTCGCTCTCTGTTTCAGCCACTCTGTTTCTCGCCCTCTGTTTCAGCCCCTCTGTTTCAGCCCCTCTGTTTCAGTCCCTCTGTTTCAGCCCCTCTGTTTCTCGCCCTCTGTTTCATCCCCTCTGTTTCTCGCCCTGTGTTTCAGCCTCTCTGTTTCTCGCCCTCTGTTTCAGCCCCACTGTTTCAGCCCCTCTGTTTCAGCCCCTCTGTTTCAGCCCCTCTGTTTCTCGCCCTCTGTTTCAGCCCCTCTGTTTCTCGCCCTCTGTATCAGCCGCTTTGTTTCAGCCCCTTTGTTTCAGCCCCTCTGTTTCAGCCTCTCTGTTTCTCGCCCTCTGTTTCAGCCCCTCTGTTTCTCGCCCTCTGTTTCAGCCCCTCTGTTTCTCGCCCTCTGTTTCAGCCCCTCTGTTTCAGCCCCTCTGTTTCATCCCCTCTATTTCAGCTCCTCTGTTTCTCCCTCTCTGTTTCAGCCCCTCTGTTTCAGCCCCTCTGTTTCAGCCCCTCTGTTTCTCCCCCTGTTTCAGCCCCTCTGTTTCTCGCCCACTGTTTCAGCCCCTCTGTTTCTCGCCCTCTGTTTCAGCCCCTCTGTTTCTCGCCCTCTGTTTCAGCACCTCTATTTCTCGCCCTCTGTTTCAGCCCCTCTATTTTAGCCCCACTGTTTCAGCCCCTTTGTTTCAACCACTCTGTTTCTCGCCCTCTCTTTCAGCCGCTCTGTTTCTGGCCCTCTGTTTCAGCCCCTCTGTTTCTCGCTCACTGTTTCAGCCCCTCTGTTTCCGCCCCTCTGTATCAGCCCCTCTGTTTCAGCCCCTCTGTTTCTCGCCCTCTGTTTCAGCCCCTCTGTTTCTTGCCCTCTGTTTCAGCCACTCTGTTTCTCGCTCTCTGTTTCAGCCACTCTGTTTCTCGCCCTCTGTTTCAGCCCCTCTGTTTCAGCCCCTCTGTTTCAGTCCCTCTGTTTCAGCCCCTCTGTTTCTCGCCCTCTGTTTCATCCCCTCTGTTTCTCGCCCTGTGTTTCAGCCTCTCTGTTTCTCGCCCTCTGTTTCAGCCCCACTGTTTCAGCCCCTCTGTTTCAGCCCCTCTGTTTCAGCCCCTCTGTTTCTCGCCCTCTGTTTCAGCCCCTCTGTTTCTCGCCCTCTGTATCAGCCGCTTTGTTTCAGCCCCTTTGTTTCAGCCCCTCTTTTTCAGCCCCTCTGTTTCACGCCCTCTGTTTCTCGCCCTCTGTTTAAGCCCCTCTGTTTCTCGCCCTCTGTTTCAGCCCCTCTGTTTCAGCCCATCTGATTCAGCCCGTCTGATTCAGCCCCTCTGTTTCTCGCCCTCTGTTTCAGCCACACTGTTTCAGCCCCTCTGTTTCTTGACCTCTGTTTCAGCCTCTCTGTTTCTCGCCCTCTGTTTCAGCCCCTCTGTTTCTCGCCCTCTGTTTCAGCCCCTCTGTTTCTCGCCCTCTGTTTCAGTCCCTCTGTTTCGCGCTCTCTGTTTCAGCCCCTTTGTTTCAGTCCCTCTGTTTCTCGCCCTCTGTTTCTGCCCGTCTGTTTCTCGCCCTCTGTTTCAGCCCCTCTGTTTCAGACCCTCTTTTTCAGTCCCTCTGTTTCTCGCCCTCTGTTTCAGCCCCTCTGTTTCTCGCCCTCTGTTTCAGCCCCTCTGTTTCTCGCCCTCTGTTTCAGCCCCTCTGTTTCAGCCCCTCTGTTTCAGCCCCTCTGTTTCAGCCCCTCTGTTTCTCGCCCTCTGTTTCAGCCCCTCTGTTTATTGCCCTCTGTTTCAGCCCCTCTGTTTCTCGCACTCTGTTTCAGCCTCTCTGTTTCTCGCCCTCTGTTTCAGCCCCTCTGTTTCAGCCTCTCTGATTCAGCTCCTCTGTTTCAGCCCCTCTGTTTCTCGCCCTCTGTTTCAGCCCCTCTGATTCAGCCCCTCTGTTTCAGACCCTCTGATTCAGCCCCTCTGTTTCAGCCCCTCTATTTCAGCCCCTCTGTTTCAGCCCCTCTGTTTCAGCCCCTCTGTTTCAGGCTCTCTGTTTCAGCCCGTCTGTTTCAGCCCCTCTGTTTCAGCCCCTCTGATTCAGTCCCTTAGTTTCTCGCCCTCTGTTTCATCCCCTCTGTTTCTCGCCCTGTTTTTCAGCCTCTCTGTTTCTCGCCCTCTGTTTCAGCCCCTCTGTTTCAGCCCCTCTGTTTCAGGCTCTCTGTTTCAGCCCGTCTGTTTCAGCCCCTCTGATTCAGCCCCTCTGTTTCTCGCCCTCTGTTTCAGCTCCTCTGTTTCAGCCCCTCTGATTCAGCCCCTCTGATTCAGCCCCTCTGATTCAGCCCCTCTGTTTCTGCCCCTCTGTTTCAGCCCCTCTGTTTCAGCCCCTCTGTTTCTTGCTCTCTGTTTCAGCCCCTCTGTTTCAGCCCCTCTGTTTCAGCCCCTCCGATTCAGCCCCTCTGTTTCAGCCCCTCTGTTTCTGCCCCCTCTGTTTCAGCCCCTCTGTTTCTCGCCCTCTGTTTCAGCGCCTCTGTATCAGCCCCTCTGTTTCAGCCCCTCTGTTTCTCGCCCTCTGTTTCAGCCCCTCTGTTTCAGCCCCTCTGTTTCTCGCCCTCTGTTTCTGCCCCTCTGTTTCTCGCCCTCTGTTTCAGCCCCTCTGTTTCTCGCCTTCTGTTTCAGCCCCTCTGATTCAGCCCCTCTGTTTCAGCCCCTTTGATTCAGCCCCTCTGATTCAGCCCCTCTGTTTCTCGCCCTCTGTTTCAGCCCCTCTGTTTCAGCCCTTCTGTTTCAGACACTCGGTTTCAGCCCCTCTGTTTCTTGCCCTCTGTTTCAGCCACTCTGTTTCTCGCCCTCTGTTTCAGCCCCTCTGTTTCTCGCCCTCTGTTTCAGCCCTTCGGTTTCGCATCTCTGGTTCAGCCCCTCTGTTTCAGCCCCTCTGTTTCTCGCCCTCTGTTTCTGCTTCTCTGTTTCTCGCCCTCTGTTTCAGCCCCTCTGTTTCAGCCCCTCTGTTTCAGCCCCTCTGTTTCAGCCCCTCTGTTTCTCGCCCTCTGTTTCTGCCCCTCTGTTTCTCGCCCTCTGTTTCAGCCCCTCTGTTTCTCGCCTTCTGTTTCAGCCCCTCTGATTCAGCCCCGCTGTTTCAGCCCCTTTGATTCAGCCCCTCTGATTCAGCCCCTCTGTTTCTCGCCCTCTGTTTCAGCCCCTCTGTTTCAGCCCTTCTGTTTCAGACACTCGGTTTCAGCCCCTCTGTTTCTTGCACTCTGTTTCAGCCCGTCTGTTTCAGCCCCTCTGTTTCAGCCCCTCTGTTTCTCGCCCTCTGTTTCAGCCCCTCGGTTTCGCACTCTCTGGTTCAGCCCCTCTGTTTCAGCCCCTCTGTTTCTCGCCCTCTGTTTCTGCTCCTCTGTTTCTCGCCCTCTGTTTCAGCCCCTCTGTTTCTCGCCCTCTGTTTCAGCCCCTCTGATTCAGCCCCTCTGAATCAGCCCCTCTGTTTCAGCCCCTCTGTTTCAGCCCCTCTGTTTCTCGCCCTCTGTTTCAGCCCCTCTGTTTCTCACCCACTGTTTCAGCACCTCTGTTTCAGCCCCTCTGTTTCTCGCCCTCTGTTTCAGCCCCTCTGTTTCTCGCCCTCTGTTTCAGCCCCTCTGATTCAGACCCTCTGTTTCTCTCCCTCTGTTTCAGCCCCTCTGTTTCTCGCCATCTGTTTCAGCCCCTCTGTTTCTCGCCCTCTGTTTCAGCCCCTCTGTTTCAGCCCCTCGGTTTCTCGCCCTCTGTTTCAGCCCCTCTGTTTCTCGCCCTCTGTTTCAGCCTCTCTGTTTCAGCCCCTCTGATTCTGCCCCTCTGTTTCAGCCCCTCTGTTTCTTGCCCTCTGTTTCAGCCCCTCTGTTTCAGCCCTTCTGTTTCAGACACTCGGTTTCAGCCCCTCTGTTTCTTGCCCTCTGTTTCAGCCCCTCTGTTTCTCGCCCTCTGTTTCAGCCCCTCTGTTTCTCGCCCTCTGTTTCAGCCCTTCGGTTTCGCACTCTCTGGTTCAGCCCCTCTGTTTCTCGCCCTCTGTTTCAGCCTCTCTGTTTCAGCCCCTCTGATTCAGCCCCTCTGTTTCAGCCCCTCTGTTTCTTGCCCTCTGTTTCAGCCCCTCTGTTTCAGCCCTTCTGTTTCAGACACTCGGTTTCAGCCCCTCTGTTTCTTGCCCTCTGTTTCAGCCCCTCTGTTTCTCGCCCTCTGTTTCAGCCCCTCTGTTTCTCGCCCTCTGTTTCAGCCCTTCGGTTTCGCACTCTCTGGTTCAGCCCCTCTGTTTCAGCCCCTCTGTTTCTCGCCCTCTGTTTCTGCTCCTCTGTTTCTCGCCCTCTGTTTCAGCCCCTCTGTTTCAGCCCCTCTGTTTCAGCCCCTCTGTTTCTCGCCCTCTGTTTCAGCCCCTCTGTTTCAGCCCCTCTGTTTCTCGCCCTCTGTTTCTGCCCCTCTGTTTCTCGCCCTCTGTTTCAGCCCCTCTGTTTCTCGCCTTCTGTTTCAGCCCCTCTGATTCAGCCCCTCTGTTTCAGCCCCTTTGATTCAGCCCCTCTGATTCAGCCCCTCTTTTTCTCGCCCTCTGTTTCAGCCCCTCTGTTTCAGCCCTTCTGTTTCAGACACTCGGTTTCAGCCCCTCTGTTTCTTGCCCTCTGTTTCAGCCCCTCTGAATCAGCCCCTCTGTTTCAGCCCCTCTGTTTCTCGCCCTCTGTTTCAGCCCTTCGGTTTCGCACTCTCTGGTTCAGCCCCTCTGTTTCAGCCCCTCTGTTTCTCGCACTCTGTTTCTGCTCCTCTGTTTCTCACCCTCTGTTTCAGCCCCTCTGTTTCTCGCCCTCTGTTTCAGCCCCTCTGATTCAGCCCCTCTGTTTCAGCCCCTCTGAATCAGCCCCTCTGTTTCAGCCCCTCTGTTTCAGCCCCTCTGTTTCTCGCCCTCTGTTTCAGCCCTTCTGTTTCTCACCCTCTGTTTCAGCACCTCGGTTTCAGCCCCTCTGTTTCTCGCCCTCTGTTTCAGCCCCTCTGTTTCTCGCCCTCTGTTTCAGCCCCTCTGATTCAGACCCTCTGTTTCTCTCCCTCTGTTTCAGCCCCTCTGTTTCTCGCCATCTGTTTCAGCCCCTCTGTTTCTCGCCCTCTGTTTCAGCCCCTCTGTTTCAGCCCCTCTGTTTCAGCCCCTCTGTTTCTCGCCCTCTGTTTCAGCCCCTCTGTTTCTCGCCCTCTGTTTCAGCCCCTCTGTTTCAGAACCTCTGTTTCAGTCCCTCTGTTTCTCGCCCTCTGTTTCAGTCCCTCTGTTTCTCGCCCTCTGTTTCAGCCCCTCTGTTTCTCGCCCTCTGTTTCAGCCCCTCTGTTTCAGCCCCTCTGTTTCAGCCCCTTTGTTTCAGCCCCTCTGTTTCTCGCCCTCTGTTTCAGCCCCTCTGTTTCTTGCCCTCTGTTTCAGCCCCTCTGTTTCTCGCCCTCTGTTTCAGCCTCTCTGTTTCTCGCCCTCTGTTTCAGCCCCTCTGTTTCAGCCTCTCTGATTCAGCCCCTCTGTTTCAGCCCCTCTGTTTCTCGCCCTCTGTTTCAGCCCCTCTGATTCAGCCCCTCTGTTTCAGACCCTCTGATTCAGCCCCTCTGTTTCAGCCCCTCTATTTCAGCCCCTCTGTTTCTGCCCCTCTGTTTCAGCCCCTCTGTTTCAGGCTCTCTGTTTCAGCCCGTCAGTTTCAGCCCCTCTGTTTCAGCCCCTCTGATTCAGTCCCTTAGTTTCTCGCCCTCTGTTTCATCCCCTCTGTTTCTCGCCCTGTTTTTCAGCCTCTCTGTTTCTCGCCCTCTGTTTCAGCCCCTCTGTTTCAGCCCCTCTGTTTCAGGCTCTCTGTTTCAGCCCGTCTGTTTCAGCCCCTCTGATTCAGCCCCTCTGTTTCTCGCCCTCTGTTTCAGCTCCTCTGTTTCAGCCCCTCTGATTCAGCCCCTCTGATTCAGCCCCTCTGATTCAGCCCCTCTGTTTCTGCCCCTCGGTTTCAGACCCTCTGTTTCAGCCCCTCTGTTTCATGCCCTCTGTTTCAGCCCCTCTGTTTCAGCCCCTCTGTTTCAGCCCCTCCGATTCAGCCCCTCTGTTTCAGCCCCTCTGTTTCTGCCCCCTCTGTTTCAGCCCCTCTGTTTCTCGCCCTTTGTTTCAGCCCCTCTGTTTCTCGCCCTCTGTTTCAGCCCCTCTGTTTCAGCCCCTCTGTTTCAGCCCCTCTGTTTCTCGCCCTCTGTTTCAGCCCCTCTGTTTCAGCCCCTCTGTTTCTCGCCCTCTGTTTCTGCCCCTCTGTTTCTCGCTCTCTGTTTCAGCCACTCTGTTTCTCGCCCTCTGTTTCAGCCCCTCTGTTTCAGCCCCTCTGTTTCAGTCCCTCTGTTTCAGCCCCTCTGTTTCTCGCCCTCTGTTTCATCCCCTCTGTTTCTCGCCCTGTGTTTCAGCCTCTCTGTTTCTCGCCCTCTGTTTCAGCCCCACTGTTTCAGCCCCTCTGTTTCAGCCCCTCTGTTTCAGCCCCTCTGTTTCTCGCCCTCTGTTTCAGCCCCTCTGTTTCTCGCCCTCTGTATCAGCCGCTTTGTTTCAGCCCCTTTGTTTCAGCCCCTCTTTTTCAGCCCCTCTGTTTCACGCCCTCTGTTTCTCGCCCTCTGTTTCAGCCCCTCTGTTTCTCGCCCTCTGTTTCAGCCCCTCTGTTTCAGCCCATCTGATTCAGCCCGTCTGATTCAGCCCCTCTGTTTCTCGCCCTCTGTTTCAGCCACACTGTTTCAGCCCCTCTGATTCTTGACCTCTGTTTCAGCCTCTCTGTTTCTCGCCCTCTGTTTCAGCCCCTCTGTTTCTCGCCCTCTGTTTCAGCCCCTCTGTTTCTCGCCCTCTGTTTCAGTCCCTCTGTTTCGCGCTCTCTGTTTCAGCCCCTTTGTTTCAGTCCCTCTGTTTCGCGCTCTCTGTTTCAGCCCCTCTGTTTCAGTCCCTCTGTTTCTCGCCCTCTGTTTCTGCCCGTCTGTTTCTCACCCTCTGTTTCAGCCCCTCTGTTTCAGACCCTCTGTTTCAGTCCCTCTGTTTCTCGCCCTCTGTTTCAGCCCCTCTGTTTCTCGCCCTCTGTTTCAGCCCCTCTGTTTCTCGCCCTCTGTTTCAGCCCCTCTGTTTCAGCCCCTCTGTTTCAGCCCCTCTGTTTCTCGCCCTCTGTTTCAGCCCCTCTGTTTATTGCCCTCTGTTTCAGCCCCTCTGTTTCTCGCCCTCTGTTTCAGCCTCTCTGTTTCTCGCCCTCTGTTTCAGCCCCTCTGTTTCAGCCTCTCTGATTCAGCTCCTCTGTTTCAGCCCCTCTGTTTCTCGCCCTCTGTTTCAGCCCCTCTGATTCAGCCCCTCTCTTTCAGACCCTCTGATTCAGCCCCTCTGTTTCAGCCCTTCTATTTCAGCCCCTCTGTTTCAGCCCCTCTGTTTCAGCCCCTCTGTTTCAGGCTCTCTGTTTCAGCCCGTCTGTTTCAGCCCCTCTGTTTCAGACCCTCTGATTCAGTCCCTTAGTTTCTCGCCCTCTGTTTCATCCCCTCTGTTTCTCGCCCTGTTTTTCAGCCTCTCTGTTTCTCGCCCTCTGTTTCAGCCCCTCTGTTTCAGCCCCTCTGTTTCAGGCTCTCTGTTTCAGCCCGTCTGTTTCAGCCCCTCTGATTCAGCCCCTCTGTTTCTCGCCCTCTGTTTCAGCTCCTCTGTTTCAGCCCCTCTGATTCAGCCCCTCTGATTCAGCCCCTCTGATTCAGCCCCTCTGTTTCTGCCCCTCTGTTTCAGCCCCTCTGTTTCAGCCACTCTGTTTCTTGCTCTCTGTTTCAGCCCCTCTGTTTCAGCCCCTCTGTTTCAGCCCCTCCGATTCAGCCCCTCTGTTTCAGCCCCTCTGTTTCTGCCCCCTCTGTTTCAGCGCCTCTGTATCAGCCCCTCTGTTTCAGCCCCTCTGTTTCTCGCCCTCTGTTTCAGCCCCTCTGTTTCAGCCCCTCTGTTTCTCGCCCTCTGTTTCAGCCCCTCTGTTTCAGCCCCTCTGTTTCAGCCCCTTTGTTTCAGCCCCTCTGTTTCTCGCCCTCTGTTTCAGCCCCTCTGTTTCTTGCCCTCTGTTTCAGCCCCTCTGTTTCTCGCCCTCTGTTTCAGCCTCTCTGTTTCCCGCCCTCTGTTTCAGCCCCTCTGTTTCAGCCTCTCTGATTCAGCCCCTCTGTTTCAGCCCCTCTGTTTCTCGCCCTCTGTTTCAGCCCCTCTGATTCAGCCCCTCTGTTTCAGACCCTCTGATTCAGCCCCTCTGTTTCAGCCCCTCTATTTCAGCCCCTCTGTTTCAGCCCCTCTGTTTCAGCCCCTCTGTTTCAGGCTCTCTGTTTCAGCCCGTCTGTTTCAGCCCCTCTGTTTCAGCCCCTCTAATTCAGTCCCTTAGTTTCTCGCCCTCTGTTTCATCCCCTCTGTTTCTCGCCCTGTTTTTCAGCCTCTCTGTTTCTCGCCCTCTGTTTCAGCCCCTCTGTTTCAGCCCCTCTGTTTCAGGCTCTCTGTTTCAGCCCGTCTGTTTCAGCCCCTCTGATTCAGCCCCTCTGTTTCTCGCCCTCTGTTTCAGCTCCTCTGTTTCAGCCCCTCTGATTCAGCCCCTCTGATTCAGCCCCTCTGATTCAGCCCCTCTGTTTCTGCCCCTCGGTTTCAGCCCCTCTGTTTCAGCCCCTCTGTTTCATTCCCTCTGTTTCAGCCCCTCTGTTTCAGCCCCTCTGTTTCAGCCCCTCCGATTCAGCCCCTCTGTTTCAGCCCCTCAGTTTCTGCCCCCTCTGTTTCAGCCCCTCTGTTTCTCGCCCTTTGTTTCAGCCCCTCTGTTTCTCGCCCTCTGTTTCAGCCCCTCTGTTTCAGCCCCTCTGTTTCAGCCCCTCTGTTTCTCGCCCTCTGTTTCAGCCCCTCTGTTTCAGCCCCTCTGTTTCTCGCCCTCTGTTTCTGCCCCTCTGTTTCTCGCTCTCTGTTTCAGCCACTCTGTTTCTCGCCCTCTGTTTCAGCCCCTCTGTTTCAGCCCCTCTGTTTCAGTCCCTCTGTTTCAGCCCCTCTGTTTCTCGCCCTCTGTTTCATCCCCTCTGTTTCTCGCCCTGTGTTTCAGCCTCTCTGTTTCTCGCCCTCTGTTTCTGCTCCTCTGTTTCTCGCCCTCTGTTTCAGCCCCTCTGTTTCAGCCCCTCTGTTTCAGCCCCTCTGTTTCTCGCCCTGTTTTTCAGCCTCTCTGTTTCTCGCCCTCTGTTTCAGCCCCTCTGTTTCAGCCCCTCTGTTTCAGGCTCTCTGTTTCAGCCCGTCTGTTTCAGCCCCTCTGATTCAGCCCCTCTGTTTCTCGCCCTCTGTTTCAGCTCCTCTGTTTCAGCCCCTCTGATTCAGCCCCTCTGATTCAGCCCCTCTGATTCAGCCCCTCTGTTTCTGCCCCTCGGTTTCAGCCCCTCTGTTTCAGCCCCTCTGTTTCATGCCCTCTGTTTCAGCCCCTCTGTTTCAGCCCCTCTGTTTCAGCCCCTCCGATTCAGCCCCTCTGTTTCAGCCCCTCTGTTTCTGCCCCCTCTGTTTCAGCCCCTCTGTTTCTCGCCCTTTGTTTCAGCCCCTCTGTTTCTCGCCCTCTGTTTCAGCCCCTCTGTTTCAGCCCCTCTGTTTCAGCCCCTCTGTTTCTCGCCCTCTGTTTCAGCCCCTCTGTTTCAGCCCCTCTGTTTCTCGCCCTCTGTTTCTGCCCCTCTGTTTCTCGCTCTCTGTTTCAGCCACTCTGTTTCTCGCCCTCTGTTTCAGCCCCTCTGTTTCAGCCCCTCTGTTTCAGTCCCTCTGTTTCAGCCCCTCTGTTTCTCGCCCTCTGTTTCATCCCCTCTGTTTCTCGCCCTGTGTTTCAGCCTCTCTGTTTCTCGCCCTCTGTTTCTGCTCCTCTGTTTCTCGCCCTCTGTTTCAGCCCCTCTGTTTCAGCCCCTCTGTTTCAGCCCCTCTGTTTCTCGCCCTCTGTTTCAGCCACTCTGATTCAGCCCCTCTGTTTCAGACCCTCTGATTCAGCCCCTCTGTTTCAGCCCCTCTATTTCAGCCCCTCTGTTTCAGCCCCTCTGTTTCAGCCCCTCTGTTTCAGGCTCTCTGTTTCAGCCCGTCTGTTTCAGCCCCTCTGTTTCAGCCCCTCTGATTCAGTCCCTTAGTTTCTCGCCCTCTGTTTCATCCCCTCTGTTTCTCGCCGTGTGTTTCAGCCTCTCTGTTTCAGCCCCTCTGTTTCTGCTCCTCTGTTTCTCGCCCTCTGTTTCAGCCCCTCTGTTTCAGCCCCTCTGTTTCAGCCCCTCTGTTTCTCGCCCTGTTTTTCAGCCTCTCTGTTTCTCGCCCTCTGTTTCAGCCCCTCTGTTTCAGCCCCTCTGTTTCAGGCTCTCTGTTTCAGCCCGTCTGTTTCAGCCCCTCTGATTCAGCCCCTCTGTTTCTCGCCCTCTGTTTCAGCTCCTCTGTTTCAGCCCCTCTGATTCAGCCCCTCTGATTCAGCCCCTCTGATTCAGCCCCTCTGTTTCTGCCCCTCGGTTTCAGCCCCTCTGTTTCAGCCCCTCTGTTTCATGCCCTCTGTTTCAGCCCCTCTGTTTCAGCCCCTCTGTTTCAGCCCCTCCGATTCAGCCCCTCTGTTTCAGCCCCTCTGTTTCTGCCCCCTCTGTTTCAGCCCCTCTGTTTCTCGCCCTTTGTTTCAGCCCCTCTGTTTCTCGCCCTCTGTTTCAGCCCCTCTGTTTCAGCCCCTCTGTTTCAGCCCCTCTGTTTCTCGCCCTCTGTTTCAGCCCCTCTGTTTCTCGCTCTCTGTTTCAGCCACTCTGTTTCTCGCCCTCTGTTTCAGCCCCTCTGTTTCAGCCCCTCTGTTTCAGTCCCTCTGTTTCAGCCCCTCTGTTTCTCGCCCTCTGTTTCATCCCCTCTGTTTCTCGCCCTGTGTTTCAGCCTCTCTGTTTCTCGCCCTCTGTTTCTGCTCCTCTGTTTCTCGCCCTCTGTTTCAGCCCCTCTGTTTCAGCCCCTCTGTTTCAGCCCCTCTGTTTCAGCCCCTCTGTCTCTCGCCCTCTGTTTCAGCCCCTCTGTTTCTCGCTCTCTGTTTCAGCCACTCTGTTTCTCGCCCTCTGTTTCAGCCCCTCTGTTTCAGCCCCTCTGTTTCAGTCGCTCTGTTTCAGCCCCTCTGTTTCTCGCCCTCTGTTTCATCCCCTCTGTTTCTCGCCCTGTGTTTCAGCCTCTCTGTTTCTCGCCCTCTGTTTCTGCTCCTCTGTTTCTCGCCCTCTGTTTCAGCCCCTCTGTTTCAGACCCTCTGTTTCAGCCCCTCTGTTTCTCGCCCTCTGTTTCAGCCCCTCTGTTTCAGCCCCTCTGTTTCTCGCCCTCTGTTTCTGCCCCTCTGTTTCTCGCCCTCTGTTTCAGCCCCTCTGTTTCTCGCCTTCTGTTTCAGCCCCTCTGATTCAGCCCCTCTGTTTCAGCCCCTTTGATTCAGCCCCTCTGATTCAGCCCCTCTTTTTCTCGCCCTCTGTTTCAGCCCCTCTGTTTCAGCCCTTCTGTTTCAGACACTCGGTTTCAGCCCCTCTGTTTCTTGCCCTCTGTTTCAGCCCGTCTGTTTCAGCCCCTCTGTTTCAGACCCTCTGTTTCTCGCCCTCTGTTTCAGCCCTTCGGTTTCGCACTCTCTGGTTCAGCCCCTCTGTTTCAGCCCCTCTGTTTCTCGCCCTCTGTTTCTGCTCCTCTGTTTCTCACCCTCTGTTTCAGCCCCTCTGTTTCTCGCCCTCTGTTTCAGCCCCTCTGATTCAGCCCCTCTGTTTCAGCCCCTCTGAATCAGCCCCTCTGTTTCAGCCCCTCTGTTTCAGCACCTCTGTTTCTCGCCCTCTGTTTCAGCCACTCTGTTTCTCGCCCTCTGTTTCAGCCCCTCTGTTTCTCGCCCTCTGTTTCAGCCCCTCTGATTCAGACCCTCTGTTTCTCTCCCTCTGTTTCAGCCCCTCTGTTTCTCGCCATCTGTTTCAGCCCCTCTGTTTCTCGCCCTCTGTTTCAGCCCCTCTGTTTCAGCCCCTCTGTTTCAGCCCCTCTGTTTCTCGCCCTCTGTTTCAGCCCCTCTGTTTCTCGCCCTCTGTTTCAGCCCCTCTGTTTCAGACCCTCTGTTTCAGTCCCTCTGTTTCTCGCCCTCTGTTTCAGCCCCTCTGTTTCTCGCCCTCTGTTTCAGCCCCTCTGTTTCTCGCCCTCTGTTTCAGCCCCTCTGTTTCAGCCCCTCTGTTTCAGCCCCTTTGTTTCAGCCCCTCTGTTTCTCGCCCTCTGTTTCAGCCCCTCTGTTTCTTGCCCTCTGTTTCAGCCCCTCTGTTTCTCGCCCTCTGTTTCAGCCTCTCTGTTTCTCGCCCTCTGTTTCAGCCCCTCTGTTTCAGCCTCTCTGATTCAGCCCCTCTGTTTCAGCCCCTCTGTTTCTCGCCCTCTGTTTCAGCCCCTCTGATTCAGCCCCTCTGTTTCAGACCCTCTGATTCAGCCCCTCTGTTTCAGCCCCTCTATTTCAGCCCCTCTGTTTCAGCCCCTCTGTTTCAGCCCCTCTGTTTTAGGCTCTCTGTTTCAGCCCGTCTGTTTCAGCCCCTCTGTTTCAGCCCCTCTGATTCAGTCCCTTAGTTTCTCGCCCTCTGTTTCATCCCCTCTGTTTCTCGCCCTGTTTTTCAGCCTCTCTGTTTCTCGCCCTCTGTTTCAGCCCCTCTGTTTCAGCCCCTCTGTTTCAGGCTCTCTGTTTCAGCCCGTCTGTTTCAGCCCCTCTGATTCAGCCACTCTGTTTCTCGCCCTCTGTTTCAGCTCCTCTGTTTCAGCCCCTCTGATTCAGCCCCTCTGATTCAGCCCCTCTGATTCAGCCCCTCTGTTTCTGCCCCTCGGTTTCAGCCCCTCTGTTTCAGCCCCTCTGTTTCATGCCCTCTGTTTCAGCCCCTCTGTTTCAGCCCCTCTGTTTCAGCCCCTCCGATTCAGCCCCTCTGTTTCAGCCCCTCTGTTTCTGCCCCCTCTGTTTCAGCCCCTCTGTTTCTCGCCCTTTGTTTCAGCCCCTCTGTTTCTCGCCCTCTGTTTCAGCCCCTCTGTTTCAGCCCCTCTGTTTCAGCCGCTCTGTTTCTCGCCCTCTGTTTCAGCCCCTCTGTTTCAGCCCCTCTGTTTCTCGCCCTCTGTTTCTGCCCCTCTGTTTCTCGCCCTCTGTTTCAGCCCCTCTGTTTGTCGCCCTCTGTTTCAGCCCCTCTGTTTCTCGCCCTCTGTTTCAGCCCCTCTGTTTCTCGCCCTCTGTTTCAGCTCCTCTGTTTCTCGCCCTCTGTTTCAGCCCCTCTGTTTCTCGCCCTCTGTTTCAGCCCCTTTGTTTCAGCACCTCTGTTTCAGCTCCTCTGTTTCTCGCCCTCTGTTTCAGCCCCTCTGTTTCTTGCCCTCTGTTTCAGCCCCTCTGTTTCAGCCCCTCTGTTTCTCCCCTCTGTTTCTGCCCCTCTGTTTCTCGCCCACTGTTTCAGCCCCTCTGTTTCTCGCCTTCTGTTTCAGCCCCTCTGATTCAGCCCCTCTGTTTCAGCCCCTCTGATTCAGCTCCTCTGATTCAGCCCCTCTGTTTCTCGCCCTCTGTTTCAGCCCCTCTGTTTCAGCCCTTCTGTTTCAGCCACTCGGTTTCAGCCCCTCTGTTTCTTGCCCTGTGTTTCAGCCCCTCTGTTTCTCGCCCTCTGTTTCAGCCCCTCTGTTTCTCGCCCTCTGTTTCAGCCCCTCTGTTTCGCACTCTCTGTTTCAGCCCCTCTGTTTCAGCCCCTCTGTTTCTCGCCCTCTGTTTCTGCTCCTCTGTTTCTCGCCCTCTGTTTCAGCCCCTCTGATTCTCGCCCTCTGTTTCAGCCCCTTTGATTCAGCCCCTCTGTTTCAGCCCCTCTGAATCAGCCCCTCTGTTTCAGCCCCTCTGTTTCAGCCCCTCTGTTTCTCGCCCTCTGTTTCAGCCCCTCTGTTTCTCACCCTCTGTTTCAGCACCTCTGTTTCAGCCCCTCTGTTTCTCGCCCTCTGTTTCAGCCCCTCTGTTTCTCGCCCTCTGTTTCAGCCCCTCTGTTTCTCGCCCTCTGTTCAAGCCCCTCTGTTTCTCGCCATCTGTTTCAGCCCCTCTGTTTCTCGCCCTCTGTTTCAGCCCCTCTGTTTCAGACCCTCTGTTTCAGCCCCTCTGTTTCTCGCCCTCTGTATCAGCCCCTCTGTTTCTCGCCCTCTGTTTCAGCCCCTCTATTTCTCGCCCTCTGTTTCTCGCTCTCTGTTTCAGCCCCACTGTTTCAGCCCCTTTGTTTCAGCCCCTCTGTTTCTCGCCCTCTGTTTCAGCCCCTCTGATTCAGCCCCACTGTTTCAGCCCCTCTGAATCAGCCCCTCTGTTTCAGCCCCTCTGTTTCAGCCCCTCTGTTTCTCTCCTTCGGTTTCAGCCCCTCTGTTTCTCACCCTCCGTTTCAGCACCTCTGTTTAGCCCCTCTGTTTCTCGCCCTCTGTTTCAGCCCCTCTGTTTCTCGCCCTCTGTTTCAGCCCCTCTGATTCAGCACCTCTGTTTCTCGCCCTCTGTTCAAGCCCCTCTGTTTCTCGCCATCTATTTCAGCCCCTCTGTTTCTCGCTCTCTGTTTCGGCCCATCTGTTTCAGACCCTCTGTTTCAGCCCCTCTGTTTCTCGCCCTCTGTTTCAGCCCCTCTGTTTCTCGCCCTCTGTTTCAGCCCCTCTATTTCTCGCCCTCTGTTTCAGCCCCTCTGTTTCAGCCCCACTGTTTCAGCTCCACTGTTTCTCGCCCTCTGTTTCAGCCCCTCTGTATCTCGCCCTCTGTTTCAGCTCCTCTGATTCAGCCCCTCTGTTTCTCGCCCTCTGTTTCAGCCCCTCTGTTTCTCGCCCTCTTTTTCAGCCCCTCTGTTTCTCGCCCTCTGTTTCAGCCCCTCTGTTTCAGCCCCTCTGTTTCAGCCCCTCTGTTTCTCGCCCTCTGTTTCAGCCCCACTGTTTCTCGCCCTCTGATTCAGCCCCTCTGTTTCTCGCCCTCTGTTTCAGCCCCTCTGTTTCTCGCCCTCTGATTCAGCCCCTCTGTTTCTCGCCCTCTGTTTCAGCCCCTCTCTTTCAGCCCCTCTGTTTCAGCCCCTCTGTTTCAGCCCCTCTGTTTCTCGCCCTCTGTTTCAGCCCCTCTGTTTCTGGCCCTCTGTTTCAGCCCCTCTGTTTCTCGCCCTCTGTTTCAGCCTCTCTGTTTCTTGCCCTCGGATTCAGCCCCTCTGTTTCAGCCCCTCTGTTTCAGCCCCTCTGTTTCTCGCCCTCTGTTTCAGCCCCTCTGTTTCAGCCCCTCTGTTTCAGCTCCTCTGTTTCTCGCCCTCTGTTTCAGCCCCTCTGTTTCTTGCCCTCTGTTTCAGCCCCTCTGTTTCAGCCCCTCTGTTTCTCGCCCTCTGTTTCTGCCCCTCTGTTTCTCGCCCTCTGTTTCAGCCCCTCTGTTTCTCGCCTTCTGTTTCAGCCCCTCTGATTCAGCCCCTCTGTTTCAGCCCCTCTGATTCAGCCCCTCTGATTCAGCCCCTCTGTTTCTCGCCCTCTGTTTCAGCCCCTCTGTTTCAGCCCCTCTGATTCAGTCCCTTAGTTTCTCGCCCTCTGTTTCATCCCCTCTGTTTCTCGCCCTGTTTTTCAGCCTCTCTGTTTCTCGCCCTCTGTTTCAGCCCCTCTGTTTCAGCCCCTCTGTTTCAGGCTCTCTGTTTCAGCCCGTCTGTTTCAGCCCCTCTGATTCAGCCCCTCTGTTTCTCGCCCTCTGTTTCAGCTCCTCTGTTTCAGCCCCTCTGATTCAGCCCCTCTGATTCAGCCCCTCTGATTCAGCCCCTCTGTTTCTGCCCCTCGGTTTCAGCCCCTCTGTTTCAGCCCCTCTGTTTCATGCCCTCTGTTTCAGCCCCTCTGTTTCAGCCCCTCTGTTTCAGCCCCTCCGATTCAGCCCCTCTGTTTCAGCCCCTCTGTTTCTGCCCCCTCTGTTTCAGCCCCTCTGTTTCTCGCCCTTTGTTTCAGCCCCTCTGTTTCTCGCCCTCTGTTTCAGCCCCTCTGTTTCAGCCCCTCTGTTTCAGCCGCTCTGTTTCTCGCCCTCTGTTTCAGCCCCTCTGTTTCAGCCCCTCTGTTTCTCGCCCTCTGTTTCTGCCCCTCTGTTTCTCGCCCTCTGTTTCAGCCCCTCTGTTTGTCGCCCTCTGTTTCAGCCCCTCTGTTTCTCGCCCTCTGTTTCAGCCCCTCTGTTTCTCGCCCTCTGTTTCAGCTCCTCTGTTTCTCGCCCTCTGTTTCAGCCCCTCTGTTTCTCGCCCTCTGTTTCAGCCCCTTTGTTTCAGCACCTCTGTTTCAGCTCCTCTGTTTCTCGCCCTCTGTTTCAGCCCCTCTGTTTCTTGCCCTCTGTTTCAGCCCCTCTGTTTCAGCCCCTCTGTTTCTCCCCTCTGTTTCTGCCCCTCTGTTTCTCGCCCACTGTTTCAGCCCCTCTGTTTCTCGCCTTCTGTTTCAGCCCCTCTGATTCAGCCCCTCTGTTTCAGCCCCTCTGATTCAGCTCCTCTGATTCAGCCCCTCTGTTTCTCGCCCTCTGTTTCAGCCCCTCTGTTTCAGCCCTTCTGTTTCAGCCACTCGGTTTCAGCCCCTCTGTTTCTTGCCCTGTGTTTCAGCCCCTCTGTTTCTCGCCCTCTGTTTCAGCCCCTCTGTTTCTCGCCCTCTGTTTCAGCCCCTCTGTTTCGCACTCTCTGTTTCAGCCCCTCTGTTTCAGCCCCTCTGTTTCTCGCCCTCTGTTTCTGCTCCTCTGTTTCTCGCCCTCTGTTTCAGCCCCTCTGATTCTCGCCCTCTGTTTCAGCCCCTTTGATTCAGCCCCTCTGTTTCAGCCCCTCTGAATCAGCCCCTCTGTTTCAGCCCCTCTGTTTCAGCCCCTCTGTTTCTCGCCCCCTGTTTCAGCCCCTCTGTTTCTCACCCTCTGTTTCAGCACCTCTGTTTCAGCCCCTCTGTTTCTCGCCCTCTGTTTCAGCCCCTCTGTTTCTCGCCCTCTGTTTCAGCCCCTCTGATTCAGCCCCTCTGTTTCTCGCCCTCTGTTCAAGCCCCTCTGTTTCTCGCCATCTGTTTCAGCCCCTCTGTTTCTCGCCCTCTGTTTCAGCCCCTCTGTTTCAGACCCTCTGTTTCAGCCCCTCTGTTTCTCGCCCTCTGTATCAGCCCCTCTGTTTCTCGCCCTCTGTTTCAGCCCCTCTATTTCTCGCCCTCTGTTTCTCGCTCTCTGTTTCAGCCCCACTGTTTCAGCCCCTTTGTTTCAGCCCCTCTGTTTCTCGCCCTCTGTTTCAGCCCCTCTGATTCAGCCCCACTGTTTCAGCCCCTCTGAATCAGCCCCTCTGTTTCAGCCCCTCTGTTTCAGCCCCTCTGTTTCTCGCCTTCTGTTTCAGCCCCTCTGTTTCTCACCCTCCGTTTCAGCACCTCTGTTTAGCCCCTCTGTTTCTCGCCCTCTGTTTCAGCCCCTCTGTTTCTCGCCCTCGGTTTCAGCCCCTCTGATTCAGCACCTCTGTTTCTCGCCCTCTGTTCAAGCCCCTCTGTTTCTCGCCATCTATTTCAGCCCCTCTGTTTCTCGCCCTCTGTTTCGGCCCATCTGTTTCAGACCCTCTGTTTCAGCCCCTCTGTTTCTCGCCCTCTGTTTCAGCCCCTCTGTTTCTCGCCCTCTGTTTCAGCCCCTCTATTTCTCGCCCTCTGTTTCAGCCCCTCTGTTTCAGCCCCACTGTTTCAGCCCCACTGTTTCTCGCCCTCTGTTTCAGCCCCTCTGTATCTCGCCCTCTGTTTCAGCTCCTCTGATTCAGCCCCTCTGTTTCTCGCCCTCTGTTTCAGCCCCTCTGTTTCTCGCCCTCTTTTTCAGCCCCTCTGTTTCGCGCCCTCTGTTTCAGCCCCTCTGTTTCAGCCCCTCTGTTTCAGCCCCTCTGTTTCTCGCCCTCTGTTTCAGCCCCACTGTTTCTCGCCCTCTGATTCAGCCCCTCTGTTTCTCGCCCTCTGTTTCAGCCCCTCTGTTTCTCGCCCTCTGATTCAGCCCCTCTGTTTCTCGCCCTCTGTTTCAGCCCCTCTCTTTCAGCCCCTCTGTTTCAGCCCCTCTGTTTCAGCCCCTCTGTTTCTCGCCCTCTGTTTCAGCCCCTCTGTTTCTGGCCCTCTGTTTCAGCCCCTCTGTTTCTCGCCCTCTGTTTCAGCCTCTCTGTTTCTTGCCCTCGGATTCAGCCCCTCTGTTTCAGCCCCTCTGTTTCAGCCCCTCTGTTTCTCGCCCTCTGTTTCAGCCCCTCTGTTTCAGCCCCTCTGTTTCAGCTCCTCTGTTTCTCGCCCTCTGTTTCAGCCCCTCTGTTTCTTGCCCTCTGTTTCAGCCCCTCTGTTTCAGCCCCTCTGTTTCTCGCCCTCTGTTTCTGCCCCTCTGTTTCTCGCCCTCTGTTTCAGCCCCTCTGTTTCTCGCCTTCTGTTTCAGCCCCTCTGATTCAGCCCCTCTGTTTCAGCCCCTCTGATTCAGCCCCTCTGATTCAGCCCCTCTGTTTCTCGCCCTCTGTTTCAGCCCCTCTGTTTCAGCCCTTCTGTTTCAGCCACTCGGTTTCAGCCCCTCTGTTTCTTGCCCTGTGTTTCAGCCCCTCTGTTTCTCGCCCTCTGTTTCAGCCCCTCTGTTTCTCGCCCTCTGTTTCTGCAACTCTGTTTCGCACTCCCTGGTTCAGCCCCTCTGTTTCAGCCCCTCTGTTTCTCGCCCTCTGTTTCTGCTCCTCTGTTTCTCGCCCTCTGTTTCAGCCCCTCTCTTTCTCGCCCTCTGTTTCAGCCCCTCTGATTCAGCCCCTCTGTTTCAGCCCCTCTGAATCAGCCCCTCTGTTTCAGCCCCTCTGCTTCAGCCCCTCTGTTTCTCGCCCTCTGTTTCAGTCCCTCTGTTTCTCACCCTCTGTTTCAGCACCTCTGTAGCAGCCCCTCTGTTTCTCGCCCTCTGTTTCAGCCCCTCTGTTTCTCGCCCTCTGCTTCAGCCCCTCTGATTCAGCCCCTCTGTTTCTCGCCCTCTGTTCAAGCCCCTCTGTTTCTCGCCATCTGTTTCAGCCCCTCTGTTTCTCGCCCTCTGTTTCAGCCCCTCTGTTTCAGACCCTCTGTTTCAGCCCCTCTGTTTCTCGCCCTCTGTTTCAGCCCCTCTGTTTCTCGCCCTCTGTTTCAGCCCCTCTGTTTCAGCCCCACTGTTTCAGCCCCTTTGTTTCAGCCCCTCTGTTTCTCGCCCTCTGTTTCAGCCACTCTGATTCAGCCCCACTGTTTCAGCCCCTCTGAATCAGCCCCTCTGTTTCAGCCCCTCTGTTTCAGCCCCTCTGTTTCTCGCCCTCTGTTTCAGCCCCTCTGTTTCTCACCCTCTGTTTCAGCACCTCTGTTTCAGCGCCTCTGTTTCTCGCCCTCTGTTTCAGCCCCTGTGTTTCTCGCCCTCTGTTTCATCCCCTCTGATTCAGCCACTCTGTTTCTCGCCCGCTGTTCAAGCCCATCTGTTTCTCGCCATCTGTTTCAGCCCCTCTGATTCTCGCCCTCTGTTTCAGCCCCTCTGTTTCAGACGCTCTGTTTCAGTCCCTCTGTTTCTCGCCCTCTGTTTCAGCCCCTCTGTTTCCCGCCCTCTGTTTCAGCCCCTCTATTTCTCGCCCTCTGTTTCAGCCCCTCTGTTTCAGCCCCACTGTTTCAGCCCCTTTGTTTCAGCCCCTCTGTTTCTCGCCCTCTGTTTCAGCCCCTCTGATTCAGCCACACTGTTTCAGCCCCTCTGAATCAGCCCCTCTGATTCAGCCCCTCTGTTTCAGACCCTCTGTTTCAGCCCCTCTGTTTCTCGCCCTCTGTTTCTCGCCCTCTGTTTCTCACCCTCTGTTTCAGCCCCTCTGTTTCAGCCCCACTGTTTCTCTCCCTCTGTTTCAGCCCCTCTGATTCTCGCCCTCTGTTTCAGCTCCTCTGATTCAGCCCCTCTGTTTCTCGCCCTCTGTTTCAGCCCCTCTGTTTCTCGCCCTCTTTTTCAGCCCCTCTGTTTCTTGCCCTCTGTTTCAGCCCCTCTGTTTCAGCCCCTCTGTTTCAGCCCCTCTGTTTCTCGCCCTCTGTTTCAGCCCCTCTGTTCTTCGCCCTCTGATTCAGCCCCTCTGTTTCTCGCCCTCTGTTTCAGCCCCTCTGTTTCAGCCCCTCTGTTTCAGCCCCTCTGTTTCAGCCCCTCTGTTTCTCGCCCTCTGTTTCAGCCCCTCTGTTTCTTGCCCTCTGTTTCAGCCCCTCTGTTTCTCGCCCTCTGTTTCAGCCTCTCTGTTTCTTTCCCTCGGATTCAGCCCCCCTGTTTCAGCCCCTCTGTTTCAGCCACTCTATTTCAGCCCCTCTGTTTCTCGCCCTCTGTTTCAGCCCCTCTGTTTCTCGCCCTCTGTTTCAGCCCCTCTGATTCAGCCACTCTGTTTCAGCCCCTCTGATTCAGCCCCTCTATTTCAGCCCCTCTGTTTCAGGCACTTTGTTTCAGCCCCTCTGTTTCATCAACACTGTTTCTCGCCCTCTGTTTCTCACCCTCTGTTTCTCGCCCTCTGTTTCAGCCCCTCTGTTTTTCGCCCTCTGTTTCAGCCCCTCTGTTTCTCGCCCTCTGTTTCAGGCTCTCTGTTTCAGCCCGTCTGTTTCAGCCCCTCTGTTTCAGCCCCTCTGTTTCTCGCCCTCTGTTTCTCGCCCGCTGTTTCAGCCCCTCTGTTTCAGTCCCTCTGATTCAGCTCCACTGATTCAGCTCCGCTGTTTCTCGCCCTCTGTTTCAGCCCCTCTGTTTCAGCCCCTCTGTTTCTGCCCCTCTGTTTCAGCCTCTCTGTTTCTCGCCCTCTGTTTCAGCCCCTCTGTTTTTCGCCCTCTGTTTCAGCCCCTCTGTTTCAGGCTCTCTGTTTCAGCCCGTCTGTTTCAGCCCCTCTGTTTCTTGCCCTCTGTTTCAGCCCCTCTGTTTCTCGACCTCTGTTTCAGTCCCTCTGTTTCTCGCCATCTGTTTCAGCCCCTCTGTTTCGCCCCCTCTGTTTCAGCCCCTCTGTTTCAGCTCCTCTGTTTCTCGCCCTCTGTTTCTGCCCCTCTGTTTCTCACCCTCTGTTTCAGCCCCTCTGTTTCTCGCCCTCTGTTTCAGCCCCTCTGATTAAGCCCCTCTGATTCAGCCCCTCTGAATCAGCCCCTCTGATTCAGCCCCTCTGTTTCAGCCCCTCTGTTTCAGCCCCTCTGTTTCTCGCCCTCTGTTTCAGACCCTCTGTTTCTCACCCTCTGTTTCAGCCCCTCTGTTTCAGCCCCTCTGTTTCTCGCTCTCTGTTTCGGCCCCTCTGTTTCTCGCCCTCTGTTTCAGCCCCTCTGTTTCTCGCCCTCTGTTTCAGCCCCTCTGTTTCAGCCCCTCTGTTTCAGCCCCTGTGTTTCAGCCCCTCTGTTTCTCGCCCTCTGTTTCAGCCACTCTGTTTCTCGCCCTCTGTTTCAGCCCCTCTGTTTCTCGCCCTCTGTTTCAGCCCCTCTGTTTCTCGCCCTCTGTTTCAGCCCCTCTATTTCTCGCCCTCTGTTTCAGCCCCTCTGTTTCTCGCCCTTTGGTTCAGCCCCTCTATTTCTCGCCCTCTGTTTCAGCCCCTCTGTTTTAGCCCCACTGTTTCAGCCCCTTTGTTTTAGCCCCTCTGTTTCTCGCCCTCTGTTTCAGCCGCTCTGTTTCTCGCCCTCTGTATCAGCCCCTCTGTTTCAGCCCCACTGTTTCATTCCCTCTGTTTCTCGCCCTCTGTTTCTGGCCCTCTGTTTCAGCCCCTCTGTTTCTCGCCCTCTGTTTCAGCCCCTCTGTTCTTGCCCTCTGTTTCAGCCACTCTGTTTCTCGCCCTCTGTTTCAGCCCCTCTGTTTCAGCCCCTCTGTTTCAGCCCCGCTGTTTCTTGCCTTCTGTTTCAGCCCCTCTGTTTCTCGCCCTCTGTTTCAGCCCCTCTGTTTCTCGCCCTCTGTTTCAGCCCCTCTATTTCTCGCCCTCTGTTTCTCACCCTCTTTTTCAGCCCCTCTGTTTCTCGCCCTTTGTTTCAGCCCCTCTATTTCTCCCCCTCTGTTTCAGCCCCTCTGTTTTAGCCCCACTGTTTCAGCCCCTTTGTTTTAGCCCCTCTGTTTCTCGCCCTCTGTTTCAGCCGCTCTGTTTCTCGCCCTCTGTATCAGCCCCTCTGTTTCAGCCCCACTGTTTCATTCCCTCTGTTTCTCGCCCTCTGTTTCTGGCCCTCTGTTTCAGCCCCTCTGTTTCTCGCCCTCTGTTTCAGCCCCTCTGTTTCTTGCCCTCTGTTTCAGCCACTCTGTTTCTCGCCCTCTGTTTCAGCCTCTCTGTTTCTCGCCCTCTGTTTCAGCCCCTCTGTTTCAGCCCCTCTGTTTCAGCCCCTCTGGTTCAGCCCCTCTGTTTCTCGCCCTCTGTTTCAGCCTCTCTGATTCAGCCCCTCTGTTTCTCGCCCTCTGTTTCAGCCCCTCTGTGTCTCGCCCTCTGTTTCAGCCCCTCTGTTTCAGCCCCTCTGTTTCAGCCCCTCTGTTTCTCGCCCTCTGTTTCAGCCCCTCTGTTTCTCGCCCTCTGTTTCAGCCCCTCTGTTTCAGCCCCTCTTTTTCAGCCCTTCTGATTCAGCCCCTCTGATTCAGCCCCTCTGTTTCTCGCCCTCTGTTTCAGCCCCTTTGTTTCAGCCCTTCTGTTTCAGCCACTCTGTTTCAGCCCCTCTGTTTCTTGCCCTCTGTTTCAGCCCCTCTGTTTCTCGACCTCTGTTTCAGTCCCTCTGTTTCTCGCCATCTGTTTCAGCCCCGCTGTTTCGCGCTCTCTGTTTCAGCCCCTCTTTTTCAGCCCTTCTGATTCAGCCCCTCTGATTCAGCCCCTCTGTTTCTCGCCCTCTGTTTCAGCCCCTTTGTTTCAGCCCTTCTGTTTCAGCCACTCTGTTTCAGCCCCTCTGTTTCTTGCCCTCTGTTTCAGCCCCTCTGTTTCTCGCCCTCTGTTTCTGCCCCTCTGTTTCTCGCCCTCTGGTTCAGCCCCTCTGTTTCAGCCACTCTGTTTCCGCCCCTCTGCTTAAGCCCCTCTGTTTCAGCCCCTCTGAATCAGCCCCTCTGATTCAGCCCCACTGTTTCAGCCCCTCTGTTTCAGCCCCTCTGTTTCTCGCCCCCTGTTTCAGCCCCTCTGTTTCTCACCCTCTGTTTCAGCCCCTCTGTTTCTCGCTCTCTGTTTCAGCCCCTCTGTTTCTCGCCCTCTGTTTCAGCCTCTCTGATTCAGCCCCTCTGTTTCTCCCCCTCTGTTTCAGCCCCTCTGTTTCTCTCCCTCTGTTTCAGCCCCTCTGTTTCAGCCCCTCTGTTTCAGCCCCTCTGTTACTCGCCTTCTGTTTCAGCCCCTCTGTTTCTCGCCCTCTGTTTCAGCCCCTCTGTTTCTCGCCCTCTGTTTCAGCCCCTCTATTTCTCGCCCTCTGTTTTAGCCCCACTGTTTCAGCCCCTTTGTTTCAACCCCTCTGTTTCTCGCCCTCTGTTTCAGCCCCTCTGTTTCTCGCCCTCTGTATCAGCCCCTCTGTTTCAGCCCCACTGTTTCAGTCCCTCTGTTTCTCGCCCTCTGTTTCTGGCCCTCTGTTTCAGCCCCTCTGTTTCTCGCTCTCTGTTTCAGCCCCTCTGTTTCAGCCCCTCTGTTTCTCGCCCTCTGTTTCAGCCCCTCTGTATCTTGCCCTCTGTTTCAGCCACTCTGTTTCTCGCCCTCTGTTTCAGCCTCTCTGGTTCTCGCCCTCTGTTTCAGCCCCTCTGTTTCAGCCCCTCTGTTTCAGCCCCTCTGTTTCAGCCCCTCTGTTTCTCGCCCTCTGTTTCAGCCCCTCTGATTCAGTCCCTCTGTTTCTCGCCCTCTGTTTCAGCCCCTCTGTTTCTCGCCCTCTGTTTCAGCCCCTCTGTTTCAGCCCCTCTGTTTCAGCCCCTCTGTTTCTCGCCCTCTGTTTCAGCCCCTCTGTTTCTCGCCCTCTGTTAAAGCCCCTCTGTTTCTCGCACTCTGTTTCAGCCCCTCTGTTTCTCGCCCTCTGTTTCAACCCCTCTGTTTCAGCCCCTCTGTTTCAGCCCCTCTGTTTCTCGCCCTCTGTTTCAGCCCCTCTGTTTCTCGCCCTCTGTTTCAGCCCCTCCACTTCTCGCCCTCTGTTTCAGCCCCTCTATTTTAGCCCCACTGTTTCAGCCCCTTTGTTTCAGCCACTCTGTTTCTCGCCCTCTGTTTCAGCCACTCTGTTTCTCGCCCTCTGTTTCAGCCACTCTGTTTCTCGCCCTCTGTTTCAGCCCCTCTGTTTCAGATCCTCTGTTTCAGTCCCTCTGTTTCAGCCCCTCTGTTTCTCGCCCTCTGTTTCAGCCCCTCTGTTTCTCACCATGTGTTTCAGCCTCTCTGTTTCTCGCCCTCTGTTTCAGCCCCACTGTTTCAGCCCCTCTGTTTCTCGCCCTCTGTATCAGGCGCTTTGTTTCAGCCCCTTTGTTTCAGCCCCTCTTTTTCAGCCCCTCTGTTTCTCGCCCTCTGTTTCTCGCCCTCTGTTTCAGCCCCTCTGTTTCTCGCCCTCTGTTTCAGCCCCTCTGTTTCAGCCCATCTGATTCAGCCCGTCTGATTCAGCCCCTCTGTTTCTCGCCCTCTGTTTCAGCCACACTGATTCAGCCCCTCTGTTTCTTGCCCTCTGTTTCAGCCCCTCTGTTTCTCGCCCTCTGTTTCAGCCCCTCTGTTTCTCGCCCTCTGTTTCAGCCCCTCTGTTTCTTGCCCTCTGTTTCAGTCCCTCTGTTTCGCGCTCTCTGTTTCAGCCCCTTTGTTTCAGTCACTCTGTTGCTCGCCCTCTGTTTCTGCCCGTCTGTTTCTCGCCCTCTGTTTCAGCCCCTCTGTTTCAGACCCTCTGTTTCAGTCCCTCTGTTTCTCGCCCTCTGTTTCAGCCCCTCTGTTTCTCGCCCTCTGTTTCAGCCCCTCTGTTTCTCGCTCTCTGTTTCAGCCCCTCTGTTTCAGCCCCTCTGTTTCAGCACCTCTGTTTCAGCCCCTCTGTACCTCGCCCTCTGTTTCCGCCCCTCTGATTCAGCCCCTCTGTTTCTCGCCCTCTGTTTCAGCCCCTCTGTTTCTCGCCCTCTGTTTCAGCCACTCTGTTTCAGCCCCTCTGTTTCAGCCCCTCTGTTTCTCGCCCTCTGTTTCAGCCCCTCTGATTCTCGCCCTCTGTTTCAGCCCCTCTGTTTCTCGCCCTCTGTTTCAGCCCCTCTGTTTGTCGCTCTCTGTTTCAGCCCCTCAGTTTCAGCCCCTCTGTTTCAGCCCCTCTGTTTCTCGCCCTCTGTTTCAGCCCCTCTGTTTCTCGCCCTCTGTTTCAGCCCCTCTGTTTCTCGCCCTCTGTTTCAGCCCCTCTATTTCTCGCCCTCTGTTTCAGCCCCTCTACTTTAGCCCCACTGTTTCAGCCCCTTTGTTTTAGCCACTCTGTTTCTCGCCCTCTGTTTCAGCCCCTCTGTTTCTCGCCCTCAGTTTCTGCCCCTCTGTTTCTTGCCCTCTGTTTCAGCCCCTCTGTTTCTCGCCCTCTGTTTCAGCCCCACTGTTTCTCGCCCTCTGTTTCAGTCCCTCTGTTTCGCGCTCTCTGTTTCAGCACCTTTGTTTCAGTCACTCTGTTTCTCGCCCTCTGTTTCTGCCCGTCTGTTTCTCGCCCTCTGTTTCAGCCCCTCTGTTTCAGACCCTCTGTTTCAGTCCCTCTGTTTCTCGCCCTCTGTTTCTCGCCCTCTGTTTCAGCCCCTCTGTTTCTCGCCCTCTGTTTCAGCCCCTCTGTTTCTCGCCCTCTGTTTTAGCCCCTCTGTTTCAGCCCCTCTGTTTCAGCACCTCTGTTTCAGCCCCTCTGTACCTCGCCCTCTGTTTCCGCCCCTCTGATTCAGCCCCTCTGTTTCTCGCCCTCTGTTTCAGCCCCTCTGTTTCTCGCTCTCTGTTTCAGCCCCTCTGTTTCAGCCCCTCTGTTTCAGCCCCTCTGTTTCTCGCCCTCTGTTTCAGACCCTCTGATTCTCGCCCTCTGTTTCAGCCCCTCTGTTTCTCGCCCTCTGTTTCAGCCCCTCTGTTTCTCGCCCTCTGTTTCAGCCCCTCTGTTTCAGCCCCTCTGTTTCAGCCCCTCTGTTTCTCGCCCTCTGTTTCAGCCCCTCTGTTTCTCGCTCTCTGTTTCAGCCCCTCTGTTTTTCGCCCTCTGTTTCAGCCCCTCTATTTCTCGCCCTCTGTTTCAGCCCCTCTATTTTAGCCCCTCTGTTTCAGCCCCTTTGTTTCAGCCACTCTGTTTCTCGCCCTCTGTTTCAGCCCCTCTGTTTCTCGCCATCAGTTTCTGCCCCTCTGTTTCTCGCCCTCTGTTTCAGCCCCTCTGTTTCTCGCCCTCTGTTTCAGCCCCTCTGTTTCTCGCCCTCTGTTTCAGCCCCTCTGTTTCAGCCCATCTGATTCAGCCCGTCTGATTCAGCCCCTCTGTTTCTCGCCCTCTGTTTCAGCCACACTGATTCAGCCCCTCTGTTTCTTGCCCTCTGTTTCAGCCCCTCTGTTTCTCGCCCTCTGTTTCAGCCCCTCTGTTTCTCGCCCTCTGTTTCAGCCCCTCTGTTTCTCGCCCTCTGTTTCAGTCCCTCTGTTTCGCGCTCTCTGTTTCAGCCCCTTTGTTTCAGTCACTCTGTTTCTCGCCCTCTGTTTCTGCCCGTCTGTTTCTCGGCCTCTGTTTCAGCCCCTCTGTTTCAGACCCTCTGTTTCAGTCCCTCTGTTTCTCGCCCTCTGTTTCTCGCCCTCTGTTTCAGCCCCTCTGTTTCTCGCCCTCTGTTTCAGCCCCTCTGTTTCTCGCCCTCAGTTTTAGCCCCTCTGTTTCAGCCCCTCTGTTTCAGCAACTCTGTTTCAGCCGCTCTGTACCTCGCCCTCTGTTTCCGCCCCTCTGATTCAGCCCCTCTGTTTCTCGCCCTCTGTTTCAGCCCCTCTGTTTCTCGCCCTCTGTTTCAGCCCCTCTGTTTCAGCCCCTCTGTTTCAGCCCCTCTGTTTCTCGCCCTCTGTTTCAGCCCCTCTGATTCTCGCCCTCTGTTTCAGCCCCTCTGTTTCTCGCCCTCTGTTTCAGCCCCTCTGTTTGTCGCTCTCTGTTTTAGCCCCTCTGTTTCAGCCCCTCTGTTTCAGCCCCTCTGTTTCTCGCCCTCTGTTTCAGCCCCTCTGTTTCTCGCCCTCTGTTTCAGCCCCTCTGTTTCTCGCCCTCTGTTTCAGCCCCTCTATTTCTCGCCCTCTGTTTCAGCCCCTCTACTTTAGCCCCACTGTTTCAGCCCCTTTGTTTTAGCCACTCTGTTTCTCGCCCTCTGTTTCAGCCCCTCTGTTTCTCGCCCTCAGTTTCTGCCCCTCTGTTTCTCGCCCTCTGTTTCAGCCCCTCTGTTTCTCGCCCGCTGTTTCAGCCCCACTGTTTCTCGCCCTCTGTTTCAGTCCCTCTTTTTCGCGCTCTCTGTTTCAGCCCCTTTGTTTCAGTCACTCTATTTCTCGCCGTCTGTTTCTGCCCGTCTGTTTCTCGCCCTCTGTTTCAGACCCTCTGTTTCAGTCCCTCTGTTTCTCGCCCTCTGTTTCTCGCCCTCTGTTTCAGCCCCTCTGTTTCTCGCCCTCTGTTTCAGCCCCTCTGTTTCTCGCCCTCTGTTTCAGCCCCTCTGTTTCAACCCCTCTGTTTCAGCACCTCTGTTTCAGCCCCTCTGTACCTCGCCCTCTGTTTCCGCCCCTCTGATTCAGCCCCTCTGTTTCTCGCCCTCTGTTTCAGCCCCTCTGTTTCTCGCCCTCTGTTTCAACCCCTCTGTTTCAGCCCCTCTCTTTCAGCCCCTCTGTTTCTCGCCCTCTGTTTTAGCCCCTCTGATTCTCGCCCTCTTTTTCAGCCCCTCTGTTTCTCGCCCTCTGTTTCAGCCCCTCTGTTTCTCGCCCTCTGTTTCAGCCCCTCTGTTTCAGCCCCTCTGTTTCAGCCCCTCTGTTTCTCGCCCTCTGTTTCAGCCCCTCTGTTTCTCGCTCTCTGTTTCAGCCCCTCTGTTTCTCGCCCTCTGTTTCAGCCCCTCTACTTTAGCCCCACTGTTTCAGCCCCTTTGTTTCAGCCACTCTGTTTCTCGCCCTCTGTTTCAGCCCCTCTGTTTCTCGCCCTCAGTTTCTGCCCCTCTGTTTCTCGCCCTCTGTTTCAGCCCCTCTGTTTCTCGCCCTCTGTTTCAGCCCCTCTGTTTCAGCCCCTCTGTTTCTCGCACTCTGTTTCTGCCCCTCAGTTTCTCGCCCTCTGTTTCAAGCCCTCTGTTTCTCGCCTTCTGTTTCAGCCCCTGTGTTTCAGCCCCTCTGTTTCAGCCCTTCTGATTCAGCCCCTCTGATTCAGCCCCTCTGTTTCTCGCCCTCTGTTTCAGCCCCTCTGTTTCAGCCCTTCTGTTTCAGCCCCTCTGTTTCTCGCTCTCTGTTTCAGCCCCTCTGTTTCTCGCCCTCTGTTTCAGCCCCTCTACTTTAGCCCCACTGTTTCAGCCCCTTTGTTTCAGCCACTCTGTTTCTCGCCCTCTGTTTCAGCCCCTCTGTTTCTCGCCCTCAGTTTCTGCCCCTCTGTTTCTCGCCCTCTGTTTCAGCCCCTCTGTTTCGCGCTCTCTGTTTCAGCCCCTATGTTTCAGCTCCTCTGTTTCTCGCCCTCTGTTTCTGCCCCTCTTTTTCTCGCCCTCTGTTTCAGCCCCTCTGTTTCTCGCCCTCTGTTTCAGCCCCTCTGATTAAGCCCCTCTGTTTCAGCCCCTCTGAATCAGCCCCTCTGATTCAGCCCCTCTGTTTCAGCCCCTCTGTTTCTCGCCCTCTGTTTCAGACCCTCTGTTTCTCACCCTCTGTTTCAGCCCCTCTGTTTCAGCCCCTCTGTTTCTCGCTCTCTGTTTCAGCCCCTCTGTTTCTCGCCCTCTGTTTCAGCCCCTCTGATTCAGCCCCTCTGTTTCTCGTCCTCTGTTTCAGCCCCTCTGTTTCTCGCCCTCTGTTTCAGCCCCTCTGTTTCAGCCCCTCTGTGTCAGCCCCTCTGTTTCAGCCCCTCTGTTTCTCGCCCTCTGTTTCAGCCCCTCTGTTTCAGCCCCTCTGTTTCTTGCCTTCTGTTTCAGCCCCTCTGTTTCTCGCCCTCTGTTTCAGCCCCTCTTTTTCTCGCCCTCTGTTTCAGCTCCTCTATTTCTCGCCCTCTGTTTCAGCCCCTCTGTTTCTCACCCTCTGTTTCAGCACCTCTGTTTCTCGCCCTCTGTTTCAGCCCCTCTATTTCTCGCCCTCTGTTTCAGCCCCTCTGTTTTAGCCCCACTGTTTCAGCCCCTTTGTTTCAGCCCCTCTGTTTCTCGCCCTCTGTTTCAGCCGCTCTGTTTCTCGCCCTCTGTATCAGCCCCTCTGTTTCAGCCCCACTGTTTCAGTCCCTCTGTTTCTCGCCCTCTGTTTCTGGCCCTCTGTTTCAGCCCCTCTGTTTCTCGCTCTCTGTTTCAGCCCCTCTGTTTCAGCACCTCTCTTTCAGCCCCTCTGTTTCTCGCCCTCTGTTTCAGCCCCTCTGTTTCTTGCCCTCTGTTTCAGCCACTCTGTTTCTCGCCCTCTGTTTCAGCCTCTCTGTTTCTCGCCCTCTGTTTCAGCCCCTCTGTTTCAGCCCCTCTGTTTCAGCCCCTCTGTTTCAGCCGCTCTGTTTCTCGCCCTCTGTTTCAGCCCCTCTGATTCAGCCCCTCTGTTTCTCGCCCTCTGTTTCAGCCCCTCTGTGTCTCGCCCTCTGTTTCAGCCCCTCTGTTTCAGCCCCTCTGTTTCAGCCCCTCTGTTTCTCGCCCTCTGTTTCAGCCCCTCTGTTTCTCGCCCTCTGTTTCAGCCCCTCTGTTTCAGCCCCTCTGTTTCAGCCCTTCTGATTCAGCCCCTCTGATTCAGCCCCTCTGTTTCTCGCCCTCTGTTTCAGCCCCTTTGTTTCAGCCCTTCTGTTTCAGCCACTTTGTTTCAGCCCCTCTGTTTCTTGCCCTCTGTTTCAGCGCCTCTGTTTCTCGACCTCTGTTTCAGTCCCTCTGTTTCTCGCCATCTGTTTCAGCCACTCTGTTTCGCGCTCTCTGTTTCAGCCCCTCTGTTTCAGCTCCTCTGTTTCTCGCCCTCTGTTTCTGCCCCTCTGTTTCTCGCCCTCTGGTTCAGCCCCTCTGTTTCTCGCCCTCTGATTCAGCCCCACTGTTTCAGCCCCTCTGTTTCAGCCCCTCTGTTTCTCGCCCTCTGTTTCAGCCCCTCTGTTTCTCACCCTCTGTTTCAGCCCCTCTGTTTCAGCCCCTCTGTTTCTCGCTCTCTGTTTCAGCCCCTCTGTTTCTCGCCCTCTGTTTCAGCCCCTCTGATTCAGCCCCTCTGTTTCTCGCCCTCTGTTTCAGCCCCTCTTTTTCTCGCCCTCTGTTTCAGCCCCTCTGTTTCTCGCCCTCTGTTTCAGCCCCTGTGTTTCAGCCCCTCTGTTTCAGCCCCTCTGTTTCTCGCCTTCTGTTTCAGCCCCTCTGTTTCTCGCCCTCTTTTTCAGCCTCTTTGTTTCTCGCCCTCTGTTTCAGCCCCTCTATTTCTCGCCCTCTGTTTCAGCCCCTCTGTTTTAGCCCCACTGTTTCAGCCCCTTTGTTTCAACCCCTCTGTTTCTCGCCCTCTGTTTCAGCCGCTCTGTTTCTCGCCCTCTGTATCAGCCCCTCTGTTTCAGCCCCACTGTTTCAGTCCCTCTGTTTCTCGCCCTCTGTTTCTGGCACTCTGTTTCAGCCCCTCTGTTTCTCGCTCTCTGTTTCAGCCCCACTGTTTCAGCCCCTCTGTTTCAGCCCCTCTGTTTCAGCCCCTCTGTTTCTCGCCCTCTGTTTCAGCCCCTCTGTTTCTCGCCCTCTGTTTCAGCCTCTCTGGTTCTCGCCCTCTGTTTCAGCCCCTCTGATTCAGCCCCTCTGTTTCTCGCCCTCTGTTTCAGCCCCTCTGTTACAGCCCTTCTGTTTCAGCCACTCTGTTTCAGCCCCTCTGTTTCTTGCCCTCTGTTTCAGCCCCTCTGTTTCTCGACCTCTGTTTCAGTCCCTCTGTTTCTCGCCATCTGTTTCAGCCCCTCTGTTTCGCGCTCTCTGTTTCAGCCCCTGTGTTTCAGCTCCTCTGTTTCTCGCCCTCTGTTTCTGCCCCTCTTTTTCTCGCCCTCTGTTTCAGCCCCTCTGTTTCTCGCCCTCTGTTTCAGCCCCTCTGATTAAGCCCCTCTGTTTCAGCCCCTCTGAATCAGCCCCTCTGATTCAGACCCTCTGTTTCAGCCCCTCTGTTTCTCGCCCTCTGTTTCAGACCCTCTGTTTCTCACCCTCTGTTTCAGCCCCTCTGTTTCAGCCCCTCTGTTTCTCGCTCTCTGTTTCAGCCCCTCTGTTTCTCGCCCTCTGTTTCAGCCTCTCTGATTCAGCCCCTCTGATTCTAGCCCTCTGTTTCAGCCCCTCTGTTTCTCGCCCTCTGTTTCAGCCCCTCTGTTTCTCGCCCTCTGTTTCAGCCCCTCTGTTTCAGCCCCTCTGTGTCAGCCCCTCTGTTTCAGCCCCTCTGTTTCTCGCCCTCTGTTTCAGCCCCTCTGTTTCAGCCCCTCTGTTTCTTGCCTTCTGTTTCATCCCCTCTGTTTCTCGCCCTCTGTTTCAGCCCCTCTGTTTCTCGCCCTCTGTTTCAGCCCCTCTATTTCTCGCCCTCTGTTTCAGCCCCTCTGTTTCTCACCCTCTGTTTCAGCCCCTCTGTTTCTCGCCCTCTGTTTCAGCCCCTCTATTTCTCGCCCTCAGTTTCAGCCCCTCTGTTTTAGCACCACTGTTTCAGCCCCTTTGTTTCAGCCCCTCTGTTTTTCGCCCTCTGTTTCAGCCCCTCTGTTTCTCGCCCTGTGTATCAGCCCCTCTGTTTCAGCCCCACTGTTTCAGTCCCTCTGTTTCTCGCCCTCTGTTTCTGGCCCTCTGTTTCAGCCCCTCTGTTTCTCGCTCTCTGTTTCAGCCCCTCTGTTTCAGCACCTCTCTTTCAGCCCCTCTGTTTCTCGCCCTCTGTTTCAGCCCCTCTGTTTCTTGCCCTCTGTTTCAGCCACTCTGTTTCTCGCCCTCTGTTTCACCCTCTCTGTTTCTCGCCCTCTGTTTCAGCCCCTCTGTTTCAGCCCCTCTGTTTCAGCCCCTCTGGTTCAGCCCCTCTGTTTCTCGCCCTCTGTTTCAGCCCCTCTGATTCAGCCCCTCTGTTTCTCGCCCTCTGTTTCAGCCCCTCTGTGTCTCGCCCTCTGTTTCAGCCCCTCTGTTTCAGCCCCTCTGTTTCAGCCCCTCTGTTTCTCGCCCTCTGTTTCAGCCCCTCTGTTTCACGCCCTCTGTTTCAGCCCCTCTGATTCAGCCCCTCTGTTTCTCGCCCTCTGTTTCAGCCCCTCTGTTTCTCGCCCTCTGTTTCAGCCCCTCTGTTTCTCGCCCTCTGTTTCAGCCCCTCTGTTTCAGCCCCTCTGTGTCAGCCCCTCTGTTTCAGCCCCTCTGTTTCTCGCCCTCTGTTTCAGCCCCTCTGTTTCAGCCCCTCTGTTTCTTGCCTTCTGTTTCAGCCCCTCTGTTTCTCGCCCTCTGTTTCAGCCCCTCTGTTTCTCGCCCTCTGTTTCAGCCCCTCTATTTCTCGCCCTCTGTTTCAGCCCCTCTGTTTCTCACCCTCTGTTTCAGCCCCTCTGTTTCTCGCCCTCTGTTTCTGCCCCTCTTTTTCTCGCCCTCTGTTTCAGCCCCTCTGTTTTAGCCCCACTGTTTCAGCCCCTTTGTTTCAGCCCCTCTGTTTCTCGCCCTCTGTTTCAGCCGCTCTGTTTCTCGCCCTCTGTATCAGCCCCTCTGTTTCAGCCCCACTGTTTCAGTCCCTCTGTTTCTCTCCCTCTGTTTCTGGCCCTCTGTTTCAGCCCCTCTGTTTCTCGCTCTCTGTTTCAGCCCCTCTGTTTCAGCACCTCTCTTTCAGCCCCTCTGTTTCTCGCCCTCTGTTTCAGCCCCTCTGTTTCTTGCCCTCTGTTTCAGCCACTCTGTTTCTCGCCCTCTGTTTCAGCCTCTCTGTTTCTCGCCCTCTGTTTCAGCCCCTCTGTTTCAGCCCCTCTGTTTCAGCCCCTCTGTTTCAGCCCCTCTGTTTCTCGCCCTCTGTTTCAGCCCCTCTGATTCAGCCCCTCTGTTTCTCGCCCTCTGTTTCAGCCCCTCTGTGTCTTGCCCTCTGTTTCAGCCCCTCTGTTTCAGCCCCTCTGTTTCAGCCCCTCTGTTTCTCGCCCTCTGTTTCAGCCCCTCTGTTTCTCGCCCTCTGTTTCAGCCCCTCTGTTTCAGCCCCTCTGTTTCAGCCCTTCTGATTCAGCCCCTCTGATTCAGCCCCTCTGTTTCTCGCCCTCTGTTTCAGCCCCTTTGTTTCAGCCCTTCTGTTTCAGCCACTTTGTTTCAGCCCCTCTGTTTCTTGCCCTCTGTTTCAGCGCCTCTGTTTCTCGACCTCTGTTTCAGTCCCTCTGTTTCTCGCCATCTGTTTCAGCCACTCTGTTTCGCGCTCTCTGTTTCAGCCCCTCTGTTTCAGCCCCTCTGTTTCAGCCCCTCTGTTTCAGCTCCTCTGTTTCTCGCCCTCTGTTTCTGCCCCTCTGTTTCAGCCCCTCTGTTTCAGCCCCTCTGTTTCAGCTCCTCTGTTTCTCGACCTCTGTTTCAGTCCCTCTGTTTCTCGCCATCTGGTTCAGCCCCTCTGTTTCTCGCCCTCTGATTCAGCCCCACTGTTTCAGCCCCTCTGTTTCAGCCCCTCTGTTTCTCGCCCCCTGTTTCAGCCCCTCTGTTTCTCACCCTCTGTTTCAGCCCCTCTGTTTCAGCCCCTCTGTTTCTCGCCCTCTGTTTCAACCCCTCTGTTTCAGCCCCTCTCTTTCAGCCCCTCTGTTTCTCGCCCTCTGTTTTAGCCCCTCTGATTCTCGCCCTCTTTTTCAGCCCCTCTGTTTCTCGCCCTCTGTTTCAGCCCCTCTGTTTCTCGCCCTCTGTTTCAGCCCCTCTGTTTCAGCCCCTCTGTTTCAGCCCCTCTGTTTCTCGCCCTCTGTTTCAGCCCCTCTGTTTCTCGCTCTCTGTTTCAGCCCCTCTGTTTCTCGCCCTCTGTTTCAGCCCCTCTACTTTAGCCCCACTGTTTCAGCCCCTTTGTTTCAGCCACTCTGTTTCTCGCCCTCTGTTTCAGCCCCTCTGTTTCTCGCCCTCAGTTTCTGCCCCTCTGTTTCTCGCCCTCTGTTTCAGCCCCTCTGTTTCTCGCCCTCTGTTTCAGCCCCTCTGTTTCAGCCCCTCTGTTTCTCGCACTCTGTTTCTGCCCCTCAGTTTCTCGCCCTCTGTTTCAAGCCCTCTGTTTCTCGCCTTCTGTTTCAGCCCCTGTGTTTCAGCCCCTCTGTTTCAGCCCTTCTGATTCAGCCCCTCTGATTCAGCCCCTCTGTTTCTCGCCCTCTGTTTCAGCCCCTCTGTTTCAGCCCTTCTGTTTCAGCCCCTCTGTTTCTCGCTCTCTGTTTCAGCCCCTCTGTTTCTCGCCCTCTGTTTCAGCCCCTCTACTTTAGCCCCACTGTTTCAGCCCCTTTGTTTCAGCCACTCTGTTTCTCGCCCTCTGTTTCAGCCCCTCTGTTTCTCGCCCTCAGTTTCTGCCCCTCTGTTTCTCGCCCTCTGTTTCAGCCCCTCTGTTTCGCGCTCTCTGTTTCAGCCCCTATGTTTCAGCTCCTCTGTTTCTCGCCCTCTGTTTCTGCCCCTCTTTTTCTCGCCCTCTGTTTCAGCCCCTCTGTTTCTCGCCCTCTGTTTCAGCCCCTCTGATTAAGCCCCTCTGTTTCAGCCCCTCTGAATCAGCCCCTCTGATTCAGCCCCTCTGTTTCAGCCCCTCTGTTTCTCGCCCTCTGTTTCAGACCCTCTGTTTCTCACCCTCTGTTTCAGCCCCTCTGTTTCAGCCCCTCTGTTTCTCGCTCTCTGTTTCAGCCCCTCTGTTTCTCGCCCTCTGTTTCAGCCCCTCTGATTCAGCCCCTCTGTTTCTCGTCCTCTGTTTCAGCCCCTCTGTTTCTCGCCCTCTGTTTCAGCCCCTCTGTTTCAGCCCCTCTGTGTCAGCCCCTCTGTTTCAGCCCCTCTGTTTCTCGCCCTCTGTTTCAGCCCCTCTGTTTCAGCCCCTCTGTTTCTTGCCTTCTGTTTCAGCCCCTCTGTTTCTCGCCCTCTGTTTCAGCCCCTCTTTTTCTCGCCCTCTGTTTCAGCTCCTCTATTTCTCGCCCTCTGTTTCAGCCCCTCTGTTTCTCACCCTCTGTTTCAGCACCTCTGTTTCTCGCCCTCTGTTTCAGCCCCTCTATTTCTCGCCCTCTGTTTCAGCCCCTCTGTTTTAGCCCCACTGTTTCAGCCCCTTTGTTTCAGCCCCTCTGTTTCTCGCCCTCTGTTTCAGCCGCTCTGTTTCTCGCCCTCTGTATCAGCCCCTCTGTTTCAGCCCCACTGTTTCAGTCCCTCTGTTTCTCGCCCTCTGTTTCTGGCCCTCTGTTTCAGCCCCTCTGTTTCTCGCTCTCTGTTTCAGCCCCTCTGTTTCAGCACCTCTCTTTCAGCCCCTCTGTTTCTCGCCCTCTGTTTCAGCCCCTCTGTTTCTTGCCCTCTGTTTCAGCCACTCTGTTTCTCGCCCTCTGTTTCAGCCTCTCTGTTTCTCGCCCTCTGTTTCAGCCCCTCTGTTTCAGCCCCTCTGTTTCAGCCCCTCTGTTTCAGCCGCTCTGTTTCTCGCCCTCTGTTTCAGCCCCTCTGATTCAGCCCCTCTGTTTCTCGCCCTCTGTTTCAGCCCCTCTGTGTCTCGCCCTCTGTTTCAGCCCCTCTGTTTCAGCCCCTCTGTTTCAGCCCCTCTGTTTCTCGCCCTCTGTTTCAGCCCCTCTGTTTCTCGCCCTCTGTTTCAGCCCCTCTGTTTCAGCCCCTCTGTTTCAGCCCTTCTGATTCAGCCCCTCTGATTCAGCCCCTCTGTTTCTCGCCCTCTGTTTCAGCCCCTTTGTTTCAGCCCTTCTGTTTCAGCCACTTTGTTTCAGCCCCTCTGTTTCTTGCCCTCTGTTTCAGCGCCTCTGTTTCTCGACCTCTGTTTCAGTCCCTCTGTTTCTCGCCATCTGTTTCAGCCACTCTGTTTCGCGCTCTCTGTTTCAGCCCCTCTGTTTCAGCTCCTCTGTTTCTCGCCCTCTGTTTCTGCCCCTCTGTTTCTCGCCCTCTGGTTCAGCCCCTCTGTTTCTCGCCCTCTGATTCAGCCCCACTGTTTCAGCCCCTCTGTTTCAGCCCCTCTGTTTCTCGCCCTCTGTTTCAGCCCCTCTGTTTCTCACCCTCTGTTTCAGCCCCTCTGTTTCAGCCCCTCTGTTTCTCGCTCTCTGTTTCAGCCCCTCTGTTTCTCGCCCTCTGTTTCAGCCCCTCTGATTCAGCCCCTCTGTTTCTCGCCCTCTGTTTCAGCCCCTCTTTTTCTCGCCCTCTGTTTCAGCCCCTCTGTTTCTCGCCCTCTGTTTCAGCCCCTGTGTTTCAGCCCCTCTGTTTCAGCCCCTCTGTTTCTCGCCTTCTGTTTCAGCCCCTCTGTTTCTCGCCCTCTTTTTCAGCCTCTTTGTTTCTCGCCCTCTGTTTCAGCCCCTCTATTTCTCGCCCTCTGTTTCAGCCCCTCTGTTTTAGCCCCACTGTTTCAGCCCCTTTGTTTCAACCCCTCTGTTTCTCGCCCTCTGTTTCAGCCGCTCTGTTTCTCGCCCTCTGTATCAGCCCCTCTGTTTCAGCCCCACTGTTTCAGTCCCTCTGTTTCTCGCCCTCTGTTTCTGGCACTCTGTTTCAGCCCCTCTGTTTCTCGCTCTCTGTTTCAGCCCCACTGTTTCAGCCCCTCTGTTTCAGCCCCTCTGTTTCAGCCCCTCTGTTTCTCGCCCTCTGTTTCAGCCCCTCTGTTTCTCGCCCTCTGTTTCAGCCTCTCTGGTTCTCGCCCTCTGTTTCAGCCCCTCTGATTCAGCCCCTCTGTTTCTCGCCCTCTGTTTCAGCCCCTCTGTTACAGCCCTTCTGTTTCAGCCACTCTGTTTCAGCCCCTCTGTTTCTTGCCCTCTGTTTCAGCCCCTCTGTTTCTCGACCTCTGTTTCAGTCCCTCTGTTTCTCGCCATCTGTTTCAGCCCCTCTGTTTCGCGCTCTCTGTTTCAGCCCCTGTGTTTCAGCTCCTCTGTTTCTCGCCCTCTGTTTCTGCCCCTCTTTTTCTCGCCCTCTGTTTCAGCCCCTCTGTTTCTCGCCCTCTGTTTCAGCCCCTCTGATTAAGCCCCTCTGTTTCAGCCCCTCTGAATCAGCCCCTCTGATTCAGACCCTCTGTTTCAGCCCCTCTGTTTCTCGCCCTCTGTTTCAGACCCTCTGTTTCTCACCCTCTGTTTCAGCCCCTCTGTTTCAGCCCCTCTGTTTCTCGCTCTCTGTTTCAGCCCCTCTGTTTCTCGCCCTCTGTTTCAGCCTCTCTGATTCAGCCCCTCTGATTCTAGCCCTCTGTTTCAGCCCCTCTGTTTCTCGCCCTCTGTTTCAGCCCCTCTGTTTCTCGCCCTCTGTTTCAGCCCCTCTGTTTCAGCCCCTCTGTGTCAGCCCCTCTGTTTCAGCCCCTCTGTTTCTCGCCCTCTGTTTCAGCCCCTCTGTTTCAGCCCCTCTGTTTCTTGCCTTCTGTTTCATCCCCTCTGTTTCTCGCCCTCTGTTTCAGCCCCTCTGTTTCTCGCCCTCTGTTTCAGCCCCTCTATTTCTCGCCCTCTGTTTCAGCCCCTCTGTTTCTCACCCTCTGTTTCAGCCCCTCTGTTTCTCGCCCTCTGTTTCAGCCCCTCTATTTCTCGCCCTCAGTTTCAGCCCCTCTGTTTTAGCACCACTGTTTCAGCCCCTTTGTTTCAGCCCCTCTGTTTTTCGCCCTCTGTTTCAGCCCCTCTGTTTCTCGCCCTGTGTATCAGCCCCTCTGTTTCAGCCCCACTGTTTCAGTCCCTCTGTTTCTCGCCCTCTGTTTCTGGCCCTCTGTTTCAGCCCCTCTGTTTCTCGCTCTCTGTTTCAGCCCCTCTGTTTCAGCACCTCTCTTTCAGCCCCTCTGTTTCTCGCCCTCTGTTTCAGCCCCTCTGTTTCTTGCCCTCTGTTTCAGCCACTCTGTTTCTCGCCCTCTGTTTCACCCTCTCTGTTTCTCGCCCTCTGTTTCAGCCCCTCTGTTTCAGCCCCTCTGTTTCAGCCCCTCTGGTTCAGCCCCTCTGTTTCTCGCCCTCTGTTTCAGCCCCTCTGATTCAGCCCCTCTGTTTCTCGCCCTCTGTTTCAGCCCCTCTGTGTCTCGCCCTCTGTTTCAGCCCCTCTGTTTCAGCCCCTCTGTTTCAGCCCCTCTGTTTCTCGCCCTCTGTTTCAGCCCCTCTGTTTCACGCCCTCTGTTTCAGCCCCTCTGATTCAGCCCCTCTGTTTCTCGCCCTCTGTTTCAGCCCCTCTGTTTCTCGCCCTCTGTTTCAGCCCCTCTGTTTCTCGCCCTCTGTTTCAGCCCCTCTGTTTCAGCCCCTCTGTGTCAGCCCCTCTGTTTCAGCCCCTCTGTTTCTCGCCCTCTGTTTCAGCCCCTCTGTTTCAGCCCCTCTGTTTCTTGCCTTCTGTTTCAGCCCCTCTGTTTCTCGCCCTCTGTTTCAGCCCCTCTGTTTCTCGCCCTCTGTTTCAGCCCCTCTATTTCTCGCCCTCTGTTTCAGCCCCTCTGTTTCTCACCCTCTGTTTCAGCCCCTCTGTTTCTCGCCCTCTGTTTCTGCCCCTCTTTTTCTCGCCCTCTGTTTCAGCCCCTCTGTTTTAGCCCCACTGTTTCAGCCCCTTTGTTTCAGCCCCTCTGTTTCTCGCCCTCTGTTTCAGCCGCTCTGTTTCTCGCCCTCTGTATCAGCCCCTCTGTTTCAGCCCCACTGTTTCAGTCCCTCTGTTTCTCTCCCTCTGTTTCTGGCCCTCTGTTTCAGCCCCTCTGTTTCTCGCTCTCTGTTTCAGCCCCTCTGTTTCAGCACCTCTCTTTCAGCCCCTCTGTTTCTCGCCCTCTGTTTCAGCCCCTCTGTTTCTTGCCCTCTGTTTCAGCCACTCTGTTTCTCGCCCTCTGTTTCAGCCTCTCTGTTTCTCGCCCTCTGTTTCAGCCCCTCTGTTTCAGCCCCTCTGTTTCAGCCCCTCTGTTTCAGCCCCTCTGTTTCTCGCCCTCTGTTTCAGCCCCTCTGATTCAGCCCCTCTGTTTCTCGCCCTCTGTTTCAGCCCCTCTGTGTCTTGCCCTCTGTTTCAGCCCCTCTGTTTCAGCCCCTCTGTTTCAGCCCCTCTGTTTCTCGCCCTCTGTTTCAGCCCCTCTGTTTCTCGCCCTCTGTTTCAGCCCCTCTGTTTCAGCCCCTCTGTTTCAGCCCTTCTGATTCAGCCCCTCTGATTCAGCCCCTCTGTTTCTCGCCCTCTGTTTCAGCCCCTTTGTTTCAGCCCTTCTGTTTCAGCCACTTTGTTTCAGCCCCTCTGTTTCTTGCCCTCTGTTTCAGCGCCTCTGTTTCTCGACCTCTGTTTCAGTCCCTCTGTTTCTCGCCATCTGTTTCAGCCACTCTGTTTCGCGCTCTCTGTTTCAGCCCCTCTGTTTCAGCCCCTCTGTTTCAGCCCCTCTGTTTCAGCTCCTCTGTTTCTCGCCCTCTGTTTCTGCCCCTCTGTTTCAGCCCCTCTGTTTCAGCCCCTCTGTTTCAGCTCCTCTGTTTCTCGACCTCTGTTTCAGTCCCTCTGTTTCTCGCCATCTGGTTCAGCCCCTCTGTTTCTCGCCCTCTGATTCAGCCCCACTGTTTCAGCCCCTCTGTTTCAGCCCCTCTGTTTCTCGCCCCCTGTTTCAGCCCCTCTGTTTCTCACCCTCTGTTTCAGCCCCTCTGTTTCAGCCCCTCTGTTTCTCGCTCTCTGTTTCAGCCCCTCTGTTTCTCGCCCTCTGTTTCAGCCCCTCTGTTTCAGCCCCTCTGTTTCTCGCCCTCTGTTTCAGCCCCTCTTTTTCTCGCCCTCTGTTTCAGCCCCTCTGTTTCTCGCCCTCTGTTTCAGCCCCTGTGTTTCAGCCCCTCTGTTTCAGCCCCTCTGTTTCTCGCCTTCTGTTTCAGCCCCTCTGTTTCTCGCCCTCTGTTTCAGCCCCTTTGTTTCTCGCCCTCTGTTTCAGCCCCTCTATTTCTGGCCCTCTGTTTCAGCCCCTCTGTTTTAGCCCCACTGTTTCAGCCCCTTTGTTTCAACCCCTCTGTTTCTCGCCCTCTGTTTCAGCCGCTCTGTTTCTCGACCTCTGTATCAGCCCCTCTGTTTCAGCCCCACTGTTTCAGTCCCTCTGTTTCTCGCCCTCTGTTTCTGGCCCTCTGTTTCAGCCCCTCTGTTTCAGCCGCTCTGTTTCAGCCCCACTGTTTCAGCCCCTCTGTTTCAGCCCCTCTGTTTCAGCCCCTCTGTTTCTCGCCCTCTGTTTCAGCCCCTCTGTATCTTGCCCTCTGTTTCAGCCACTCTGTTTCTCGCCCTCTGTTTCAGCCTCTCTGGTTCTCGCCCTCTGTTTCAGGCCCTCTGATTCAGCCCCTCTGTTTCTCGCCCTCTGTTTCAGCCCCTCTGTTTCAGCCCTTCTGTTTCAGCCACTCTGTTTCAGCCCCTCTGTTTCTTGCCCTCTGTTTCAGCCCCTCTGTTTCTCGACCTCTGTTTCAGTCCCTCTGTTTCTCGCCATCTGTTTCAGCCCCTCTGTTTCGCGCTCTCTGGTTCAGCCCCTCTGTTTCAGCTCCTCTCTTTCTCGCCCTCTGTTTCTGCCCCTCTTTTTCTCGCCCTCTGTTTCAGCCCCTCTGTTTCTCGCCCTCTGTTTCAGCCCCTCTGATTAAGCCCCTCTGTTTCAGCCCCTCTGAATCAGCCCCTCTGATTCAGCCCCTCTGTTTCAGCCCCTCTGTTTCTCGCCCTCTGTTTCACACCCTCTGTTTCTCACCCTCTGTTTCAACCCCTCTGTTTCAGCCCCTCTGTTTCTCGCTCTCTGTTTCAGCCCCTCTGTTTCTCGCCCTCTGTTTCAGCCCCTCTGTTTCTCGCCCTCTGTTTCAGCCCCTCTGTTTCTCGCCCTCTGTTTCAGCCCCTCTGTTTCTCGCCCTCTGTTTCAGCCCCTCTGTTTCAGCCCCTCTGTGTCAGCCCCTCTGTTTCAGCCCCTCTGTTTCTCGCCCTCTGTTTCAGCCCCTCTGTTTCAGCCCCTCTGTTTCTTGCCTTCTGTTTCATCCCCTCTGTTTCTCGCCCTCTGTTTCAGCCCCTCTGTTTCTCGCCCTCTGTTTCAGCCACTCTGTTTCTCGCCCTCTGTTTCAGCCTCTCTGTTTCTCGCCCTCTGTTTCAGCCCCTCTGTTTCAGCCCCTCTGTTTCAGCCCCTCTGGTTCAGCCCCTCTGTTTCTGGCCCTCTGTTTCAGCCCCTCTGATTCAGCCCCTCTGTTTCTCGCCCTCTGTTTCAGCCCCTCTGTGTCTCGCCCTCTGTTTCAGCCCCTCTGTTTCAGCCCCTCTGTTTCAGCCCCTCTGTTTCTCGCCCTCTGTTTCAGCCCCTCTGTTTCTCGCCCTCTGTTTCAGCCCCTCTGTTTCAGCCCCTCTGTTTCAGCCCTTCTGATTCAGCCCCTCTGATTCAGCCCCTCTGTTTCTCGTCCTCTGTTTCAGCCCCTTTGTTTCAGCCCTTCTGTTTCAGCCACTCTGTTTCAGCCCCTCTGTTTCTTGCCCTCTGTTTCAGCGCCTCTGTTTCTCGACCTCTGTTTCAGTCCCTCTGTTTCTCGCCATCTGTTTCAGCCCCTCTGTTTCGCGCTCTCTGTTTCAGCCCCTCTGTTTCAGCTCCTCTGTTTCTCGCCCTCTGTTTCTGCCCCTGTGTTTCTCGCCCTCTGATTCAGCCCCTCTGATTAAGCCCCTCTGTTTCAGCCCCTCTGAATCAGCACCTCTGATTCAGCCCCACTGTTTCAGCCCCTCTGTTTCAGCCCCTCTGTTTCTCGCCCCCTGTTTCAGCCCCTCTGTTTCTCACCCTCTGTTTCAGCCCCTCTGTTTCAGCCCCTCTGTTTCTCGCTCTCTGTTTCAGCCCCTCTGTTTCTCGCCCTCTGTTTCAGCCCCTCTGATTCAGCCCCTCTGTTTCTCGCCCTCTGTTTCAGCCCCTCTTTTTCTCGCCCTCTGTTTCAGCCCCTCTGTTTCTCGCCCTCTGTTTCAGCCCCTCTGTTTCAGCCCCTCTGTTTCAGCCCCTCTGTTTCTCGCCTTCTGTTTCAGCCCCTCTGTTTCTCGCCCTCTGTTTCAGCCCCTTTGTTTCTCGCCCTCTGTTTCAGCCCCTCTATTTCTGGCCCTCTGTTTCAGCCCCTCTGTTTTAGCCCCACTGTTTCAGCCCCTTTGTTTCAACCCCTCTGTTTCTCGCCCTCTGTTTCAGCCGCTCTGTTTCTCGCCCTCTGTATCAGCCCCTCTGTTTCAGCCCCACTGTTTCAGTCCCTCTGTTTCTCGCCCTCTGTTTCTGGCCCTCTGTTTCAGCCCCTCTGTTTCTCGCTCTCTGTTTCAGCCCCTCTGTTTCAGCCCCTCTGTTTCAGCCCCTCTGTTTCAGCCCCTCTGTTTCTCGCCCTCTGTTTCAGCCCCTCTGTATCTTGCCCTCTGTTTCAGCCACTCTGGTTCTCGCCCTCTGTTTCAGCCTCTCTGGTTCTCGCCCTCTGTTTCAGCCCCTCTGTTTCAGCCCCTGTGTTTCAGCCCCTCTGTTTCAGCCCCTCTGTATCTCGCCCTCTGTTTCAGCCCCTCTGATTCAGTCCCTCTGTTTCTCGCCCTCTGTTTCAGCCCCTCTGTTTCTCGCCCTCTGTTTCAGCCCCTCTGTTTCTTGCCATCTGTTTCAGCCCCTCTGTTTCTCGCCCTCTGTTTCAGCCCCTCTGTTTCTCCCCCTCTGTTTCAGCCCCTCTGTTTCTCGCCCTCTGTTTCAGCCCCTCTGTTTCTCGCCCTCTGTTTCAGCCCCTCTGTTTCAGCCCCTCTGTTTCAGCCCCTCTGTTTCTCGCACTCTGTTTCAGCCCCTCTGATCTCGCCCTCTGTTTCAGCCCCTCTGTTTCTTGCCCTCTGTTTCAGCCACTCTGTTTCTCGCCCTCTGTTTCAGCCACTCTGTTTCTCGCCCTCTGTTTCAGCCCCTCTGTTTCAGCCCCTCTGTTTCTCGCCCTCTGTTTCAGCCCCTCTGTTTCTCGACCTCTGTTTCAGCCCCTCTGTTTCTCACCCTGTGTTTCAGCCTCTCTGTTTCTCGCCCTCTGTTTCAGCCCCACTGTTTCAGCCCCTCTGATTCAGCCCGTCTGATTTAGCCCCTCTGTTTCTCGCCCTCTGTTTCAGCAACTCTGTTTCTCGCCCTCTGTTTCATGCACTCTGTTTCGCGCTCTCTGTTTCAGCCCGTTTGTTTCAGTCACTCTGTTTCTCGCCCTCTGTTTCTGCCCGTCTGTTTCTCGCCCTCTGTTTCAGCCCCTCTGTTTCAGACCCTCTGTTTCAGTCCCTCTGTTTCTCGCCCTCTGTTTCTCGCCCTCTGTTTCAGCCCCTCTGTTTCACGCCCTCTGTTTCAGCCCCTCTGTTTCTCGCCCTCTGTTTCAGCCCCTCTGTTTCAGCCCCTCTGTTTCAGCACCTCTGTTTCAGCCCCTCTGTATATCGCCCTCTGTTTCCGCCCCTCTGATTCAGCCCCTCTGTTTCTCGCCCTCTGTTTCAGCCCCTCTGTTTCTCGCCCTCTGTTTCAGCCCCTCTGTTTCAGCCCCTCTGTTTCAGCCACTCTGTTTCTCGCCCTCTGTTTCAGCCCCTCTGTTTCAGCCCCTCTGTTTCAGCCACTCTGTTTCTCGCCCTCTGTTTCAGCCCCTCTGTTTCAGCCCCTCTGTTTCAGTCCCTCTGTTTCAGCCCCTCTGTTTCTCGCCCTCTGTTTCAGCCCCTCTGTTTCTCACCCTGTGTTTCAGCCCCTCTGTTTCAGCCCCTCTGTTTCTCGCCCTCTGTTTCAGACCCACTGTTTCTCGCCCTCTGTATCAGGCGCTTTGTTTCAGCCCCTCTTTTTCAGCCCCTCTGTTTCTCGCCCTCTGTTTCTCGCCCTCTGTTTCAGCCCCTATGTTTCTCGCCCTCTGTTTCAGCCCCTCTGTTTCAGCCAATCTGATTCAGCCCGTCCGATTCAGCCCCTCTGTTTCTCGCCCTCTGTTTCAGCCACACTGATTCAGCCCCTCTGCTTCTTGCCCTCTGTTTCAGCCCCTCTGTTTCTCGCCCTCTGTTTCAGCCCCTCTGTTTCTCGCCCTCTGTTTCAGCCCCTCTGTTTCTCGCCCTCTGTTTCAGTCCCTCTGTTTCGCGCTCTCTGTTTCAGCCCCTTTGTTTCAGTCCCTCTGTTTCTCGCCCTCTGTTTCTGCCCGTCTGTTTCTCGCCCTCTGTTTCAGCCCCTCTGTTTCAGACCCTCTGTTCCAGTCCCTCTGTTTCTCGCCCTCTGTTTCTCGCCCTCTGTTTCAGCCCCTCTGTTTCTCGCCCTCTGTTTCAGCCCCTCTGTTTCTCGCCCTCTGTTTCAGACCCCCTGTTTCAGCCCCTCTGTTTCAGCACCTCTGTTTCAGCCCCTCTGTATCTCGCCCTCTGTTTCCGCCCCTCTGATTCAGCCCCTCTGTTTCTCGCCCTCTGTTTCAGCCCCTCTGTTTCTCGCCCTCTGTTTCAGCCCCTCTGTTTCAGCCCCTCTGTTTCAGCCCCTCTGTTTCTCGCCCTCTGTTTCAGCCCCTCTGATTCTCGCCCGCTGTTTCAGCCCCTCTGTTTCTCGCCCTCTGTTTCAGCCCCTCTGTTTCTCGCCCTCTGTTTCAGCCCCTCTGTTTCAGCCCCTCTGTTTCAGCCCCTCTGTTTCTCGCCCTCTGTTTCAGCCCCTCTGTTTCTCGCCCTCTGTTTCAGCCCCTCTGTTTCTCGCCCTCTGTTTCAGCCCCTCTATTTCTCGCCCTCTGTTTCAGCCCCTCTACTTTAGCACCACTGTTTGAGCCCCTTTGTTTCAGCCACTCTGTTTCTCGCCCTCTCTTTCAGCCGCTTTGTTTCTGGCCCTCTGTTTCAGCCCCTCTGTTTGTCGCTCTCTGTTTCAGCCCCTCTGTTTCCGCCCCTCTGTTTCAGCCCCTCTGTTTCAGCCCCTCTGTTTCTCGACCTCTGTTTCAGCCCCTCTGTTTCAGCCCCTCTGTTTCAGTCCCTCTGTTTCAGCCCCTCTGTTTCTCGCCCTCTGTTTCAGCCACTCTGTTTCTCGCCCTGTGTTTCAGCCTCTCTGTTTCTCGCCCTCTGTTTCAGCCCCACTGTTTCAGCCCCTCTGTTTCAGCCCCTCTGTTTCAGCCCCTCTGTTTCTCGCCCTCTGTTTCAGCCCCTCTGTTTCTCGCCCTCTGTATCAGGCGCTTTGTTTCAGCCCCTTTGTTTCAGCCCCTCTTTTTCAGGCCCTCTGTTTCTCGCCCTCTGTTTCTCGCCCTCTGTCTCAGCCCCTCTGTTTCTCGCCCTCTGTTTCAGCCACTCTGTTTCAGCACATCTGATTCAGCCCGTCTGATTCAGCCCCTCTGTTTCTCGCCCTCTGTTTCAGCCACGCTGTTTCAGCCCCTCTGTTTCTTGCCCTCTGTTTCAGCCCCTCTGTTTCACGCCCTCTGTTTCAGCCCCTCTGTTTCTCGCCCTGTGTTTCAGCCCCTCTGTTTCTCGCCCTCTGTTTCAGTCCCCCTGTTTCGCGCTCTCTGTTTCAGCACCTTTGTTTCAGTCCCTCTGTTTCTCGCCCTCTGTTTCTGCCCGTCTGTTTCTCGCCCTCTGTTTCAGCCACTCTGTTTCAGACCCTCTGTTTCAGTCCCTCTGTTTCTCGCCCTCTGTTTCTCGCCCTCTGTTTCAGCCCCTCTGTATCTCGCCCTCTGTTTCAGCCCCTCTGTTTCTCGCCCTCTGTTTCAGCCCCTCTGTTTCAGCCCCTCTGTTTCAGCCCCTCTGTTTCTCGCCCTCTGTTTCAGCCCCTCTGTTCCTTGCCCTCTGTTTCAGCCCCTCTGTTTCTCGCCCTCTGTTTCAGCCCCTCTGTTTCTCGCCCTCTGTTTCAGCCCCTCTGTTTCAGCCCCTCTGATTCAGCCCCTCTGTTTCAGCCCCTCTGATTCAGCCCCTCTGTTTCAGCCCCTCTATTTCAGCCCCTCTGTTTCAGCCCCTCTGTTTCAGGCTCTCTGTTTCAGCCCGTCTGTTTCAGCCCCTCTGTTTCAGCACCTCTGTTTCAGCCCCTCTGATTCAGTCCCTTAGTTTCTCGCCCTCTGTTTCTGCCCCTCTGATTCAGCCCCTCTGTTTCTCGCCCTCTGTTTCAGCCCCTCTGTTTCAGCCCCTCTGATTCAGCCCCTCTGATTCAGCCCCTCTGTTTCTCGCCCTCTGTTTCTGCCCCTCTGTTTCAGCCCCTCTGTTTCAGCCCCTCTGTTTCTTGCCCTCTGTTTCAGCCCCTCTGTTTCAGACCCTCTGTTTCTGCCCCTCTGTTTCAGCCCCTCTGTTTCTCGCCCTTTGTTTCAGCCCCTCTGTTTCTCGCCCTCTGTTTCAGCCCCTCTGTTTCAGCCCCTCTGTTTCAGTCCCTCTGTTTCTCGCCCTCTGTTTCAGCCCCTCTGTTTCTTGCCCTCTGTTTCAGCCCCTTTGTTTCAGCCCCTCTGTTTCTCGCCCTCTGTTTCTGCCCCTCTGTTTCTCGCCCTCTATTTCAGCCCCTCTGTTTCTCGCCTTCTGTTTCAGACACTCTGATTCAGCCCCTCTGTTAAAGCCCCTCTGATTCAGCCCCTCTGATTCAGCCCCTCTGTTTCTCGCCCTCTGTTTCAGCCCCTCTGTTTCAGCCCTTCTGTTGCAGCCACTCGGTTTCAGCCCCTCTGTTTCTTGCCCTCTGTTTCAGCCCCTCTGTTTCAGCCCCTCTGTTTCAGCCCCTCTGTTTCTCGCCCTCTGTTTCAGCCCCTCTGTTTCTCGCCCTCTGTTTCAGCCCCTCGGTTTCGCACTCTCTGTTTCAGCCCCTCTGTTTCAGCCCCTCTGTTTCTCGCCCTCTGTTTCTGCTCCTCTGTTTCTCGCCCTCTGTTTCAGCCCCTCTGTTTCTCGCCCTCTGTTTCAGCCGCTCTGATCAGCCCCTCTGTTTCAGCCCCTCTGTTTCTCGCCCTCTGTTTCAGCCCCTCTGTTTCTCACCCTCTGTATCAGCACTTCTGTTTCCGCCCCTCTGTTTCTCGCCCTCTGTTTCAGCCCCTCTGTTTCTCGCCCTCTGTTTCAGCCCCTCAGTTTCAGCCCCTCTGTTTCAGCCCCTCTGTTTCTCGCCCTCTGTTTCAGCCCCTCTGTTTCTCGCCCTCTGTTTCAGCCTCTCTGTTTCAGCCCCTCTGATTCAGACCCTCTGTTTCAGCGCCTCTGTTTCTCGCCCTCTGTTTCAGCCCCTCTGATTCAGCCCCTCTGATTCAGCCCCTCTGATTCAGCCCCTCTGTTTCTCGCCCTCTGTTTCAGCCGCTCTGTTTTAGCCCCTCTGATTCAGTCCCTCTGATTCAGCCCCTCTGTTTCTCGCCCTCTGTTTCTGCCCCTCTGTTTCAGCCCCTCTGTTTCAGCCCCTCTGTTTCAGCCCCTCCGATTCAGACCCTCTGTTTCAGCCCCTCTTATTCAGCCCCTCAGTTTCAGCCCCTCTGATTCAGACCCTCTGTTTCAGCCCCTCTATTTCAGCCCCTCTGTTTCAGCCCCTCTGTTTCAGGCTCTCTGTTTCAGCCCGTCAGTTTCAGCCCCTCTGTTTCAGCCCCTATGTTTCAGCCCCTCTGATTCAGTCCCTTAGTTTCTCGCCCTCTGTTTCAGCCCCTCTGTTTCAGCCCCTCTGATTCAGCCCCTCTGTTTCAGCCCCTCTGTTTCTCGCCCTCTGTTTCAGCCCCTCTGTTTCAGCCCCTCTGATTCAGCCCCTCTGATTCAGCCCCTCTGTTTCTCGCCCTCTGTTTCTGCCCCTCTGTTTCAGCCCCTCTGTTTCAGCCCCTCTGTTTATTGCCCTCTGTTTCAGCACCTCTGTTTCAGACCCTCTGTTTCAGCCCCTCCGATTCAGCCCCTCTGTTTCAGCCCCTCTGTTTCTGCCCCTCTGTTTCAGCCCCTCTGTTTCTCGCCCTTTGTTTCAGCCCCTCTGTTTCTCGCCCTCTGTTTCAGCCCCTCTGTTTCAGCCCCTCTGATTCAGACCCTCTGTTTCAGCGCCTCTGTTTCTCGCCCTCTGTTTCAGCCCCTCTGATTCAGCCCCTCTGTTTCTCGCCCTCTGTTTCAGCCGCTCTGTTTCTCGCCCTCTGTTTCAGCCCCTCTATTTCTCGCCCTCTGTTTCAGCCCCTCTGTTTCAGCCCCACTGTTTCAGCCCCTTTGTTTCAGCCCCTCTGTTTTTCTCCCTCTGTTTCAGCCCCTCTGATTCAGCCCCACTGTTTCAGCCCCTCTGAATCAGCCCCTCTGATTCAGCCCCTCTGTTTCAGCCCCTCTGTTTTAGCCCCACTGTTTCAGCCCCTTTGTTTCAACCCCTCTGTTTCTCGCCCTCTGTTTCAGCCGCTCTGTTTCTCGACCTCTGTATCAGCCCCTCTGTTTCAGCCCCACTGTTTCAGTCCCTCTGTTTCTCGCCCTCTGTTTCTGGCCCTCTGTTTCAGCCCCTCTGTTTCAGCCGCTCTGTTTCAGCCCCACTGTTTCAGCCCCTCTGTTTCAGCCCCTCTGTTTCAGCCCCTCTGTTTCTCGCCCTCTGTTTCAGCCCCTCTGTATCTTGCCCTCTGTTTCAGCCACTCTGTTTCTCGCCCTCTGTTTCAGCCTCTCTGGTTCTCGCCCTCTGTTTCAGGCCCTCTGATTCAGCCCCTCTGTTTCTCGCCCTCTGTTTCAGCCCCTCTGTTTCAGCCCTTCTGTTTCAGCCACTCTGTTTCAGCCCCTCTGTTTCTTGCCCTCTGTTTCAGCCCCTCTGTTTCTCGACCTCTGTTTCAGTCCCTCTGTTTCTCGCCATCTGTTTCAGCCCCTCTGTTTCGCGCTCTCTGGTTCAGCCCCTCTGTTTCAGCTCCTCTCTTTCTCGCCCTCTGTTTCTGCCCCTCTTTTTCTCGCCCTCTGTTTCAGCCCCTCTGTTTCTCGCCCTCTGTTTCAGCCCCTCTGATTAAGCCCCTCTGTTTCAGCCCCTCTGAATCAGCCCCTCTGATTCAGCCCCTCTGTTTCAGCCCCTCTGTTTCTCGCCCTCTGTTTCACACCCTCTGTTTCTCACCCTCTGTTTCAACCCCTCTGTTTCAGCCCCTCTGTTTCTCGCTCTCTGTTTCAGCCCCTCTGTTTCTCGCCCTCTGTTTCAGCCCCTCTGTTTCTCGCCCTCTGTTTCAGCCCCTCTGTTTCTCGCCCTCTGTTTCAGCCCCTCTGTTTCTCGCCCTCTGTTTCAGCCCCTCTGTTTCAGCCCCTCTGTGTCAGCCCCTCTGTTTCAGCCCCTCTGTTTCTCGCCCTCTGTTTCAGCCCCTCTGTTTCAGCCCCTCTGTTTCTTGCCTTCTGTTTCATCCCCTCTGTTTCTCGCCCTCTGTTTCAGCCCCTCTGTTTCTCGCCCTCTGTTTCAGCCACTCTGTTTCTCGCCCTCTGTTTCAGCCTCTCTGTTTCTCGCCCTCTGTTTCAGCCCCTCTGTTTCAGCCCCTCTGTTTCAGCCCCTCTGGTTCAGCCCCTCTGTTTCTGGCCCTCTGTTTCAGCCCCTCTGATTCAGCCCCTCTGTTTCTCGCCCTCTGTTTCAGCCCCTCTGTGTCTCGCCCTCTGTTTCAGCCCCTCTGTTTCAGCCCCTCTGTTTCAGCCCCTCTGTTTCTCGCCCTCTGTTTCAGCCCCTCTGTTTCTCGCCCTCTGTTTCAGCCCCTCTGTTTCAGCCCCTCTGTTTCAGCCCTTCTGATTCAGCCCCTCTGATTCAGCCCCTCTGTTTCTCGTCCTCTGTTTCAGCCCCTTTGTTTCAGCCCTTCTGTTTCAGCCACTCTGTTTCAGCCCCTCTGTTTCTTGCCCTCTGTTTCAGCGCCTCTGTTTCTCGACCTCTGTTTCAGTCCCTCTGTTTCTCGCCATCTGTTTCAGCCCCTCTGTTTCGCGCTCTCTGTTTCAGCCCCTCTGTTTCAGCTCCTCTGTTTCTCGCCCTCTGTTTCTGCCCCTGTGTTTCTCGCCCTCTGATTCAGCCCCTCTGATTAAGCCCCTCTGTTTCAGCCCCTCTGAATCAGCACCTCTGATTCAGCCCCACTGTTTCAGCCCCTCTGTTTCAGCCCCTCTGTTTCTCGCCCCCTGTTTCAGCCCCTCTGTTTCTCACCCTCTGTTTCAGCCCCTCTGTTTCAGCCCCTCTGTTTCTCGCTCTCTGTTTCAGCCCCTCTGTTTCTCGCCCTCTGTTTCAGCCCCTCTGATTCAGCCCCTCTGTTTCTCGCCCTCTGTTTCAGCCCCTCTTTTTCTCGCCCTCTGTTTCAGCCCCTCTGTTTCTCGCCCTCTGTTTCAGCCCCTCTGTTTCAGCCCCTCTGTTTCAGCCCCTCTGTTTCTCGCCTTCTGTTTCAGCCCCTCTGTTTCTCGCCCTCTGTTTCAGCCCCTTTGTTTCTCGCCCTCTGTTTCAGCCCCTCTATTTCTGGCCCTCTGTTTCAGCCCCTCTGTTTTAGCCCCACTGTTTCAGCCCCTTTGTTTCAACCCCTCTGTTTCTCGCCCTCTGTTTCAGCCGCTCTGTTTCTCGCCCTCTGTATCAGCCCCTCTGTTTCAGCCCCACTGTTTCAGTCCCTCTGTTTCTCGCCCTCTGTTTCTGGCCCTCTGTTTCAGCCCCTCTGTTTCTCGCTCTCTGTTTCAGCCCCTCTGTTTCAGCCCCTCTGTTTCAGCCCCTCTGTTTCAGCCCCTCTGTTTCTCGCCCTCTGTTTCAGCCCCTCTGTATCTTGCCCTCTGTTTCAGCCACTCTGGTTCTCGCCCTCTGTTTCAGCCTCTCTGGTTCTCGCCCTCTGTTTCAGCCCCTCTGTTTCAGCCCCTGTGTTTCAGCCCCTCTGTTTCAGCCCCTCTGTATCTCGCCCTCTGTTTCAGCCCCTCTGATTCAGTCCCTCTGTTTCTCGCCCTCTGTTTCAGCCCCTCTGTTTCTCGCCCTCTGTTTCAGCCCCTCTGTTTCTTGCCATCTGTTTCAGCCCCTCTGTTTCTCGCCCTCTGTTTCAGCCCCTCTGTTTCTCCCCCTCTGTTTCAGCCCCTCTGTTTCTCGCCCTCTGTTTCAGCCCCTCTGTTTCTCGCCCTCTGTTTCAGCCCCTCTGTTTCAGCCCCTCTGTTTCAGCCCCTCTGTTTCTCGCACTCTGTTTCAGCCCCTCTGATCTCGCCCTCTGTTTCAGCCCCTCTGTTTCTTGCCCTCTGTTTCAGCCACTCTGTTTCTCGCCCTCTGTTTCAGCCACTCTGTTTCTCGCCCTCTGTTTCAGCCCCTCTGTTTCAGCCCCTCTGTTTCTCGCCCTCTGTTTCAGCCCCTCTGTTTCTCGACCTCTGTTTCAGCCCCTCTGTTTCTCACCCTGTGTTTCAGCCTCTCTGTTTCTCGCCCTCTGTTTCAGCCCCACTGTTTCAGCCCCTCTGATTCAGCCCGTCTGATTTAGCCCCTCTGTTTCTCGCCCTCTGTTTCAGCAACTCTGTTTCTCGCCCTCTGTTTCATGCACTCTGTTTCGCGCTCTCTGTTTCAGCCCGTTTGTTTCAGTCACTCTGTTTCTCGCCCTCTGTTTCTGCCCGTCTGTTTCTCGCCCTCTGTTTCAGCCCCTCTGTTTCAGACCCTCTGTTTCAGTCCCTCTGTTTCTCGCCCTCTGTTTCTCGCCCTCTGTTTCAGCCCCTCTGTTTCACGCCCTCTGTTTCAGCCCCTCTGTTTCTCGCCCTCTGTTTCAGCCCCTCTGTTTCAGCCCCTCTGTTTCAGCACCTCTGTTTCAGCCCCTCTGTATATCGCCCTCTGTTTCCGCCCCTCTGATTCAGCCCCTCTGTTTCTCGCCCTCTGTTTCAGCCCCTCTGTTTCTCGCCCTCTGTTTCAGCCCCTCTGTTTCAGCCCCTCTGTTTCAGCCACTCTGTTTCTCGCCCTCTGTTTCAGCCCCTCTGTTTCAGCCCCTCTGTTTCAGCCACTCTGTTTCTCGCCCTCTGTTTCAGCCCCTCTGTTTCAGCCCCTCTGTTTCAGTCCCTCTGTTTCAGCCCCTCTGTTTCTCGCCCTCTGTTTCAGCCCCTCTGTTTCTCACCCTGTGTTTCAGCCCCTCTGTTTCAGCCCCTCTGTTTCTCGCCCTCTGTTTCAGACCCACTGTTTCTCGCCCTCTGTATCAGGCGCTTTGTTTCAGCCCCTCTTTTTCAGCCCCTCTGTTTCTCGCCCTCTGTTTCTCGCCCTCTGTTTCAGCCCCTATGTTTCTCGCCCTCTGTTTCAGCCCCTCTGTTTCAGCCAATCTGATTCAGCCCGTCCGATTCAGCCCCTCTGTTTCTCGCCCTCTGTTTCAGCCACACTGATTCAGCCCCTCTGCTTCTTGCCCTCTGTTTCAGCCCCTCTGTTTCTCGCCCTCTGTTTCAGCCCCTCTGTTTCTCGCCCTCTGTTTCAGCCCCTCTGTTTCTCGCCCTCTGTTTCAGTCCCTCTGTTTCGCGCTCTCTGTTTCAGCCCCTTTGTTTCAGTCCCTCTGTTTCTCGCCCTCTGTTTCTGCCCGTCTGTTTCTCGCCCTCTGTTTCAGCCCCTCTGTTTCAGACCCTCTGTTCCAGTCCCTCTGTTTCTCGCCCTCTGTTTCTCGCCCTCTGTTTCAGCCCCTCTGTTTCTCGCCCTCTGTTTCAGCCCCTCTGTTTCTCGCCCTCTGTTTCAGACCCCCTGTTTCAGCCCCTCTGTTTCAGCACCTCTGTTTCAGCCCCTCTGTATCTCGCCCTCTGTTTCCGCCCCTCTGATTCAGCCCCTCTGTTTCTCGCCCTCTGTTTCAGCCCCTCTGTTTCTCGCCCTCTGTTTCAGCCCCTCTGTTTCAGCCCCTCTGTTTCAGCCCCTCTGTTTCTCGCCCTCTGTTTCAGCCCCTCTGATTCTCGCCCGCTGTTTCAGCCCCTCTGTTTCTCGCCCTCTGTTTCAGCCCCTCTGTTTCTCGCCCTCTGTTTCAGCCCCTCTGTTTCAGCCCCTCTGTTTCAGCCCCTCTGTTTCTCGCCCTCTGTTTCAGCCCCTCTGTTTCTCGCCCTCTGTTTCAGCCCCTCTGTTTCTCGCCCTCTGTTTCAGCCCCTCTATTTCTCGCCCTCTGTTTCAGCCCCTCTACTTTAGCACCACTGTTTGAGCCCCTTTGTTTCAGCCACTCTGTTTCTCGCCCTCTCTTTCAGCCGCTTTGTTTCTGGCCCTCTGTTTCAGCCCCTCTGTTTGTCGCTCTCTGTTTCAGCCCCTCTGTTTCCGCCCCTCTGTTTCAGCCCCTCTGTTTCAGCCCCTCTGTTTCTCGACCTCTGTTTCAGCCCCTCTGTTTCAGCCCCTCTGTTTCAGTCCCTCTGTTTCAGCCCCTCTGTTTCTCGCCCTCTGTTTCAGCCACTCTGTTTCTCGCCCTGTGTTTCAGCCTCTCTGTTTCTCGCCCTCTGTTTCAGCCCCACTGTTTCAGCCCCTCTGTTTCAGCCCCTCTGTTTCAGCCCCTCTGTTTCTCGCCCTCTGTTTCAGCCCCTCTGTTTCTCGCCCTCTGTATCAGGCGCTTTGTTTCAGCCCCTTTGTTTCAGCCCCTCTTTTTCAGGCCCTCTGTTTCTCGCCCTCTGTTTCTCGCCCTCTGTCTCAGCCCCTCTGTTTCTCGCCCTCTGTTTCAGCCACTCTGTTTCAGCACATCTGATTCAGCCCGTCTGATTCAGCCCCTCTGTTTCTCGCCCTCTGTTTCAGCCACGCTGTTTCAGCCCCTCTGTTTCTTGCCCTCTGTTTCAGCCCCTCTGTTTCACGCCCTCTGTTTCAGCCCCTCTGTTTCTCGCCCTGTGTTTCAGCCCCTCTGTTTCTCGCCCTCTGTTTCAGTCCCCCTGTTTCGCGCTCTCTGTTTCAGCACCTTTGTTTCAGTCCCTCTGTTTCTCGCCCTCTGTTTCTGCCCGTCTGTTTCTCGCCCTCTGTTTCAGCCACTCTGTTTCAGACCCTCTGTTTCAGTCCCTCTGTTTCTCGCCCTCTGTTTCTCGCCCTCTGTTTCAGCCCCTCTGTATCTCGCCCTCTGTTTCAGCCCCTCTGTTTCTCGCCCTCTGTTTCAGCCCCTCTGTTTCAGCCCCTCTGTTTCAGCCCCTCTGTTTCTCGCCCTCTGTTTCAGCCCCTCTGTTCCTTGCCCTCTGTTTCAGCCCCTCTGTTTCTCGCCCTCTGTTTCAGCCCCTCTGTTTCTCGCCCTCTGTTTCAGCCCCTCTGTTTCAGCCCCTCTGATTCAGCCCCTCTGTTTCAGCCCCTCTGATTCAGCCCCTCTGTTTCAGCCCCTCTATTTCAGCCCCTCTGTTTCAGCCCCTCTGTTTCAGGCTCTCTGTTTCAGCCCGTCTGTTTCAGCCCCTCTGTTTCAGCACCTCTGTTTCAGCCCCTCTGATTCAGTCCCTTAGTTTCTCGCCCTCTGTTTCAGCCCCTCTGATTCAGCCCCTCTGTTTCTCGCCCTCTGTTTCAGCCCCTCTGTTTCAGCCCCTCTGATTCAGCCCCTCTGATTCAGCCCCTCTGTTTCTCGCCCTCTGTTTCTGCCCCTCTGTTTCAGCCCCTCTGTTTCAGCCCCTCTGTTTCTTGCCCTCTGTTTCAGCCCCTCTGTTTCAGACCCTCTGTTTCTGCCCCTCTGTTTCAGCCCCTCTGTTTCTCGCCCTTTGTTTCAGCCCCTCTGTTTCTCGCCCTCTGTTTCAGCCCCTCTGTTTCAGCCCCTCTGTTTCAGTCCCTCTGTTTCTCGCCCTCTGTTTCAGCCCCTCTGTTTCTTGCCCTCTGTTTCAGCCCCTTTGTTTCAGCCCCTCTGTTTCTCGCCCTCTGTTTCTGCCCCTCTGTTTCTCGCCCTCTATTTCAGCCCCTCTGTTTCTCGCCTTCTGTTTCAGACACTCTGATTCAGCCCCTCTGTTAAAGCCCCTCTGATTCAGCCCCTCTGATTCAGCCCCTCTGTTTCTCGCCCTCTGTTTCAGCCCCTCTGTTTCAGCCCTTCTGTTGCAGCCACTCGGTTTCAGCCCCTCTGTTTCTTGCCCTCTGTTTCAGCCCCTCTGTTTCAGCCCCTCTGTTTCAGCCCCTCTGTTTCTCGCCCTCTGTTTCAGCCCCTCTGTTTCTCGCCCTCTGTTTCAGCCCCTCGGTTTCGCACTCTCTGTTTCAGCCCCTCTGTTTCAGCCCCTCTGTTTCTCGCCCTCTGTTTCTGCTCCTCTGTTTCTCGCCCTCTGTTTCAGCCCCTCTGTTTCTCGCCCTCTGTTTCAGCCGCTCTGATCAGCCCCTCTGTTTCAGCCCCTCTGTTTCTCGCCCTCTGTTTCAGCCCCTCTGTTTCTCACCCTCTGTATCAGCACTTCTGTTTCCGCCCCTCTGTTTCTCGCCCTCTGTTTCAGCCCCTCTGTTTCTCGCCCTCTGTTTCAGCCCCTCAGTTTCAGCCCCTCTGTTTCAGCCCCTCTGTTTCTCGCCCTCTGTTTCAGCCCCTCTGTTTCTCGCCCTCTGTTTCAGCCTCTCTGTTTCAGCCCCTCTGATTCAGACCCTCTGTTTCAGCGCCTCTGTTTCTCGCCCTCTGTTTCAGCCCCTCTGATTCAGCCCCTCTGATTCAGCCCCTCTGATTCAGCCCCTCTGTTTCTCGCCCTCTGTTTCAGCCGCTCTGTTTTAGCCCCTCTGATTCAGTCCCTCTGATTCAGCCCCTCTGTTTCTCGCCCTCTGTTTCTGCCCCTCTGTTTCAGCCCCTCTGTTTCAGCCCCTCTGTTTCAGCCCCTCCGATTCAGACCCTCTGTTTCAGCCCCTCTTATTCAGCCCCTCAGTTTCAGCCCCTCTGATTCAGACCCTCTGTTTCAGCCCCTCTATTTCAGCCCCTCTGTTTCAGCCCCTCTGTTTCAGGCTCTCTGTTTCAGCCCGTCAGTTTCAGCCCCTCTGTTTCAGCCCCTATGTTTCAGCCCCTCTGATTCAGTCCCTTAGTTTCTCGCCCTCTGTTTCAGCCCCTCTGTTTCAGCCCCTCTGATTCAGCCCCTCTGTTTCAGCCCCTCTGTTTCTCGCCCTCTGTTTCAGCCCCTCTGTTTCAGCCCCTCTGATTCAGCCCCTCTGATTCAGCCCCTCTGTTTCTCGCCCTCTGTTTCTGCCCCTCTGTTTCAGCCCCTCTGTTTCAGCCCCTCTGTTTATTGCCCTCTGTTTCAGCACCTCTGTTTCAGACCCTCTGTTTCAGCCCCTCCGATTCAGCCCCTCTGTTTCAGCCCCTCTGTTTCTGCCCCTCTGTTTCAGCCCCTCTGTTTCTCGCCCTTTGTTTCAGCCCCTCTGTTTCTCGCCCTCTGTTTCAGCCCCTCTGTTTCAGCCCCTCTGATTCAGACCCTCTGTTTCAGCGCCTCTGTTTCTCGCCCTCTGTTTCAGCCCCTCTGATTCAGCCCCTCTGTTTCTCGCCCTCTGTTTCAGCCGCTCTGTTTCTCGCCCTCTGTTTCAGCCCCTCTATTTCTCGCCCTCTGTTTCAGCCCCTCTGTTTCAGCCCCACTGTTTCAGCCCCTTTGTTTCAGCCCCTCTGTTTTTCTCCCTCTGTTTCAGCCCCTCTGATTCAGCCCCACTGTTTCAGCCCCTCTGAATCAGCCCCTCTGATTCAGCCCCTCTGTTTCAGACCCTCTGTTTCAGCCCCTTTGTTTCTCGCCCTCTGTTTCAGCCCCTCTGTTTCTCACCCTCTGTTTCAGCCCCTCTGTTTCAGCCCCACTGTTTCTCGCCCTCTGTTTCAGCCCCTCTGTTTCTCGCCCTCTGTCTCAGCTCCTCTGATTCAGCCCCTCTGTTTCTCGCCCTCTGTTTCAGCCCCTCTGTTTCTCGCCCTCTGTTTCAGCCCCTCTGTTTCTCGCCCTCTGTTTCAGCCCCTCTGATTCAGCGCCTATGTTTCAGCCCCTCTGTTTCTCGCCCTCTGTTTCAGCCCCTGTATTTCTCGCCCTGTGTTTGAGCCCCTCTATTTCTCGCACTCTGTTTCAGCCGCTCTGTTTCAGCCCCACTGTTTCAGCCCCTCTGTTTCAGCCCCTCTGTTTCTCGCCCTCTGTTTAAGCCCCTCTGTTTCTCGCCCTCTGTTTCAGCCCCTCTGTTTCTCGCCCTCTGTTTCAGCCCCTCTGTTTCAGCCCCTCTGTTTCAGTCCCTCTGTTTCTCGCCCTCTGTTTCTCGCCCTCTGTTTCAGCCCCTCTGTTTCTCGCCCTCTGTTTCAGCCCCTCTGTTTCAGCCCCTCTGTTTCAGCCCCTCTGTTTATCGCCCTCTGTTTCAGCCCCTCTGTTTCTTGCCCTCTGTTTCAGCCCCTCTGTTTCTCGCCCTCTGTTTCAGCCTCTCTGTTTCTTGCCCTCGGATTCAGCCCCTCTGTTTCAGCCCCTCTGTTTCAGCCCCTCTGTTTCAGCCCCTATGTTTCTCGCCCTCTGTTTCAGCCCCTCTGTTTCTCTCCCTCTGTTTCAGACCCTCTGATTCAGCCACTCTGTTTCAGCCCCTCTGATTCGGCCACTCTGTTTCAGCCCCTCTATTTCAGCCCCTTTGTTTCAGCCCCTCTGTTTCATCCACTCTGTTTCTCGCCCTCTGTTTCTCACCCTCTGTTTCTCGCCCTCTGTTTCAGCCCCTCTGTTTTTCGCCCGCTGTTTCAGCCACTCTGTTTCTCGCCCTCTGTTTCAGGCTCTCTGTTTCAGCCCGTCTGTTTCAGCCCCTCTGTTTCAGCCCCTCTGTTTCTCGCCCTCTGTTTCTGCTCCTCTGTTTCTCGCCCTCTGTTTCAGCCCCTCTGTTTCTCGCCCTCTGTTTCAGCCGCTCTGATCAGCCCCTCTGTTTCAGCCCCTCTGTTTCTCGCCCTCTGTTTCAGCCCCTCTGTTTCTCACCCTCTGTATCAGCACTTCTGTTTCCGCCCCTCTGTTTCTCGCCCTCTGTTTCAGCCCCTCTGTTTCTCGCCCTCTGTTTCAGCCCCTCAGTTTCAGCCCCTCTGTTTCAGCCCCTCTGTTTCTCGCCCTCTGTTTCAGCCCCTCTGTTTCTCGCCCTCTGTTTCAGCCTCTCTGTTTCAGCCCCTCTGATTCAGACCCTCTGTTTCAGCGCCTCTGTTTCTCGCCCTCTGTTTCAGCCCCTCTGATTCAGCCCCTCTGATTCAGCCCCTCTGATTCAGCCCCTCTGTTTCTCGCCCTCTGTTTCAGCCGCTCTGTTTTAGCCCCTCTGATTCAGTCCCTCTGATTCAGCCCCTCTGTTTCTCGCCCTCTGTTTCTGCCCCTCTGTTTCAGCCCCTCTGTTTCAGCCCCTCTGTTTCAGCCCCTCCGATTCAGACCCTCTGTTTCAGCCCCTCTTATTCAGCCCCTCAGTTTCAGCCCCTCTGATTCAGACCCTCTGTTTCAGCCCCTCTATTTCAGCCCCTCTGTTTCAGCCCCTCTGTTTCAGGCTCTCTGTTTCAGCCCGTCAGTTTCAGCCCCTCTGTTTCAGCCCCTATGTTTCAGCCCCTCTGATTCAGTCCCTTAGTTTCTCGCCCTCTGTTTCAGCCCCTCTGTTTCAGCCCCTCTGATTCAGCCCCTCTGTTTCAGCCCCTCTGTTTCTCGCCCTCTGTTTCAGCCCCTCTGTTTCAGCCCCTCTGATTCAGCCCCTCTGATTCAGCCCCTCTGTTTCTCGCCCTCTGTTTCTGCCCCTCTGTTTCAGCCCCTCTGTTTCAGCCCCTCTGTTTATTGCCCTCTGTTTCAGCACCTCTGTTTCAGACCCTCTGTTTCAGCCCCTCCGATTCAGCCCCTCTGTTTCAGCCCCTCTGTTTCTGCCCCTCTGTTTCAGCCCCTCTGTTTCTCGCCCTTTGTTTCAGCCCCTCTGTTTCTCGCCCTCTGTTTCAGCCCCTCTGTTTCAGCCCCTCTGATTCAGACCCTCTGTTTCAGCGCCTCTGTTTCTCGCCCTCTGTTTCAGCCCCTCTGATTCAGCCCCTCTGTTTCTCGCCCTCTGTTTCAGCCGCTCTGTTTCTCGCCCTCTGTTTCAGCCCCTCTATTTCTCGCCCTCTGTTTCAGCCCCTCTGTTTCAGCCCCACTGTTTCAGCCCCTTTGTTTCAGCCCCTCTGTTTTTCTCCCTCTGTTTCAGCCCCTCTGATTCAGCCCCACTGTTTCAGCCCCTCTGAATCAGCCCCTCTGATTCAGCCCCTCTGTTTCAGACCCTCTGTTTCAGCCCCTTTGTTTCTCGCCCTCTGTTTCAGCCCCTCTGTTTCTCACCCTCTGTTTCAGCCCCTCTGTTTCAGCCCCACTGTTTCTCGCCCTCTGTTTCAGCCCCTCTGTTTCTCGCCCTCTGTCTCAGCTCCTCTGATTCAGCCCCTCTGTTTCTCGCCCTCTGTTTCAGCCCCTCTGTTTCTCGCCCTCTGTTTCAGCCCCTCTGTTTCTCGCCCTCTGTTTCAGCCCCTCTGATTCAGCGCCTATGTTTCAGCCCCTCTGTTTCTCGCCCTCTGTTTCAGCCCCTGTATTTCTCGCCCTGTGTTTGAGCCCCTCTATTTCTCGCACTCTGTTTCAGCCGCTCTGTTTCAGCCCCACTGTTTCAGCCCCTCTGTTTCAGCCCCTCTGTTTCTCGCCCTCTGTTTAAGCCCCTCTGTTTCTCGCCCTCTGTTTCAGCCCCTCTGTTTCTCGCCCTCTGTTTCAGCCCCTCTGTTTCAGCCCCTCTGTTTCAGTCCCTCTGTTTCTCGCCCTCTGTTTCTCGCCCTCTGTTTCAGCCCCTCTGTTTCTCGCCCTCTGTTTCAGCCCCTCTGTTTCAGCCCCTCTGTTTCAGCCCCTCTGTTTATCGCCCTCTGTTTCAGCCCCTCTGTTTCTTGCCCTCTGTTTCAGCCCCTCTGTTTCTCGCCCTCTGTTTCAGCCTCTCTGTTTCTTGCCCTCGGATTCAGCCCCTCTGTTTCAGCCCCTCTGTTTCAGCCCCTCTGTTTCAGCCCCTATGTTTCTCGCCCTCTGTTTCAGCCCCTCTGTTTCTCTCCCTCTGTTTCAGACCCTCTGATTCAGCCACTCTGTTTCAGCCCCTCTGATTCGGCCACTCTGTTTCAGCCCCTCTATTTCAGCCCCTTTGTTTCAGCCCCTCTGTTTCATCCACTCTGTTTCTCGCCCTCTGTTTCTCACCCTCTGTTTCTCGCCCTCTGTTTCAGCCCCTCTGTTTTTCGCCCGCTGTTTCAGCCACTCTGTTTCTCGCCCTCTGTTTCAGGCTTTCTGCTCCTCTGTTTCTCGCCCTCTGTTTCAGCCCCTCTGTTTCTCGCCCTCTGTTTCAGCCCCTCTGTTTCAGTCCCTCTGATTCAGCCCCTCTGATTCAGCCCCTCTGTTTCAGCCCCTCTGTTTCTCACCCTCTGTATCAGCACTTCTGTTTCCGCCCCTCTGTTTCTCGCCCTCTGTTTCAGCCCCTCTGTTTCTCACCCTCTGTTTCAGCCCCTCTGTTTCAGCCCCTCTGTTTCAGCCCCTCTGTTTCAACCCCTCTGTTTCAGCCCCTCTGTTTCTCGCCCTCTGTTTCAGCCCCTCTATTTCTCGCCCTCTGTTTCAGCCCCTCTGTTTCAGCCCCACTGTTTCAGCCCCTTTGTTTCAGCCCCTCTGTTTCTCGCCCTCTGTTTCAGCCCCTCTGTTTCTTGCCCTCTGTTTCAGCCACTCTGTTTCTCGCCCTCTGTTTCAGCCTCTCTGTATCTCGCCCTCTGTTTCAGCCCCTCTGTTTCAGCCCCTCTGTTTCAGCTCCTCTGTATCAGCCCTCTGTTTCTCGCCCTCTGTTTCAGGCCCTCTGTTTCTCGCCCTCTGTTTCAGCCTCTCTGTTTCTCGCCCTCTGTTTCAGCCCCTCTCTTTCAGCCCCTCTGTTTCTCGCCCTCTGTTTCAGCCCCTCTATTTCTCGCCCTCTGTTTCAGCCGCTCTGTTTTAGCCCCACTGTTTCAGCCCCTTTGTTTCAGCCCCTCTGTTTCTCGCGCTCTGTTTCAGCCGCTCTGTTTCTCGCCCTCTGTATCAGCCCCTCTGTTTCAGCCCCTCTGTTTCAGTCCCTCTGTTTCTCGCCCTCTGTTTCAGCCCCTCTGTTTCAGCCCCTCTGTTTCTCGCCCTCTGTTTCAGCCCCTCTGTTTCTTGCCCTCAGTTTCAGCCACTCTGTTTCTCGCCCTCTGTTTCAGCCTCTCTGTATCTCGCCCTCTGTTTCAGCCCCTCTGTTTCAGCCCCTCTGTTTCAGCCCCTCTGTTTCAGCCCTCTGTTTCTCGCCCTCTGTTTCAGGCCCTCTGTTTCTCGCCCTCTGTTTCAGCCTCTCTGTTTCTCGCCCTCTGTTTCAGCCCCTCTCTTTCAGCCCCTCTGTATCTCGCCCTCTGTTTCAGCCCCTCTGTTTCTCGCCCTCTGTATCAGCCGCTTTGTTTCAGCCCCTCTGTTTCAGCCCCTCTTTTTCAGCCCCACTGTTTCTCGCCCTCTGTTTCTCGCCCTCTGTTTCAGCCCCTCTGTTTCTCGCCCTCTGTTTCAGCCCCTCTGTTTCAGCCCCTCTGATTTAGCCCTTCTGATTCAGCCCCTCTGTTTCAGCCCCTCTGTTTCTCGCCCTCTGTTTCAGCTCCTCTGTTTCTCGCCCTCTGTTTCAGCCCCTCTGTTTCTCGCCCTCTGTTTCAGTCCCTCTGTTTCACGCTCTCTGTTCCAGCCCCTTTGTTTCAGTCCCTCTGTTTCTCGCCCTCTGTTTCTGCACGTCTGTTTCTCGCCCTCTGTTTCAGCCCCTCTGTTTCTCGCCCTCTTTTTAAGCCCCTCTGTTTCTCGCCCTCTGTTTCAGCCCCTCTGATTCAGCCCCTCTGTTTCAGCCCCTCTGAATCAGCCCCTCTGATTCAGCCCCTCTGTTTCAGCCCCTCTGTTTCAGCCCCTCTGTTTCAGCCCCTCTGTTTCTCCCTCTGTTTCAGCCCCTCTGTTTCTCACCCTCTGTTTCAGCCCCTCTGTTTCAGCCCCTCTGTTTCTCGCCCTCTGTTTCAGCCCCTCTGTTTCTCTCCCTCTGTTTCAGCCCCTCTGTTTCTCGCCCTCTCTTTCAGCCCCTCTGTTTCAGCCCCTCTGTTTCAGCCCCTCTGTATCTCGCCCTCTGTTTCTCGCCCTCTGTTTCAGCCCCTCTGTTTCTCGCCCTCTGTTTCAGCCCCTCTGTTTCAGCCCCTCTGATTCAGCCCGTCTGATTCAGCCCCTCTGTTTCTCGCCCTCTGTTTCAGCCACTCTGTTTCAGCCCCTCTGATACTTGCCCTCTGTTTCAGCCCCTCTGTTTCTTGCCCTTTGTTTAAGCCCCTCTGTTTCTCGCCCTCTGTTTCTCGCCCTCTGTTTCTCGCCCTCTGTTTCATTCCCTCTGTTTCGCGCTCTCTGTTTCAGCCCCTCTGTTTCAGTCCCTCTGTTTCTCGCCCTCTGTTTCTGTCCGTCTGTTTCTCGCCCTCTGTTTCAGCCCCTCTGTTTCTCGCCCTCTGTTTCAGCCCCTCTGTTTCTCGCCCTCTGTTTCAGCCCCTCTGTTTCAGCCCCTCTGTTTCAGCCCCACTGTTTCAGCCCCTCTGTTTCAGCCCCTCTGTTTCTCGCCCTCTGTTTCAGCCCCTCTGTTTCTCGCCCTGTGTTTCAGCCCCTCTATTTCTCGCCCTCTGTTTCAGCCGCTCTGTTTCAGCCCCACTGTTTCAGCCCCTCTGTTTCAGCCCCTCTGTTTCTCGCCCTCTGTTTCAGCCCCTCTGTTTCTCGCCCTCTGTTTCAGCCCCTCTGTTTCTCGCCCTCTGTTTCAGCCCCTCTGTTTCAGCCCCTCTGTTTCAGTCCCTCTGTTTCTTGCCCTCTGTTTCTCGCACTCTGTTTCAGCCCCTCTGTTTCTCGCCCTCTGTTTCAGCCCCTCTGTTTCAGCCCCTCTGTTTCAGCCCCTCTGTTTCTCGCCCTCTTTTTCAGCCCCTCTGTTTCTTGCCCTCTGTTTCAGCCCCTCTGTTTCTCGCCCTCTGTTTCAGCCTCTCTGTTTCTCGCCATCGGATTCAGCCCCTCTGTTTCAGCCTCTCTGTTTCAGCCCCTCTGTTTCAGCCCCTCTGTTTCTCGCCCTCTGTTTCAGCCCCTCTGTTTCTCGCCCTGTGTTTCAGCCCCTCTGATTCAGCCACTCTGTTTCAGCCCCTCTGATTCAGCCACACTGTTTATCGCCCTCTGTTTCAGCCCCTCTGTTTCTCGCCCTCTGTTTCAGTCCCTCTGTTTCGCGCTCTCTGTTCCAGCCCCTTTGTTTCAGTCCCTCTATTTCTCGCCCTCTGTTTCTGCACGTCTGTTTCTCGCCCTCTGTTTCAGCCACTCTGTTTCTCGCCCTCTGTTTCAGCCCCTCTATTTCTCGCCCTCTGTTTCAGCCGCTCTGTTTCAGCCCCACTGTTTCAGCCCCTCTGTTTCAGCCCCTCTGTTTCTCGCCCTCTGTTTCAGCCCCTCTGTTTCTCGCCCTCTGTTTCAGCCCCTCTGTTTCTCGCCCTCTGTTTCAGCCCCTCTGTTTCAGCCCCTCTGTTTCAGTCCCTCTGTTTCTCGCCCTCTGTTTAAGCCCCTCTGTTTCTCGAACTCTGTTTCAGCCCCTCTGTTTCAGCCCCTCTGTTTCTCGCCCACTGTTTCAGCCCCTCTGTTTCAGCCCCTCTGTTTCAGCCCCACTGTTTCTCGCCCTCTGTTTAAGCCCCTCTGTTTCTTGCCCTCTGTTTCAGCCCCTCTGTTTCTCGCCCTCTGTTTCAGCCTCTCTGTTTCTCGCCCTCCGATTCAGCCCCTCTGTTTCAGCCCCTCGGTTTCAGCCCCTCTGTTTCAACCCCTCTGTTTCTCGCCCTCTGTTTCAGCCCCTCTGTTTCTCGCCCTCTGTTTCAGCCACTCTGATTCAGCCACTCTGTTTCAGCACCTCTGATTCAGCCACTCTGTTTCATCCCCTCTATTTCAGCCCCTTTGTTTCAGCCCCTCTGTTTCATCCACTCTGTTTCTCGCCCTCTGTTTCTTACCCTCTGTTTCTCGCCCTCTGTTTCAGCCCCTCTGTTTCTCGCCCTCTGTTTCAGCCCCTCTGTTTCTCGCCCTCTGTTTCAGGCTCTCAATTTCAGCCCGTCTGTTTCAGCCCCTCTGTTTCAGCCCCTCTGTTTCTCGCCCTCTGTTTCTCGCCCGCTGTTTCAGCCCCTTTGTTTCTCGCCCACTGTTTCAGACCCTCTGTTTCAGTCCGTCTGATTCAGCCCCTCTGATTCAGCCCCTCTGTTTCTCGCCCTCTGTTTCAGCCCCTCTGTTTCTGCCCCTCTGTTTCTCGCCCTCTCTTTCAGCCCCTCTGTTTCAGCCCCTCTGTTTCAGCCCCTCTGTATCTCGCCCTCTGTTTCTCGCCCTCTGTTTCAGCCCCTCTGTTTCTCGCCCTCTGTTTCAGCCCCTCTGTTTCAGCCCCTCTGATTCAGCCCGTCTGATTCAGCCCCTCTGTTTCTCGCCCTCTGTTTCTCGCCCTCTGTTTCATTCCCTCTGTTTCGCGCTCTCTGTTTCAGCCCCTCTGTTTCAGTCCCTCTGTTTCTCGCCCTCTGTTTCTGTCCGTCTGTTTCTCGCCCTCTGTTTCAGCCCCTCTGTTTCTCGCCCTCTGTTTCAGCCCCTCTGTTTCTCGCCCTCTGTTTCAGCCCCTCTGTTTCAGCCCCTCTGTTTCAGCCCCACTGTTTCAGCCCCTCTGTTTCAGCCCCTCTGTTTCTCGCCCTCTGTTTCAGCCCCTCTGTTTCTCGCCCTGTGTTTCAGCCCCTCTATTTCTCGCCCTCTGTTTCAGCCGCTCTGTTTCAGCCCCACTGTTTCAGCCCCTCTGTTTCAGCCCCTCTGTTTCTCGCCCTCTGTTTCAGCCCCTCTGTTTCTCGCCCTCTGTTTCAGCCCCTCTGTTTCTCGCCCTCTGTTTCAGCCCCTCTGTTTCAGCCCCTCTGTTTCAGTCCCTCTGTTTCTTGCCCTCTGTTTCTCGCACTCTGTTTCAGCCCCTCTGTTTCTCGCCCTCTGTTTCAGCCCCTCTGTTTCAGCCCCTCTGTTTCAGCCCCTCTGTTTCTCGCCCTCTTTTTCAGCCCCTCTGTTTCTTGCCCTCTGTTTCAGCCCCTCTGTTTCTCGCCCTCTGTTTCAGCCTCTCTGTTTCTCGCCATCGGATTCAGCCCCTCTGTTTCAGCCTCTCTGTTTCAGCCCCTCTGTTTCAGCCCCTCTGTTTCTCGCCCTCTGTTTCAGCCCCTCTGTTTCTCGCCCTGTGTTTCAGCCCCTCTGATTCAGCCACTCTGTTTCAGCCCCTCTGATTCAGCCACACTGTTTATCGCCCTCTGTTTCAGCCCCTCTGTTTCTCGCCCTCTGTTTCAGTCCCTCTGTTTCGCGCTCTCTGTTCCAGCCCCTTTGTTTCAGTCCCTCTATTTCTCGCCCTCTGTTTCTGCACGTCTGTTTCTCGCCCTCTGTTTCAGCCACTCTGTTTCTCGCCCTCTGTTTCAGCCCCTCTATTTCTCGCCCTCTGTTTCAGCCGCTCTGTTTCAGCCCCACTGTTTCAGCCCCTCTGTTTCAGCCCCTCTGTTTCTCGCCCTCTGTTTCAGCCCCTCTGTTTCTCGCCCTCTGTTTCAGCCCCTCTGTTTCTCGCCCTCTGTTTCAGCCCCTCTGTTTCAGCCCCTCTGTTTCAGTCCCTCTGTTTCTCGCCCTCTGTTTCTCGCACTCTGTTTCTCGAACTCTGTTTCAGCCCCTCTGTTTCAGCCCCTCTGTTTCTCGCCCACTGTTTCAGCCCCTCTGTTTCAGCCCCTCTGTTTCAGCCCCACTGTTTCTCGCCCTCTGTTTAAGCCCCTCTGTTTCTTGCCCTCTGTTTCAGCCCCTCTGTTTCTCGCCCTCTGTTTCAGCCTCTCTGTTTCTCGCCCTCCGATTCAGCCCCTCTGTTTCAGCCCCTCGGTTTCAGCCCCTCTGTTTCAACCCCTCTGTTTCTCGCCCTCTGTTTCAGCCCCTCTGTTTCTCGCCCTCTGTTTCAGCCACTCTGATTCAGCCACTCTGTTTCAGCACCTCTGATTCAGCCACTCTGTTTCATCCCCTCTATTTCAGCCCCTTTGTTTCAGCCCCTCTGTTTCATCCACTCTGTTTCTCGCCCTCTGTTTCTTACCCTCTGTTTCTCGCCCTCTGTTTCAGCCCCTCTGTTTCTCGCCCTCTGTTTCAGCCCCTCTGTTTCTCGCCCTCTGTTTCAGGCTCTCAATTTCAGCCCGTCTGTTTCAGCCCCTCTGTTTCAGCCCCTCTGTTTCTCGCCCTCTGTTTCTCGCCCGCTGTTTCAGCCCCTTTGTTTCTCGCCCACTGTTTCAGACCCTCTGTTTCAGTCCGTCTGATTCAGCCCCTCTGATTCAGCCCCTCTGTTTCTCGCCCTCTGTTTCAGCCCCTCTGTTTCTGCCCCTCTGTTTCTCGCCCTCTGTTTCAGCCCCTCTGATTTTCGCCCTCTGTTTCAGCCCCTCTGTTTCTCGCCCTCTGTTTCAGGCTCTCTGTTTCAGCCCGTCTGTTTCAGCCCCTCTATTTCAGCCCCTCTGTTTCTCGCCCTCTGTTTCTCGCCCGCTGTTTCAGCCCTTTGTTTCTCGCCCTCTGTTTCAGCCCCTCTGTTTCAGCCCCTCTGATTCAGACCCTCTGTTTCAGCCCCTCTGTTTCAGCCCCTCTGTTTCTCGCCCTCAGTTTCTGCCCCTCTGTTCCTCGCCCTCTGTTTCAGCCCCTCTGTTTCAGCCCCTCTGTTTCAGCCCCTCTGTTTCTCGCCCTCTGTTTCAGCCCCTCTGTTTCTCGCCCTCTGTTTCAGACCCTCTTTTTCAGCCCCTCTGTTTCTCGCCCTCTGTTTCTGCCCCTCAGTTTCTCGCCCTCTGTTTCAGCCCCTCTGTTTCTCGCCTTCTGTTTCAGCCCCTCTGATTCAGCCCCTCTGTTTCAGCCCTTCTGATTCAGCCCCTCTGATTCAGCCCCTCTGTTTCTCGCCCTCTGTTTCAGCCTCTCTGTTTCAGCCCTTCTGTTTCAGCCACTCTGTTTCAGCCCCTCTGTTTCTTGCCCTCTGTTTCAGCCCCTCTGTTTCTCGACCTCTGTTTCAGTCTCTCTGTTTCTCGCCATCTGTTTCAGCCCCTCTGTTTCGCGCTCTCTGTTTCAGCCCCTCTGTTTCAGCTCCTCTGTGTCTCGCCCTCTTTTTCTGCCCCTCTGTTTCTCGCCCTCTGTTTCAGCCCCTCTGTTTCTCGCCCTCTGTTTCAGCCCCTCTGATTAAGCCCCTCTGTTTCAGCCCCTCTGAATCAGCCCCTCTGATTCAGCCCCTCTGTTTCAGCCCCTCTGTTTCAGCCCCTCTGTTTCTCGCCCACTGTTTCAGCCCCTCTGTTTCTCACCCTCTGTTTCAGCCCCTCTGTTTCAGCCCCTCTGTTTCTCGCTCTCTGTTTCAGCCCCTCTGTTTCTCGCCCTCTGTTTCAGCCCCTCTGATTCAGCCCCTCTGTTTCAGCCCTTCTGTTTCAGCCACTCTGTTTCTCACCCTCTGTTTCAGCCCCTCTGTTTCTCGCCCTCTGTTTCAGCCCCTCTGTTTCAGCCCCTCTGTTTCTCGCCCTCTGTTTCAGCCCCTCTGTTTCAGCCCCTCTGTTTCAGCCCCTCCGATTCAGCCCCTCTGTTTCAGCCCCTCTATTTCTCGCCCTCTGTTTCAGCCCCTCTGTTTTAGCCCCACTGTTTCAGCCCCTTTGTTTCAGCCCCTCTGTTTCTCGCCCTCTGTTTCAGCCGCTCTGTTTCTCGCCCTCTGTATCAGCCCCTCTGTTTCAGCCCCACTGTTTCAGTCCCTCTGTTTCTCGCCCTCTGTTTCTGGCCCTCTGTTTCAGCCCCTCTGTTTCTCGCTCTCTGTTTCAGCCCCTCTGTTTCAGCCCCTCTGTTTCAGCCCCTCTGTTTCAGCCCCTCTCTTTCTCGCCCTGTTTCAGCCCCTCTGTTTCTTGCCCTCTGTTTCAGCCACTCTGTTTCTCGCCCTCTGTTTCAGCCTCTCTGTTTCTCGCCCCACTGTTTCAGCCCCTCTGTTTCAGCCCCTCTGTTTCAGCCCCACTGTTTCAGCCCCTCTGTTTCTCGCCCTCTGTTTCAGCCCCTCTGTTTCTCGCCCTCTGTTTCAGCCTCGCTGTTTCTCGCCCTCTGTTTCAGCCCCTCTGTTTCAGCCCCTCTGTTTCAGCCCCTCTATTTCTCGCCCTCTGCATCAGCCGCTTTGTTTCAGCCCCTCTGTTTCAGCCCCTCTTTTTCAGCCCCTCTGTTTCTCGCCCTCTGTTTCTCGCCCTCTGTTTCAGCCCCTCTGTTTCTCGCCCTCTGTTTCAGCCCCTCTGTTTCAGCCCCTCTGATTCAGCCCGTCTGATTCAGCCCCTCTGTTTCTCGCCCTCTGTTCCAGCCACTCTGTTCCAGCCCCTCTGTTTCTTGCCCTCTGTTTCAGCCCCTCTGTTTCTGCCCTTCTGTTTCAGCCTCTCTGTTTCAGCCCCTCTGTTTCTTGCCCTCTGTTTCAGCCCCTCTGTTTCTCGACCTCTGTTTCAGTCCCTCAGTTTCTCGCCATCTGTTTCAGCCCCTCTGTTTCGCGCTCTCTGTTTCAGCCCCTCTGTTTCTGCTCCTCTGTTTCTCGCCCTCTGTTTCTGCCCCTCTGTTTCTCGCCCTCTGTTTCAGCCCCTCTGTTTCTCGCCCTCTTTTTCAGCCCCTCTGAGTAAGCCCCTCTGTTTCAGCCCCTCTGATTAAGCCCCTCTGATTCAGCCCATCTGAATCAGTCCCTCTGATTCAGCCCCTCTGTTTCAGCCCCTCTGTTTCAGCCCCTCTGTTTCTCGAACCTCTGTTTCAGCCCCTCTGTTTCTCACCCTCTGTTTCAGCCCCTCTGTTTCAGCCCCTCTGTTTCTCGCTCTCTGTTTCAGCCCATCTGTTTCTCGCCCTCTGTTTCAGCCCCTCTGTTTCAGCTCCTCTGTTTCTCGCCCTCTGTTTCAGCCCCTCTGATTCAGCCACTCTGTTTCAGCCCCTCTGATTCAGCCCCTCTGTTTCTCGCCCTCTGTTTCAGCCCCTCTGTTTCTCGCCCTCTGTTTCAGTCCCTCTGTTTCGCGCTCTCTGTTCCAGCCCCTTTGTTTCAATCCCTCTGTTTCTCACCCTCTGTTTCTGCACGTCTGTTTCTCGCCCTCTGTTTCAGCCCCTCTGTTTCTCGCCCTCTGTTTCTGCCCCTCTGTTTCTTGCCCTCTGTTTCAGCCCCTGTGATTCAGCCCCTCAGTTTCAGCCCCTCTGAATCAGCCCCTCTGATTCAGCCCCTCTGTTTCAGCCCCTCTGTTTCAGCCCCTCTGTTTCTCCCTCTGTTTCAGCCCCTCTGTTTCTCACCCTCTGTTGCAGACCCTCTGCTTCAGCCCCTCTGTTTCTCGCCCTCTGTTTCAGCCCCTCTGTTTCTCGCCCTCTGTTTCAGCCCCTCTGTTTCAGCCCCTCTATTTCAGCCCCTCTGTTTCAACCCCTCTGTATCTCGCCCTCTGTTTCTTGCCCTCTGTTTCAGCCCCTCTGTTTCTCGCCCTCTGTTTCAGCCCCTCTGTTTCAGCCCCTCTGATTCAGCCCGTCTGATTCAGCCCCTCTGTTTCTCGCCCTCTGTTTCAGCCACTCTGTTTCAGCCCCTCTGTTTCTTGCCCTCTGTTTCAGACCCTCTGTTTCTCGCCCTCTGTTTAAGCCCCTTATGTTTCTCGCCCTCTGTTTCAGCCCCTCTGTTTCCCGCCCTCTGTTTCAGTCCCTCTGTTTCTCGCCCTCTGTTTCAGCCCCTCTGTTTCTCGCCCTCTGTTTCAGCCCCTCTGTTTCTCGCCCTCTGTTTCAGCCCCTCTGATTCAGCCCCTCTGTTTCAGCCCCTCTGATTCAGCCCCTCAGCTTCAGACCCTCTGTTTCAGCCCCACTGTTTCAGCCCCTCTGTTTCAGCCCCTCTGTTTCTCGCCCTTTTTTTTCAGCCCCTCTGTTTCTCGCCCTCTGTTTCAGCCCCTCTGTTTCTCGCCCTCTGTTTCAGCCCCTCTGTTTCAGCCCCTCTGTTTCAGTCCCTCTGTTTCTCGCTCTCTGTTTCTCGCGCTCTGTTTCAGCCCCTCTGTTTCTCGCCCTCTGTTTCAGCCCCTCTGTTTCTCGCCCTCTGTTTCAGCCCCTCTGTTTCAGCCCCTCTGTTTCAGCCCCTCTGTTTCCCGCCCTCTGTTTCAGCCCCTCTGTTTCTTGCCCTCTGTTTCAGCCCCTCTGTTTCCTGCCCTCTGTTTCAGCCCCTCTGTTACAGCCCCTCTGTTTCAGCCCCTCTGTTTCCTGCCCTCTGTTTCAGCCCCTCTGTTTCAGCCCCTCTGTTTCAGCCCCTCTGTTTCAGCCCCTCTGTTTCTCGCCCTCTGTTTCAGCCCCTCTGATTCAGCCACTCTGTTTCAGCCCCTCTAATTCAGCCCCTCTGTTTCAGCCCCTCTATTTCAGCCCCTTTGTTTCAGCCCCTCTGTTTCATCCACTCTGTTTCTCGCCCTCTGTTTCTCACCCTCTGTTGCTCGCCCTCTGTTTCAGCCCCTCTGTTTCTCGCCCTCTGTTTCAGGCTCTCTGTTTCAGCCCGTCTGTTTCAGCCCCTCTGTTTCAGCCCCTCTGTTTCTCGCCCTCTGTATCTCGCCCACTGTTTCAGCCCCTTTGTTTCTCGCCCAATGTTTCAGCCCCTCTGTTTCAGTCCCTCTGATTCAGCCCCTCTGATTCAGCCCCTCTGTTTCTCGCCCTCTGTTTCAGCCCCTCTGTTTCAGCCCCTCTGTTTCTCGCCCTCTGTTTCAGCCCCTCTGATTTTCGCCCTCTGTTTCTGCCCCTCTGTTTCTCGCCCTCTGTTTCAGCCCCTCTGATTTTCGCCCTCTGTTTCAGCCCCTCTCTTTCTCGCCCTCTGTTTCAGCTCGTCTGTTTCAGCCCCTCTGTTTCAGCCCCTCTGTTTCTCGCCCTCTGTTTCTCGCCCGCTGTTTCAGCCCCTTTGTTTCTCGCCCTCTGTTTCAGCCCCTCTGTTTCAGCCCCTCTGATTCAGACCCTCTGTTTCAGCCCCTCTGTTTCAGCCCCTCTGTTTCTCGCCCTCAGTTTCTGCCCCTCTGTTTCTCGCCCTCTGTTTCAGCCCCTCTGTTTCAGCCCCTCTGTTTCAGCCCCTCTGTTTCTCGCCCTCTGTTTCAGCCCCTCTGTTTCTCGCCCTCTTTTTCAGACCCTCTGTTTCAGCCCCTCTGTTTCTCGCCCTCTGTTTCTGCCCCTCAGTTTCTCGCCCTCTGTTTCAGTACCTCTGTTTCTCGCCTTCTGTTTCAGCCCCTCTGATTCAGCCCCTCTGTTTCAGCCCTTCTGATTCAGCCCCTCTGATTCAGCCCCTCTGTTTCTCGCCCTCTGTTTCAGCCCCTCTGTTTCAGCCCTTCTGTTTCAGCCACTCTGTTTCAGCCCCTCTTTTTCTTGCCCTCTGTTTCAGCCCCTCTGTTTCTCGACCTCTGTTTCCGTCCCTCTGTTTCTCGCCATCTGTTTCAGCCCCTCTGTTTCGCGCTCTCTGTTTCAGCCCCTCTGTTTCTGCTCCTCTGTTTCTCGCCATCTGTTTGTAGCCCTCTGTTTCTCGCCCTCTGTTTCAGCCCCTCTGATTAAGCCCCTCTGTTTCAGCCCCTCTGAATCAGCCCCTCTGATTCAGCCCCTCTGTTTCAGCCCCTCTGTTTCAGCCCCTCTGTTTCTCGCCCTCTGTTTCAGCCCCTCTGTTTCTCACCCTCTGTTTCAGCCCCTCTGTTTCAGCCCCTCTGTTTCTCGCTCTCTGTTTCAGCCCCTCTGTTTCTCGCCCTCTGTTTCAGCCCCTCTGTTTCAGCCGCTCTGTTTCTCGCCCTCTGTTTCAGCCCCTCTGTTTCTCGCCCTCTGTTTCAGCCCCTCTGTTTCTCGCCCTCTGTTTCAGCCCCTCTGTTTCAGCCCCTCTGTTTCAGCCCCTCTGTTTCTCGCCCTCTGTTTCAGCCCCTCTGTTTCAGCCCCTCTGTTTCAGCCCCTCTATTTCTCGCCCTCTGTTTCAGCCCCTCTGTTTTATCCCCACTGTTTCAGCCCCTTTGTTTCAGCCCCTCTGTTTCTCGCCCTCTGTTTCAGCCGCTCTGTTTCTCGCCCTCTGTATCAGCCCCTCTGTTGCAGCCCCACTGTTTCAGTCCCTCTGTTTCTCGCCCTCTGTTTCTGGCCCTCTGTTTCAGCCCCTCTGTTTCTCGCTCTCTGTTTCAGCCCCTCTGTTTCAGCCCCTCTGTTTCAGCCCCTCTGTTTCTCGCCTTCTGTTTCAGCCCCTCTGTTTCTTGCCCTCTGTTTCAGCCACTCTGTTTCTCGCCCTCTGTTTCAGCCCCTCTGTTTCTCGCCCTCTGTTTCAGCCCCTCTGTTTCAGCCCCTCTGTTTCAGCCCCTCTATTTCTCGCCCTCTGTTTCAGCCCCTCTGTTTTATCCCCACTGTTTCAGCCCCTTTGTTTCAGCCCCTCTGTTTCTCGCCCTCTGTTTCAGCCGCTCTGTTTCTCGCCCTCTGTATCAGCCCCTCTGTTCCAGCCCCACTGTTTCAGTCCCTCTGTTTCTCGCCCTCTGTTTCTGGCCCTCTGTTTCAGCCCCTCTGTTTCTCGCTCTCTGTTTCAGCCCCTCTGTTTCAGCCCCTCTGTTTCAGCCCCTCTGTTTCAGCCCCTCTGTTTCTCGCCCTCTGTTTCAGCCCCTCTGTTTCTTGCCCTCTGTTTCAGCCACTCTGTTTCTCGCCCTCTGTTTCAGCCTCTCTGTTTCTCGCCCTCTGTTTCAGACCTTCTGTTTCAGCCCCTCTGTTTCAGCCCCTCTGTTTCATCCGCTCTGTTTCAAGCCCTCTGTTTCAGCCCCTCTGTTTCTCGCCCTCTGTTTCAGCCTCTCTGTTTCTCGCCCTCTGTTTCAGCCCCTCTGTTTCAGCCCCTCTGTTTCAGCCCCTCTATTTATCGCCCTCTGCATCAGCCGCTTTGTTTCAGCCCCTCTTTTTCAGCACCTCTCTTTCTCGCCCTCTGTTTCTCGCCCTCTGTTTCAGCCCCTCTGTTTCTCGCCCTCTGTTTCAGCCCCTCTGTTTCAGCCCCTCTGATTCAGCCCGTCTGATTCAGCCCCTCTGTTTCTCACCCTCTGTTCCAGCCACTCTGTTTCAGCCCGTCTGTTTCTTGCCCTCTGTTTCAGCCCTTCTGATTCAGCCCCTCTGATTCAGCCCCTCTGTTTCTCGCCCACTGTTTCAGCCCCTCTGTTTCTGCCCTTCTGTTTCAGCCTCTCTGTTTCAGCCCTCTGTTTCTTGCCCTCTGTTTCAGCCCCTCTGTTTCTCGCCCTCTGTTTCAGTCCCTCTGTTTCGCGCTCTCTGTTTCAGCCCCTCTGTTTCAGTCCCTCTGTTTCTAGCCCTCTGTTTCTGCCCGTCTGTTTCTCGCCCTCTGTTTCAGCCCCTCTGTTTCTCGCCCTCTGTTTCAGCCCCTCTGTTTCTCGCCCTCTGTTTCAGCCCCTCTGATTCAGCCCCTCTGTTTCAGCCCCTCTGAATCAGCCCCTCTGATTCAGCCCCTCTGTTTCAGCCCCTCTGTTTCTCGCCCTCTGTTTCAGCCCCTCTGTTTCTCGCCCTCTGTTTCAGTCCCTCTGTTTCTCGCCCTCTGTTTCAGCCCCTCTGTTTCTCGCCCTCTGATTCAGCTCCTCTGATTCAGCCCCTCTGTTTCTCGCCCTCTGTTTCAGGCCCTCTGTTTCTCGCCCTCTTTTTCAGCCCCTCTGTTTCTTGCCCTCTGTTTCAGCCCCTCTGTTTCAGCCACTCTGTGTTCAGCCCCTCTGTTTCTCGCCCTCTGTTTCAGCCCCTCTGTTTCTCGCCCTCTGTTTAAGCCCCTCTGTTTCTCGCCCTCTGTTTCAGCCCCTCTGTTTCTCGCCCTCTGTTTCAGTCCCTCTGTTTCGCGCTCTCTGTTTCAGCCCCTCTGTTTCAGCCCCTCTGTTTCAGCCCTCTCTTTCTCGCCCTCTGTTTCAGGCCCTCTGTTTCTCGCCCTCTGTTTCAGCCTCTCTGTTTCTCGCCCTCTGTTTCAGCTCCTCTCTTTCAGCCCCTCTGTATCTCGCCCTCTGTTTCAGCCCCTCTGTTTCTCGCCCTCTGTTTCAGCCCCTCTGTTTCTCGCCCTCTGTTTCAGACCCTCTTTTTCAGCCCCTCTGTTTCTCGCCCTCTGTTTCTGCCCCTCAGTTTCTCGCCCTCTGTTTCAGCCCCTCTGTTTCTCGCCTTCTGTTTCAGCCCCTCTGATTCAGCCCCTCTGTTTCAGCCCTTCTGATTCAGCCCCTCTGATTCAGCCCCTCTGTTTCTCGCCCTCTGTTTCAGCCTCTCTGTTTCAGCCCTTCTGTTTCAGCCACTCTGTTTCAGCCCCTCTGTTTCTTGCCCTCTGTTTCAGCCCCTCTGTTTCTCGACCTCTGTTTCAGTCTCTCTGTTTCTCGCCATCTGTTTCAGCCCCTCTGTTTCGCGCTCTCTGTTTCAGCCCCTCTGTTTCAGCTCCTCTGTGTCTCGCCCTCTTTTTCTGCCCCTCTGTTTCTCGCCCTCTGTTTCAGCCCCTCTGTTTCTCGCCCTCTGTTTCAGCCCCTCTGATTAAGCCCCTCTGTTTCAGCCCCTCTGAATCAGCCCCTCTGATTCAGCCCCTCTGTTTCAGCCCCTCTGTTTCAGCCCCTCTGTTTCTCGCCCACTGTTTCAGCCCCTCTGTTTCTCACCCTCTGTTTCAGCCCCTCTGTTTCAGCCCCTCTGTTTCTCGCTCTCTGTTTCAGCCCCTCTGTTTCTCGCCCTCTGTTTCAGCCCCTCTGATTCAGCCCCTCTGTTTCAGCCCTTCTGTTTCAGCCACTCTGTTTCTCACCCTCTGTTTCAGCCCCTCTGTTTCTCGCCCTCTGTTTCAGCCCCTCTGTTTCAGCCCCTCTGTTTCTCGCCCTCTGTTTCAGCCCCTCTGTTTCAGCCCCTCTGTTTCAGCCCCTCCGATTCAGCCCCTCTGTTTCAGCCCCTCTATTTCTCGCCCTCTGTTTCAGCCCCTCTGTTTTAGCCCCACTGTTTCAGCCCCTTTGTTTCAGCCCCTCTGTTTCTCGCCCTCTGTTTCAGCCGCTCTGTTTCTCGCCCTCTGTATCAGCCCCTCTGTTTCAGCCCCACTGTTTCAGTCCCTCTGTTTCTCGCCCTCTGTTTCTGGCCCTCTGTTTCAGCCCCTCTGTTTCTCGCTCTCTGTTTCAGCCCCTCTGTTTCAGCCCCTCTGTTTCAGCCCCTCTGTTTCAGCCCCTCTCTTTCTCGCCCTGTTTCAGCCCCTCTGTTTCTTGCCCTCTGTTTCAGCCACTCTGTTTCTCGCCCTCTGTTTCAGCCTCTCTGTTTCTCGCCCCACTGTTTCAGCCCCTCTGTTTCAGCCCCTCTGTTTCAGCCCCACTGTTTCAGCCCCTCTGTTTCTCGCCCTCTGTTTCAGCCCCTCTGTTTCTCGCCCTCTGTTTCAGCCTCGCTGTTTCTCGCCCTCTGTTTCAGCCCCTCTGTTTCAGCCCCTCTGTTTCAGCCCCTCTATTTCTCGCCCTCTGCATCAGCCGCTTTGTTTCAGCCCCTCTGTTTCAGCCCCTCTTTTTCAGCCCCTCTGTTTCTCGCCCTCTGTTTCTCGCCCTCTGTTTCAGCCCCTCTGTTTCTCGCCCTCTGTTTCAGCCCCTCTGTTTCAGCCCCTCTGATTCAGCCCGTCTGATTCAGCCCCTCTGTTTCTCGCCCTCTGTTCCAGCCACTCTGTTCCAGCCCCTCTGTTTCTTGCCCTCTGTTTCAGCCCCTCTGTTTCTGCCCTTCTGTTTCAGCCTCTCTGTTTCAGCCCCTCTGTTTCTTGCCCTCTGTTTCAGCCCCTCTGTTTCTCGACCTCTGTTTCAGTCCCTCAGTTTCTCGCCATCTGTTTCAGCCCCTCTGTTTCGCGCTCTCTGTTTCAGCCCCTCTGTTTCTGCTCCTCTGTTTCTCGCCCTCTGTTTCTGCCCCTCTGTTTCTCGCCCTCTGTTTCAGCCCCTCTGTTTCTCGCCCTCTTTTTCAGCCCCTCTGAGTAAGCCCCTCTGTTTCAGCCCCTCTGATTAAGCCCCTCTGATTCAGCCCATCTGAATCAGTCCCTCTGATTCAGCCCCTCTGTTTCAGCCCCTCTGTTTCAGCCCCTCTGTTTCTCGAACCTCTGTTTCAGCCCCTCTGTTTCTCACCCTCTGTTTCAGCCCCTCTGTTTCAGCCCCTCTGTTTCTCGCTCTCTGTTTCAGCCCATCTGTTTCTCGCCCTCTGTTTCAGCCCCTCTGTTTCAGCTCCTCTGTTTCTCGCCCTCTGTTTCAGCCCCTCTGATTCAGCCACTCTGTTTCAGCCCCTCTGATTCAGCCCCTCTGTTTCTCGCCCTCTGTTTCAGCCCCTCTGTTTCTCGCCCTCTGTTTCAGTCCCTCTGTTTCGCGCTCTCTGTTCCAGCCCCTTTGTTTCAATCCCTCTGTTTCTCACCCTCTGTTTCTGCACGTCTGTTTCTCGCCCTCTGTTTCAGCCCCTCTGTTTCTCGCCCTCTGTTTCTGCCCCTCTGTTTCTTGCCCTCTGTTTCAGCCCCTGTGATTCAGCCCCTCAGTTTCAGCCCCTCTGAATCAGCCCCTCTGATTCAGCCCCTCTGTTTCAGCCCCTCTGTTTCAGCCCCTCTGTTTCTCCCTCTGTTTCAGCCCCTCTGTTTCTCACCCTCTGTTGCAGACCCTCTGCTTCAGCCCCTCTGTTTCTCGCCCTCTGTTTCAGCCCCTCTGTTTCTCGCCCTCTGTTTCAGCCCCTCTGTTTCAGCCCCTCTATTTCAGCCCCTCTGTTTCAACCCCTCTGTATCTCGCCCTCTGTTTCTTGCCCTCTGTTTCAGCCCCTCTGTTTCTCGCCCTCTGTTTCAGCCCCTCTGTTTCAGCCCCTCTGATTCAGCCCGTCTGATTCAGCCCCTCTGTTTCTCGCCCTCTGTTTCAGCCACTCTGTTTCAGCCCCTCTGTTTCTTGCCCTCTGTTTCAGACCCTCTGTTTCTCGCCCTCTGTTTAAGCCCCTTATGTTTCTCGCCCTCTGTTTCAGCCCCTCTGTTTCCCGCCCTCTGTTTCAGTCCCTCTGTTTCTCGCCCTCTGTTTCAGCCCCTCTGTTTCTCGCCCTCTGTTTCAGCCCCTCTGTTTCTCGCCCTCTGTTTCAGCCCCTCTGATTCAGCCCCTCTGTTTCAGCCCCTCTGAATCAGCCCCTCTGATTCAGCCCCTCAGCTTCAGACCCTCTGTTTCAGCCCCACTGTTTCAGCCCCTCTGTTTCAGCCCCTTTGTTTCTCGCCCTCTGTTTCAGCCCCTCTGTTTCTCGCCCTGTGTTTCAGCCCCTCTATTTCTCGCCCTCTGTTTCAGCCGCTCTGTTTCAGCCCCACTGTTTCAGCCCCTCTGTTTCAGCCCCTCTGTTTCTCGCCCTTTTTTTTCAGCCCCTCTGTTTCTCGCCCTCTGTTTCAGCCCCTCTGTTTCTCGCCCTCTGTTTCAGCCCCTCTGTTTCAGCCCCTCTGTTTCAGTCCCTCTGTTTCTCGCTCTCTGTTTCTCGCGCTCTGTTTCAGCCCCTCTGTTTCTCGCCCTCTGTTTCAGCCCCTCTGTTTCTCGCCCTCTGTTTCAGCCCCTCTGTTTCAGCCCCTCTGTTTCAGCCCCTCTGTTTCCCGCCCTCTGTTTCAGCCCCTCTGTTTCTTGCCCTCTGTTTCAGCCCCTCTGTTTCCTGCCCTCTGTTTCAGCCCCTCTGTTACAGCCCCTCTGTTTCAGCCCCTCTGTTTCCTGCCCTCTGTTTCAGCCCCTCTGTTTCAGCCCCTCTGTTTCAGCCCCTCTGTTTCAGCCCCTCTGTTTCTCGCCCTCTGTTTCAGCCCCTCTGATTCAGCCACTCTGTTTCAGCCCCTCTAATTCAGCCCCTCTGTTTCAGCCCCTCTATTTCAGCCCCTTTGTTTCAGCCCCTCTGTTTCATCCACTCTGTTTCTCGCCCTCTGTTTCTCACCCTCTGTTGCTCGCCCTCTGTTTCAGCCCCTCTGTTTCTCGCCCTCTGTTTCAGGCTCTCTGTTTCAGCCCGTCTGTTTCAGCCCCTCTGTTTCAGCCCCTCTGTTTCTCGCCCTCTGTATCTCGCCCACTGTTTCAGCCCCTTTGTTTCTCGCCCAATGTTTCAGCCCCTCTGTTTCAGTCCCTCTGATTCAGCCCCTCTGATTCAGCCCCTCTGTTTCTCGCCCTCTGTTTCAGCCCCTCTGTTTCTGCCCCTCTGTTTCTCGCCCTCTGTTTCAGCCCCTCTGATTTTCGCCCTCTGTTTCTGCCCCTCTGTTTCTCGCCCTCTGTTTCAGCCCCTCTGATTTTCGCCCTCTGTTTCAGCCCCTCTCTTTCTCGCCCTCTGTTTCAGCTCGTCTGTTTCAGCCCCTCTGTTTCAGCCCCTCTGTTTCTCGCCCTCTGTTTCTCGCCCGCTGTTTCAGCCCCTTTGTTTCTCGCCCTCTGTTTCAGCCCCTCTGTTTCAGCCCCTCTGATTCAGACCCTCTGTTTCAGCCCCTCTGTTTCAGCCCCTCTGTTTCTCGCCCTCAGTTTCTGCCCCTCTGTTTCTCGCCCTCTGTTTCAGCCCCTCTGTTTCAGCCCCTCTGTTTCAGCCCCTCTGTTTCTCGCCCTCTGTTTCAGCCCCTCTGTTTCTCGCCCTCTTTTTCAGACCCTCTGTTTCAGCCCCTCTGTTTCTCGCCCTCTGTTTCTGCCCCTCAGTTTCTCGCCCTCTGTTTCAGTACCTCTGTTTCTCGCCTTCTGTTTCAGCCCCTCTGATTCAGCCCCTCTGTTTCAGCCCTTCTGATTCAGCCCCTCTGATTCAGCCCCTCTGTTTCTCGCCCTCTGTTTCAGCCCCTCTGTTTCAGCCCTTCTGTTTCAGCCACTCTGTTTCAGCCCCTCTTTTTCTTGCCCTCTGTTTCAGCCCCTCTGTTTCTCGACCTCTGTTTCCGTCCCTCTGTTTCTCGCCATCTGTTTCAGCCCCTCTGTTTCGCGCTCTCTGTTTCAGCCCCTCTGTTTCTGCTCCTCTGTTTCTCGCCATCTGTTTGTAGCCCTCTGTTTCTCGCCCTCTGTTTCAGCCCCTCTGATTAAGCCCCTCTGTTTCAGCCCCTCTGAATCAGCCCCTCTGATTCAGCCCCTCTGTTTCAGCCCCTCTGTTTCAGCCCCTCTGTTTCTCGCCCTCTGTTTCAGCCCCTCTGTTTCTCACCCTCTGTTTCAGCCCCTCTGTTTCAGCCCCTCTGTTTCTCGCTCTCTGTTTCAGCCCCTCTGTTTCTCGCCCACTGTTTCAGCCCCTCTGTTTCAGCCGCTCTGTTTCTCGCCCTCTGTTTCAGCCCCTCTGTTTCTCGCCCTCTGTTTCAGCCCCTCTGTTTCTCGCCCTCTGTTTCAGCCCCTCTGTTTCAGCCCCTCTGTTTCAGCCCCTCTGTTTCTCGCCCTCTGTTTCAGCCCCTCTGTTTCAGCCCCTCTGTTTCAGCCCCTCTATTTCTCGCCCTCTGTTTCAGCCCCTCTGTTTTATCCCCACTGTTTCAGCCCCTTTGTTTCAGCCCCTCTGTTTCTCGCCCTCTGTTTCAGCCGCTCTGTTTCTCGCCCTCTGTATCAGCCCCTCTGTTGCAGCCCCACTGTTTCAGTCCCTCTGTTTCTCGCCCTCTGTTTCTGGCCCTCTGTTTCAGCCCCTCTGTTTCTCGCTCTCTGTTTCAGCCCCTCTGTTTCAGCCCCTCTGTTTCAGCCCCTCTGTTTCTCGCCTTCTGTTTCAGCCCCTCTGTTTCTTGCCCTCTGTTTCAGCCACTCTGTTTCTCGCCCTCTGTTTCAGCCCCTCTGTTTCTCGCCCTCTGTTTCAGCCCCTCTGTTTCAGCCCCTCTGTTTCAGCCCCTCTATTTCTCGCCCTCTGTTTCAGCCCCTCTGTTTTATCCCCACTGTTTCAGCCCCTTTGTTTCAGCCCCTCTGTTTCTCGCCCTCTGTTTCAGCCGCTCTGTTTCTCGCCCTCTGTATCAGCCCCTCTGTTCCAGCCCCACTGTTTCAGTCCCTCTGTTTCTCGCCCTCTGTTTCTGGCCCTCTGTTTCAGCCCCTCTGTTTCTCGCTCTCTGTTTCAGCCCCTCTGTTTCAGCCCCTCTGTTTCAGCCCCTCTGTTTCAGCCCCTCTGTTTCTCGCCCTCTGTTTCAGCCCCTCTGTTTCTTGCCCTCTGTTTCAGCCACTCTGTTTCTCGCCCTCTGTTTCAGCCTCTCTGTTTCTCGCCCTCTGTTTCAGACCTTCTGTTTCAGCCCCTCTGTTTCAGCCCCTCTGTTTCATCCGCTCTGTTTCAAGCCCTCTGTTTCAGCCCCTCTGTTTCTCGCCCTCTGTTTCAGCCTCTCTGTTTCTCGCCCTCTGTTTCAGCCCCTCTGTTTCAGCCCCTCTGTTTCAGCCCCTCTATTTATCGCCCTCTGCATCAGCCGCTTTGTTTCAGCCCCTCTTTTTCAGCACCTCTCTTTCTCGCCCTCTGTTTCTCGCCCTCTGTTTCAGCCCCTCTGTTTCTCGCCCTCTGTTTCAGCCCCTCTGTTTCAGCCCCTCTGATTCAGCCCGTCTGATTCAGCCCCTCTGTTTCTCACCCTCTGTTCCAGCCACTCTGTTTCAGCCCGTCTGTTTCTTGCCCTCTGTTTCAGCCCTTCTGATTCAGCCCCTCTGATTCAGCCCCTCTGTTTCTCGCCCACTGTTTCAGCCCCTCTGTTTCTGCCCTTCTGTTTCAGCCTCTCTGTTTCAGCCCTCTGTTTCTTGCCCTCTGTTTCAGCCCCTCTGTTTCTCGCCCTCTGTTTCAGTCCCTCTGTTTCGCGCTCTCTGTTTCAGTCCCTCTGTTTCTAGCCCTCTGTTTCTGCCCGTCTGTTTCTCGCCCTCTGTTTCAGCCCCTCTGTTTCTCGCCCTCTGTTTCAGCCCCTCTGTTTCTCGCCCTCTGTTTCAGCCCCTCTGATTCAGCCCCTCTGTTTCAGCCCCTCTGAATCAGCCCCTCTGATTCAGCCCCTCTGTTTCAGCCCCTCTGTTTCTCGCCCTCTGTTTCAGCCCCTCTGTTTCTCGCCCTCTGTTTCAGTCCCTCTGTTTCTCGCCCTCTGTTTCAGCCCCTCTGTTTCTCGCCCTCTGATTCAGCTCCTCTGATTCAGCCCCTCTGTTTCTCGCCCTCTGTTTCAGGCCCTCTGTTTCTCGCCCTCTTTTTCAGCCCCTCTGTTTCTTGCCCTCTGTTTCAGCCCCTCTGTTTCAGCCACTCTGTGTTCAGCCCCTCTGTTTCTCGCCCTCTGTTTCAGCCCCTCTGTTTCTCGCCCTCTGTTTAAGCCCCTCTGTTTCTCGCCCTCTGTTTCAGCCCCTCTGTTTCTCGCCCTCTGTTTCAGTCCCTCTGTTTCGCGCTCTCTGTTTCAGCCCCTCTGTTTCAGCCCCTCTGTTTCAGCCCTCTCTTTCTCGCCCTCTGTTTCAGGCCCTCTGTTTCTCGCCCTCTGTTTCAGCCTCTCTGTTTCTCGCCCTCTGTTTCAGCTCCTCTCTTTCAGCCCCTCTGTATCTCGCCCTCTGTTTCAGCCCCTCTGTTTCTCGCCCTTTGTATCAGCCGCTTTGTTTCAGCCCCTCTGTTTCAGCCCCTCTTTTTCAGCCCCTCTGTTTCTCGCCCTCTGTTTCTCGCCCTCTGTTTCAGCCCCTCTGTTTCTCGCCCTCTGTTTCAGCCCCTCTGTTTCAGCCCCTCTGATTCAGCCTGCTTGATTCAGCCCCTCTGTTTCTCGCCCTCTGTTTCAGCCACTCTGTTTCAGCCCCTCTGTTTCTTGCCCTCTGTTTCAGCCCCTCTGTTTCAGCCCCTCTGTTTCGGCCCCTCTGTTTCTCGCCCTCTGTTTCAGCACCTCTGTTTCTCGCCCTCTGTTTCAGTCCCTCTGTTTCGCGCTCTCTGTTCTAGCCCCTTTGTTTCAGTCCCTCTGTTTCTCGCCCTCTGTTTCTGCACGTCTGTTTCTCGCCCTCTGTTTCAGCCCCTCTGTTTCTCGCCCTCTGTTTCAGCCCCTCTGAATCAGCCCCTCTGATTCAGCCCCTCTGTTTCAGCCCCTCTGTTTCAGCCCCTCTGTTTCTCCCTCTGTTTCATCCCCTCTGTTTCTCACCCTCTGTTTCAGCCCCTCTGTTTCAGCCCCTCTGTTTCTCGCCCTCTGTTTCAGCCCCTCTGTTTCTCGCCCTCTGTTTCAGCCCCTCTGTTTCTCGCCCTCTGTTTCCGCCCCTCTGTTTCAGCCCCTCTGTTTCAGCCCCTCTGTATCTCGCCCTCTGTTTCTCGCCCTCTGTTTCAGCCCCTCTGTTTCTCGCCCTCTGTTTCTCGCCCTCTGTTTCAGCCCCACTGATTCAGACCGTCTGATTCAGCCCCTCTGTTTCTCGCCCTCTGTTTCAGCCACTCTGTTTCAGCCCCTCTGAATCAGCCCCTCTGATTCAGCCCCTCTGTTTCAGCCCCTCTGTTTCAGCCGCTCTGTTTCTCCCTCTGTTTCATCCCCTCTGTTTCTCACCCTCTGTTTCAGCCCCTCTGTTTCAGCCCCTCTGTTTCTCGCCCTCTGTTTCAGCCCCTCTGTTTCTCGCCCTCTGTTTCAGCCCCTCTGTTTCTCGCCCTCTGTTTCCGCCCCTCTGTTTCAGCCCCTCTGTTTCAGCCCCTCTGTATCTCGCCCTCTGTTTCTCGCCCTCTGTTTCAGCCCCTCTGTTTCTCGCCCTCTGTTTAAGCCCCTCTGTTTCCCGCCCTCTGTTTCAGCCCCTCTGTTTCTCGCCCTCTGTTTCAGTCCCTCTGTTTCGCGCTCTCTGTTTCAGCCCCTCTGTTTCAGTCCCTCTGTTTCTAGCCCTCTGTTTCTGCCCGTCTGTTTCTCGCCCTCTGTTTCAGCCCCTCTGTTTCTCGCCCTCTGTTTCAGCCCCTCTGTTTCTCGCCCTCTGTTTCAGCCCCTCTGATTCAGCCCCTCTGTTTCAGCCCCTCTGAATCAGCCCCTCTGATTCAGCCCCTCTGTTTCAGCCCCTCTGTTTCTCGCCCTCTGTTTCAGCCCCTCTGTTTCTCGCCCTCTGTTTCAGTCCCTCTGTTTCTCGCCCTCTGTTTCAGCCCCTCTGTTTCTCGCCCTCTGATTCAGCTCCTCTGATTCAGCCCCTCTGTTTCTCGCCCTCTGTTTCAGGCCCTCTGTTTCTCGCCCTCTTTTTCAGCCCCTCTGTTTCTTGCCCTCTGTTTCAGCCCCTCTGTTTCAGCCACTCTGTGTTCAGCCCCTCTGTTTCTCGCCCTCTGTTTCAGCCCCTCTGTTTCTCGCCCTCTGTTTAAGCCCCTCTGTTTCTCGCCCTCTGTTTCAGCCCCTCTGTTTCTCGCCCTCTGTTTCAGTCCCTCTGTTTCGCGCTCTCTGTTTCAGCCCCTCTGTTTCAGTCCCTCTGTTTCTAGCCCTCTGTTTCTGCCCGTCTGTTTCTCGCCCTCTGTTTGAGCCCCTCTGTTTCTCGCCCTCTGTTTCAGCCCCTCTGTTTCTCGCCCTCTGTTTCAGCCCCTCTGATTCAGCCCCTCTGTTTCAGCCCCTCTGTTTCAGCCCCTCTGTTTCTCGCCCTCTGTTTCAGCCCCTCTGTTTCTCGCCCTCTGTTACAGCCCCTCTGTTTCTCGCCCTCTGTTTCAGTCCCTCTGTTTCTCGCCCTCTGTTTCAGCCCCTCTGTTTCTCGCCCTCTGTTTCTCGCCCTCTGTTTCAGGCCCTCTGTTTCTCGCCCTCTTTTTCAGCCCCTCTGTTTCTTGCCCTCTGTTTCAGCCCCTCTGTTTCAGCCCCTCTGTTTCAGCCCCTCTGTTTCTCGCCCTCTGTTTCAGCCCCTCTGTTTCTCACCCTTTGTTTCAGCCCCTCTGTTTCTCACCCTCTGTTTCAGCCCCTCTATTTCTCGCCCTCTGTTTCAGCCCCTCTGTTTCAGCCCCACTGTTTCAGCCCCTCTGTTTCAGCTCCTCTGTTTCTCGCCCTCTGTTTCAGCCCCTCTATTTCTCGCCCTCTGTTTCAGCCCCTCTGTTTCAGCCCCACTGTTTCTCGCCCTCTGTTTCAGCCCCTCTGTTTCAGCCCCTCTGTTTCAGTCCCTCTGTTTCTCGCCCTCTGTTTCAGCCCCTCTGATTCAGCCCCTCTGTTTCTCGCCCTCTGTTTCAGCCCCTCTGTTTCTCGCCCTCTGGTTCAGCCCCTCTGTTTCAGCCCCTCTGTTTCAGCCCCTCTGTTTCAGCCCCTCTGTTTCTCGCCCTCTGTTTCAGCCCCTCTGTTTCTTCACCTCTGTTTCAGCCCCTCTGTTTCTCGCCCTCTGTTTCAGCCTCTCTGTTTCAGCCCCTCTGTTTCTCGCCCTCTGATTCAGCCCCTCTGTTTCAGCCCCTCTGTTTCAGTCCCTCAGTTTATCGCCCTCTGTTTCTCACCCTCTGTTTCAGCCCCTCTGTTTCTCGCCCTCTGTTTCAGTCCCTCTGTTTCTCGCCCTCTGTTTCAGACCCTCTGTTTCAGCCACTCTGTTTCTCGCCCTCTGTTTCTGCCCCTCAGTTTCTCGCCCTCTGTTTCAGTACCTCTGTTTCTCGCCTTCTGTTTCAGCCCCTCTGATTCAGCCCCTCTGTTTCAGCCCTTCTGATTCAGCCCCTCTGATTCAGCCCCTCTGTTTCTCGCCCTCTGTTTCAGCCCCTCTGTTTCAGCCCTTCTGTTTCAGCCACTCTGTTTCAGCCCCTCTTTTTCTTGCCCTCTGTTTCAGCCCCTCTGTTTCTCGACCTCTGTTTTAGTCCCTCTGTTTCTCGCCATCTGTTTCAGCCCCTCTGTTTCGCGCTCTCTGTTTCAGCCCCTCTGTTTCTGCTCCTCTGTTTCTCGCCCTCTTTTTCTGCCCCTTTGTTTCTCGCCCTCTGTTTCAGCCCCTCTGTTTCTCGCTCTCTGTTTCAGCCCCTCTGATTAAGCCCCTCTGATTCAGCCCCTCTGTTTCAGCCCCTCTGTTTCTCGCCCTCTGTTTCAGCCCCTCTGTTTCTCACCCTCTGTTTCAGCCCCTCTGTTTCAGCCCCTCTGTTTCTCACTCTCTGTTTCAGCCCCTCTGTTTCTCGCCCTCTGTTTCAGCCCCTCTGATTCAGCCCCTCTGTTTCTCGCCCTCTGTTTCAGCCCCTCTGTTTCTCGCCCTCTGTTTCAGCCCCTCTGTTTCTCGCCCTCTGTTTCAGCCCCTCTGATTCAGCCCCTCTGTTTCTCGCCCTCTGTTTCAGCCCCTCTGTTTCTCGCCCTCTGTTTCAGCCCCTCTGTTTCTCGCCCTCTGTTTCAGCCCCTCTGTTTCAGCCCCTCTGTTTCAGCCCCTCTGTTTCTCGCCCTCTGTTTCAGCCCCTCTGTTTCAGCCCCTCTGTTTCAGCCCCTCTGATTCAGCCCCTCTGTTTCAGCCCCTCTATTTCACGCCCTCTGTTTCAGCCCCTCTGTTTTATCCCCACTGTTTCAGCCTCTTTGTTTCAGCCCCTCTGTTTCTCGCCCTCTGTTTCAGCCGCTCTGTTTCTCGCCCTCTGTATCAGCCCCTCTGTTGCAGCCCCACTGTTTCAGTCCCTCTGTTTCTCGCCCTCTGTTTCTGGCACTCTGTTTCAGCCCCTCTGTTTCTCGCTCTCTGTTTCAGCCCCTCTGTTTCAGCCCCGCTGTTTCAGCCCCTCTGTTTCAGCCCCTCTGTTTCTCGCCCTCTGTTTCAGCCCCTCTGATTCAGCCCCTCTGTTTCAGCCCCTCTGAATCAGCCCCTCTGATTCAGCCCCTCTGTTTCAGCCCCTCTGTTTCTCGCCCTCTGTTTCAGCCCCTCTGTTTCTCGCCCACTGTTTCAGTCCCTCTGTTTCTCGCCCTCTGTTTCAGCCCCTCTGTTTCTCGCCCTCTGTTTCTGCCCCTCTGTTTCAGCAACTCTGTTTCAGCCCCTCTGTTTCTCGCCCTCTGTTTCAGGCCCTCTGTTTCTCGCCCTCTTTTTCAGCCCCTCTGTTTCTTGCCCTCTGTTTCAGCCCCTCTGTTTCAGCCCCTCTGTTTCAGCCCCTCTGTTTCTCGCCCTCTGTTTCAGCCCCTCTGTTTCTCACCCTTTGTTTCAGCCCCTCTGTTTCTCACCCTCTGTTTCAGCCCCTCTATTTCTCGCCCTCTGTTTCAGCCCCTCTGTTTCAGCCCCACTGTGTCAGCCCCTCTGTTTCAGCCCCACTGTTTCTCGCCTTCTGTTTCAGCCCCTCTGTTTCAGCCCCTCTGTTTCATTCCCTCTGTTTCTCGCCCTCTGTTTCTCGCCCTCTCTTTCAGCCCCTCTGTTTCTCGCCCTCTGTTTCAGCTCCTCTGTTTCTCGCCCTCTGGTTCAGCCCCTCTGTTTCAGCCCCTCTGTTTCAGCCCCTCTGTTTCAGCCCCTCTGTTTCTCGCCCTCTGTTTCAGCCCCTCTGTTTCTTGACCTCTGTTTCAGCCCCTCTGTTTCTCGCCCTCTGTTTCAGCCTCTCTGTTTCAGCCCCTCTGTTTCTCGCCCTCTGATTCAGCCCCTCTGTTTCAGCCCCTCTGTTTCAGCCCCTCTGTTTCTCGCCCTCTGTTTCAGCCCCTCTGTTTCTCACCCTCTGTTTCAGCCCCTCTGTTTCAGCCCCTCTGTTTCTCACTCTCTGTTTCAGCCCCTCTGTTTCTCGCCCTCTGTTTCAGCCCCTCTGTTTCTCGCCCTCTGTTTCAGCCCCTCTGTTTCAGCCCCTCTGTTTCAGCCCCTCTGTTTCTCGCCCTCTGTTTCAGCCCCTCTGTTTCAGCCCCTCCGATTCAGCCCCTCTGTTTCAGCCCCTCTATTTCTCGCCCTCTGTTTCAGCCCCTCTGTTTTATCCCCACTGTTTCAGCCTCTTTGTTTCAGCCCCTCTGTTTCTCTCCCTCTGTTTCAGCCGCTCTGTTTCTCGCCCTCTGTATCAGCCCCTCTGTTGCAGCCCCACTGTTTCAGTCCCTCTGTTTCTCGCCCTCTGTTTCAGCCCCTCTGTTTCTCACCCTCTGTTTCAGCCCCTCTGTTTCTCGCTCTCTGTTTCAGCCCCTCTGTTTCAGCCCCTCTGTTTCAGCCCCTCTGTTTCTCGCCCTCTGTTTCAGCCCCTCTGATTCAGCCCCTCTGTTTCAGCCCCTCTGAATCAGCCCCTCTGATTCAGCCCCTCTGTTTCAGCCCCTCTGTTTCTCGCCCTCTGTTTCAGCCCCTCTGTTTCTCGCCCTCTGTTTCAGTCCCTCTGTTTCTCGCCCTCTGTTTCAGCCCCTCTGTTTCTCGCCCTCTGTTTCAGCTCCTCTGATTCAGCCCCTCTGTTTCTCGCCCTCTGTTTCAGGCCCTCTGTTTCTCGCCCTCTTTTTCAGCCCCTCTGTTTCAGCCCCTCTGTTTCAGCCCCTCTGTTTCTCGCCCTCTGTTTCAGCCCCACTGTTTCTCATCCTTTGTTTCAGCCCCTCTGTTTCTCACCCTCTGTTTCAGCCCCTCTATTTCTCGCCCTCTGTTTCAGCCCCTCTGTTTCAGCCCCACTGTGTCAGCCCCTCTGTTTCAGCCCCACTGTTTCTCGCCCTCTGTTTCAGCCCCACTGTTTCAGCCCCTCTGTTTCAGTCCCTCTGTTTCTCGCCCTCTGTTTCTCGCCCTCTCTTTCAGCCCCTCTGTTTCTCGCCCTCTGTTTCAGCCCCTCTGTTTCACGCCCTCTGTTTCAGCCCCTCTGTTTCAGCCCCTCTGTTTCTCGCCCTCTGTTTCAGCCCATCTGTTTCTTGACCTCTGTTTCAGCCCCTCTGTTTCTCGCCCTCTGTTTCAGCCTCTCTGTTTCAGCCCCTCTGTTTCTCGCCCTCTGATTCAGCCCCTCTGATTCAGCCCCTCTGTTTCTCGCCCTCTGTTTCAGCCCCTCTGTTTCAGCCCTTCTGTTTCAGCCACTCTGTTTCAGCCCCTCTTTTTCTTGCCCTCTGTTTCAGCCCCTCTGTTTCTCGACCTCTGTTTTAGTCCCTCTGTTTCTCGCCATCTGTTTCATCCCCTCTGTTTCGCGCTCTCTGTTTCAGCCCCTCTGTTTCTGCTCCTCTGTTTCTCGCCCTCTTTTTCTGCCCCATTGTTTCTCGCCCTCTGTTTCAGCCCCTCTGTTTCTCGCCCTCTGTTTCAGCCCCTCTGATTAAGCCCCTCTGTTTCAGCCCCTCTGAATCAGCCCCTCTGATTCAGCCCCTCTGTTTCAGCCCCTCTGTTTCAGCCCCTCTGTTTCTCGCCCTCTGTTTCAGCCCCTCTGTTTCTCACCCTCTGTTTCAGCCCCTCTGTTTCAGCCCCTCTGTTTCTCACTCTCTGTTTCAGCCCCTCTGTTTCTCGCCCTCTGTTTCAGCCCCTCTGATTCAGCCCCTCTGTTTCTCGCCCTCTGTTTCAGCCCCTCTGTTTCTCGCCCTCTGTTTCAGCCCCTCTGTTTCAGCCCCTCTGTTTCAGCCCCTCTGTTTCTCGCCCTCTGTTTCAGCCCCTCTGTTTCAGCCCCTCTGTTTCAGCCCCTCCGATTCAGCCCCTCTGTTTCAGCCCCTCTATTTCACGCCCTCTGTTTCAGCCCCTCTGTTTTATCCCCACTGTTTCAGCCTCTTTGTTTCAGCCCCTCTGTTTCTCGCCCTCTGTTTCAGCCGCTCTGTTTCTCGCCCTCTGTATCAGCCCCTCTGTTGCAGCCCCACTGTTTCAGTCCCTCTGTTTCTCGCCCTCTGTTTCTGGCACTCTGTTTCAGCCCCTCTGTTTCTCGCTCTCTGTTTCAGCCCCTCTGTTTCAGCCCCTCTGTTTCAGCCCCTCTGTTTCAGCCCCTCTGTTTCTCGCCCTCTGTTTCAGCCCCTCTGATTCAGCCCCTCTGTTTCAGCCCCTCTGTTTCTCGCCCTCTGTTTCAGCCCCTCTGTTTCTCGCCCTCTGTTTCAGTCCCTCTGTTTCTCGCCCTCTGTTTCAGCCCCTCTGTTTCTCGCCCTCTGTTTCAGCCCCTCTGTTTCAGCAACTCTGTTTCAGCCCCTCTGTTTCTCGCCCTCTGTTTCAGGCCCTCTGTTTCTCGCCGTCTTTTTCAGCCCCTCTGTTTCTTGCCCTCTGTTTCAGCCCCTCTGTTTCAGCCCCTCTGTTTCAGCCGCTCTGTTTCTCGCCCTCTGTTTCAGCCCCTCTGTTTCTCACCCTTTGTTTCAGCCCCTCTGTTTCTCACCCTCTGTTTCAGCCCCTCTATTTCTCGCCCTCTGTTTCAGCCCCTCTGTTTCAGCCCCACTGTGTCAGCCCCTCTGTTTCAGCCCCACTGTTTCTCGCCTTCTGTTTCAGCCCCTCTGTTTCAGCCCCTCTGTTTCAGTCCCTCTGTTTCTCGCCCTCTGTTTCTCGCCCTCTCTTTCAGCCCCTCTGTTTCTCGCCCTCTGTTTCAGCTCCTCTGTTTCTCGCCCTCTGGTTCAGCCCCTCTGTTTCAGCCCCTCTGTTTCAGCCCCTCTGTTTCAGCCCCTCTGTTTCTCGCCCTCTGTTTCAGCCCCTCTGTTTCTTGACCTCTGTTTCAGCCCCTGTGTTTCTCGCCCTCTGTTTCAGCCTCTCTGTTTCCGCCCCTCTGTTTCTCGCCCTCTGATTCAGCCCCTCTGTTTCAGCCCCTCTGTTTCAGCCCCTCTGTTTCTCGCCCTCTGTTTCAGCCCCTCTGTTTCTCACCCTCTGTTTCAGCCCCTCTGTTTCTCGCCCTCTGTTTCAGCCCCTCTGTTTCTCGCCCTCTGTTTCAGCCCCTCTGTTTCAGCCCCTCTGTTTCAGCCCCTCTGTTTCTCGCCCTCTGTTTCAGCCCCTCTGTTTTATCCCCACTGTTTCAGCCTCTTTGTTTCAGCCCCTCTGTTTCTCTCCCTCTGTTTCAGCCGCTCTGTTTCTCGCCCTCTGTATCAGCCCCTCTGTTGCAGCCCCACTGTTTCAGTCCCTCTGTTTCTCGCCCTCTGTTTCTGGCCCTCTGTTTCAGCCCCTCTGTTTCTCGCTCTCTGTTTCAGCCCCTCTGTTTCAGCCCCTCTGTTTCAGCCCCTCTGTTTCTCGCCCTCTGTTTCAGCCCCTCTGATTCAGCCCCTCTGTTTCAGCCCCTCTGAATCAGCCCCTCTGATTCAGCCCCTCTGTTTCAGCCCCTCTGTTTCTCGCCCTCTGTTTCAGCCCCTCTGTTTCTCGCCCTCTGTTTCAGTCCCTCTGTTTCTCGCCCTCTGTTTCAGCCCCTCTGTTTCTCGCCCTCTGTTTCAGCTCCTCTGATTCAGCCCCTCTGTTTCTCGCCCTCTGTTTCAGGCCCTCTGTTTCTCGCCCTCTTTTTCAGCCCCTCTGTTTCTTGCCCTCTGTTTCAGCCCCTCTGTTTCAGCCCCTCTGTTTCAGCCCCTCTGTTTCTCGCCCTCTGTTTCAGCCCCACTGTTTCTCACCCTTTGTTTCAGCCCCTCTGTTTCTCACCCTCTGTTTCAGCCCCTCTATTTCTCGCCCTCTGTTTCAGCCCCTCTGTTTCAGCCCCACTGTGTCAGCCCCTCTGTTTCAGCCCCACTGTTTCTCGCCCTCTGTTTCAGCCCCTCTGTTTCAGCCCCTCTGTTTCAGTCCCTCTGTTTCTCGCCCTCTGTTTCTCGCCCTCTCTTTCAGCCCCTCTGTTTCTCGCCCTCTGTTTCAGCCCCTCTGTTTCTCGCCCTCTGGTTCAGCCCCTCTGTTTCAGCCCCTCTGTTTCAGCCCCTCTGTTTCAGCCCCTCTGTTTCTCGCCCTCTGTTTCAGCCCCTCTGTTTCTTGACCTCTGTTTCAGCCCCTCTGTTTCTCGCCCTCTGTTTCAGCCTCTCTGTTTCAGCCCCTCTGTTTCTCGCCCTCTGATTCAGCCCCTCTGTTTCAGCCCCTCTGTTTCAGTCCCTCTGTTTCTCGCCCTCTGTTTCTCACCCTCTGTTTCAGCCCCTCTGTTTCTCGCCCTCTGTTTCAGTCCCTCTGTTTCTCGCCCTCTGTTTCAGACCCTCTGTTTCAGCCCCTCTGTTTCTCGACCTCTGTTTCTGCCCCTCAGTTTCTCGCCCTCTGTTTCAGTACCTCTGTTTCTCGCCTTCTGTTTCAGCCCCTCTGATTCAGCCCCTCTGTTTCAGCCCTTCTGATTCAGCCCCTCTGTTTCAGCCCTTCTGTTTCAGCCACTCTGTTTCAGCCCCTCTTTTTCTTGCCCTCTGTTTCAGCCCCTCTGTTTCTCGACCTCTGTTTCAGTCCCTCTGTTTCTCGCCATCTGTTTCAGCCCCTCTGTTCTCGCCCTCTGTTTCAGCCCCTCTGTTTCTCGCCCTCTGTTTCAGCCCCTCTGATTAAGCCCCTCTGTTTCAGCCCCTCTGAATCAGCCCCTCTGATTCAGCCCCTCTGTTTCAGCCCCTCTGGTTCAGCCCCTCTGTTTCTCGCCCTCTGTTTCAGCCCCTCTGTTTCTCACCCTCTGTTTCAGCCCCTCTGTTTCAGCCCCTCTGTTTCTCACTCTCTGTTTCAGCCCCTCTGTTTCTCGCCCTCTGTTTCAGCCCCTCTGATTCAGCCCCTCTGTTTCTCGCCCTCTGTTTCAGCCCCTCTGTTTCTCGCCCTCTGTTTCAGCCCCTCTGTTTCTCGCCCTCTGTTTCAGCCCCTCTGTTTCAGCCCCTCTGTTTCAGCCCCTCTGTTTCTCGCCCTCTGTTTCAGCCCCTCTGTTTCAGCCCCTCTGTTTCAGACCCTCCGATTCAGCCCCTCTGTTTCAGCCCCTCTATTTCTCGCCCTCTGTTTCAGCCCCTCTGTTTTATCCCCACTGTTTCAGCCCCTTTGTTTCAGCACCTCTGTTTCTCGCCCTCTGTTTCAGCCGCTCTGTTTCTCGACCTCTGTACCAGCCCCTCTGTTGCAGCCCCACTGTTTCAGTCCCTCTGTTTCTCGCCCTCTGTTTCTGGCCCTCTGTTTCAGCCCCTCTGTTTCTCGCTCTCTGTTTCAGCCCCTCTGTTTCAGCCCCTCTGTTTCAGCCCCTCTGTTTCAGCCCCTCTGTTTCTCGCCCTCTGTTTCAGCCCCTCTGTTTCTTACCCTCTGTTTCAGCCACTCTGTTTCTCGCCCTCTGTTTCAGCCTTTCTGTTTCCCGCCCTCTGTTTCAGACCCTCTGTTTCAGCCCCTCTGTTTCAGCCCCTCTGTTTCAGCCTCTCTGTTTCTCGCCCTCTGTTTCAGCCCCTCTGTTTCTCGCCCTCTGTTTCAGCCTCTCTGTTTCTCGCCCTCTGTTTCAGCCCCTCTGTTTCAGCCCCTCTGTTTCAACCCCTCTATTTATCGCCCTCTGCATCAGCCGCTTTGTTTCAGCCCCTCTTTTTCAGCCCCTCTCTTTCTCGCCCACTGTTTCTCGCCCTCTGTTTCTCGCCCTCTGTTTCAGCCCCTCTGTTTCAGCCCCTCTGATTCAGCCCGTCTGATTCAGCCCCTCTGATTCAGCCCCTCTGATTCAGCCCCTCTGTTTCTCGCCCTCTGTTTCAGCCCCTCTGTTTCTGCCCTTCTGTTTCAGCCTCTCTGTTTCAGCGCCTCTGTTTCTTGCCCTCTGTTTCAGCCCCTCTGTTTCTCGACCTCTGTTTCAGTCCCTCTGTTTCTCGAACTCTGTTTCAGTCCCTCTGTTTCTCGCCATCTGTTTCAGCCCCTCTGTTTCGCGCTCTCTGTTTCAGCCCCTTTGTTTCTGCTCCTCTGTTTCTCGCCCTCTGTTTCTGCCCCTCTGTTTCTCGCCCTCTGTTTCAGGCCCTCTGTTTCTCGCCCTCTTTTTCAGCCCCTCTGATTAAGCCCCTCTGTTTCAGCCCTTCTGATTAAGCCCCTCTGATTCAGCCCCTCTGAATCAGCCCCTCTGATACAGCCCCTCTGTTTCAGCCCCTCTGTTTCAGCCCCTCTGTTTCTCGCCCTCTGTGTCAGCCCCTCTGTTTCTCGCCCTCTGTTTCAGCCCCTATGTTTCAGCCCCTCTGTTTCTCGCCCTCTGTTTCAGCCCCTCTGTTTCTCGCCCTCTGTTTCAGCCACTCTGTTTCAGCCCCTCTGTTTCAGCCCCTCTGTTTCTCGCCCTCTGTTTCAGCCCCTCTGTTTCTCGCCCTCTGTTTCAGCCCGTCTATTTCTCGCCCTCTGTTTCAGCCCCTCTGTTTTAGCCCCACTGTTTCAGCCCCTTTGTTTCAGCCCCTCTGTTTCTCGCCCTCTGTTTCAGCCGCTCTGTTTCTCGCCCTCTGTATCAGCACCTCTGTTTCAGCCCCTCTGTTTCAGTCCCCCTGTTTCTCGCCCTCTGTTTCAGCCCCTCTGTTTCAGCCCCTCTGTTTCTCGCCCTCTGTTTCAGCCCCTCTGTTTCTTGCCCTCTGTTTCAGCCACTCTGTTTCTCGCCCTCTGTTTCAGCCTCTCTGTATCTCGCCCTCTGTTTCAGCCCCTCTGTTTCAGCCCCTCTGTTTCAGCCACTCTGTTTCAGCCCTCTGTTTCTCGCCCTCTGTTTCAGGCCCTCTGTTTCTCGCCCTCTGTTTCAGCCTCTCTGTTTCTCGCCCTCTGTTTCAGCTCCTCTCTTTCAGCCCCTCTGTATCTCGCCCTCTGTTTCAGCCCCTCTGTTTCTCGCCCTCTGTATCAGCCGCTTTGTTTCAGCCCCTCTGTTTCAGCCCCTCTTTTTCAGCCCCTCTGTTTCTCGCCCTCTGTTTCTCGCCCTCTGTTTCAGCCCCTCTGTTTCTCGCCCTCTGTTTCAGCCCCTCTGTTTCAGCCCCTCTGATTCAGCCCGTCTGATTCAGCCCCTCTGTTTCTCGCCATCTGTTTCAGCCACTCTGTTTCAGCCCCTCTGTTTCTTGCCCTCTGTTTCAGCCCCTCTGTTTCAGCCCCTCTGTTTCAGCCCCTCTGTTTCTCGCCCTCTGTTTCAGCCCCTCAGTTTCTCGCCCTCTGTTTCAGTCCCTCTGTTTCGCGCTCTCTGTTCCAGCCCCTTTGTTTCAGTCCCTTTGTTTCTCGCCCTCTGTTTCAGCCCCTCTGTTTCAGCCCCTCTGTTTCAGCCACTCTGTTTCTCGCCCTCTGTTTCAGCCCCTCTGTTTCTCGCCCTCTGTTTCAGCCCCTCTGTTTCTCGCCCTCTGTTTCAGCCCCTCTGTTTCAGCCCCTCTGTTTCAGCCCCTCTGTTTCTCGCACTCTGTTTCAGCCCCTCTGTTTCAGCCCTTCTGTTTCAGCCACTCGGTTTCAGCCCCTCTGTTTCTTGCCCTGTGTTTCAGCCCCTCTGTTTCTCTCCATCTGTTTCAGCCCCTCTGTTTATCGCCCACTGTTTCAGCCCCTCTGATTCAGCCCCTCTGTTTCTCGCCCTCTGTTCAAGCCCCTCTGTTTCTCGCCATCTGTTTCAGCCCCTCTGTTTCTCGCCCTCTGTTTCAGCCCCTCTGTTTCAGCCCCTCTGTTTCAGCCCCTCTGTTTCTCGCCCTCTGTTTCAGCCCCTCTGTTTCTCGCCCTCTGTTTCAGCCCCTCTGTTTCTCGCCCTCTGTTTCAGCCCCTCTGTTTCTCGCCCTCTGTTTCTGCCCCTCTGTTTCAGCCCCACTGTTTCTCGCCCTCTGTTTCAGCCACTCTGTTTCAGCCCCTCTGTATCTCGCCCTCTGTTTCAGCCCCTCTGTTTCTCGCCCTCTGTTTAAGCCCCTCTGTTTCTCGCCCTCTGTTTCAGCCCCTCTGATTCAGCCCATCTGATTCAGCCCCTCTGTTTCTCGCCCTCTGTTTCAGCCACTCTGTTTCAGCCCCTCTGTTTCTCGCCCTCTGTTTCAGCTGCTCTGTTTCTCGCCTTTGTTTAAGCCCGTCTGTTTCTCGCCCTCTGTTTCAGCCCCTCTGTTTCTCGCCCTCTGTTTCAGTCCCTCTGTTTCGCGCTCTCTGTTTCAGCCCCTCTGTTTCAGTCCCTCTGTTTCTAGCCCTCTGTTTTTGCCCGTCTGTTTCTCGCCCTCTGTTTCAGCCCCTCTGTTTCTCGCCATCTGTTTCAGCCCCTCTGATTCTCGCCCTCTGTTTCAGCCACTCTGATTCAGCCCCTCTGTTTCAGCCCCTCTGAATCAGCCCCTCTGATTCAGCCCCTCTGTTTCAGCCCCTCTGTTTCTCGCCCTCTGTTTCAGCCCCTCTGTTTCTCGCCCTCTGTTTCAGTCCCTCTGTTTCTCGCCCTCTGTTTCAGCCCCTCTGTTTCTCGCCCTCTGTTTCAGCTCCTCTGATTCAGCCCCTCTGTTTCTCGCCCTCTGTTTCAGGCCCTCTGTTTCACGCCCTCTTTTTCAGCCCCTCTGTTTCTTGCCCTCTGTTTCAGCCCCTCTGTTTCTCGCCCTCTGTTTCAGCCCCTCTGTTTCTCGCCCTCTGTTTCAGCCCCTCTGTTTCTCACCCTTTGTATCAGCCCCTCTGTTTCTCGCCCTCTGTTTCAGGCCCTCTGTTTCACGCCCTCTTTTTCAGCCCCTCTGTTTCTTGCCCTCTGTTTCAGCCCCTCTGTTTCAGCCCCTCTGTTTCAGCCCCTCTGTTTCTCGCCCTCTGTTTCAGCCCCTCTGTTTCTCACCCTTTGTTTCAGCCCCTCTGTTTCTCACCCTCTGTTTCAGCCCCTCCATTTCTCGCCCTCTGTTTCAGCCCCTCTGTTTCAGCCCCACTGTGTCAGCCCCTCTGTTTCAGCCCCACTGTTTCTCGCCCTCTGTTTCAGCCCCTCTGTTTCAGCCCCTCTGTTTCAGTCCCTCTGTTTCTCGCCCTCTGTTTCTCGCCCTCTCTTTCAGCCCCTCTGTTTCTCGCCCTCTGTTTCAGCCCCTCTGTTTCTCGCCCTCTGTTTCAGCCCCTCTGTTTCAGCCCCTCTGTTTCAGCCCCTCTGTTTCAGCCCCTCTGTTTCTCGCCCTCTGTTTCAGCCCCTCTGTTTCTTGACCTCTGTTTCAGCCCCTCTGTTTCTCGCCCTCTGTTTCAGCCTCTCTGCTTCAGCCCCTCTGTTTCTCGCCCTCTGATTCAGCCCCTCTGTTTCAGCCCCTCTGTTTCAGTCCCCCTGTTTCTCGCCCTCTGTTTCTCACCCTCTGTTTCAGCCCCTCTGTTTCTCGCCCTCTGTTTCAGTCCCTCTGTTTCTCGCCCTCTGTTTCAGCCCCTCCAATTCTCGCCCTCTGTTTCAGCCCCTCTGTTTCAGCCCCACTGTGACAGCCCCTCTGTTTCAGACCCTCTGTTTCTCGCCCTCTGTTTCAGCCCGTCTGTTTCTCGCCCACTGTTTCAGCCCCTCTGTTTCTCGTCGTCTGTTTCAGCCCCTCTGTTTCCGCCCCTCTGTTTCAGTCCCTCTGATTCTCGCCCTCTGTTTCTCGCCCTCTGTTTCAGCCCCTCTGTTTCTCGCCCTCTGTTTCAGCCCCTCTGTTTCTCGCCCTCTGTTTCAGCCCCTCTGTTTCAGCCCCTCTGTTTCAGCCCCTCCGTTTATCGCCCTCTGTTTCTGCCCCTCTGTTTCTCGCCCTCTGTTACAGCCCCACTGTTTCTCACCCTCTGTTTCTTGCCCTCTGTTTCGCGCTCTCTGTTTCAGCCCCTCTGTTTCAGTCCCTCTGTTTCTCGCCCTCTGTTTCTGCCCGTCTGTTTCTCGCCCTCTGTTTCAGCCCCTCTGTTTCTCGCCCTCTGTTTCAGCCCCTCTGTTTCTCGCCCTCTGTTTCAGACCCTCTGATTCAGCCCCTCTGTTTCAGCCCCTCTGAATCAGCCCCTCTGATTCAGCCCCTCTGTTTCAGCCCCTCTGTTTCAGCCCCTCTATTTCTCGCCCTCTGTTTCAGCCCCTCTGTTTCAGCCCCACTGTGTCAGCCCCTCTGTTTCAGCCCCTCTATTTCTCGCCCTCTGTTTCAGCCCCTCTGTTTCAGCCCCACTGTGTCAGCCCCTCTGTTTCAGCCCCTCTGTTTCTCGCCCTCTGTTTCAGCCCCTCTGTTTCTCGCCCTCTGTTTCTGCCCCTCTGTTTCAGCCCCTCTGTTTCAGTCCCTCTGTTTCTCGCCCTCTGTTTTTCGCCCTCTGTTTCAGCATCTCTGTTTCTCGCCCTCTGTTTCAGCCCCTCTGTTTCTCGCCCTCTGATTCAGCCCCTCTGTTTCTCGCCCTCTGTTTCAGCCCCTCTGTTTCAGCCCCTCTGTTTCTCGCCCTCTGTTTCAGTCCCTCTGTTTCTCGCCCCCTGTTTCAGCCCCTCTATTTCTCGCCCTCTGTTTCAGCCCCTCTGTTTCAGCCCCACTGTGTCAGCCCCTCTGCTTCAGACACTCTGTTTCTCGCGCTCTGTTTCAGCCCCTCTGTTTCCCGCCCTCTGTTTCAGCCCCTCTGTTTCTCGCCCTCTGTTTCAGCCCCTCTGATTCAGCCCCTCTGATTCAGCCCCTCTGAATCAGCCCCTCTGATTCAGCCCCTCTGTTTCAGCCCCTCTGTTTCAGCTCCTCTGTTTCTCGCCCTCTGTTTCAGCCCCTCTGTTTCTCACCCTCTGTTTCAGCCCCTCTGTTTCAGCCCCGCTGTTTCTCGCCCTCTGTTTCAGCCCCTCTGTTTCTCGCCCTCTGTTTCAGCCCCTCTGTTTCTTGCCCTCTTTTTCAGCCCCTCTGTTTCAGCCCCTCTGTTTCAGCGCCTCTGTTTCTCGCCCTCTGTTTCAGCCCCTCTGTTTCTCACCCTCTGTTTCAGCCCCTCTGTTTCTCGCCCTCTGTTTCAGTACCCTCTATTTCTCGCACTCTGTTTCAGCCCCTCTGTTTCAGCCCCACTGTTTCAGCCCCTCTGTTTCAGCCCCTCTGTTTCTCGCCCGCTCTTTCAGCCCCTCTGTTTCTCGCCCTCTGTTTCAGCCCCTCTGTTTCTCGCCCTCTGTTTCTCGCCCTCTGTTTCAGCCCCTCTGTTTCAGTCCCTCTGTTTCTCGCCCTTTGTTTCTCGCCTTCTGTTTCAGCCCCTCTGTTTCTCGCCCTCTGTTTCAGCCCCTCTGTTTCAGCCTCTCTGTTTCAGCCCCTCTGTTTCAGCCCCTCTGATTCTCGCCCTCTGTTTCAGCCCCTCTGTTTCCTGCCCTCTCTTTCAGCCCCTCTGTTTCTCGCCCTCTGTTTCAGCCTCTCTGTTTCTCGCCCTCTGATTCAGCCCCTCTGTTTCAGCACCTCTGTTTCAGTCCCTCTGTTTCTCGCCCTCTGTTTCTCGCCCTCTGTTTCAGCCCCTCTGTTTCAGTCCCTCTGTTTCTCGCCCTTTGTTTCTCGCCTTCTGTTTCAGCCCCTCTGTTTCTCGCCCTCTGTTTCAGCCCCTCTGTTTCAGCCTCTCTGTTTCAGCCCCTCTGTTTCAGCCCCTCTGATTCTCGCCCTCTGTTTCAGCCCCTCTGTTTCCTGCCCTCTCTTTCAGCCCCTCTGTTTCTCGCCCTCTGTTTCAGCCCCTCTGTTTCTCGCCCTCTGATTCAGCCCCTCTGTTTCAGCACCTCTGTTTCAGTCCCTCTGTTTCTCGCCCTCTGTTTCTCGCCCTCTGTTTCAGCCCCTCTGTTTCTCGCCCTCTGTTTCAGTCCCTCTGTTTCTCGCCCTCTGTTTCAGCCCCTCTATTTCTCGCCCTCTGTTTCAGCCCCTCTGTTTCAGCCGCACTGTGTCAGCCCCACTGTTTCAGACCCTCTGTTTCTCGCCCTCTGTTTCAGCCCCTCTGTTTCTCGCCCTCTGTTTCAGCCCCTCTGTTTCTCGCCCTCTGTTTCAGCATCTCTGTTTCAGCCCCTCTGTTTCAGTCCCTCTGTTTCTCGCCCTCTGTTTCTCACCCTCTGTTTCAGCCACTCTGTTTCTCGCCCTCTGTTTCAGCCCCTCTGTTTCTCGCCCTCTCTTTCAGCCCCTCTGTTTCAGCCCCTCTGTTTCAGCCCCTCCGTTTCTCGCCCTCTGTTTCAGCCCCTCTGTTTCTCGCCCTCTGTTTCAGCCCCTCTGTTTCTCGCCCTCTGTTTCAGTCCCTCTGTTTCGCGCTCTCTGTTTCAGCCCCTCTACTTCAGTCCCTCTGTTTCTCGCCCTCTGTTTCTGCCCGTCTGTTTCTCGCCCTCTGTTTCAGCCCCTCTGTTTCTCGCCCTCTGTTTCAGCCCCTCTGTTTCTCGCCCTCTGTTTCAGACCCTCTGATTCAGCCCCTCTGTTTCAGCCCCTCTGAATCAGCCCCTCTGATTCAGCCCCTCTGTTTCAGCCCCTCTGTTTCAGCCCCTCTGTTTCTCGCCCTCTGTTTCAGCCCCTCTGTTTCAGCCCCACTCTGTCAGCCCCTCTGTTTCAGCCACTCTATTTCTCGCCCTCTGTTTCAGCCCCTCTGTTTCAGCCCCACTGTATCAGCCCCTCTCTTTCAGCCCCTCTGTTTCTCGCCCTCTGCTTCAGCCCCTCTGTTTCTCGCCCTCTGTTTCAGCCCCTCTGTTTCAGTCCCTCTGTTTCAGTCCCTCTGTTTCTCGCCCTCTGTTTCTCGCCCTCTGTTTCAGACCCTCTGTTTCAGCCCCTCTGTTTCAGCCCCTCTGTTTCTCGCCCTCTGTTTCAGCCCCTCTGTTCAGCCCCTCTGTTTCAGCCCCTCTGTTTCTCGCCCTCTGTTTCAGCCCCTCTGTTTCTTGCCGCTGTTTCAGCCCCTCTGTTTCTCGCCCTCTGTTTCAGCCTCTCTGTTTCAGCCCCTCTGTTTCAGCCCCTCTGTTTCTCGCCCTCTGTTTCAGCCCCTCTGTTTCTCGCCCTCTGTTTCAGCCCCTCTGTTTCAGCCCCTCTGTTTCAGTCCCTCTGTTTCTCTCCCTCTGTTTCTCGCCCTCTGCTTCAGCCCCTCTGTTTCTCACCCTCTGTTTCAGTCCCTCTGTTTCTCGCCCTCTTTTTAAGCCCCTCTATTTCTCGCCGTCTGTTTCAGCCCCTCTGTTTCAGCCCCACTGTGTCAGCCCCTCTGTTTCAGACCCTCTGTTTCTCGCCCTCTGTTTCAGCCCCTCTGTTTCTCGCCCTCTGTTTCAGCCCCTCTGTTTCTCGCCCTCTGTTTCAGCCCCTCTGTTTCATTCCCTCTGTTTCTCGCCCTCTGTTTCTCGCCCTCTGTTTCAGCCCCTCTGTTTCTCGCCCTCTGTTTCAGCCCCTGTGTTTCAGCCCCTCTGTTTCAGCCCCTCTGTTTCTCGCCCTCTGTTTCATCCCCTCTGTTTCTTGCCCTCTGTTTCAGCCCCTCTGTTTCTCGCCCTCCGTTTCAGCCCCTCTGTTTCAGCCCCTCTGTTTCAGCCCCTCCGTTTCTCGCCCTCTGTTTCATCCCCTCTGTTTCTTGCCCTCTGTTTCAGCCCCTCTGTTTCTCGCCCTCCGTTTCAGCCCCTCTGTTTCAGCCCCTCTGTTTCAGCCCCTCTGTTTCAGCCCCTCTGATTCTCGCCCTCTGTTTCAGCCCCTCTGTTTCTCGCCCTCTGTTTCAGACCCTCTGTTTATCACCCTCTGTTTCAGCCCCTCTGATTCAGCCCCTCTGTTTCAGCCCCTCTGATTCATCCCCTCTGTTTCAGCCCCTCTATTTCAGCCTCTCTGTTTCAGCCCCTCTGTTTCTCGCACTCTGTTTCTCGACCGCTGTTTCAGTCCCTTAGTTTCTCGCCCATTGTTTCAGCCCCTCTGTTTCAGCCCCTCTGATTCAGCCCCTCTGATTCAGCCCCGCTGTTTCTCGCCCTCTGTTTCAGCCCCTCTGTTTCTGCCCCTCTGTTTCAACCCCTCTGTTTCAGCCCCTCTGTTTCAGCCCCTCCGATTCAGCCCCTCTGTTTCAGCCCCTCTGTTTCAGCCCCTCTGTTTTAGCCCTCTGTTTCTCGCCCTCTGTTTCAGCCCCTATGTTTCGCACCCTCTGTTTCAGCCCCTCTGTTTCTCGCCCTCTGTTTCAGCCCCTCTGTTTCAGCCCCTCTGTTTCTCGCCCTCTGTTTCAGCCCCTCTGTTTCTCGCCCTCTGTTTCAGCCCCTCTGTTTCAGCCCCTCTGTTTCTCGCCCTCTGTTTCTGCCCCTCTGATTCTCGCCCTCTGTTTCAGCCCCTCTGTTTCTCGCCTTCTGTTTCAGCCCCTCTGATTCAGCCCCTCTGTTTCTCGCCCTCTGTTTCAGCCCCTCTGTTTCAGCCCTTCTGTTTCAGCCACTCTGTTTCAGCCCCTCTGTTTCTTGCCCTCTGTTTCTCGCACTCTGTTTCAGCCCCTCTGTTTCTCGCCCTCTGTTTCAGCCCCTCTGATTCGCACTCTCTGTTTCAGCCCCTCTGTTTCTCGCCCTCTGTTTCTGCCCCTCTGTTTCTCGCCCTCTGTTTCAGCCCCTCTGTTTCTCGCCCTCTGTTTCAGCCCCTCTGATTCAGCCCCTCTGTTTCAGTCCCTCTGAATCAGCCCCTCTGTTTCAGCCCCTCTGTTTGAGCCTCTCTGTTTCTCGCCCTCTGTTTCAGACCCTCTGTTTCTCACCCTCTGTTTTAGCCCCTCTGTTTCAGCCCCTCTGTTTCTCGCCATCTGTTTCAGCCCCTCTGTTTCTCGCCCTCTGTTTCAGCCCCTCTGATTCAGCTCCTCTGTTTCTCGCCCTCTGTTTCAGCCCCTCTGTTTCTCGCCCTCTGTTTCAGCCCCTCTGTTTCTCGCCCTCTGTTTCAGCCCCTCTGTTTCAGCCCCTCTATTTCAGCCCCTCTGTTTCTCGCCCTCTGTTTCAGCCCCTCTGTTTCTCGCCCTCTGTTTCAGCCCCTCTATTTCACGCCCTCTGTTTCAGCCCCTTTGTTTCAGCCCCTCTGTTTCTCGCCCTCTGTTTCAGCCGCTCTGTTTCTCGCCCTCTGTTTCTGCCCCTCTGTTTCAGCCCGTCTGTTTCAGTCCCTCTGTTTCTCGCCCTCTGTTTCTAACCCTCTGTTTCAGCCCCTCTGTTTCTCGCCCTCTGTTTCAGCCCTTCTCTTTCAGCCCCTCTGTTTCAGCCCCTCTGTTTCAGCCCCTCTGTTTCAGCCCCTCTGTTTCTCGCCCTCTGTTTCAGCTCCTCTGTTTCTTGCACTCTGTTTCAGCCACTCTGTTCCTCGCCCTCTGTTTCAGCCTCTCTGTTTCTCGCCCTCTGTTTCAGCTCCTCTGTTTCTCGCCCTCTGTTTCAGCCCCTCTGATTCTCGCCCTCTGTTTCAGCCCCTCTGTTTCAGCCCCTCTTTTCTCGCCCTCTATTTCAGCCCCTCTGTTTCTCGCCCTCTGTTTCAGCCCCTCTGTTTCTCGCCCTCTGTTTCAGCCCTCTGTTTCAGCCCCTCTGTTTCAGCCCCTCTGTTTCAGCCCCTCTGTTTCTCGCCCTCTGTTTCAGCCCCTCTGTTTCACGCCCTCTGTTTCAGCCCCTCTGTTTCTTGCCCTCTGTTTCAGCCCCTCTGTTTCTCGCCCTCTGTTTCAGCCTCTCTGTTTCAGCCCCTCTGTTTCAGCCCCTCTGTTTCAGCCCCACTGATTCTCGCCCTCTGTTTCAGCCCCTCTGTTTCTCGCCCTCTGTTTCAGCCCCTCTGTTTCAGCCCCTCTGTTTCAGACCCTCTGTTTCAGCCCCTCTGTTTCTCGACCTCTGTTTCAGCCCCTCTGTTTCTCGCCCTCTGTTTCAGCCCCTCTGTTTCTCGCCCTCTGTTTCAGCCCCTCTGTTTCAGCTCCTCTGTTTCAGCCCCTCTGTTTCTCGCCCTCTGTTTCAGCCCCTCTGTTTCAGCCCCTCTGTTTCTCGACCTCTGTTTCAGCCCATCTGTTTCTCGCCCTCTGTTTCATACCCTCTGATTCAGCCCCTCTGTTTCAGCCCCTCTGATTCATCCCCTCTGTTTCAGCCACTCTATTTCAGCCCCTCTGTTTCAGCCCCTCTGATTCAGCCCCTCTGTTTCAGGCTCTCGGTTTCAGCCCGTCTGTTTCAGCCCCTCTGTTTCAGCCCCTCTGTTTCTCGCACTCTGTGTCTCGCCCGCTGTTTCAGTCCCTTAGTTTCTCGCCCACTGTTTCAGCCCCTCTGTTTCAGCCCCTCTGATTCACCCCCTCTGTTTCTCGCCCTCTGTTTCAGCCCCTCTGTTTCAGCCCCTCTGTTTCTGCCCCTCTGTTTCAGCCCCTCTGTTTCTCGCCCTCTGTTTCAGCCCCTCTGTTTCAGCCCCTCTGTTTCAGCACCTCCGATTCAGCCCCTCTGTTCCAGCCCCTCTGTTTCAGCCCCTCTGTTTCAGACCCTCTGTTTCTCGCCCTCTGTTTCAGCCCCTCTGTTTCTCGCCCTCTGTTTAAGCCCCTCTGTTTCCCGCCCTCTGTTTCAGCCCCTCTGTTTCTCGCCCTCTGTTTCAGTCCCTCTGTTTCGCGCTCTCTGTTTCAGCCCCTCTGTTTCAGTCCCTCTGTTTCTAGCCCTCTGTTTCTGCCCATCTGTTTCTCGCCCTCTGTTTCAGCCCCTCTGTTTCTCGCCCTCTGTTTCAGCCCCTCTGTTTCTCGCCCTCTGTTTCAGCCCCTCTGATTCAGCCCCTCTGTTTCAGCCCCTCTGAATCAGCCCCTCTGATTCAGCCCCTCTGTTTCAGCCCCTCTGTTTCTCGCCCTCTGTTTCAGCCCCTCTGTTTCTCGCCCTCTGTTTCAGTCCCTCTGTTTCTCGCCCTCTGTTTCAGCCCCTCTGTTTCTCGCCCTCTGATTCAGCTCCTCTGATTCAGCCCCTCTGTTTCTCGCCCTCTGTTTCAGGCCCTCTGTTTCTCGCCCTCTTTTTCAGCCCCTCTGTTTCTTGCCCTCTGTTTCAGCCCCTCTGTTTCAGCCACTCTGTGTTCAGCCCCTCTGTTTCTCGCCCTCTGTTTCAGCCCCTCTGTTTCTCGCCCTCTGTTTAAGCCCCTCTGTTTCTCGCCCTCTGTTTCAGCCCCTCTGTTTCTCGCCCTCTGTTTCAGTCCCTCTGTTTCGCGCTCTCTGTTTCAGCCCCTCTGTTTCAGCCCCTCTGTTTCAGCCCTCTGTTTCTCGCCCTCTGTTTCAGGCCCTCTGTTTCTCGCCCTCTGTTTCAGCCTCTCTGTTTCTCGCCCTCTGTTTCAGCTCCTCTCTTTCAGCCCCTCTGTATCTCGCCCTCTGTTTCAGCCCCTCTGTTTCTCGCCCTTTGTATCAGCCGCTTTGTTTCAGCCCCTCTGTTTCAGCCCCTCTTTTTCAGCCCCTCTGTTTCTCGCCCTCTGTTTCTCGCCCTCTGTTTCAGCCCCTCTGTTTCTCGCCCTCTGTTTCAGCCCCTCTGTTTCAGCCCCTCTGATTCAGCCTGCTTGATTCAGCCCCTCTGTTTCTCGCCCTCTGTTTCAGCCACTCTGTTTCAGCCCCTCTGTTTCTTGCCCTCTGTTTCAGCCCCTCTGTTTCAGCCCCTCTGTTTCGGCCCCTCTGTTTCTCGCCCTCTGTTTCAGCACCTCTGTTTCTCGCCCTCTGTTTCAGTCCCTCTGTTTCGCGCTCTCTGTTCTAGCCCCTTTGTTTCAGTCCCTCTGTTTCTCGCCCTCTGTTTCTGCACGTCTGTTTCTCGCCCTCTGTTTCAGCCCCTCTGTTTCTCGCCCTCTGTTTCAGCCCCTCTGAATCAGCCCCTCTGATTCAGCCCCTCTGTTTCAGCCCCTCTGTTTCAGCCCCTCTGTTTCTCCCTCTGTTTCAGCCCCTCTGTTTCTCACCCTCTGTTTCAGCCCCTCTGTTTCAGCCCCTCTGTTTCTCGCCCTCTGTTTCAGCCCCTCTGTTTCTCGCCCTCTGTTTCAGCCCCTCTGTTTCTCGCCCTCTGTTTCCGCCCCTCTGTTTCAGCCCCTCTGTTTCAGCCCCTCTGTATCTCGCCCTCTGTTTCTCGCCCTCTGTTTCAGCCCCTCTGTTTCTCGCCCTCTGTTTCTCGCCCTCTGTTTCAGCCCCACTGATTCAGACCGTCTGATTCAGCCCCTCTGTTTCTCGCCCTCTGTTTCAGCCACTCTGTTTCAGCCCCTCTGTTTCTCGCCCTCTGTTTCAGCCCCTCTGTTTCTCGCCCTCTGTTTAAGCCCCTCTGTTTCCCGCCCTCTGTTTCAGCCCCTCTGTTTCTCGCCCTCTGTTTCAGTCCCTCTGTTTCGCGCTCTCTGTTTCAGCCCCTCTGTTTCAGTCCCTCTGTTTCTAGCCCTCTGTTTCTGCCCGTCTGTTTCTCGCCCTCTGTTTCAGCCCCTCTGTTTCTCGCCCTCTGTTTCAGCCCCTCTGTTTCTCGCCCTCTGTTTCAGCCCCTCTGATTCAGCCCCTCTGTTTCAGCCCCTCTGAATCAGCCCCTCTGATTCAGCCCCTCTGTTTCAGCCCCTCTGTTTCTCGCCCTCTGTTTCAGCCCCTCTGTTTCTCGCCCTCTGTTTCAGTCCCTCTGTTTCTCGCCCTCTGTTTCAGCCCCTCTGTTTCTCGCCCTCTGATTCAGCTCCTCTGATTCAGCCCCTCTGTTTCTCGCCCTCTGTTTCAGGCCCTCTGTTCCTCGCCCTCTGTTTCAGCCTCTCTGTTTCCCGCCCTCTGTTTCAGCTCCTCTGTTTCTCGCCCTCTGTTTCAGCCCCTCTGATTCTCGCCCTCTGTTTCAGCCCCTCTGTTTCAGCCCCTCTTTTCTCGCCCTCTATTTCAGCCCCTCTGTTTCTCGCCCTCTGTTTCAGCCCCTCTGTTTCTCGCCCTCTGTTTCAGCCCTCTGTTTCAGCCCCTCTGTTTCAGCCCCTCTGTTTCAGCCCCTCTGTTTCTCGCCCTCTGTTTCAGCCCCTCTGTTTCACGCCCTCTGTTTCAGCCCCTCTGTTTCTTGCCCTCTGTTTCAGCCCCTCTGTTTCTCGCCCTCTGTTTCAGCCTCTCTGTTTCAGCCCCTCTGTTTCAGCCCCTCTGTTTCAGCCCCACTGATTCTCGCCCTCTGTTTCAGCCCCTCTGTTTCTCGCCCTCTGTTTCAGCCCCTCTGTTTCAGCCCCTCTGTTTCAGACCCTCTGTTTCAGCCCCTCTGTTTCTCGACCTCTGTTTCAGCCCCTCTGTTTCTCGCCCTCTGTTTCAGCCCCTCTGTTTCTCGCCCTCTGTTTCAGCCCCTCTGTTTCAGCTCCTCTGTTTCAGCCCCTCTGTTTCTCGCCCTCTGTTTCAGCCCCTCTGTTTCAGCCCCTCTGTTTCTCGACCTCTGTTTCAGCCCATCTGTTTCTCGCCCTCTGTTTCATACCCTCTGATTCAGCCCCTCTGTTTCAGCCCCTCTGATTCATCCCCTCTGTTTCAGCCACTCTATTTCAGCCCCTCTGTTTCAGCCCCTCTGATTCAGCCCCTCTGTTTCAGGCTCTCGGTTTCAGCCCGTCTGTTTCAGCCCCTCTGTTTCAGCCCCTCTGTTTCTCGCACTCTGTGTCTCGCCCGCTGTTTCAGTCCCTTAGTTTCTCGCCCACTGTTTCAGCCCCTCTGTTTCAGCCCCTCTGATTCACCCCCTCTGTTTCTCGCCCTCTGTTTCAGCCCCTCTGTTTCAGCCCCTCTGTTTCTGCCCCTCTGTTTCAGCCCCTCTGTTTCTCGCCCTCTGTTTCAGCCCCTCTGTTTCAGCCCCTCTGTTTCAGCACCTCCGATTCAGCCCCTCTGTTCCAGCCCCTCTGTTTCAGCCCCTCTGTTTCAGACCCTCTGTTTCTCGCCCTCTGTTTCAGCCCCTCTGTTTCTCGCCCTCTGTTTAAGCCCCTCTGTTTCCCGCCCTCTGTTTCAGCCCCTCTGTTTCTCGCCCTCTGTTTCAGTCCCTCTGTTTCGCGCTCTCTGTTTCAGCCCCTCTGTTTCAGTCCCTCTGTTTCTAGCCCTCTGTTTCTGCCCATCTGTTTCTCGCCCTCTGTTTCAGCCCCTCTGTTTCTCGCCCTCTGTTTCAGCCCCTCTGTTTCTCGCCCTCTGTTTCAGCCCCTCTGATTCAGCCCCTCTGTTTCAGCCCCTCTGAATCAGCCCCTCTGATTCAGCCCCTCTGTTTCAGCCCCTCTGTTTCTCGCCCTCTGTTTCAGCCCCTCTGTTTCTCGCCCTCTGTTTCAGTCCCTCTGTTTCTCGCCCTCTGTTTCAGCCCCTCTGTTTCTCGCCCTCTGATTCAGCTCCTCTGATTCAGCCCCTCTGTTTCTCGCCCTCTGTTTCAGGCCCTCTGTTTCTCGCCCTCTTTTTCAGCCCCTCTGTTTCTTGCCCTCTGTTTCAGCCCCTCTGTTTCAGCCACTCTGTGTTCAGCCCCTCTGTTTCTCGCCCTCTGTTTCAGCCCCTCTGTTTCTCGCCCTCTGTTTAAGCCCCTCTGTTTCTCGCCCTCTGTTTCAGCCCCTCTGTTTCTCGCCCTCTGTTTCAGTCCCTCTGTTTCGCGCTCTCTGTTTCAGCCCCTCTGTTTCAGCCCCTCTGTTTCAGCCCTCTGTTTCTCGCCCTCTGTTTCAGGCCCTCTGTTTCTCGCCCTCTGTTTCAGCCTCTCTGTTTCTCGCCCTCTGTTTCAGCTCCTCTCTTTCAGCCCCTCTGTATCTCGCCCTCTGTTTCAGCCCCTCTGTTTCTCGCCCTTTGTATCAGCCGCTTTGTTTCAGCCCCTCTGTTTCAGCCCCTCTTTTTCAGCCCCTCTGTTTCTCGCCCTCTGTTTCTCGCCCTCTGTTTCAGCCCCTCTGTTTCTCGCCCTCTGTTTCAGCCCCTCTGTTTCAGCCCCTCTGATTCAGCCTGCTTGATTCAGCCCCTCTGTTTCTCGCCCTCTGTTTCAGCCACTCTGTTTCAGCCCCTCTGTTTCTTGCCCTCTGTTTCAGCCCCTCTGTTTCAGCCCCTCTGTTTCGGCCCCTCTGTTTCTCGCCCTCTGTTTCAGCACCTCTGTTTCTCGCCCTCTGTTTCAGTCCCTCTGTTTCGCGCTCTCTGTTCTAGCCCCTTTGTTTCAGTCCCTCTGTTTCTCGCCCTCTGTTTCTGCACGTCTGTTTCTCGCCCTCTGTTTCAGCCCCTCTGTTTCTCGCCCTCTGTTTCAGCCCCTCTGAATCAGCCCCTCTGATTCAGCCCCTCTGTTTCAGCCCCTCTGTTTCAGCCCCTCTGTTTCTCCCTCTGTTTCAGCCCCTCTGTTTCTCACCCTCTGTTTCAGCCCCTCTGTTTCAGCCCCTCTGTTTCTCGCCCTCTGTTTCAGCCCCTCTGTTTCTCGCCCTCTGTTTCAGCCCCTCTGTTTCTCGCCCTCTGTTTCCGCCCCTCTGTTTCAGCCCCTCTGTTTCAGCCCCTCTGTATCTCGCCCTCTGTTTCTCGCCCTCTGTTTCAGCCCCTCTGTTTCTCGCCCTCTGTTTCTCGCCCTCTGTTTCAGCCCCACTGATTCAGACCGTCTGATTCAGCCCCTCTGTTTCTCGCCCTCTGTTTCAGCCACTCTGTTTCAGCCCCTCTGTTTCTCGCCCTCTGTTTCAGCCCCTCTGTTTCTCGCCCTCTGTTTCAGTCCCTCTGTTTCGCGCTCTCTGTTTCAGCCCCTCTGTTTCAGTCCCTCTGTTTCTAGCCCTCTGTTTCTGCCCGTCTGTTTCTCGCCCTCTGTTTGAGCCCCTCTGTTTCTCGCCCTCTGTTTCAGCCCCTCTGTTTCTCGCCCTCTGTTTCTCGCCCTCTGTTTCAGCCCCACTGATTCAGACCGTCTGATTCAGCCCCTCTGTTTCTCGCCCTCTGTTTCAGCCACTCTGTTTCAGCCCCTCTGTTTCTCGCCCTCTGTTTCAGCCCCTCTGTTTCTCGCCCTCTGTTTCAGTCCCTCTGTTTCGCGCTCTCTGTTTCAGCCCCTCTGTTTCAGTCCCTCTGTTTCTAGCCCTCTGTTTCTGCCCGTCTGTTTCTCGCCCTCTGTTTCAGCCCCTCTGTTTCTCGCCCTCTGTTTCAGCCCCTCTGTTTCTCGCCCTCTGTTTCAGCCCCTCTGATTCAGCCCCTCTGTTTCAGCCCCTCTGAATCAGCCCCTCTGATTCAGCCCCTCTGTTTCAGCCCCTCTGTTTCTCGCCCTCTGTTTCAGCCCCTCTGTTTCTCGCCCTCTGTTTCAGTCCCTCTGTTTCTCGCCCTCTGTTTCAGCCCCTCTGTTTCTCGCCCTCTGATTCAGCTCCTCTGATTCAGCCCCTCTGTTTCTCGCCCTCTGTTTCAGGCCCTCTGTTTCTCGCCCTCTTTTTCAGCCCCTCTGTTTCTTGCCCTCTGTTTCAGCCCCTCTGTTTCAGCCACTCTGTGTTCAGCCCCTCTGTTTCTCGCCCTCTGTTTCAGCCCCTCTGTTTCTCGCCCTCTGTTTAAGCCCCTCTGTTTCTCGCCCTCTGTTTCAGCCCCTCTGTTTCTCGCCCTCTGTTTCAGTCCCTCTGTTTCGCGCTCTCTGTTTCAGCCCCTCTGTTTCAGTCCCTCTGTTTCTAGCCCTCTGTTTCTGCCCGTCTGTTTCTCGCCCTCTGTTTGAGCCCCTCTGTTTCTCGCCCTCTGTTTCAGCCCCTCTGTTTCTCGCCCTCTGTTTCAGCCCCTCTGATTCAGCCCCTCTGTTTCAGCCCCTCTGAATCAGCCCCTCTGATTCAGCCCCTCTGTTTCAGCCCCTCTGTTTCTCGCCCTCTGTTTCAGCCCCTCTGTTTCTCGCACTCTGTTACAGCCCCTCTGTTTCTCGCCCTCTGTTTCAGTCCCTCTGTTTCTCGCCCTCTGTTTCAGCCCCTCTGTTTCTCGCCCTCTGTTTCTCGCCCTCTGTTTCAGGCCCTCTGTTTCTCGCCCTCTTTTTCAGCCCCTCTGTTTCTTGCCCTCTGTTTCAGCCCCTCTGTTTCAGCCCCTCTGTTTCAGCCCCTCTGTTTCTCGCCCTCTGTTTCAGCCCCTCTGTTTCTCAACCTTTGTTTCAGCCCCTCTGTTTCTCACCCTCTGTTTCAGCCCCTCTATTTCTCGCCCTCTGTTTCAGCCCCTCTGTTTCAGCCCCACTGTTTCAGTCCCTCTGTTTCAGCTCCTCTGTTTCTCGCCCTCTGTTTCAGCCCCTCTATTTCTCGCCCTCTGTTTCAGCCCCTCTGTTTCAGCCCCACTGTTTCTCGCCCTCTGTTTCAGCCCCTCTGTTTCAGCCCCTCTGTTTCAGTCCCTCTGTTTCTCGCCCTCTGTTTCAGCCCCTCTGATTCAGCCCCTCTGTTTCTCACCCTCTGTTTCAGCCCCTCTGTTTCTCGCCCTCTGGTTCAGCCCCTCTGTTTCAGCCCCTCTGTTTCAGCCCCTCTGTTTCAGCCCCTCTGTTTCTCGCCCTCTGTTTCAGCCCCTCTGTTTCTGCCCCTCTGTTTCAGCCCCTCTGTTTCTCGCCCTCTGTTTCAGCCCCTCTGTTTCAGCCCCTCTGTTTCAGCACCTCCGATTCAGCCCCTCTGTTCCAGCCCCTCTGTTTCAGCCCCTCTGTTTCAGACCCTCTGTTTCTCGCCCTCTGTTTCAGCCCCTCTGTTTCTCGCCCTCTGTTTAAGCCCCTCTGTTTCCCGCCCTCTGTTTCAGCCCCTCTGTTTCTCGCCCTCTGTTTCAGTCCCTCTGTTTCGCGCTCTCTGTTTCAGCCCCTCTGTTTCAGTCCCTCTGTTTCTAGCCCTCTGTTTCTGCCCGTCTGTTTCTCGCCCTCTGTTTCAGCCCCTCTGTTTCTCGCCCTCTGTTTCAGCCCCTCTGTTTCTCGCCCTCGGTTTCAGCCCCTCTGATTCAGCCCCTCTGTTTCAGCCCCTCTGAATCAGCCCCTCTGATTCAGCCCCTCTGTTTCAGCCCCTCTGTTTCTCGCCCTCTGTTTCAGCCCCTCTGTTTCTCGCCCTCTGTTTCAGTCCCTCTGTTTCTCGCCCTCTGTTTCAGCCCCTCTGTTTCTCGCCCTCTGATTCAGCTCCTCTGATTCAGCCCCTCTGTTTCTCGCCCTCTGTTTCAGGCCCTCTGTTTCTCGCCCTCTTTTTCAGCCCCTCTGTTTCTTGCCCTCTGTTTCAGCCCCTCTGTTTCAGCCACTCTGTGTTCAGCCCCTCTGTTTCTCGCCCTCTGTTTCAGCCCCTCTGTTTCTCGCCCTCTGTTTAAGCCCCTCTGTTTCTCGCCCTCTGTTTCAGCCCCTCTGTTTCTCGCCCTCTGTTTCAGTCCCTCTGTTTCGCGCTCTCTGTTTCAGCCCCTCTGTTTCAGCCCCTCTGTTTCAGCCCTCTGTTTCTCGCCCTCTGTTTCAGGCCCTCTGTTTCTCGCCCTCTGTTTCAGCCTCTCTGTTTCTCGCCCTCTGTTTCAGCTCCTCTCTTTCAGCCCCTCTGTATCTCGCCCTCTGTTTCAGCCCCTCTGTTTCTCGCCCTTTGTATCAGCCGCTTTGTTTCAGCCCCTCTGTTTCAGCCCCTCTTTTTCAGCCCCTCTGTTTCTCGCCCTCTGTTTCTCGCCCTCTGTTTCAGCCCCTCTGTTTCTCGCCCTCTGTTTCAGCCCCTCTGTTTCAGCCCCTCTGATTCAGCCTGCTTGATTCAGCCCCTCTGTTTCTCGCCCTCTGTTTCAGCCACTCTGTTTCAGCCCCTCTGTTTCTTGCCCTCTGTTTCAGCCCCTCTGTTTCAGCCCCTCTGTTTCGGCCCCTCTGTTTCTCGCCCTCTGTTTCAGCACCTCTGTTTCTCGCCCTCTGTTTCAGTCCCTCTGTTTCGCGCTCTCTGTTCTAGCCCCTTTGTTTCAGTCCCTCTGTTTCTCGCCCTCTGTTTCTGCACGTCTGTTTCTCGCCCTCTGTTTCAGCCCCTCTGTTTCTCGCCCTCTGTTTCAGCCCCTCTGAATCAGCCCCTCTGATTCAGCCCCTCTGTTTCAGCCCCTCTGTTTCAGCCCCTCTGTTTCTCCCTCTGTTTCAGCCCCTCTGTTTCTCACCCTCTGTTTCAGCCCCTCTGTTTCAGCCCCTCTGTTTCTCGCCCTCTGTTTCAGCCCCTCTGTTTCTCGCCCTCTGTTTCAGCCCCTCTGTTTCTCGCCCTCTGTTTCCGCCCCTCTGTTTCAGCCCCTCTGTTTCAGCCCCTCTGTATCTCGCCCTCTGTTTCTCGCCCTCTGTTTCAGCCCCTCTGTTTCTCGCCCTCTGTTTCTCGCCCTCTGTTTCAGCCCCACTGATTCAGACCGTCTGATTCAGCCCCTCTGTTTCTCGCCCTCTGTTTCAGCCACTCTGTTTCAGCCCCTCTGTTTCTCGCCCTCTGTTTCAGCCCCTCTGTTTCTCGCCCTCTGTTTAAGCCCCTCTGTTTCCCGCCCTCTGTTTCAGCCCCTCTGTTTCTCGCCCTCTGTTTCAGTCCCTCTGTTTCGCGCTCTCTGTTTCAGCCCCTCTGTTTCAGTCCCTCTGTTTCTAGCCCTCTGTTTCTGCCCGTCTGTTTCTCGCCCTCTGTTTCAGCCCCTCTGTTTCTCGCCCTCTGTTTCAGCCCCTCTGTTTCTCGCCCTCTGTTTCAGCCCCTCTGATTCAGCCCCTCTGTTTCAGCCCCTCTGAATCAGCCCCTCTGATTCAGCCCCTCTGTTTCAGCCCCTCTGTTTCTCGCCCTCTGTTTCAGCCCCTCTGTTTCTCGCCCTCTGTTTCAGTCCCTCTGTTTCTCGCCCTCTGTTTCAGCCCCTCTGTTTCTCGCCCTCTGATTCAGCTCCTCTGATTCAGCCCCTCTGTTTCTCGCCCTCTGTTTCAGGCCCTCTGTTTCTCGCCCTCTTTTTCAGCCCCTCTGTTTCTTGCCCTCTGTTTCAGCCCCTCTGTTTCAGCCACTCTGTGTTCAGCCCCTCTGTTTCTCGCCCTCTGTTTCAGCCCCTCTGTTTCTCGCCCTCTGTTTAAGCCCCTCTGTTTCTCGCCCTCTGTTTCAGCCCCTCTGTTTCTCGCCCTCTGTTTCAGTCCCTCTGTTTCGCGCTCTCTGTTTCAGCCCCTCTGTTTCAGTCCCTCTGTTTCTAGCCCTCTGTTTCTGCCCGTCTGTTTCTCGCCCTCTGTTTGAGCCCCTCTGTTTCTCGCCCTCTGTTTCAGCCCCTCTGTTTCTCGCCCTCTGTTTCAGCCCCTCTGATTCAGCCCCTCTGTTTCAGCCCCTCTGAATCAGCCCCTCTGATTCAGCCCCTCTGTTTCAGCCCCTCTGTTTCTCGCCCTCTGTTTCAGCCCCTCTGTTTCTCGCACTCTGTTACAGCCCCTCTGTTTCTCGCCCTCTGTTTCAGTCCCTCTGTTTCTCGCCCTCTGTTTCAGCCCCTCTGTTTCTCGCCCTCTGTTTCTCGCCCTCTGTTTCAGGCCCTCTGTTTCTCGCCCTCTTTTTCAGCCCCTCTGTTTCTTGCCCTCTGTTTCAGCCCCTCTGTTTCAGCCCCTCTGTTTCAGCCCCTCTGTTTCTCGCCCTCTGTTTCAGCCCCTCTGTTTCTCACCCTTTGTTTCAGCCCCTCTGTTTCTCACCCTCTGTTTCAGCCCCTCTATTTCTCGCCCTCTGTTTCAGCCCCTCTGTTTCAGCCCCACTGTTTCAGCCCCTCTGTTTCAGCTCCTCTGTTTCTCGCCCTCTGTTTCAGCCCCTCTATTTCTCGCCCTCTGTTTCAGCCCCTCTGTTTCAGCCCCACTGTTTCTCGCCCTCTGTTTCAGCCCCTCTGTTTCAGCCCCTCTGTTTCAGTCCCTCTGTTTCTCGCCCTCTGTTTCAGCCCCTCTGATTCAGCCCCTCTGTTTCTCGCCCTCTGTTTCAGCCCCTCTGTTTCTCGCCCTCTGGTTCAGCCCCTCTGTTTCAGCCCCTCTGTTTCAGCCCCTCTGTTTCAGCCCCTCTGTTTCTCGCCCTCTGTTTCAGCCCCTCTGTTTCTTCACCTCTGTTTCAGCCCCTCTGTTTCTCGCCCTCTGTTTCAGCCTCTCTGTTTCAGCCCCTCTGTTTCTCGCCCTCTGATTCAGCCCCTCTGTTTCAGCCCCTCTGTTTCAGTCCCTCAGTTTCTCGCCCTCTGTTTCTCACCCTCTGTTTCAGCCCCTCTGTTTCTCGCCCTCTGTTTCAGTCCCTCTGTTTCTCGCCCTCTGTTTCAGACCCTCTGTTTCAGCCACTCTGTTTCTCGCCCTCTGTTTCTGCCCCTCAGTTTCTCGCCCTCTGTTTCAGTACCTCTGTTTCTCGCCTTCTGTTTCAGCCCCTCTGATTCAGCCCCTCTGTTTCAGCCCTTCTGATTCAGCCCCTCTGATTCAGCCCCTCTGTTTCTCGCCCTCTGTTTCAGCCCCTCTGTTTCAGCCCTTCTGTTTCAGCCACTCTGTTTCAGCCCCTCTTTTTCTTGCCCTCTGTTTCAGCCCCTCTGTTTCTCGACCTCTGTTTTAGTCCCTCTGTTTCTCGCCATCTGTTTCAGCCCCTCTGTTTCGCGCTCTCTGTTTCAGCCCCTCTGTTTCTGCTCCTCTGTTTCTCGCCCTCTTTTTCTGCCCCTTTGTTTCTCGCCCTCTGTTTCAGCCCCTCTGTTTCTCGCTCTCTGTTTCAGCCCCTCTGATTAAGCCCCTCTGATTCAGCCCCTCTGTTTCAGCCCCTCTGTTTCTCGCCCTCTGTTTCAGCCCCTCTGTTTCTCACCCTCTGTTTCAGCCCCTCTGTTTCAGCCCCTCTGTTTCTCACTCTCTGTTTCAGCCCCTCTGTTTCTCGCCTTCTGTTTCAGCCCCTCTGATTCAGCCCCTCTGTTTCTCGCCCTCTGTTTCAGCCCCTCTGTTTCTCGCCCTCTGTTTCAGCCCCTCTGTTTCTCGCCCTCTGTTTCAGCCCCTCTGTTTCAGCCCCTCTGTTTCAGCCCCTCTGTTTCTCGCCCTCTGTTTCAGCCCCTCTGTTTCAGCCCCTCTGTTTCAGCCCCTCAGATTCAGCCCCTCTGTTTCAGCCCCTCTATTTCACGCCCTCTGTTTCAGCCCCTCTGTTTTATCCCCACTGTTTCAGCCTCTTTGTTTCAGCTCCTCTGTTTCTCGCCCTCTGTTTCAGCCGCTCTGTTTCTCGCCCTCTGTATCAGCCCCTCTGTTGCAGCCCCACTGTTTCAGTCCCTCTGTTTCTCGCCCTCTGTTTCTGGCACTCTGTTTCAGCCCCTCTGTTTCTCGCTCTCTGTTTCAGCCCCTCTGTTTCAGCCCCTCTGTTTCAGCCCCTCTGTTTCAGCCCCTCTGTTTCTCGCCCTCTGTTTCAGCCCCTCTGATTCAGCCCCTCTGTTTCAGCCCCTCTGAATCAGCCCCTCTGATTCAGCCCCTCTGTTTCAGCCCCTCTGTTTCTCGCCCTCTGTTTCAGCCCCTCTGTTTCTCGCCCACTGTTTCAGTCCCTCTGTTTCTCGCCCTCTGTTTCAGCCCCTCTGTTTCTCGCCCTCTGTTTCAGCCCCTCTGTTTCAGCAACTCTGTTTCAGCCCCTCTGTTTCTCGCCCTCTGTTTCAGGCCCTCTGTTTCTCGCCCTCTTTTTCAGCCCCTCTGTTTCTTGCCCTCTGTTTCAGCCCCTCTGTTTCAGCCCCTCTGTTTCAGCCCCTCTGTTTCTCGCCCTCTGTTTCAGCCCCTCTGTTTCTCACACTTTGTTTCAGCCCCTCTGTTTCTCACCCTCTGTTTCAGCCCCTCTATTTCTCGCCCTCTGTTTCAGCCCCTCTGTTTCAGACCCACTGTGTCAGCCCCTCTGTTTCAGCCCCACTGTTTCTCGCCTTCTGTTTCAGCCCCTCTGTTTCAGCCCCTCTGTTTCATTCCCTCTGTTTCTCGCCCTCTGTTTCTCGCCCTCTCTTTCAGCCCCTCTGTTTCTCGCCCTCTGTTTCAGCTCCTCTGTTTCTCGCCCTCTGGTTCAGCCCCTCTGTTTCAGCCCCTCTGTTTCAGCCCCTCTGTTTCAGCCCCTCTGTTTCTCGCCCTCTGTTTCAGCCCCTCTGTTTCTTGACCTCTGTTTCAGCCCCTCTGTTTCTCGCCCTCTGTTTCAGCCTCTCTGTTTCAGCCCCTCTGTTTCTCGCCCTCTGATTCAGCCCCTCTGTTTCAGCCCCTCTGTTTCAGCCCCTCTGTTTCTCGCCCTCTGTTTCAGCCCCTCTGTTTCTCACCCTCTGTTTCAGCCCCTCTGTTTCAGCCCCTCTGTTTCTCACTCTCTGTTTCAGCCCCTCTGTTTCTCGCCCTCTGTTTCAGCCCCTCTGTTTCTCGCCCTCTGTTTCAGCCCCTCTGTTTCAGCCCCTCTGTTTCAGCCCCTCTGTTTCTCGCCCTCTGTTTCAGCCCCTCTGTTTCAGCCCCTCCGATTCAGCCCCTCTGTTTCAGCCCCTCTATTTCTCGCCCTCTGTTTCAGCCCCTCTGTTTTATCCCCACTGTTTCAGCCTCTTTGTTTCAGCCCCTCTGTTTCTCTCCCTCTGTTTCAGCCGCTCTGTTTCTCGCCCTCTGTATCAGCCCCTCTGTTTCAGCCCCTCTGTTTCAGCCCCTCTGTTTCTCGCCCTCTGTTTCAGCCCCTCTGTTTCTCACCCTCTGTTTCAGCCCCTCTGTTTCTCGCTCTCTGTTTCAGCCCCTCTGTTTCAGCCCCTCTGTTTCAGCCCCTCTGTTTCTCGCCCTCTGTTTCAGCCCCTCTGATTCAGCCCCTCTGTTTCAGCCCCTCTGAATCAGCCCCTCTGATTCAGCCCCTCTGTTTCAGCCCCTCTGTTTCTCGCCCTCTGTTTCAGCCCCTCTGTTTCTCGCCCTCTGTTTCAGTCCCTCTGTTTCTCGCCCTCTGTTTCAGCCCCTCTTTTTCTCGCCCTCTGTTTCAGCTCCTCTGATTCAGCCCCTCTGTTTCTCGCCCTCTGTTTCAGGCCCTCTGTTTCTCGCCCTCTTTTTCAGCCCCTCTGTTTCAGCCCCTCTGTTTCAGCCCCTCTGTTTCTCGCCCTCTGTTTCAGCCCACTTTCTCATCCTTTGTTTCAGCCCCTCTGTTTCTCACCCTCTGTTTCAGCCCCTCTATTTCTCGCCCTCTGTTTCAGCCCCTCTGTTTCAGCCCCACTGTGTCAGCCCCTCTGTTTCAGCCCCACTGTTTCTCGCCCTCTGTTTCAGCCCCACTGTTTCAGCCCCTCTGTTTCAGTCCCTCTGTTTCTCGCCCTCTGTTTCTCGCCCTCTCTTTCAGCCCCTCTGTTTCTCGCCCTCTGTTTCAGCCCCTCTGTTTCTCGCCCTCTGTTTCAGCCCCTCTGTTTCAGCCCCTCTGTTTCTCGCCCTCTGTTTCAGCCCATCTGTTTCTTGACCTCTGTTTCAGCCCCTCTGTTTCTCGCCCTCTGTTTCAGCCTCTCTGTTTCAGCCCCTCTGTTTCTCGCCCTCTGATTCAGCCCCTCTGATTCAGCCCCTCTGTTTCTCGCCCTCTGTTTCAGCCGCTCTGTTTCTCGCCCTCTGTATCAGCCCCTCTGTTGCAGCCCCACTGTTTCAGTCCCTCTGTTTCTCGCCCTCTGTTTCTGGCACTCTGTTTCAGCCCCTCTGTTTCTCGCTCTCTGTTTCAGCCCCTCTGTTTCAGCCCCTCTGTTTCAGCCCCTCTGTTTCAGCCCCTCTGTTTCTCGCCCTCTGTTTCAGCCCCTCTGATTCAGCCCCTCTGTTTCAGCCCCTCTGAATCAGCCCCTCTGATTCAGCCCCTCTGTTTCAGCCCCTCTGTTTCTCGCCCTCTGTTTCAGCCCCTCTGTTTCTCGCCCACTGTTTCAGTCCCTCTGTTTCTCGCCCTCTGTTTCAGCCCCTCTGTTTCTCGCCCTCTGTTTCAGCCCCTCTGTTTCAGCAACTCTGTTTCAGCCCCTCTGTTTCTCGCCCTCTGTTTCAGGCCCTCTGTTTCTCGCCCTCTTTTTCAGCCCCTCTGTTTCTTGCCCTCTGTTTCAGCCCCTCTGTTTCAGCCCCTCTGTTTCAGCCCCTCTGTTTCTCGCCCTCTGTTTCAGCCCCTCTGTTTCTCACACTTTGTTTCAGCCCCTCTGTTTCTCACCCTCTGTTTCAGCCCCTCTATTTCTCGCCCTCTGTTTCAGCCCCTCTGTTTCAGACCCACTGTGTCAGCCCCTCTGTTTCAGCCCCACTGTTTCTCGCCTTCTGTTTCAGCCCCTCTGTTTCAGCCCCTCTGTTTCATTCCCTCTGTTTCTCGCCCTCTGTTTCTCGCCCTCTCTTTCAGCCCCTCTGTTTCTCGCCCTCTGTTTCAGCTCCTCTGTTTCTCGCCCTCTGGTTCAGCCCCTCTGTTTCAGCCCCTCTGTTTCAGCCCCTCTGTTTCAGCCCCTCTGTTTCTCGCCCTCTGTTTCAGCCCCTCTGTTTCTTGACCTCTGTTTCAGCCCCTCTGTTTCTCGCCCTCTGTTTCAGCCTCTCTGTTTCAGCCCCTCTGTTTCTCGCCCTCTGATTCAGCCCCTCTGTTTCAGCCCCTCTGTTTCAGCCCCTCTGTTTCTCGCCCTCTGTTTCAGCCCCTCTGTTTCTCACCCTCTGTTTCAGCCCCTCTGTTTCAGCCCCTCTGTTTCTCACTCTCTGTTTCAGCCCCTCTGTTTCTCGCCCTCTGTTTCAGCCCCTCTGTTTCTCGCCCTCTGTTTCAGCCCCTCTGTTTCAGCCCCTCTGTTTCAGCCCCTCTGTTTCTCGCCCTCTGTTTCAGCCCCTCTGTTTCAGCCCCTCCGATTCAGCCCCTCTGTTTCAGCCCCTCTATTTCTCGCCCTCTGTTTCAGCCCCTCTGTTTTATCCCCACTGTTTCAGCCTCTTTGTTTCAGCCCCTCTGTTTCTCTCCCTCTGTTTCAGCCGCTCTGTTTCTCGCCCTCTGTATCAGCCCCTCTGTTTCAGCCCCTCTGTTTCAGCCCCTCTGTTTCTCGCCCTCTGTTTCAGCCCCTCTGTTTCTCACCCTCTGTTTCAGCCCCTCTGTTTCTCGCTCTCTGTTTCAGCCCCTCTGTTTCAGCCCCTCTGTTTCAGCCCCTCTGTTTCTCGCCCTCTGTTTCAGCCCCTCTGATTCAGCCCCTCTGTTTCAGCCCCTCTGAATCAGCCCCTCTGATTCAGCCCCTCTGTTTCAGCCCCTCTGTTTCTCGCCCTCTGTTTCAGCCCCTCTGTTTCTCGCCCTCTGTTTCAGTCCCTCTGTTTCTCGCCCTCTGTTTCAGCCCCTCTGTTTCTCGCCCTCTGTTTCAGCTCCTCTGATTCAGCCCCTCTGTTTCTCGCCCTCTGTTTCAGGCCCTCTGTTTCTCGCCCTCTTTTTCAGCCCCTCTGTTTCAGCCCCTCTGTTTCAGCCCCTCTGTTTCTCGCCCTCTGTTTCAGCCCCACTGTTTCTCATCCTTTGTTTCAGCCCCTCTGTTTCTCACCCTCTGTTTCAGCCCCTCTATTTCTCGCCCTCTGTTTCAGCCCCTCTGTTTCAGCCCCACTGTGTCAGCCCCTCTGTTTCAGCCCCACTGTTTCTCGCCCTCTGTTTCAGCCCCACTGTTTCAGCCCCTCTGTTTCAGTCCCTCTGTTTCTCGCCCTCTGTTTCTCGCACTCTCTTTCAGCCCCTCTGTTTCTCGCCCTCTGTTTCAGCCCCTCTGTTTCTCGCCCTCTGTTTCAGCCCCTCTGTTTCAGCCCCTCTGTTTCTCGCCCTCTGTTTCAGCCCATCTGTTTCTTGACCTCTGTTTCAGCCCCTCTGTTTCTCGCCCTCTGTTTCAGCCTCTCTGTTTCAGCCCCTCTGTTTCTCGCCCTCTGATTCAGCCCCTCTGATTCAGCCCCTCTGTTTCTCGCCCTCTGTTTCAGCCCCTCTGTTTCAGCCCTTCTGTTTCAGCCACTCTGTTTCAGCCCCTCTTTTTCTTGCCCTCTGTTTCAGCCCCTCTGTTTCTCGACCTCTGTTTTAGTCCCTCTGTTTCTCGCCATCTGTTTCAGCCCCTCTGTTTCGCGCTCTCTGTTTCAGCCCCTCTGTTTCTGCTCCACTGTTTCTCGCCCTCTTTTTCTGCCCCATTGTTTCTCGCCCTCTGTTTCAGCCCCTCTGTTTCTCGCCCTCTGTTTCAGCCCCTCTGATTAAGCCCCTCTGTTTCAGCCCCTCTGAATCAGCCCCTCTGATTCAGCCCCTCTGTTTCAGCCCCTCTGTTTCAGCCCCTCTGTTTCTCGCCCTCTGTTTCAGCCCCTCTGTTTCTCACCCTCTGTTTCAGCCCCTCTGTTTCAGCCCCTCTGTTTCTCACTCTCTGTTTCAGCCCCTCTGTTTCTCGCCCTCTGTTTCAGCCCCTCTGATTCAGCCCCTCTGTTTCTCGCCCTCTGTTTCAGCCCCTCTGTTTCTCGCCCTCTGTTTCAGCCCCTCTGTTTCTCGCCCTCTGTTTCAGCTCCTCTGATTCAGCCCCTCTGTTTCTCGCCCTCTGTTTCAGGCCCTCTGTTTCTCGCCCTCTTTTTCAGCCCCTCTGTTTCTTGCCCTCTGTTTCAGCCCCTCTGTTTCAGCCCCTCTGTTTCAGCCCCTCTGTTTCTCGCCCTCTGTTTCAGCCCCACTGTTTCTCACCCTTTGTTTCAGCCCCTCTGTTTCTCACCCTCTGTTTCAGCCCCTCTATTTCTCGCCCTCTGTTTCAGCCCCTCTGTTTCAGCCCCACTGTGTCAGCCCCTCTGTTTCAGCCCCACTGTTTCTCGCCCTCTGTTTCAGCCCCTCTGTTTCAGCCCCTCTGTTTCAGTCCCTCTGTTTCTCGCCCTCTGTTTCTCGCCCTCTCTTTCAGCCCCTCTGTTTCTCGCCCTCTGTTTCAGCCCCTCTGTTTCTCGCCCTCTGGTTCAGCCCCTCTGTTTCAGCCCCTCTGTTTCAGCCCCTCTGTTTCAGCCCCTCTGTTTCTCGCCCTCTGTTTCAGCCCCTCTGTTTCTTGACATCTGTTTCAGCCCCTCTGTTTCTCGCCCTCTGTTTCAGCCTCTCTGTTTCAGCCCCTCTGTTTCTCGCCCTCTGATTCAGCCCCTCTGTTTCAGCCCCTCTGTTTCAGTCCCTCTGTTTCTCGCCCTCTGTTTCTCACCCTCTGTTTCAGCCCCTCTGTTTCTCGCCCTCTGTTTCAGTCCCTCTGTTTCTCGCCCTCTGTTTCAGACCCTCTGTTTCAGCCCCTCTGTTTCTCGACCTCTGTTTCTGCCCCTCAGTTTCTCGCCCTCTGTTTCAGTACCTCTGTTTCTCGCCTTCTGTTTCAGCCCCTCTGATTCAGCCCCTCTGTTTCAGCCCTTCTGATTCAGCCCCTCTGTTTCAGCCCTTCTGTTTCAGCCACTCTGTTTCAGCCCCTCTTTTTCTTGCCCTCTGTTTCAGCCCCTCTGTTTCTCGACCTCTGTTTCAGTCCCTCTGTTTCTCGCCATCTGTTTCAGCCCCTCTGTTCTCGCCCTCTGTTTCAGCCCCTCTGTTTCTCGCCCTCTGTTTCAGCCCCTCTGATTAAGCCCCTCTGTTTCAGCCCCTCTGAATCAGCCCCTCTGATTCAGCCCCTCTGTTTCAGCCCCTCTGGTTCAGCCCCTCTGTTTCTCGCCCTCTGTTTCAGCCCCTCTGTTTCTCACCCTCTGTTTCAGCCCCTCTGTTTCAGCCCCTCTGTTTCTCACTCTCTGTTTCAGCCCCTCTGTTTCTCGCCCTCTGTTTCAGCCCCTCTGATTCAGCCCCTCTGTTTCTCGCCCTCTGTTTCAGCCCCTCTGTTTCTCGCCCTCTGTTTCTCACCCTCTGTTTCAGCCCCTCTGTTTCTCGCCCTCTGTTTCAGTCCCTCTGTTTCTCGCCCTCTGTTTCAGACCCTCTGTTTCAGCCCCTCTGTTTCTCGACCTCTGTTTCTGCCCCTCAGTTTCTCGCCCTCTGTTTCAGTACCTCTGTTTCTCGCCTTCTGTTTCAGCCCCTCTGATTCAGCCCCTCTGTTTCAGCCCTTCTGATTCAGCCCCTCTGTTTCAGCCCTTCTGTTTCAGCCACTCTGTTTCAGCCCCTCTTTTTCTTGCCCTCTGTTTCAGCCCCTCTGTTTCTCGACCTCTGTTTCAGTCCCTCTGTTTCTCGCCATCTGTTTCAGCCCCTCTGTTCTCGCCCTCTGTTTCAGCCCCTCTGTTTCTCGCCCTCTGTTTCAGCCCCTCTGATTAAGCCCCTCTGTTTCAGCCCCTCTGAATCAGCCCCTCTGATTCAGCCCCTCTGTTTCAGCCCCTCTGGTTCAGCCCCTCTGTTTCTCGCCCTCTGTTTCAGCCCCTCTGTTTCTCACCCTCTGTTTCAGCCCCTCTGTTTCAGCCCCTCTGTTTCAGCCCCTCTGTTTCTCGCCCTCTGTTTCAGCCCCTCTGTTTCAGCCCCTCTGTTTCAGACCCTCCGATTCAGCCCCTCTGTTTCAGCCCCTCTATTTCTCGCCCTCTGTTTCAGCCCCTCTGTTTTATCCCCACTGTTTCAGCCCCTTTGTTTCAGCACCTCTGTTTCTCGCCCTCTGTTTCAGCCGCTCTGTTTCTCGACCTCTGTACCAGCCCCTCTGTTGCAGCCCCACTGTTTCAGTCCCTCTGTTTCTCGCCCTCTGTTTCTGGCCCTCTGTTTCAGCCCCTCTGTTTCTCGCTCTCTGTTTCAGCCCCTCTGTTTCAGCCCCTCTGTTTCAGCCCCTCTGTTTCAGCCCCTCTGTTTCTCGCCCTCTGTTTCAGCCCCTCTGTTTCTTACCCTCTGTTTCAGCCACTCTGTTTCTCGCCCTCTGTTTCAGCCTTTCTGTTTCCCGCCCTCTGTTTCAGACCCTCTGTTTCAGCCCCTCTGTTTCAGCCCCTCTGTTTCAGCCTCTCTGTTTCTCGCCCTCTGTTTCAGCCCCTCTGTTTCTCGCCCTCTGTTTCAGCCTCTCTGTTTCTCGCCCTCTGTTTCAGCCCCTCTGTTTCAGCCCCTCTGTTTCAACCCCTCTATTTATCGCCCTCTGCATCAGCCGCTTTGTTTCAGCCCCTCTTTTTCAGCCCCTCTCTTTCTCGCCCACTGTTTCTCGCCCTCTGTTTCTCGCCCTCTGTTTCAGCCCCTCTGTTTCAGCCCCTCTGATTCAGCCCGTCTGATTCAGCCCCTCTGATTCAGCCCCTCTGATTCAGCCCCTCTGTTTCTCGCCCTCTGTTTCAGCCCCTCTGTTTCTGCCCTTCTGTTTCAGCCTCTCTGTTTCAGCGCCTCTGTTTCTTGCCCTCTGTTTCAGCCCCTCTGTTTCTCGACCTCTGTTTCAGTCCCTCTGTTTCTCGAACTCTGTTTCAGTCCCTCTGTTTCTCGCCATCTGTTTCAGCCCCTCTGTTTCGCGCTCTCTGTTTCAGCCCCTTTGTTTCTGCTCCTCTGTTTCTCGCCCTCTGTTTCTGCCCCTCTGTTTCTCGCCCTCTGTTTCAGCCCCTCTGTTTCTCGCCCTCTTTTTCAGCCCCTCTGATTAAGCCCCTCTGTTTCAGCCCTTCTGATTAAGCCCCTCTGATTCAGCCCCTCTGAATCAGCCCCTCTGATACAGCCCCTCTGTTTCAGCCCCTCTGTTTCAGCCCCTCTGTTTCTCGCCCTCTGTGTCAGCCCCTCTGTTTCTCGCCCTCTGTTTCAGCCCCTATGTTTCAGCCCCTCTGTTTCTCGCCCTCTGTTTCAGCCCCTCTGTTTCTCGCCCTCTGTTTCAGCCACTCTGTTTCAGCCCCTCTGTTTCAGCCCCTCTGTTTCTCGCCCTCTGTTTCAGCCCCTCTGTTTCTCGCCCTCTGTTTCAGCCCGTCTATTTCTCGCCCTCTGTTTCAGCCCCTCTGTTTTAGCCCCACTGTTTCAGCCCCTTTGTTTCAGCCCCTCTGTTTCTCGCCCTCTGTTTCAGCCGCTCTGTTCCTCGCCCTCTGTATCAGCCCCTCTGTTTCAGCCCCTCTGTTTCAGTCCCCCTGTTTCTCGCCCTCTGTTTCAGCCCCTCTGTTTCAGCCCCTCTGTTTCTCGCCCTCTGTTTCAGCCCCTCTGTTTCTTGCCCTCTGTTTCAGCCACTCTGTTTGTCGCCCTCTGTTTCAGCCTCTCTGTATCTCGCCCTCTGTTTCAGCCCCTCTGTTTCAGCCCCTCTGTTTCAGCCACTCTGTTTCAGCCCTCTGTTTCTCGCCCTCTGTTTCAGGCCCTCTGTTTCTCGCCCTCTGTTTCAGCCTCTCTGTTTCTCGCCCTCTGTTTCAGCTCCTCTCTTTCAGCCCCTCTGTATCTCGCCCTCTGTTTCAGCCCCTCTGTTTCTCGCCCTCTGTATCAGCCGCTTTGTTTCAGCCCCTCTGTTTCAGCCCCTCTTTTTCAGCCCCTCTGTTTCTCGCCCTCTGTTTCTCGCCCTCTGTTTCAGCCCCTCTGTTTCTCGCCCTCTGTTTCAGCCCCTCTGTTTCAGCCCCTCTGATTCAGCCCGTCTGATTCAGCCCCTCTGTTTCTCGCCATCTGTTTCAGCCACTCTGTTTCAGCCCCTCTGTTTCTTGCCCTCTGTTTCAGCCCCTCTGTTTCAGCCCCTCTGTTTCAGCCCCTCTGTTTCTCGCCCTCTGTTTCAGCCCCTCTGTTTCTCGCCCTCTGTTTCAGTCCCTCTGTTTCGCGCTCTCTGTTCCAGCCCCTTTGTTTCAGTCCCTCTGTTTCTCGCCCTCTGTTTCAGCCCCTCTGTTTCAGCCCCTCTGTTTCAGCCCCTCTGTTTCTCGCCCTCTGTTTCAGCCCCTCTGTTTCTCGCCCTCTGTTTCAGCCCCTCTGTTTCTCGCCCTCTGTTTCAGCCCCTCTGTTTCAGCCCCTCTGTTTCAGCCCCTCTGTTTCTCGCACTCTGTTTCAGCCCCTCTGTTTCAGCCCTTCTGTTTCAGCCACTCGGTTTCAGCCCCTCTGTTTCTTGCCCTGTGTTTCAGCCCCTCTGTTTCTCTCCATCTGTTTCAGCCCCTCTGTTTCTCGCCCACTGTTTCAGCCCCTCTGATTCAGCCCCTCTGTTTCTCGCCCTCTGTTCAAGCCCCTCTGTTTCTCGCCATCTGTTTCAGCCCCTCTGTTTCTCGCCCTCTGTTTCAGCCCCTCTGTTTCAGCCCCTCTGTTTCAGCCCCTCTGTTTCTCGCCCTCTGTTTCAGCCCCTCTGTTTCTCGCCCTCTGTTTCAGCCCCTCTGTTTCTCGCCCTCTGTTTCAGCCCCTCTGTTTCTCGCCCTCTGTTTCTGCCCCTCTGTTTCAGCCCCACTGTTTCTCGCCCTCTGTTTCAGCCACTCTGTTTCAGCCCCTCTGTATCTCGCCCTCTGTTTCAGCCCCTCCGATTCAGCCCCTCTGTTTCAGCCACTCTGTTTGTCGCCCTCTGTTTCAGCCTCTCTGTATCTCGCCCTCTGTTTCAGCCCCTCTGTTTCAGCCCCTCTGTTTCAGCCACTCTGTTTCAGCCCTCTGTTTCTCGCCCTCTGTTTCAGGCCCTCTGTTTCTCGCCCTCTGTTTCAGCCTCTCTGTTTCTCGCCCTCTGTTTCAGCTCCTCTCTTTCAGCCCCTCTGTATCTCGCCCTCTGTTTCAGCCCCTCTGTTTCTCGCCCTCTGTATCAGCCGCTTTGTTTCAGCCCCTCTGTTTCAGCCCCTCTTTTTCAGCCCCTCTGTTTCTCGCCCTCTGTTTCTCGCCCTCTGTTTCAGCCCCTCTGTTTCTCGCCCTCTGTTTCAGCCCCTCTGTTTCAGCCCCTCTGATTCAGCCCGTCTGATTCAGCCCCTCTGTTTCTCGCCATCTGTTTCAGCCACTCTGTTTCAGCCCCTCTGTTTCTTGCCCTCTGTTTCAGCCCCTCTGTTTCAGCCCCTCTGTTTCAGCCCCTCTGTTTCTCGCCCTCTGTTTCAGCCCCTCTGTTTCTCGCCCTCTGTTTCAGTCCCTCTGTTTCGCGCTCTCTGTTCCAGCCCCTTTGTTTCAGTCCCTCTGTTTCTCGCCCTCTGTTTCAGCCCCTCTGTTTCAGCCCCTCTGTTTCAGCCCCTCTGTTTCTCGCCCTCTGTTTCAGCCCCTCTGTTTCTCGCCCTCTGTTTCAGCCCCTCTGTTTCTCGCCCTCTGTTTCAGCCCCTCTGTTTCAGCCCCTCTGTTTCAGCCCCTCTGTTTCTCGCACTCTGTTTCAGCCCCTCTGTTTCAGCCCTTCTGTTTCAGCCACTCGGTTTCAGCCCCTCTGTTTCTTGCCCTGTGTTTCAGCCCCTCTGTTTCTCTCCATCTGTTTCAGCCCCTCTGTTTCTCGCCCACTGTTTCAGCCCCTCTGATTCAGCCCCTCTGTTTCTCGCCCTCTGTTCAAGCACCTCTGTTTCTCGCCATCTGTTTCAGCCCCTCTGTTTCTCGCCCTCTGTTTCAGCCCCTCTGTTTCAGCCCCTCTGTTTCAGCCCCTCTGTTTCTCGCCCTCTGTTTCAGCCCCTCTGTTTCTCGCCCTCTGTTTCAGCCCCTCTGTTTCTCGCCCTCTGTTTCAGCCCCTCTGTTTCTCGCCCTCTGTTTCTGCCCCTCTGTTTCAGCCCCACTGTTTCTCGCCCTCTGTTTCAGCCACTCTGTTTCAGCCCCTCTGTATCTCGCCCTCTGTTTCAGCCCCTCCGATTCAGCCCCTCTGTTTCAGCCCCTCTATTTCTCGCCCTCTGTTTCAGCCCCTCTGTTTTATCCCCACTGTTTCAGCCTCTTTGTTTCAGCCCCTCTGTTTCTCTCCCTCTGTTTCAGCCGCTCTGTTTCTCGCCCTCTGTATCAGCCCCTCTGTTGCAGCCCCACTGTTTCAGTCCCTCTGTTTCTCGCCCTCTGTTTCAGCCCCTCTGTTTCTCACCCTCTGTTTCAGCCCCTCTGTTTCTCGCTCTCTGTTTCAGCCCCTCTGTTTCAGCCCCTCTGTTTCAGCCCCTCTGTTTCTCGCCCTCTGTTTCAGCCCCTCTGATTCAGCCCCTCTGTTTCAGCCCCTCTGAATCAGCCCCTCTGATTCAGCCCCTCTGTTTCAGCCCCTCTGTTTCTCGCCCTCTGTTTCAGCCCCTCTGTTTCTCGCCCTCTGTTTCAGTCCCTCTGTTTCTCGCCCTCTGTTTCAGCCCCTCTGTTTCTCGCCCTCTGTTTCAGCTCCTCTGATTCAGCCCCTCTGTTTCTCGCCCTCTGTTTCAGGCCCTCTGTTTCTCGCCCTCTTTTTCAGCCCCTCTGTTTCAGCCCCTCTGTTTCAGCCCCTCTGTTTCTCGCCCTCTGTTTCAGCCCCACTGTTTCTCATCCTTTGTTTCAGCCCCTCTGTTTCTCACCCTCTGTTTCAGCCCCTCTATTTCTCGCCCTCTGTTTCAGCCCCTCTGTTTCAGCCCCACTGTGTCAGCCCCTCTGTTTCAGCCCCACTGTTTCTCGCCCTCTGTTTCAGCCCCACTGTTTCAGCCCCTCTGTTTCAGTCCCTCTGTTTCTCGCCCTCTGTTTCTCGCCCTCTCTTTCAGCCCCTCTGTTTCTCGCCCTCTGTTTCAGCCCCTCTGTTTCTCGCCCTCTGTTTCAGCCCCTCTGTTTCAGCCCCTCTGTTTCTCGCCCTCTGTTTCAGCCCATCTGTTTCTTGACCTCTGTTTCAGCCCCTCTGTTTCTCGCCCTCTGTTTCAGCCTCTCTGTTTCAGCCCCTCTGTTTCTCGCCCTCTGATTCAGCCCCTCTGATTCAGCCCCTCTGTTTCTCGCCCTCTGTTTCAGCCCCTCTGTTTCAGCCCTTCTGTTTCAGCCACTCTGTTTCAGCCCCTCTTTTTCTTGCCCTCTGTTTCAGCCCCTCTGTTTCTCGACCTCTGTTTTAGTCCCTCTGTTTCTCGCCATCTGTTTCAGCCCCTCTGTTTCGCGCTCTCTGTTTCAGCCCCTCTGTTTCTGCTCCTCTGTTTCTCGCCCTCTTTTTCTGCCCCATTGTTTCTCGCCCTCTGTTTCAGCCCCTCTGTTTCTCGCCCTCTGTTTCAGCCCCTCTGATTAAGCCCCTCTGTTTCAGCCCCTCTGAATCAGCCCCTCTGATTCAGCCCCTCTGTTTCAGCCCCTCTGTTTCAGCCCCTCTGTTTCTCGCCCTCTGTTTCAGCCCCTCTGTTTCTCACCCTCTGTTTCAGCCCCTCTGTTTCAGCCCCTCTGTTTCTCACTCTCTGTTTCAGCCCCTCTGTTTCTCGCCCTCTGTTTCAGCCCCTCTGATTCAGCCCCTCTGTTTCTCGCCCTCTGTTTCAGCCCCTCTGTTTCTCGCCCTCTGTTTCAGCCCCTCTGTTTCAGCCCCTCTGTTTCAGCCCCTCTGTTTCTCGCCCTCTGTTTCAGCCCCTCTGTTTCAGCCCCTCTGTTTCAGCCCCTCCGATTCAGCCCCTCTGTTTCAGCCCCTCTATTTCACGCCCTCTGTTTCAGCCCCTCTGTTTTATCCCCACTGTTTCAGCCTCTTTGTTTCAGCCCCTCTGTTTCTCGCCCTCTGTTTCAGCCGCTCTGTTTCTCGCCCTCTGTATCAGCCCCTCTGTTGCAGCCCCACTGTTTCAGTCCCTCTGTTTCTCGCCCTCTGTTTCTGGCACTCTGTTTCAGCCCCTCTGTTTCTCGCTCTCTGTTTCAGCCCCTCTGTTTCAGCCCCTCTGTTTCAGCCCCTCTGTTTCAGCCCCTCTGTTTCTCGCCCTCTGTTTCAGCCCCTCTGATTCAGCCCCTCTGTTTCAGCCCCTCTGTTTCTCGCCCTCTGTTTCAGCCCCTCTGTTTCTCGCCCTCTGTTTCAGTCCCTCTGTTTCTCGCCCTCTGTTTCAGCCCCTCTGTTTCTCGCCCTCTGTTTCAGCCCCTCTGTTTCAGCAACTCTGTTTCAGCCCCTCTGTTTCTCGCCCTCTGTTTCAGCCCCTCTGTTTCTCGCCCTCTTTTTCAGCCCCTCTGTTTCTTGCCCTCTGTTTCAGCCCCTCTGTTTCAGCCCCTCTGTTTCAGCCCCTCTGTTTCTCGCCCTCTGTTTCAGCCCCTCTGTTTCTCACCCTTTGTTTCAGCCCCTCTGTTTCTCACCCTCTGTTTCAGCCCCTCTATTTCTCGCCCTCTGTTTCAGCCCCTCTGTTTCAGCCCCACTGTGTCAGCCCCTCTGTTTCAGCCCCACTGTTTCTCGCCTTCTGTTTCAGCCCCTCTGTTTCAGCCCCTCTGTTTCAGTCCCTCTGTTTCTCGCCCTCTGTTTCTCGCCCTCTCTTTCAGCCCCTCTGTTTCTCGCCCTCTGTTTCAGCTCCTCTGTTTCTCGCCCTCTGGTTCAGCCCCTCTGTTTCAGCCCCTCTGTTTCAGCCCCTCTGTTTCAGCCCCTCTGTTTCTCGCCCTCTGTTTCAGCCCCTCTGTTTCTTGACCTCTGTTTCAGCCCCTCTGTTTCTCGCCCTCTGTTTCAGCCTCTCTGTTTCCGCCCCTCTGTTTCTCGCCCTCTGATTCAGCCCCTCTGTTTCAGCCCCTCTGTTTCAGCCCCTCTGTTTCTCGCCCTCTGTTTCAGCCCCTCTGTTTCTCACCCTCTGTTTCAGCCCCTCTGTTTCAGCCCCTCTGTTTCTCACTCTCTGTTTCAGCCCCTCTGTTTCTCGCCCTCTGTTTCAGCCCCTCTGTTTCTCGCCCTCTGTTTCAGCCCCTCTGTTTCAGCCCCTCTGTTTCAGCCCCTCTGTTTCTCGCCCTCTGTTTCAGCCCCTCTGTTTCAGCCCCTCCGATTCAGCCCCTCTGTTTCAGCCCCTCTATTTCTCGCCCTCTGTTTCAGCCCCTCTGTTTTATCCCCACTGTTTCAGCCTCTTTGTTTCAGCCCCTCTGTTTCTCTCCCTCTGTTTCAGCCGCTCTGTTTCTCGCCCTCTGTATCAGCCCCTCTGTTGCAGCCCCACTGTTTCAGTCCCTCTGTTTCTCGCCCTCTGTTTCTGGCCCTCTGTTTCAGCCCCTCTGTTTCTCGCTCTCTGTTTCAGCCCCTCTGTTTCAGCCCCTCTGTTTCAGCCCCTCTGTTTCTCGCCCTCTGTTTCAGCCCCTCTGATTCAGCCCCTCTGTTTCAGCCCCTCTGAATCAGCCCCTCTGATTCAGCCCCTCTGTTTCAGCCCCTCTGTTTCTCGCCCTCTGTTTCAGCCCCTCTGTTTCTCGCCCTCTGTTTCAGTCCCTCTGTTTCTCGCCCTCTGTTTCAGCCCCTCTGTTTCTCGCCCTCTGTTTCAGCTCCTCTGATTCAGCCCCTCTGTTTCTCGCCCTCTGTTTCAGGCCCTCTGTTTCTCGCCCTCTTTTTCAGCCCCTCTGTTTCTTGCCCTCTGTTTCAGCCCCTCTGTTTCAGCCCCTCTGTTTCAGCCCCTCTGTTTCTCGCCCTCTGTTTCAGCCCCACTGTTTCTCACCCTTTGTTTCAGCCCCTCTGTTTCTCACCCTCTGTTTCAGCTCCTCTATTTCTCGCCCTCTGTTTCAGCCCCTCTGTTTCAGCCCCACTGTGTCAGCCCCTCTGTTTCAGCCCCACTGTTTCTCGCCCTCTGTTTCAGCCCCTCTGTTTCAGCCCCTCTGTTTCAGTCCCTCTGTTTCTCGCCCTCTGTTTCTCGCCCTCTCTTTCAGCCCCTCTGTTTCTCGCCCTCTGTTTCAGCCCCTCTGTTTCTCGCCCTCTGGTTCAGCCCCTCTGTTTCAGCCCCTCTGTTTCAGCCCCTCTGTTTCAGCCCCTCTGTTTCTCGCCCTCTGTTTCAGCCCCTCTGTTTCTTGACCTCTGTTTCAGCCCCTCTGTTTCTCGCCCTCTGTTTCAGCCTCTCTGTTTCAGCCCCTCTGTTTCTCGCCCTCTGATTCAGCCCCTCTGTTTCAGCCCCTCTGTTTCAGTCCCTCTGTTTCTCGCCCTCTGTTTCTCACCCTCTGTTTCAGCCCCTCTGTTTCTCGCCCTCTGTTTCAGTCCCTCTGTTTCTCGCCCTCTGTTTCAGACCCTCTGTTTCAGCCCCTCTGTTTCTCGACCTCTGTTTCTGCCCCTCAGTTTCTCGCCCTCTGTTTCAGTACCTCTGTTTCTCGCCTTCTGTTTCAGCCCCTCTGATTCAGCCCCTCTGTTTCAGCCCTTCTGATTCAGCCCCTCTGTTTCAGCCCTTCTGTTTCAGCCACTCTGTTTCAGCCCCTCTTTTTCTTGCCCTCTGTTTCAGCCCCTCTGTTTCTCGACCTCTGTTTCAGTCCCTCTGTTTCTCGCCATCTGTTTCAGCCCCTCTGTTCTCGCCCTCTGTTTCAGCCCCTCTGTTTCTCGCCCTCTGTTTCAGCCCCTCTGATTAAGCCCCTCTGTTTCAGCCCCTCTGAATCAGCCCCTCTGATTCAGCCCCTCTGTTTCAGCCCCTCTGGTTCAGCCCCTCTGTTTCTCGCCCTCTGTTTCAGCCCCTCTGTTTCTCACCCTCTGTTTCAGCCCCTCTGTTTCAGCCCCTCTGTTTCTCACTCTCTGTTTCAGCCCCTCTGTTTCTCGCCCTCTGTTTCAGCCCCTCTGATTCAGCCCCTCTGTTTCTCGCCCTCTGTTTCAGCCCCTCTGTTTCTCGCCCTCTGTTTCAGCCCCTCTGTTTCTCGCCCTCTGTTTCAGCCCCTCTGTTTCAGCCCCTCTGTTTCAGCCCCTCTGTTTCTCGCCCTCTGTTTCAGCCCCTCTGTTTCAGCCCCTCTGTTTCAGACCCTCCGATTCAGCCCCTCTGTTTCAGCCCCTCTATTTCTCGCCCTCTGTTTCAGCCCCTCTGTTTTATCCCCACTGTTTCAGCCCCTTTGTTTCAGCACCTCTGTTTCTCGCCCTCTGTTTCAGCCGCTCTGTTTCTCGACCTCTGTACCAGCCCCTCTGTTGCAGCCCCACTGTTTCAGTCCCTCTGTTTCTCGCCCTCTGTTTCTGGCCCTCTGTTTCAGCCCCTCTGTTTCTCGCTCTCTGTTTCAGCCCCTCTGTTTCAGCCCCTCTGTTTCAGCCCCTCTGTTTCAGCCCCTCTGTTTCTCGCCCTCTGTTTCAGCCCCTCTGTTTCTTACCCTCTGTTTCAGCCACTCTGTTTCTCGCCCTCTGTTTCAGCCTTTCTGTTTCCCGCCCTCTGTTTCAGACCCTCTGTTTCAGCCCCTCTGTTTCAGCCCCTCTGTTTCAGCCTCTCTGTTTCTCGCCCTCTGTTTCAGCCCCTCTGTTTCTCGCCCTCTGTTTCAGCCTCTCTGTTTCTCGCCCTCTGTTTCAGCCCCTCTGTTTCAGCCCCTCTGTTTCAACCCCTCTATTTATCGCCCTCTGCATCAGCCGCTTTGTTTCAGCCCCTCTTTTTCAGCCCCTCTCTTTCTCGCCCACTGTTTCTCGCCCTCTGTTTCTCGCCCTCTGTTTCAGCCCCTCTGTTTCAGCCCCTCTGATTCAGCCCGTCTGATTCAGCCCCTCTGATTCAGCCCCTCTGATTCAGCCCCTCTGTTTCTCGCCCTCTGTTTCAGCCCCTCTGTTTCTGCCCTTCTGTTTCAGCCTCTCTGTTTCAGCGCCTCTGTTTCTTGCCCTCTGTTTCAGCCCCTCTGTTTCTCGACCTCTGTTTCAGTCCCTCTGTTTCTCGAACTCTGTTTCAGTCCCTCTGTTTCTCGCCATCTGTTTCAGCCCCTCTGTTTCGCGCTCTCTGTTTCAGCCCCTTTGTTTCTGCTCCTCTGTTTCTCGCCCTCTGTTTCTGCCCCTCTGTTTCTCGCCCTCTGTTTCAGCCCCTCTGTTTCTCGCCCTCTTTTTCAGCCCCTCTGATTAAGCCCCTCTGTTTCAGCCCTTCTGATTAAGCCCCTCTGATTCAGCCCCTCTGAATCAGCCCCTCTGATACAGCCCCTCTGTTTCAGCCCCTCTGTTTCAGCCCCTCTGTTTCTCGCCCTCTGTGTCAGCCCCTCTGTTTCTCGCCCTCTGTTTCAGCCCCTATGTTTCAGCCCCTCTGTTTCTCGCCCTCTGTTTCAGCCCCTCTGTTTCTCGCCCTCTGTTTCAGGCACTCTGTTTCAGCCCCTCTGTTTCAGCCCCTCTGTTTCTCGCCCTCTGTTTCAGCCCCTCTGTTTCTCGCCCTCTGTTTCAGCCCGTCTATTTCTCGCCCTCTGTTTCAGCCCCTCTGTTTTAGCCCCACTGTTTCAGCCCCTTTGTTTCAGCCCCTCTGTTTCTCGCCCTCTGTTTCAGCCGCTCTGTTTCTCGCCCTCTGTATCAGCCCCTCTGTTTCAGCCCCTCTGTTTCAGTCCCCCTGTTTCTCGCCCTCTGTTTCAGCCCCTCTGTTTCAGCCCCTCTGTTTCTCGCCCTCTGTTTCAGCCCCTCTGTTTCTTGCCCTCTGTTTCAGCCACTCTGTTTCTCGCCCTCTGTTTCAGCCTCTCTGTATCTCGCCCTCTGTTTCAGCCCCTCTGTTTCAGCCCCTCTGTTTAAGCCACTCTGTTTCAGCCCTCTGTTTCTCGCCCTCTGTTTCAGGCCCTCTGTTTCTCGCCCTCTGTTTCAGCCTCTCTGTTTCTCGCCCTCTGTTTCAGCTCCTCTCTTTCAGCCCCTCTGTATCTCGCCCTCTGTTTCAGCCCCTCTGTTTCTCGCCCTCTGTATCAGCCGCTTTGTTTCAGCCCCTCTGTTTCAGCCCCTCTTTTTCAGCCCCTCTGTTTCTCGCCCTCTGTTTCTCGCCCTCTGTTTCAGCCCCTCTGTTTCTCGCCCTCTGTTTCAGCCCCTCTTTTTCAGCCCCTCTGATTCAGCCCGTCTGATTCAGCCCCTCTGTTTCTCGCCATCTGTTTCAGCCACTCTGTTTCAGCCCCTCTGTTTCTTGCCCTCTGTTTCAGCCCCTCTGTTTCAGCCCCTCTGTTTCAGCCCCTCTGTTTCTCGCCCTCTGTTTCAGCCCCTCTGTTTCTCGCCCTCTGTTTCAGTCCCTCTGTTTCGCGCTCTCTGTTCCAGCCCCTTTGTTTCAGTCCCTCTGTTTCTCGCCCTCTGTTTCAGCCCCTCTGTTTCAGCCCCTCTGTTTCAGCCCCTCTGTTTCTCGCCCTCTGTTTCAGCCCCTCTGTTTCTCGCCCTCTGTTTCAGCCCCTCTGTTTCTCGCCCTCTGTTTCAGCCCCTCTGTTTCAGCCCCTCTGTTTCAGCCCCTCTGTTTCTCGCACTCTGTTTCAGCCCCTCTGTTTCAGCCCTTCTGTTTCAGCCACTCGGTTTCAGCCCCTCTGTTTCTTGCCCTGTGTTTCAGCCCCTCTGTTTCTCTCCACCTGTTTCAGCCCCTCTGTTTCTCGCCCACTGTTTCAGCCCCTCTGATTCAGCCCCTCTGTTTCTCGCCCTCTGTTCAAGCCCCTCTGTTTCTCGCCATCTGTTTCAGCCCCTCTGTTTCTCGCCCTCTGTTTCAGCCCCTCTGTTTCAGCCCCTCTGTTTCAGCCCCTCTGTTTCTCGCCCTCTGTTTCAGCCCCTCTGTTTCTCGCCCTCTGTTTCAGCCCCTCTGTTTCTCGCCCTCTGTTTCAGCCCCTCTGTTTCTCGCCCTCTGTTTCTGCCCCTCTGTTTCAGCCCCACTGTTTCTCGCCCTCTGTTTCAGCCACTCTGTTTCAGCCCCTCTGTATCTCGCCCTCTGTTTCAGCCCCTCTGTTTCTCGCCCTCTGTTTAAGCCCCTCTGTTTCTCGCCCTCTGTTTCAGCCCCTCTGATTCAGCCCATCTGATTCAGCCCCTCTGTTTCTCGCCCTCTGTTTCAGCCACTCTGTTTCAGCCCCTCTGTTTCTCGCCCTCTGTTTCAGCTGCTCTGTTTCTCGCCTTTGTTTAAGCCCGTCTGTTTCTCGCCCTCTGTTTCAGCCCCTCTGTTTCTCGCCCTCTGTTTCAGTCCCTCTGTTTCGCGCTCTCTGTTTCAGCCCCTCTGTTTCAGTCCCTCTGTTTCTAGCCCTCTGTTTTTGCCCGTCTGTTTCTCGCCCTCTGTTTCAGCCCCTCTGTTTCTCGCCATCTGTTTCAGCCCCTCTGATTCTCGCCCTCTGTTTCAGCCACTCTGATTCAGCCCCTCTGTTTCAGCCCCTCTGAATCAGCCCCTCTGATTCAGCCCCTCTGTTTCAGCCCCTCTGTTTCTCGCCCTCTGTTTCAGCCCCTCTGTTTCTCGCCCTCTGTTTCAGTCCCTCTGTTTCTCGCCCTCTGTTTCAGCCCCTCTGTTTCTCGCCCTCTGTTTCAGCTCCTCTGATTCAGCCCCTCTGTTTCTCGCCCTCTGTTTCAGGCCCTCTGTTTCACGCCCTCTTTTTCAGCCCCTCTGTTTCTTGCCCTCTGTTTCAGCCCCTCTGTTTCAGCCCCTCTGTTTCAGCCCCTCTGTTTCTCGCCCTCTGTTTCAGCCCCTCTGTTTCTCACCCTTTGTTTCAGCCCCTCTGTTTCTCACCCTCTGTTTCAGCCCCTCCATTTCTCGCCCTCTGTTTCAGCCCCTCTGTTTCAGCCCCACTGTGTCAGCCCCTCTGTTTCAGCCCCACTGTTTCTCGCCCTCTGTTTCAGCCCCTCTGTTTCAGCCCCTCTGTTTCAGTCCCTCTGTTTCTCGCCCTCTGTTTCTCGCCCTCTCTTTCAGCCCCTCTGTTTCTCGCCCTCTGTTTCAGCCCCTCTGTTTCTCGCCCTCTGTTTCAGCCCCTCTGTTTCAGCCCCTCTGTTTCTCGCCCTCTGTTTCAGCCCCTCTGTTTCTTGACCTCTGTTTCAGCCCCTCTGTTTCTCGCCCTCTGTTTCAGCCTCTCTGCTTCAGCCCCTCTGTTTCTCGCCCTCTGATTCAGCCCCTCTGTTTCAGCCCCTCTGTTTCAGTCCCCCTGTTTCTCGCCCTCTGTTTCTCACCCTCTGTTTCAGCCCCTCTGTTTCTCGCCCTCTGTTTCAGTCCCTCTGTTTCTCGCCCTCTGTTTCAGCCCCTCCAATTCTCGCCCTCTGTTTCAGCCCCTCTGTTTCAGCCCCACTGTGACAGCCCCTCTGTTTCAGACCCTCTGTTTCTCGCCCTCTGTTTCAGCCCGTCTGTTTCTCGCCCACTGTTTCAGCCCCTCTGTTTCTCGTCGTCTGTTTCAGCCCCTCTGTTTCCGCCCCTCTGTTTCAGTCCCTCTGATTCTCGCCCTCTGTTTCTCGCCCTCTGTTTCAGCCCCTCTGTTTCTCGCCCTCTGTTTCAGCCCCTTTGTTTCTCGCCCTCTGTTTCAGCCCCTCTGTTTCAGCCCCTCTGTTTCAGCCCCTCCGTTTATCGCCCTCTGTTTCTGCCCCTCTGTTTCTCGCCCTCTGTTACAGCCCCACTGTTTCTCACCCTCTGTTTCTTGCCCTCTGTTTCGCGCTCTCTGTTTCAGCCCCTCTGTTTCAGTCCCTCTGTTTCTCGCCCTCTGTTTCTGCCCGTCTGTTTCTCGCCCTCTGTTTCAGCCCCTCTGTTTCTCGCCCTCTGTTTCAGACCCTCTGATTCAGCCCCTCTGTTTCAGCCCCTCTGAATCAGCCCCTCTGATTCAGCCCCTCTGTTTCAGCCCCTCTGTTTCAGCCCCTCTATTTCTCGCCCTCTGTTTCAGCCCCTCTGTTTCAGCCCCACTGTGTCAGCCCCTCTGTTTCAGCCCCTCTATTTCTCGCCCTCTGTTTCAGCCCCTCTGTTTCAGCCCCACTGTGTCAGCCCCTCTGTTTCAGCCCCTCTGTTTCTCGCCCTCTGTTTCAGCCCCTCTGTTTCTCGCCCTCTGTTTCTGCCCCTCTGTTTCAGCCCCTCTGTTTCAGTCCCTCTGTTTCTCGCCCTCTGTTTCTCGCCCTCTGTTTCAGCATCTCTGTTTCTCGCCCTCTGTTTCAGCCCCTCTGTTTCTCGCCCTCTGATTCAGCCCCTCTGTTTCTCGCCCTCTGTTTCAGCCCCTCTGTTTCAGCCCCTCTGTTTCTCGCCCTCTGTTTCAGTCCCTCTGTTTCTCGCCCCCTGTTTCAGCCCCTCTATTTCTCGCCCTCTGTTTCAGCCCCTCTGTTTCAGCCCCACTGTGTCAGCCCCTCTGTTTCAGACACTCTGTTTCTCGCGCTCTGTTTCAGCCCCTCTGTTTCCCGCCCTCTGTTTCAGCCCCTCTGTTTCTCGCCCTCTGTTTCAGCCCCTCTGATTCAGCCCCTCTGATTCAGCCCCTCTGATTCAGCCCCTCTGATTCAGCCCCTCTGTTTCAGCCCCTCTGTTTCAGCTCCTCTGTTTCTCGCCCTCTGTTTCAGCCCCTCTGTTTCTCACCCTCTGTTTCAGCCCCTCTGTTTCAGCCCCGCTGTTTCTCGCCCTCTGTTTCAGCCCCTCTGTTTCTCGCCCTCTGTTTCAGCCCCTCTGTTTCTTGCCCTCTTTTTCAGCCCCTCTGTTTCAGCCCCTCTGTTTCAGCGCCTCTGTTTCTCGCCCTCTGTTTCAGCCCCTCTGTTTCTCACCCTCTGTTTCAGCCCCTCTGTTTCTCGCCCTCTGTTTCAGTACCCTCTATTTCTCGCACTCTGTTTCAGCCCCTCTGTTTCAGCCCCACTGTTTCAGCCCCTCTGTTTCAGCCCCTCTGTTTCTCGCCCGCTCTTTCAGCCCCTCTGTTTCTCGCCCTCTGTTTCAGCCCCTCTGTTTCTCGCCCTCTGTTTCTCGCCCTCTGTTTCAGCCCCTCTGTTTCAGTCCCTCTGTTTCTCGCCCTTTGTTTCTCGCCTTCTGTTTCAGCCCCTCTGTTTCTCGCCCTCTGTTTCAGCCCCTCTGTTTCAGCCTCTCTGTTTCAGCCCCTCTGTTTCAGCCCCTCTGATTCTCGCCCTCTGTTTCAGCCCCTCTGTTTCCTGCCCTCTCTTTCAGCCCCTCTGTTTCTCGCCCTCTGTTTCAGCCTCTCTGTTTCTCGCCCTCTGATTCAGCCCCTCTGTTTCAGCACCTCTGTTTCAGTCCCTCTGTTTCTCGCCCTCTGTTTCTCGCCCTCTGTTTCAGCCCCTCTGTTTCAGTCCCTCTGTTTCTCGCCCTTTGTTTCTCGCCTTCTGTTTCAGCCCCTCTGTTTCTCGCCCTCTGTTTCAGCCCCTCTGTTTCAGCCTCTCTGTTTCAGCCCCTCTGTTTCAGCCCCTCTGATTCTCGCCCTCTGTTTCAGCCCCTCTGTTTCCTGCCCTCTCTTTCAGCCCCTCTGTTTCTCGCCCTCTGTTTCTGCCCCTCTGTTTCTCGCCCTCTGATTCAGCCCCTCTGTTTCAGCACCTCTGTTTCAGTCCCTCTGTTTCTCGCCCTCTGTTTCTCGCCCTCTGTTTCAGCCCCTCTGTTTCTCGCCCTCTGTTTCAGTCCCTCTGTTTCTCGCCCTCTGTTTCAGCCCCTCTATTTCTCGCCCTCTGTTTCAGCCCCTCTGTTTCAGCCGCACTGTGTCAGCCCCACTGTTTCAGACCCTCTGTTTCTCGCCCTCTGTTTCAGCCCCTCTGTTTCTCGCCCTCTGTTTCAGCCCCTCTGTTTCTCGCCCTCTGTTTCAGCATCTCTGTTTCAGCCCCTCTGTTTCAGTCCCTCTGTTTCTCGCCCTCTGTTTCTCACCCTCTGTTTCAGCCACTCTGTTTCTCGCCCTCTGTTTCAGCCCCTCTGTTTCTCGCCCTCTCTTTCAGGCCCTCTGTTTCAGCCCCTCTGTTTCAGCCCCTCCGTTTCTCGCCCTCTGTTTCAGCCCCTCTGTTTCTCGCCCTCTGTTTCAGCCCCTCTGTTTCTCGCCCTCTGTTTCAGTCCCTCTGTTTCGCGCTCTCTGTTTCAGCCCCTCTGTTTCAGTCCCTCTGTTTCTCGCCCTCTGTTTCTGCCCGTCTGTTTCTCGCCCTCTGTTTCAGCCCCTCTGTTTCTCGCCCTCTGTTTCAGCCCCTCTGTTTCTCGCCCTCTGTTTCAGACCCTCTGATTCAGCCCCTCTGTTTCAGCCCCTCTGAATCAGCCCCTCTGATTCAGCCCCTCTGTTTCAGCCCCTCTGTTTCAGCCCCTCTGTTTCTCGCCCTCTGTTTCAGCCCCTCTGTTTCAGCCCCACTCTGTCAGCCCCTCTGTTTCAGCCACTCTATTTCTCGCCCTCTGTTTCAGCCCCTCTGTTTCAGCCCCACTGTATCAGCCCCTCTCTTTCAGCCCCTCTGTTTCTCGCCCTCTGCTTCAGCCCCTCTGTTTCTCGCCCTCTGTTTCAGCCCCTCTGTTTCAGTCCCTCTGTTTCAGTCCCTCTGTTTCTCGCCCTCTGTTTCTCGCCCTCTGTTTCAGACCCTCTGTTTCAGCCCCTCTGTTTCAGCCCCTCTGTTTCTCGCCCTCTGTTTCAGCCCCTCTGTTCAGCCCCTCTGTTTCAGCCCCTCTGTTTCTCGCCCTCTGTTTCAGCCCCTCTGTTTCTTGCCGCTGTTTCAGCCCCTCTGTTTCTCGCCCTCTGTTTCAGCCTCTCTGTTTCAGCCCCTCTGTTTCAGCCCCTCTGTTTCTCGCCCTCTGTTTCAGCCCCTCTGTTTCTCGCCCTCTGTTTCAGCCCCTCTGTTTCAGCCCCGCTGTTTCAGTCCCTCTGTTTCTCTCCCTCTGTTTCTCGCCCTCTGCTTCAGCCCCTCTGTTTCTCACCCTCTGTTTCAGTCCCTCTGTTTCTCGCCCTCTTTTTAAGCCCCTCTATTTCTCGCCGTCTGTTTCAGCCCCTCTGTTTCAGCCCCACTGTGTCAGCCCCTCTGTTTCAGACCCTCTGTTTCTCGCCCTCTGTTTCAGCCCCTCTGTTTCTCGCCCTCTGTTTCAGCCCCTCTGTTTCTCGCCCTCTTTTTCAGCCCCTCTGTTTCATTCCCTCTGTTTCTCGCCCTCTGTTTCTCGCCCTCTGTTTCAGCCCCTCTGTTTCTCGCCCTCTGTTTCAGCCCCTGTGTTTCAGCCCCTCTGTTTCAGCCCCTCTGTTTCTCGCCCTCTGTTTCATCCCCTCTGTTTCTTGCCCTCTGTTTCAGCCCCTCTGTTTCTCGCCCTCCGTTTCAGCCCCTCTGTTTCAGCCCCTCTGTTTCAGCCCCTCTGTTTCAGCCCCTCTGATTCTCGCCCTCTGTTTCAGCCCCTCTGTTTCTCGCCCTCTGTTTCAGACCCTCTGTTTATCACCCTCTGTTTCAGCCCCTCTGATTCAGCCCCTCTGTTTCAGCCCCTCTGATTCATCCCCTCTGTTTCAGCCCCTCTATTTCAGCCTCTCTGTTTCAGCCCCTCTGTTTCTCGCACTCTGTTTCTCGACCGCTGTTTCAGTCCCTTAGTTTCTCGCCCATTGTTTCAGCCCCTCTGTTTCAGCCCCTCTGATTCAGCCCCTCTGATTCAGCCCCGCTGTTTCTCGCCCTCTGTTTCAGCCCCTCTGTTTCTGCCCCTCTGTTTCAACCCCTCTGTTTCAGCCCCTCTGTTTCAGCCCCTCCGATTCAGCCCCTCTGTTTCAGCCCCTCTGTTTCAGCCCCTCTGTTTTAGCCCTCTGTTTCTCGCCCTCTGTTTCAGCCCCTATGTTTCGCACCCTCTGTTTCAGCCCCTCTGTTTCTCGCCCTCTGTTTCAGCCCCTCTGTTTCAGCCCCTCTGTTTCTCGCCCTCTGTTTCAGCCCCTCTGTTTCTCGCCCTCTGTTTCAGCCCCTCTGTTTCAGCCCCTCTGTTTCTCGCCCTCTGTTTCTGCCCCTCTGATTCTCGCCCTCTGTTTCAGCCCCTCTGTTTCTCGCCTTCTGTTTCAGCCCCTCTGATTCAGCCCCTCTGTTTCTCGCCCTCTGTTTCAGCCCCTCTGTTTCAGCCCTTCTGTTTCAGCCACTCTGTTTCAGCCCCTCTGTTTCTTGCCCTCTGTTTCTCGCACTCTGTTTCAGCCCCTCTGTTTCTCGCCCTCTGTTTCAGCCCCTCTGATTCGCACTCTCTGTTTCAGCCCCTCTGTTTCTCGCCCTCTGTTTCTGCCCCTCTGTTTCTCGCCCTCTGTTTCAGCCCCTCTGTTTCTCGCCCTCTGTTTCAGCCCCTCTGATTCAGCCCCTCTGTTTCAGACCCTCTGAATCAGCCCCTCTGTTTCAGCCCCTCTGTTTGAGCCTCTCTGTTTCTCGCCCTCTGTTTCAGCCCCTCTGTTTCTCACCCTCTGTTTTAGCCCCTCTGTTTCAGCCCCTCTGTTTCTCGCCATCTGTTTCAGCCCCTCTGTTTCTCGCCCTCTGTTTCAGCCCCTCTGATTCAGCTCCTCTGTTTCTCGCCCTCTGTTTCAGCCCCTCTGTTTCTCGCCCTCTGTTTCAGCCCCTCTGTTTCTCGCCCTCTGTTTCAGCCCCTCTGTTTCAGCCCCTCTATTTCAGCCCCTCTGTTTCTCGCCCTCTGTTTCAGCCCCTCTGTTTCTCGCCCTCTGTTTCAGCCCCTCTATTTCACGCCCTCTGTTTCAGCCCCTTTGTTTCAGCCCCTCTGTTTCTCGCCCTCTGTTTCAGCCGCTCTGTTTCTCGCCCTCTGTTTCTGCCCCTCTGTTTCAGCCCCTCTGTTTCAGTCCCTCTGTTTCTCGCCCTCTGTTTCTAACCCTCTGTTTCAGCCCCTCTGTTTCTCGCCCTCTGTTTCAGCCCTTCTCTTTCAGCCCCTCTGTTTCAGCCCCTCTGTTTCAGCCCCTCTGTTTCAGCCCCTCTGTTTCTCGCCCTCTGTTTCAGCTCCTCTGTTTCTTGCACTCTGTTTCAGCCACTCTGTACCTCGCCCTCTGTTTCAGCCTCTCTGTTTCTCGCCCTCTGTTTCAGCTCCTCTGTTTCTCGCCCTCTGTTTCAGCCCCTCTGATTCTCGCCCTCTGTTTCAGCCCCTCTGTTTCAGCCCCTCTTTTCTCGCCCTCTATTTCAGCCCCTCTGTTTCTCGCCCTCTGTTTCAGCCCCTCTGTTTCTCGCCCTCTGTTTCAGCCCTCTGTTTCAGCCCCTCTGTTTCAGCCCCTCTGTTTCAGCCCCTCTGTTTCTCGCCCTCTGTTTCAGCCCCTCTGTTTCACGCCCTCTGTTTCAGCCCCTCTGTTTCTTGCCCTCTGTTTCAGCCCCTCTGTTTCTCGCCCTCTGTTTCAGCCTCTCTGTTTCAGCCCCTCTGTTTCAGCCCCTCTGTTTCAGCCCCACTGATTCTCGCCCTCTGTTTCAGCCCCTCTGTTTCTCGCCCTCTGTTTCAGCCCCTCTGTTTCAGCCCCTCTGTTTCAGACCCTCTGTTTCAGCCCCTCTGTTTCTCGACCTCTGTTTCAGCCCCTCTGTTTCTCGCCCTCTGTTTCAGCCCCTCTGTTTCTCGCCCTCTGTTTCAGCCCCTCTGTTTCAGCTCCTCTGTTTCAGCCCCTCTGTTTCTCGCCCTCTGTTTCAGCCCCTCTGTTTCAGCCCCTCTGTTTCTCGACCTCTGTTTCAGCCCATCTGTTTCTCGCCCTCTGTTTCATACCCTCTGATTCAGCCCCTCTGTTTCAGCCCCTCTGATTCATCCCCTCTGTTTCAGCCACTCTATTTCAGCCCCTCTGTTTCAGCCCCTCTGATTCAGCCCCTCTGTTTCAGGCTCTCGGTTTCAGCCCGTCTGTTTCAGCCCCTCTGTTTCAGCCCCTCTGTTTCTCGCACTCTGTGTCTCGCCCGCTGTTTCAGTCCCTTAGTTTCTCGCCCACTGTTTCAGCCCCTCTGTTTCAGCCCCTCTGATTCACCCCCTCTGTTTCTCGCCCTCTGTTTCAGCCCCTCTGTTTCAGCCCCTCTGTTTCTGCCCCTCTGTTTCAGCCCCTCTGTTTCTCGCCCTCTGTTTCAGCCCCTCTGTTTCAGCCCCTCTGTTTCAGCACCTCCGATTCAGCCCCTCTGTTCCAGCCCCTCTGTTTCAGCCCCTCTGTTTCAGACCCTCTGTTTCAGCCCCTCTGTTTCAGCCCCTCTGTTTCTCGACCTCTGTTTCAGCCCCTCTGATTCAGACCCTCTGTTTCAACCGCTCTGATTCAGCCCCTCTGATTTAGCCCCTCTATTTCAGCCCCTCTGTTTCAGCCCCTCTGCTTCAGGCTCTGTTTCAGCCCGTCTGTTTCAGCCCCTCTGTTTCAGCCCCTCTGTTTCTCGCCCGCTGTTTCAGTCCCTTAGTTTCTCCCCTCTGTTTCAGCCCCTCTGTTTCTCGCCCTCTGTTTCAGCCCCTCTGTTTCAGCCCCTCTGTTTCTCGCCCTCTGTTTCAGCCCCTCTGTTTCTCGCCCTCTGTTTCAGCCCCTCTGTTTCAGCACCTCTGTTTCAGCCCCCCGTTTCAGCCACCCTGTTTCAGCCCCTCTGTTTCAGCCCCTCTGTTTCAGCCCCTCTGTTTCACCCCCTCTGTTTCTCGCCCTCTGTTTCAGCCCCTCTGTTTTTCGCCCTCTTTTTCAGCCCCTCTGTTTCAGCCCTCTGTTTCAGCCCCTCTGTTTCTCACCCTCTGTTTCAGCCCCTCTGATTCAGCCCCTCTGTTTCTCGCCCTCGGTTTCAGCCCGTCTGTTTCAGCCCCTCTGTTTCAGCCCCTCTGTTTCTCGCCCTCTGTTTCAGCCCCACAGTTTCAGCCCCTCTGTTTCAGCCCCTCTGTTTCAACCCCTCTGTTTCAGCCCCTCTGTTTCTAGCCCTCTGTTTCAGCCACTCTGTTTCTCGTCCTCTGTTTCAGCCCCTCTGTTTCAGCCCCTCTGTTTCTCGCCCGCTGTTTCTGCCCCTCTGTTTCTCGCCCTCTGTTTCAGCCCCTCAGTTTCTCACCCTCTCTTTCAGCCCCGATGATTCAGCCCCTCTGTTTCAGCCCCTCTGAATCCGCCCCTCTGATTCAGCCCCTCTGTTTCAGACCCTCTGTTTCAGCCCCTCTGTTTCAGCCCCTCTGTTTCTCGCCCTCTGTTTCAGGCCCTCTGATTCAGACCCTCTGTTTCAGCCCCTCTGTTTCTCCCCCTCTGTTTCAGCCCTTCTGTTTCAGCCCCTCTGTTTCTTGCCCTTTGTTTCGGCCCCTCTGATTCTCGCCCTCTGTTTCAGCCCCTCTGATTCAGCCCCTCTGTTTCAGCCCCTCTGATTCAGGCCCTCTGATTTAGCCCTCTGATTCAGCACCTCTGTTTCTCGCCCTCTGTTTCAGCCCCTCTGTTTCAGCCCCTCTGTTTCTCACCCTCTGTTTCAGCCCCTCAGTATCTAGCCCTCTGTTTCAGCCCCTCTGAATCAGCCCCTGTATTTCAGCCCCTCTGTTTCAGACCCTCTGTTTCAGCCCCTCTGTTTCAGCCCCTCTGTTTCTCGCCCTCTGTTTCAGCCCCTCTATTTCTCGCCCTCTGTTTCAGCCCCTCTGATTCAGATCCTCTGTTTCAACCCCTCTGATTCAGCCCCTCTGATTTAGCCCCTCTGATTCAGCCCCTCTGTTTCTCGCCCTCTGTTTCAGCCCTTCTGTTTCAGCCCCTCTGTTTCTTGCCCTCTGTTTCAGCCCCTCTGTTTCACACCATCTGTTTCAGCCCCTCTGATTCAGCCCCTCTGTTTCTCGCCCTCTGTTTCAGCCCCTCTGTTTCTCGCTCTCTGTTTCAGCCCCTCTGTTTCTCGCCCTCTGTTTCAGCCCCTCTGTTTCTCGCCCTCTGTTTCAGCCCCTCTGTTTCTCGCCCTCTGTTTCAGCCCCACTGTTTTTCGCCCTCTTTTTCAGCCCCTCTGTTTCAGCCCGTCTGTTTCAGCCACTCTGTTTCTCGCCCTCTGTTTCAGCCCCTCTGTTTCTCCCCCTCTGTTTCAGCCCGTCTGTTTCAGCCCCTCTGTTTCTTGCCCTTTGTTTCAGCCCCTCTGATTCTCGCCCTGTGTTTCAGCCCCTCTGATTCAGCCCCTCTGTTTCAGCCCCTCTGATTCAGGCCCTCTGATTTAGCCCTCTGATTCAGCACCTCTGTTTCTCGCCCTCTGTTTCAGCCCCTCTGTTTCAGCCCCTCTGTTTCTCACCCTCTGTTTCAGCCCCTCAGTATCTAGCCCTCTGTTTCAGCCCCGCTGATTCAACCCCTCTGTTTCAGCCCCTCTGAATCAGCCCCTGTACTTCAGCCCCTCTGTTTCAGACCCTCTGTTTCAGCCCCTCTGTTTCAGCCCCTCTGTTTCTCGCCCTCTGTTTCAGCCCCTCTATTTCTCGCCCTCTGTTTCAGCCCCTCTGATTCAGATCCTCTGTTTCAACCCCTCTGATTCAGCCCCTCTGATTTAGCCCCTCTGATTCAGCCCCTCTGTTTCTCGCCCTCTGTTTCAGCCCTTCTGTTTCAGCCCCTCTGTTTCTTGCCCTCTGTTTCAGCCCCTCTGTTTCTCACCATCTGTTTCAGCCCCTCTGATTCAGCCCCTCTGTTTCTCGCCCTCTGTTTCAGCCCCTCTGTTTCTCGCTCTCTGTTTCAGCCCCTCTGTTTCTCGCCCTCTGTTTCAGCCCCTCTGTTTCTCGCCCTCTGTTTCAGCCCCTCTGTTTCTCGCCCTCTGTTTCAGCCCCACTGTTTTTCGCCCTCTTTTTCAGCCCCTCTGTTTCAGCCCGTCTGTTTCAGCCACTCTGTTTCTCGCCCTCTGTTTCAGCCCCTCTGTTTCTCACCCTCTGTTTCAGCCCCTCTGATTCAGCCCCTCTGTTTCTCGTCCTCTGTTTCAGCCCCTCTGTTTCTCGCCCTCTGTTTCAGCCCCTCTGTTTCTCGCCCTCTGTTTCAGCCCCTCTGTTTCTTGCCCTCAGTTTCAGCCCCTCTGTTTCTCGCCCTCTGTTTCAGCCCCTCTGTTTCAGCTGCTCTGTTTCTCGCCCTCTGTTTCTGCCCCTCTGTTTCTCACCCTCTGTTTCAGCCCCTCAGTTTCTCGCCCTCTGTTTCAGCCCCGCTGATTCAGCCCCTCTGTTTCAGCCCCTCTGAATCAGCCCCTCTGATTCAGCCCGTCTGTTTCAGACCCTCTGTTTCAGCCCCTCTGTTTCTTCCCCTCTGTTTCTCGCCCTCTGTTTCAGCCCCTATGTTTCTCGCCCTCTGTTTCAGCCCCTCTGTTTCTCGCCCTCTGTTTCAGCCCCTCTGTTTCAGCCGCTCTGTTTCTCGCCCTCTGTTTCTGCACCTCTGTTTCTCGCCCTCTGTTTCAGCCCCTCAGTTTCTCGCCCTCTGTTTCAGCCCCGCTGATTCAGCCCCTCTGTTTCAGCCCCTCTGAATCAGCCCCTCTGATTCAGCCCGTCTGTTTCAGACCCTCTGTTTCAGCCCCTCTGTTTCTTCCCCTCTGTTTCTCGCCCTCTGTTTCAGCCCCTATGTTTCTCGCTCTCTGTTTCAGCCCCTCTGTTTCTCGCCCTCTGTTTCAGCCCCTATGTTTCTCGCCCTCTGTTTCAGCCCCTCTGTTTCTCGCCCTCTGTTTCAGCCCCTCTGATTCAGACCCTCTGTTTCAACCCCTCTGATTCAGCCCCTCTGATTTAGCCCCTTTGATTCAGCCCCTCTGTTTCTCGCCCTCTGTTTCAGCCCTTCTGTTTCAGCCCCTCTGTTTCTCGCCCTCTGTTTCAGCCCCTCTGTTTCAGCACCTCTGTTTCAGCCCCTCTGTTTCAGCCACTCTGTTTCAGCCCCTCTGTTTCAGCCCCTCTGTTTCAGCCCCTCTGTTTCACCCTCTCTGTTTCTCGCCCTCTGTTTCAGCCCCTCTGTTTTTCGCCCTCTTTTTCAGCCCCTCTGTTTCCGCCCTCTGTTTCAGCCCCTCTGTTTCTCACCCTCTGTTTCAGCCCCTCTGATTCAGCCCCTCTGTTTCTCGCCCTCTGTTTCAGCCCCTCTGTTTCGCGCCCTCTGTTTCAGCCCCTCTGTTTCTCGCCCTCTGTTTCAGCCCTACTGTTTCAGCCCCTCTGAATCAGCCCCTCTGATTCAGCCCCTCTGTTTCAGACCCTCTGTTTCAGCCCCTCTGTTTCAGCCCCTCTGTTTCTCGACCTCTGTTTCAGCCCCTCTGATTCAGACCCTCTGTTTCAACCGCTCTGATTCAGCCCCTCTGATTTAGCCCCTCTATTTCAGCCCCTCTGTTTCAGCCCCTCTGTTTCAGGCTCTCTGTTTCAGCCCGTCTGTTTCAGCCCCTCTGTTTCAGCCCCTCTGTTTCTCGCCCGCTGTTTCAGTCCCTTAGTTTCTCCCCCTCTGTTTCAGCCCCTCTGTTTCTCGCCCTCTGTTTCAGCCCCTCTGTTTCAGCCCCTCTGTTTCTCGCCCGCTGTTTCAGTCCCTTAGTTTCTCCCCCTCTGTTTCAGCCCCTCTGTTTCAGCCCCTCTGTTTCAACCCCTCTGTTTCTCGCCCTCTGTTTCAACCCCTCTGATTCAGCCCCTCTGATTTAGCCCCTCTGATTCAGCACCTCTGTTTCTCGCCCACTTTTACAGCCCCTCTCATTCAGCCCCTCTGTTTCAGCCCCTCTGATTCAGCCCCTCTGTTTCAGCCCCTCTATTTCAGCCCCTCTGTTTCAGGCCCTCTGTTTCAGGCTCTCTGTTTCAGCTCGTCTGTTTCAGCCCCTCTGTTTCAGACCCTCTGTTTCTCGCCCTCTGTTTCAGCACCTCTGTTTCAGCCCCTCTGTTTCAGCCCCTCTGTTTCTCGCCCTCTGTTTCAGCCCCTCTATTTCTCGCCCTCTGTTTCAGCCCCACTGATTCAGCCCCTCTGATTTAGCCCCTCTGATTCAGCCCCTCTGTTTCTCGCCCTCTGTTTCAGCCCTTCTGTTTCAGCCCCTCTGTTTCTTGCCCTCTGTTTCAGCCCCTCTGTTTCTCGCCCTCTGTTTCAGCCCCTCTGTTTCTCGTCCTCTGTTTCAGCTCCTCTGATTCAGCCCCTCTGATTTAGACCTCTGATTCAGACCCTCTGTTTCTCGCCCTCAGTTTCAGCCCCTCTGTTTTTCGCCCTCTTTTTCAGCCCCTCTGTTTCAGCCCGTCTGTTTCAGCCACTCTGTTTCTCGCCCTCTGTTTCAGCCCCTCTATTTCTCGCGCTCTGTTTCAGCCCCTCTGTTTTTCGCCCTCTGTTTCAGCCCCTCTGTTTCTCGCCCTCTGTTTCAGGCTCTCTGTTTCAGCCCGTCTGTTTCAGCCCCTCTGTTTCAGCCCCTCTGTTTCTGGTCCTCTGTTTCTCGCCCGCTGTTTCAGCCCCTTTGTTTCTCGCCCTATGTTTCAGTTCCTCTGTTTCAGCCCCTCTGATTCAGCCCCTCTGATTCAGCCCCTCTGTTTCTCGCCCTCTGTTTCAGCCCCTCTGTTTCAGCCCCTCTGTTTCAGCCCCTCTGTTTCAGCCCCTCTGTTTCTCGCCCTCTATTTCAGCCCCTCTGTTTCTCGCCCTCTGTTTCAGCCCCTCTGTTTCTCGCCCTCTGTTTCAGCCCCTCTGTTTCGCGCCCTCTGTTTCAGCCCCTCTGTTTCTCGCCCTCTGTTTCAGCCCCACTGTTTCAGCCCCTCTGTTTCAACCCCTCTGAATCAGCCCCTCTGATTCAGCCCCTCTGTTTCAGACCCTCTGTTTCAGCCCCTCTGTTTCAGCCCCTCTGTTTCTCGACCTCTGTTTCAGCCCCTCTGATTCAGACCCTCTGTTTCACCCGCTCTGATTCAGCCCCTCTGATTTAGCCCCTCTATTTCAGCCCCTCTGTTTCAGCCCCTCTGCTTCAGGCTCTCTGTTTCAGCCCGTCTGTTTCAGCCCCTCTGTTTCAGCCCCTCTGTTTCTCGCCCGCTGTTTCAGTCCCTTAGTTTCTCCAACTCTGTTTCAGCCCCTCTGTTTCAGCCCCTCTGTTTCTCGCCCTCTGTTTCAGCCCCTCTGTTTCTCGCCCTCTGATTCAGCCCCTCTGTTTCAGCATCTCTGTTTCAGCCCCCCTGTTTCAGCCACCCTGTTTCAGCCCCTCTGTTTCAGCCCCTCTGTTTCAGCCCCTCTGTTTCACCCCCTCTGTTTCTCGCCCTCTGTTTCAGCCCCTCTGTTTTTTGCCCTCTTTTTCAGCCCCTCTCTTTGTCGCCCTCTGTTTCAGCACCTCTGTTTCAGCCCCTCTGTTTCAGCCCCTCTGTTTCAGACCCTCTGTTTCAGACCCTCTGTTTCGCGCCCTCTGTTTCAGACCCTCTGTTTCAGACCCTCTGTTTCAGACCCTCTGTTTCTCGCCCTCTGTTTCTCGCTCTATGTTTCAGACCCTCTGTTTCAGACACTCTGTTTCTCGCCCTCTGTTTCTCGCCCTCTGTTTCAGACCCTCTGTTTTGGCCCCTCTGTTTCTCGCCCTCTGCTTCGGCCCCTCTGTTTCGCGCCCTCTGTATCAGACCCTCTGTTTCAGACCCTCTGTTTCTCTCCCTCTGTTTCAGCCCCTCTGTTTCAGACCCTCTGTTTCAGACCGTCTGTTTCGCGTCCTCTGTTTCAGACCCTCTGTTTCAGACCCTCTGTTCCAGACCCTCTTTTTTTCGCCCTCTGTTTCTCGCCCTATGTTTCAGACCCTCTGTTTCAGACCCTCTGTTTCAGACCCTCTGTTTCTCGCCCTTTGTTTCTCGACCTCTGTTTCGGCCCCTCTGTTTCTCGCCCTCTGTTTCGGCCCCTCTGTTTCGCGCCCTCTGTTTCAGACCCTCTGTTTCAGACCCTCTGTTTCTCGCCCTCTGTTTCGCGCCCTCTGTTTCGCGCCCTCTGTTTCAGACCCTCTGTTTCGGCCCCTCTGTTTCCCGCCCTCTGTTTCGGCCCCTCTGTTTCGCGCCCTCTGTTTCACGACCTCTGTTTCAGGCCCTGTGTTTCAGGCCGTCTTTATCTCGCCCTCTGTTTCTCGCCCTCTGTTTCAGACCCTCTGTTTCAGACCCTCTGTTTCAGCCCCTCTGTTTCAGACCCTCTGTTTCTCGCCCTCTTTATCCCGCCCTCTGTTTCTCGCCCTCTGTTTCAGACCCTCTGTTTCGGCCCCTCTGTTTTGCGCCCTCTGTTTCAGCCCCTCTGTTTCTCGCCCTCTGTTTCAGCCCCTATGTTTCGCGCCCTCTGTTTCAGCCCCTCTGTTTCTCGCCCTCTGTTTCAGCCCCACTGTTTCAGCCCCTCTGTTTCAGCCCCTCTGAATCAGCCCCTCTGATTCAGCCCCTCTGTTTCAGACCCTCTGTTTCAGCCCCTCTGTTTCAGCCCCTCTGTTTCTCGACCTCTGTTTCAGCCCCTCTGATTCAGACCCTCTGTTTCACCCGCTCTGATTCAGCCCCTCTGATTTAGCCCCTCTATTTCAGCCCCTCTGTTTCAGCCCCTCTGTTTCAGGCTCTCTGTTTCAGCCCGTCTGTTTCAGCCCCTCTGTTTCAGCCCCTCTGTTTCTCGCCCGCTGTTTCAGTCCCTTAGTTTCTCCAACTCTGTTTCAGCCCCTCTGTTTCTCGCCCTCTGTTTCAGCCCCTCTGTTTCAGCCCCTCTGTTTCTCGCCCTCTGTTTCAGCCCCTCTGTTTCTCGCCCTCTGATTCAGCCCCTCTGTTTCAGCACCTCTGTTTCAGCCCCCCTGTTTCAGCCACCCTGTTTCAGCCCCTCTGTTTCAGCCCCTCTGTTTCAGCCCCTCTGTTTCACCCCCTCTGTTTCTCGCCCTCTGTTTCAGCCCCTCTGTTTTTCGCCCTCTTTTTCAGCCCCTCTGTTTCTCGCCCTCTGTTTCAGCCCCTCTGTTTCAGACCCTCTGTTTCAGACACTCTGATTCTCGCCCTCTGTTTCAGCCCCTCTGTTTCAGACCCTCTGTTTCAGCACTTCTGTTTCAGCCCCTCTGTTTCAGCCCCTCTGTTTCAGACCCTCTGTTTCAGACCCTCTGTTTCACGCCCTCTGTTTCAGACCCTCTGTTTCAGACCCTCTGTTTCAGACCCTCTGTTTCTCGCCCTCTGTTTCTCGCTCTATGTTTCAGACCCTCTGTTTCAGTCACTCTGTTTCTCGCCCTCTGTTTCTCGCCCTCTGTTTCAGACCCTCTGTTTTGGCCCCTCTGTTTCTCGCCCTCTGCTTCGGCCCCTCTGTTTCGCGCCCTCTGTTTCAGACCCTCTGTTTCAGACCCTCTGTTTCTCTCCCTCTGTTTCAGCCCCTCTGTTTCAGACCCTCTGTTTCAGACCGTCTGTTTCGCGTCCTCTGTTTCAGACCCTCTGTTTCAGACCCTCTGTTCCAGACCCTCTTTTTTTCGCCCTCTGTTTCTCGCCCTATGTTTCAGACCCTCTGTTTCAGACCCTCTGTTTCAGACCCTCTGTTTCTCGCCCTTTGTTTCTCGACCTCTGTTTCTGCCCCTCTGTTTCTCGCCCTCTGTTTCGGCCCCTCTGTTTCGTGCCCTCTGTTTCAGACCCTCTGTTTCAGACCCTCTGTTTCTCGCCCTCTGTTTCGCGCCCTCTCTTTCGCGCCCTCTGTTTCAGACCCTCTGTTTTGGCCCCTCTGTTTCCCGCCCTCTGTTTCGGACCCTCTGTTTCGCGCCCTCTGTTTCACGACCTCTGTTTCAGGCCCTGTGTTTCAGGCCCTCTTTATCTCGCCCTCTGTTTCTCGCCCTCTGTTTCAGACCCTCTGTTTCAGACCCTCTGTTTCAGCCCCTCTGTTTCTCGCCCTCTGTTTCAGCCCCTCTATTTCTCGCCCTCTGTTTCAGCCCCTCTGATTCAGATCCTCTGTTTCAACCCCTCTGATTCAGCCCCTCTGATTTAGCCCCTCTGATTCAGCCCCTCTGTTTCTCGCCCTCTGTTTCAGCCCTTCTGTTTCAGCCCCTCTGTTTCTTGCCCTCTGTTTCAGCCCCTCTGTTTCACACCATCTGTTTCAGCCCCTCTGATTCAGCCCCTCTGTTTCTCGCCCTCTGTTTCAGCCCCTCTGTTTCTCGCTCTCTGTTTCAGCCCCTCTGTTTCTCGCCCTCTGTTTCAGCCCCTCTGTTTCTCGCCCTCTGTTTCAGCCCCTCTGTTTCTCGCCCTCTGTTTCAGCCCCACTGTTTTTCGCCCTCTTTTTCAGCCCCTCTGTTTCAGCCCGTCTGTTTCAGCCACTCTGTTTCTCGCCCTCTGTTTCAGCCCCTCTGTTTCTCCCCCTCTGTTTCAGCCCTTCTGTTTCAGCCCCTCTGTTTCTTGCCCTTTGTTTCAGCCCCTCTGATTCTCGCCCTCTGTTTCAGCCCCTCTGATTCAGCCCCTCTGTTTCAGCCCCTCTGATTCAGGCCCTCTGATTTAGCCCTCTGATTCAGCACCTCTGTTTCTCGCCCTCTGTTTCAGCCCCTCTGTTTCAGCCCCTCTGTTTCTCACCCTCTGTTTCAGCCCCTCAGTATCTAGCCCTCTGTTTCAGCCCCGCTGATTCAACCCCTCTGTTTCAGCCCCTCTGAATCAGCCCCTGTACTTCAGCCCCTCTGTTTCAGACCCTCTGTTTCAGCCCCTCTGTTTCAGCCCCTCTGTTTCTCGCCCTCTGTTTCAGCCCCTCTATTTCTCGCCCTCTGTTTCAGCCCCTCTGATTCAGATCCTCTGTTTCAACCCCTCTGATTCAGCCCCTCTGATTTAGCCCCTCTGATTCAGCCCCTCTGTTTCTCGCCCTCTGTTTCAGCCCTTCTGTTTCAGCCCCTCTGTTTCTTGCCCTCTGTTTCAGCCCCTCTGTTTCTCACCATCTGTTTCAGCCCCTCTGATTCAGCCCCTCTGTTTCTCGCCCTCTGTTTCAGCCCCTCTGTTTCTCGCTCTCTGTTTCAGCCCCTCTGTTTCTCGCCCTCTGTTTCAGCCCCTCTGTTTCTCGCCCTCTGTTTCAGCCCCTCTGTTTCTCGCCCTCTGTTTCAGCCCCACTGTTTTTCGCCCTCTTTTTCAGCCCCTCTGTTTCAGCCCGTCTGTTTCAGCCACTCTGTTTCTCGCCCTCTGTTTCAGCCCCTCTGTTTCTCACCCTCTGTTTCAGCCCCTCTGATTCAGCCCCTCTGTTTCTCGTCCTCTGTTTCAGCCCCTCTGTTTCTCGCCCTCTGTTTCAGCCCCTCTGTTTCTCGCCCTCTGTTTCAGCCCCTCTGTTTCTTGCCCTCAGTTTCAGCCCCTCTGTTTCTCGCCCTCTGTTTCAGCCCCTCTGTTTCAGCTGCTCTGTTTCTCGCCCTCTGTTTCTGCCCCTCTGTTTCTCACCCTCTGTTTCAGCCCCTCAGTTTCTCGCCCTCTGTTTCAGCCCCGCTGATTCAGCCCCTCTGTTTCAGCCCCTCTGAATCAGCCCCTCTGATTCAGCCCGTCTGTTTCAGACCCTCTGTTTCAGCCCCTCTGTTTCTTCCCCTCTGTTTCTCGCCCTCTGTTTCAGCCCCTATGTTTCTCGCCCTCTGTTTCAGCCCCTCTGTTTCTCGCCCTCTGTTTCAGCCCCTCTGTTTCAGCCGCTCTGTTTCTCGCCCTCTGTTTCTGCACCTCTGTTTCTCGCCCTCTGTTTCAGCCCCTCAGTTTCTCGCCCTCTGTTTCAGCCCCGCTGATTCAGCCCCTCTGTTTCAGCCCCTCTGAATCAGCCCCTCTGATTCAGCCCGTCTGTTTCAGACCCTCTGTTTCAGCCCCTCTGTTTCTTCCCCTCTGTTTCTCGCCCTCTGTTTCAGCCCCTATGTTTCTCGCTCTCTGTTTCAGCCCCTCTGTTTCTCGCCCTCTGTTTCAGCCCCTATGTTTCTCGCCCTCTGTTTCAGCCCCTCTGTTTCTCGCCCTCTGTTTCAGCCCCTCTGATTCAGACCCTCTGTTTCAACCCCTCTGATTCAGCCCCTCTGATTTAGCCCCTTTGATTCAGCCCCTCTGTTTCTCGCCCTCTGTTTCAGCCCTTCTGTTTCAGCCCCTCTGTTTCTCGCCCTCTGTTTCAGCCCCTCTGTTTCAGCACCTCTGTTTCAGCCCCTCTGTTTCAGCCACTCTGTTTCAGCCCCTCTGTTTCAGCCCCTCTGTTTCAGCCCCTCTGTTTCACCCTCTCTGTTTCTCGCCCTCTGTTTCAGCCCCTCTGTTTTTCGCCCTCTTTTTCAGCCCCTCTGTTTCCGCCCTCTGTTTCAGCCCCTCTGTTTCTCACCCTCTGTTTCAGCCCCTCTGATTCAGCCCCTCTGTTTCTCGCCCTCTGTTTCAGCCCCTCTGTTTCGCGCCCTCTGTTTCAGCCCCTCTGTTTCTCGCCCTCTGTTTCAGCCCTACTGTTTCAGCCCCTCTGAATCAGCCCCTCTGATTCAGCCCCTCTGTTTCAGACCCTCTGTTTCAGCCCCTCTGTTTCAGCCCCTCTGTTTCTCGACCTCTGTTTCAGCCCCTCTGATTCAGACCCTCTGTTTCAACCGCTCTGATTCAGCCCCTCTGATTTAGCCCCTCTATTTCAGCCCCTCTGTTTCAGCCCCTCTGTTTCAGGCTCTCTGTTTCAGCCCGTCTGTTTCAGCCCCTCTGTTTCAGCCCCTCTGTTTCTCGCCCGCTGTTTCAGTCCCTTAGTTTCTCCCCCTCTGTTTCAGCCCCTCTGTTTCTCGCCCTCTGTTTCAGCCCCTCTGTTTCAGCCCCTCTGTTTCTCGCCCGCTGTTTCAGTCCCTTAGTTTCTCCCCCTCTGTTTCAGCCCCTCTGTTTCAGCCCCTCTGTTTCAACCCCTCTGTTTCTCGCCCTCTGTTTCAACCCCTCTGATTCAGCCCCTCTGATTTAGCCCCTCTGATTCAGCACCTCTGTTTCTCGCCCACTTTTACAGCCCCTCTCATTCAGCCCCTCTGTTTCAGCCCCTCTGATTCAGCCCCTCTGTTTCAGCCCCTCTATTTCAGCCCCTCTGTTTCAGGCCCTCTGTTTCAGGCTCTCTGTTTCAGCTCGTCTGTTTCAGCCCCTCTGTTTCAGACCCTCTGTTTCTCGCCCTCTGTTTCAGCACCTCTGTTTCAGCCCCTCTGTTTCAGCCCCTCTGTTTCTCGCCCTCTGTTTCAGCCCCTCTATTTCTCGCCCTCTGTTTCAGCCCCACTGATTCAGCCCCTCTGATTTAGCCCCTCTGATTCAGCCCCTCTGTTTCTCGCCCTCTGTTTCAGCCCTTCTGTTTCAGCCCCTCTGTTTCTTGCCCTCTGTTTCAGCCCCTCTGTTTCTCGCCCTCTGTTTCAGCCCCTCTGTTTCTCGTCCTCTGTTTCAGCTCCTCTGATTCAGCCCCTCTGATTTAGACCTCTGATTCAGACCCTCTGTTTCTCGCCCTCAGTTTCAGCCCCTCTGTTTTTCGCCCTCTTTTTCAGCCCCTCTGTTTCAGCCCGTCTGTTTCAGCCACTCTGTTTCTCGCCCTCTGTTTCAGCCCCTCTATTTCTCGCCCTCTGTTTCAGCCCCTCTGTTTTTCGCCCTCTGTTTCAGCCCCTCTGTTTCTCGCCCTCTGTTTCAGGCTCTCTGTTTCAGCCCGTCTGTTTCAGCCCCTCTGTTTCAGCCCCTCTGTTTCTGGCCCTCTGTTTCTCGCCCGCTGTTTCAGCCCCTTTGTTTCTCGCCCTATGTTTCAGTTCCTCTGTTTCAGCCCCTCTGATTCAGCCCCTCTGATTCAGCCCCTCTGTTTCTCGCCCTCTGTTTCAGCCCCTCTGTTTCAGCCCCTCTGTTTCAGCCCCTCTGTTTCAGCCCCTCTGTTTCTCGCCCTCTATTTCAGCCCCTCTGTTTCTCGCCCTCTGTTTCAGCCCCTCTGTTTCTCGCCCTCTGTTTCAGCCCCTCTGTTTCAGCCCCTCTGTTTCAGCCCCTCTGTTTCTCGCCCTCTGTTTCAGCCCCTCTGTTTCAGCACCTCTGTTTCAGCCCCTCTGTTTCAGCCACTCTGTCTCAGCCCCTCTGTTTCAGCCCCTCTGTTTCAGCCCCTCTGTTTCACCCTCTCTGTTTCTCGCCCTCTGTTTCAGCCCCTCTGTTTTTCGCCCTCTTTTTCAGCCCCTCTGTTTCAGCCCCTCTGTTTCTCACCCTCTGTTTCAGCCCCTCTGATTCAGCCCCTCTGTTTCTCGCCCTCTGTTTCAGCCCCTCTGTTTCGCGCCCTCTGTTTCAGCCCCTCTGTTTCTCGCCCTCTGTTTCAGCCCCACTGTTTCAGCCCCTCTGTTTCAACCCCTCTGAATCAGCCCCTCTGATTCAGCCCCTCTGTTTCAGACCCTCTGTTTCAGCCCCTCTGTTTCAGCCCCTCTGTTTCTCGACCTCTGTTTCAGCCCCTCTGATTCAGACCCTCTGTTTCACCCGCTCTGATTCAGCCCCTCTGATTTAGCCCCTCTATTTCAGCCCCTCTGTTTCAGCCCCTCTGCTTCAGGCTCTCTGTTTCAGCCCGTCTGTTTCAGCCCCTCTGTTTCAGCCCCTCTGTTTCTCGCCCGCTGTTTCAGTCCCTTAGTTTCTCCAACTCTGTTTCAGCCCCTCTGTTTCAGCCCCTCTGTTTCTCGCCCTCTGTTTCAGCCCCTCTGTTTCTCGCCCTCTGATTCAGCCCCTCTGTTTCAGCATCTCTGTTTCAGCCCCCCTGTTTCAGCCACCCTGTTTCAGCCCCTCTGTTTCAGCCCCTCTGTTTCAGCCCCTCTGTTTCACCCCCTCTGTTTCTCGCCCTCTGTTTCAGCCCCTCTGTTTTTTGCCCTCTTTTACAGCCCCTCTCTTTGTCGCCCTCTGTTTCAGCACCTCTGTTTCAGCCCCTCTGTTTCAGCCCCTCTGTTTCAGACCCTCTGTTTCAGACCCTCTGTTTCGCGCCCTCTGTTTCAGACCCTCTGTTTCAGACCCTCTGTTTCAGACCCTCTGTTTCTCGCCCTCTGTTTCTCGCTCTATGTTTCAGACCCTCTGTTTCAGACACTCTGTTTCTCGCCCTCTGTTTCTCGCCCTCTGTTTCAGACCCTCTGTTTTGGCCCCTCTGTTTCTCGCCCTCTGCTTCGGCCCCTCTGTTTCGCGCCCTCTGTATCAGACCCTCTGTTTCAGACCCTCTGTTTCTCTCCCTCTGTTTCAGCCCCTCTGTTTCAGACCCTCTGTTTCAGACCGTCTGTTTCGCGTCCTCTGTTTCAGACCCTCTGTTTCAGACCCTCTGTTCCAGACCCTCTTTTTTTCGCCCTCTGTTTCTCGCCCTATGTTTCAGACCCTCTGTTTCAGACCCTCTGTTTCAGACCCTCTGTTTCTCGCCCTTTGTTTCTCGACCTCTGTTTCGGCCCCTCTGTTTCTCGCCCTCTGTTTCGGCCCCTCTGTTTCGCGCCCTCTGTTTCAGACCCTCTGTTTCAGACCCTCTGTTTCTCGCCCTCTGTTTCGCGCCCTCTGTTTCGCGCCCTCTGTTTCAGACCCTCTGTTTCGGCCCCTCTGTTTCCCGCCCTCTGTTTCGGCCCCTCTGTTTCGCGCCCTCTGTTTCACGACCTCTGTTTCAGGCCCTGTGTTTCAGGCCGTCTTTATCTCGCCCTCTGTTTCTCGCCCTCTGTTTCAGACCCTCTGTTTCAGACCCTCTGTTTCAGCCCCTCTGTTTCAGACCCTCTGTTTCTCGCCCTCTTTATCCCGCCCTCTGTTTCTCGCCCTCTGTTTCAGACGCTCTGTTTCGGCCCCTCTGTTTTGCGCCCTCTGTTTCAGCCCCTCTGTTTCTCGCCCTCTGTTTCAGCCCCTATGTTTCGCGCCCTCTGTTTCAGCCCCTCTGTTTCTCGCCCTCTGTTTCAGCCCCACTGTTTCAGCCCCTCTGTTTCAGCCCCTCTGAATCAGCCCCTCTGATTCAGCCCCTCTGTTTCAGACCCTCTGTTTCAGCCCCTCTGTTTCAGCCCCTCTGTTTCTCGACCTCTGTTTCAGCCCCTCTGATTCAGACCCTCTGTTTCACCCGCTCTGATTCAGCCCCTCTGATTTAGCCCCTCTATTTCAGCCCCTCTGTTTCAGCCCCTCTGTTTCAGGCTCTCTGTTTCAGCCCGTCTGTTTCAGCCCCTCTGTTTCAGCCCCTCTGTTTCTCGCCCGCTGTTTCAGTCCCTTAGTTTCTCCAACTCTGTTTCAGCCCCTCTGTTTCTCGCCCTCTGTTTCAGCCCCTCTGTTTCAGCCCCTCTGTTTCTCGCCCTCTGATTCAGCCCCTCTGTTTCAGCACCTCTGTTTCAGCCCCCCTGTTTCAGCCACCCTGTTTCAGCCCCTCTGTTTCAGCCCCTCTGTTTCAGCCCCTCTGTTTCACCCCCTCTGTTTCTCGCCCTCTGTTTCAGCCCCTCTGTTTTTCGCCCTCTTTTTCAGCCCCTCTGTTTCTCGCCCTCTGTTTCAGCCCCTCTGTTTCAGACCCTCTGTTTCAGACACTCTGATTCTCGCCCTCTGTTTCAGCCCCTCTGTTTCAGACCCTCTGTTTCAGCACTTCTGTTTCAGCCCCTCTGTTTCAGCCCCTCTGTTTCAGACCCTCTGTTTCAGACCCTCTGTTTCGCGCCCTCTGTTTCAGACCCTCTGTTTCAGACCCTCTGTTTCAGACCCTCTGTTTCTCGCCCTCTGTTTCTCGCTCTATGTTTCAGACCCTCTGTTTCAGTCACTCTGTTTCTCGCCCTCTGTTTCTCGCCCTCTGTTTCAGACCCTCTGTTTTGGCCCCTCTGTTTCTCGCCCTCTGCTTCGGCCCCTCTGTTTCGCGCCCTCTGTTTCAGACCCTCTGTTTCAGACCCTCTGTTTCTCTCCCTCTGTTTCAGCCCCTCTGTTTCAGACCCTCTGTTTCAGACCGTCTGTTTCGCGTCCTCTGTTTCAGACCCTCTGTTTCAGACCCTCTGTTCCAGACCCTCTTTTTTTCGCCCTCTGTTTCTCGCCCTATGTTTCAGACCCTCTGTTTCAGACCCTCTGTTTCAGACCCTCTGTTTCTCGCCCTTTGTTTCTCGACCTCTGTTTCTGCCCCTCTGTTTCTCGCCCTCTGTTTCGGCCCCTCTGTTTCGTGCCCTCTGTTTCAGACCCTCTGTTTCAGACCCTCTGTTTCTCGCCCTCTGTTTCGCGCCCTCTCTTTCGCGCCCTCTGTTTCAGACCCTCTGTTTTGGCCCCTCTGTTTCCCGCCCTCTGTTTCGGACCCTCTGTTTCGCGCCCTCTGTTTCACGACCTCTGTTTCAGGCCCTGTGTTTCAGGCCCTCTTTATCTCGCCCTCTGTTTCTCGCCCTCTGTTTCAGACCCTCTGTTTCAGACCCTCTGTTTCAGCCCCTCTGTTTCAGGCCCTCTGTTTCAGACCCTCTGTTTCTCGCCCTCTTTATCTCGCCCTCTGTTTCTCGCCCTCTGTTTCAGACCCTCTGTTTCGGCCCCTCTGTTTCGCGCCCTCTGTTTCTCGCCCTCTGTTTCAGACCCTGTGTTTCAGACCCTCTGTTTCAGACCCTCTGTTTCTCGCCCTCTGTTTCGCGCCCTCTGTTTCGCGCCCTCTGTTTCGCGCCCTCTGTTTCAGACCCTCTGTTTCAGACCCTCTGTTTCTCGCCCTCTGTTTCTCGCGCTCTGTTTCAGACCCTCTGTTTCAGACCCTCTGTTCCTCGCCCTCTGTTTTGCGCCCTCTGTTTCGCGCCCTCTGTTTCAGACCCTCTGTATCGGGCCCTCTGTTTCTCGCCCTCTGCTTCGGACCCTCTGTTTCGCGCCCTCTGTTTCAGACCCTCTGTTTCTCGCCCTCTGTTTCAGCCCCTCTGTTTCAGACCCTCTGTTTCTCGCCCTATGTTTCGCGCCCTCTATGTCGCGCCCTCTGTTTCAGACCCTCTGTTTCAGCCCCTCTGTTTCAGCCCCTCTGTTTCAGCCCCTCTGTTTCAGACCCTCTGTTTCTCGCCCTCTGTTTCGGCCCCTCTGTTTCTCGCCCTCTTTTTCGGCCCCTCTGTTTCTCGCCCTCAGTTTCAGACCCTCTGTTTCAGACCCTGTGTTTCAGACCCTCTGTTTCTCGCCCTCTGTTTCGTGCCCTCTGTTTCGCGCCCTCTGTTTCAGACCCTCTGTTTCGGCCCCTCTGTTTCCTGCCCTCTGTTTCGGCCCCTCTGTTTAAGGCCTCTGTTTCAGACCTTCTGTTGCAGACCCTCTGTTTCTCGCCCTCTGTTTCGCGTCCTCTGTTTCGCGCCCTCTGTTTCAGACCCTCAGTTTCGGCCCCTTGCTTTCCCGCCGTCTGTTTCAGCCCATGTGTTTCTAGCCCTCAGTTTCTCGCCCTCTGTTTCAGACCCTCTGTTTCAGACCCTCTGTTTCTCGCCCCGTGTTTCGCGCCCTCTGTTTCGCGCCCTCTGTTTCAGTCCCTCTGTTTCAGAACCTCTGTTTCTCGCCCTCTGTTTCAGCCCCTCTGTTTCAGACCCTCTGGTTCGCGCCCTCTGTTTCGCGCCCTCTTTTTCGCGCCCTCTGTTTCAGACCTCCTGTTTCAGACCCTCTGTTTCAGACAATCAGTTTCTCGCCCTCTGTTTCAGACCCTCTGTTTCAGACCCTCTGTTTCTCGCCCTCTGTTTCGCGCCCTCTGTTTCGCGCCCTCTGTTTCAGACCCTCTGTTTCGGCCCCTCTGTTTCCCGCCCTCTGTTTCGGCCCCTCTGTTTCGCGCCCTCTGTTTCACGACCTCTGTTTCAGGCCCTGTGTTTCAGGCCCTCTTTATCTCGCCCACTGTTTCTCGCCCTCTGTTTCAGACCCTCTGTTTCAGACCCTCTGTTTCAGCCCCTCTGTTTCAGACCCTCTGTTTCAGACCCTCTGTTTCTCGCCCTCTGTTTCGCGCCCTCTGTTTCGCGCCCTCTGTTTCGCGCCCTCTTTTTCAGACCCTCTGTTTCAGACCCTCTGTTTCTCGCCCTCTGTTTCTCGCGCTCTGTTTCAGACCCTCTGTTTCAGACCCTCTGTTTCTCGCCCTCTGTTTTGCGCCCTCTGTTTCGCGCCCTCTGTTTCAGACCCTCTGTTTCGGGCCCTCTGTTTCTCGCCCTCTGCTTCGGACCCTCTGTTTCGCGCCCTCTGTTTCAGACCCTCTGTTTCAGACCCTCTGTTTCTCGCCCTCTGTTTCAGCCCCTCTGTTTCAGACCCTCTGTTTCTCGCCCTATGTTTCGCGCCCTCTATTTCGCGCCCTCTGTTTCAGACCCTCTGTTTCAGCCCCTCTGTTTCAGCCCCTCTGTTTCTCGCCCTCTTTTTCGGCCCCTCTGTTTCGCGCCCTCAGTTTCAGACCCTCTGTTTCAGACCCTCTGTTTCAGACCCTCTGTTTCTCGCCCTCTGTTTCGTGCCCTCTGTTTCGCGCCCTCTGTTTCAGACCCTCTGTTTCGGCCCCTCTGTTTCCCACCCTCTGTTTCGGCCCCTCTGTTTAAAGCCTCTGTTTCAGACCCTCTGTTGCAGACCCTCTGTTTCTCGCCCTCTGTTTCGCGCCCTCTGTTTCGCGCCCTCTGTTTCAGACCCTCTGTTTCGGCCCCTTGCTTTCCCGCCGTCTGTTTCGGCCCCTGTGTTTCTAGCCCTCAGTTTCTCGCCCTCTGTTTCAGACCCTCTGTTTCAGACCCTCTGTTTCTCGCCCCGTGTTTCGCGCCCTCTGTTTCGCGCCCTCTGTTTCAGTCCCTCTGTTTCAGAACCTCTGTTTCTCGCCCTCTGTTTCAGCCCCTCTGTTTCAGACCCTCTGGTTCGCGCCCTCTGTTTCGCGCCCTCTGTTTCGCGCCCTCTGTTTCAGACCTCCTGTTTCAGACCCTCTGTTTCTCGCCCTCTGTTTCGTGCCCTCTGTTTCGCGCCGTCTGTTTCAGACCCTCTGTTTCGGCCCCTCTGTTTCCCGCCCTCTGTTTCGGCCCCTCTGTTTAAGGCCTCTGTTTCAGACCCTCTGTTGCAGACCCTCTGTTTCTCGCCCTCTGTTTCGCGTCCTCTGTTTCGCGCCCTCTGTTTCAGACCCTCTGTTTCGGCCCCTTGCTTTCCCGCCGTCTGTTTCAGCCCCTGTGTTTCTAGCCCTCAGTTTCTCGCCCTCTGTTTCAGACCCTTTGTTTCAGACCCTCTGTTTCTCGCCCCGTGTTTCGCGCCCTCTGTTTCGCGCCCTCTGTTTCAGTCCCTCTGTTTCAGAACCTCTGTTTCTCGCCCTCTGTTTCAGCCCCTCTGTTTCAGACCCTCTGGTTCGCGCCCTCTGTTTCGCGCCCTCTGTTTCGCGCCCTCTGTTTCAGACCTCCTGTTTCAGACCCTCTGTTTCAGACTCTCAGTTTCTCGCCCTCTGTTTCAGACCCTCTGTTTCAGACCTCCAGTTTCTCGCCCTCTGTTTCGCGCCCTCTGATTCGCGCCCTCTGTTTCAGACCCTCTGTTTCGGCCCCTCTGTTTCCCGCCCTCTGTTTCGGCCCCTCTGTTTCGCGCCCTCTGTTTCACGACCTCTGTTTCAGGCCCTGTGTTTCAGGCCCTCTTTATCTCGCCCTCTGTTTCTCGCCCTCTGTTTCAGACCCTCTGTTTCAGACCCTCTGTTTCAGCCCCTCTGTTTCAGACCCTCTGTTTCAGACCCTCTGTTTCTCGCCCTCTTTATCTCGCCCTCTGTTTCTCGCCCTCTGTTTCAGACCCTCTGTTTCGGCCCCTCTGTTTCGCGCGGTCTGTTTCAGACCCTCTGTTTCTCGTCCTCTGTTTCGCGCCCTCTGTTTCGCGCCCTCTGTTTCAGACCCTCTGTTTCGGCCCCTCTGTTTCCCGCCCTCTGTTTCGGCCCCTCTGTTTCGCGCCCTCTGTTTCACGACCTCTGTTTCAGGCCCTGTGTTTCAGGCCGTCTTTATCTCGCCCTCTGTTTCTCGCCCTCTGTTTCAGACCCTCTGTTTCAGACCCTGTGTTTCTCGCCCCGTGTTTCGCGCCCTCTGTTTCGCGCCCTCTGTTTCAGTCCCTCTGTTTCAGAACCTCTGTTTCTCGCCCTCTGTTTCAGCCCCTCTGTTTCAGACCCTCTGGTTCGCGCCCTCTGTTTCTCGCCCTCTGTTTCGCGCCCTCTGTTTCAGACCTCCTGTTTCAGACCCTCTGTTTCAGACTCTCAGTTTCTCGCCCTCTGTTTCAGACCCTCTGTTTCAGACCCTCTGTTTCTCGCCCTCTGCTTCGGCCCCTCTGTTTCTCGCCCTCTGTTTCAGTCCCTCTGTTTCAGAACCTCTGTTTCTCGCCCTCTGTTTCAGCCCCTCTGTTTCAGACCATCTGGTTCGCGCCTTCTGTTTCGCGCCCTCTGTTTCGCGCCCTCTGTTTCAGATCCCCTGTTTAAGACCCTCTGTTTCAGACTCTCTGTTTCTCGCCCTCTGTTTTAGCCCCTCTATATCTCGCCCTCTGTTTCTCGCCCTCTGTTTCTCGCCCTCTGTTTCGCGCCCTCTGTTTCAGACCCTCTGTTTCTCGCCCTCTGTTTCAGACCCTGTGTTTCAGACCCTCTGTTTCAGCATCTCAGTTTCAGACCCTCTGTTTCAGACCCTCTGTTTCTCGCCCTCTGTTTCGCACCCTCTCTTTCAGACCCTCTGTTTCTCGCCCTCTGTTTCTCGCCCACTGTTTCAGCCCCTCTGTTTCAGCCCCTCTGTTTCAGACCCTCTGTTTCAGCCCCTCTGTTTCAGCCCTCTCTGTTTCAGACCCTCTATTTATCGCCCTCTGTTTTGAGCCCTCTGATTCAGACCCTCTGTTTCAGCCCCTCTTGTCAGCCCCTCTGTTTCAGCCCCTCTGTTTCAGCCCCTCTGTTTCAGACCCTCTGTTTCAGACCCTCTGATTCTCGCCCTCTGTTTCAGCCCCTCTGTTTCAGACCCTCTGTTTCAGACCCTCTTTTTCAGCACCTCCGTTTCAGCCCCTCTGTTTCAGCCCCTCTGTTTCAGACCCTCTGTTTCAGACCCTCTGTTTCGCGCCCTCTTTTTCAGACCCTCTGTTTCAGACCCTCTGTTTCTCGCCCTCTGTTTCTCGCTCTATGTTTCAGACCCTCTGTTTCAGACACTCTGTTTCTCGCCCTCTGTTTCTCGCCCTCTGTTTCAGAACCTCTGTTTTGGCCCCTCTGTTTCTCGCCCTCTGCTTCGGCCCCTCTGTTTCGCGCCCTCTGTATCAGACCCTCTGTTTCAGACCCTCTGTTTCACTCCCTCTGTTTCAGACCCTCTGTTTCAGACCCTCTGGTTCAGACCTCTGTTTCTCGCCCTCTGTTTTGTGCCCTCTGTTTCAGACACTCTGTTTCAGACCCTCTGTTTCTCGCGCTCTGTTTCTCGCCCTCTGTTTCAGACCCTCTGTTTCAGACCCTCTGTTTCTCGCCCTCTGTTTCACGCCCTCTGTTTCGCACCCTCTGTTTCGCGCCCTCTCTTTCGCGCCCTCTGTTTCAGAACCTCTGTTTCGGCCCCTCTGTTTCTCGCCCTCTGCTTCGGCCCCTCTGTTTCGCGCCCTCTGTTTCAGACCCTCTGTTTCAGACCCTCTGTTTCTCGCCCTCTGTTTCAGACCCTGTGTTTCAGACCCTCTGTTTCAGCATCTCAGTTTCAGACCCTCTGTTTCAGACCCTCTGTTTCTCGCCCTCTGTTTCGCACCCTCTCTTTCAGACCCTCTGTTTCTCGCCCTCTGTTTCTCGCCCACTGTTTCAGCCCCTCTGTTTCAGCCCCTCTGTTTCTTGCCCTCTGTTTCAGCCCCTCTGTTTCAGACCCTCTGTTTCAGCCCCTGTTTCAGCCCCCTCTGTTTCAGACCCTCTATTTATCGCCCTCTGTTTTGAGCCCTCTGTTTCAGACCCTCTGTTTCAGCCCCTCTTGTCAGCCCCTCTGTTTCAGCCCCTCTGTTTCAGCCCCTCTGTTTCAGACCCTCTGTTTCAGACCCTCTGATTCTCGCCCTCTGTTTCAGCCCCTCTGTTTCAGACCCTCTGTTTCAGACCCTCTTTTTCAGCACCTCCGTTTCAGCCCCTCTGTTTCAGCCCCTCTGTTTCAGACCCTCTGTTTCAGACCCTCTGTTTCGCGCCCTCTTTTTCAGACCCTCTGTTTCAGACCCTCTGTTTCTCGCCCTCTGTTTCTCGCTCTATGTTTCAGACCCTCTGTTTCAGACACTCTGTTTCTCGCCCTCTGTTTCTCGCCCTCTGTTTCAGACCCTCTGTTTTGGCCCCTCTGTATCTCGCCCTCTGCTTCGGCCCCTCTGTTTCGCGCCCTCTGTATCAGACCCTCTGTTTCAGACCCTCTGTTTCTCTCCCTCTGTTTCAGACCCTCTGTTTCAGACCCTCTGGTTCAGACCTCTGTTTCTCGCCCTCTGTTTTGTGCCCTCTGTTTCAGACACTCTGTTTCAGACCCTCTGTTTCTCGCGCTCTGTTTCTCGCCCTCTGTTTCAGACCCTCTGTTTCAGACCCTCTGTTTCTCGCCCTCTGTTTCACGCCCTCTGTTTCGCACCCTCTGTTTCGCGCCCTCTCTTTCGCGCCCTCTGTTTCAGAACCTCTGTTTCTCGCCCTCTGTTTCTCGCTCTATGTTTCAGACCCTCTGTTTCAGACACTCTGTTTCTCGCCCTCTGTTTCTCGCCCTCTGTTTCAGACCCTCTGTTTTGGCCCCTCTGTTTCTCGCCCTCTGCTTCGGCCCCTCTGTTTCGCGCCCTCTGTATCAGACCCTCTGTTTCAGACCCTCTGTTTCTCTCCCTCTGTTTCAGACCCTCTGTTTCAGACCCTCTGGTTCAGACCTCTGTTTCTCGCCCTCTGTTTTGTGCCCTCTGTTTCAGACACTCTGTTTCAGACCCTCTGTTTCTCGCGCTCTGTTTCTCGCCCTCTGTTTCAGACCCTCTGTTTCAGACCCTCTGTTTCTCGCCCTCTGTTTCACGCCCTCTGTTTCGCACCCTCTGTTTCGCGCCCTCTCTTTCGCGCCCTCTGTTTCAGAACCTCTGTTTCGGCCCCTCTGTTTCTCGCCCTCTGCTTCGGCCCCTCTGTTTCGCGCCCTCTGTTTCAGACCCTCTGTTTCAGACCCTCTGTTTCTCGCCGTCTGTTTCAGACCCTCTGTTTCAGACCCTCTGTTTCGCGCCCTCTGATTCGGCCCATCTGTTTCTCGCCCTCTGTTTCGGCCACTCTGTTTTGCGCCCTCTGTTTCAGACCCTCTGTTTCGGCCCCTCTGTTTCGCGCCCTCTGTTTCGTGCCCTCTGTTTCAGACCCTCTGTTTCAGACCCTCTGTTTCTCGTGCTCTGTTTCTCGCCCTCTGTTTCAGACACTCTGTTTCAGACCCTCTGTTCCTCGCCCTCTGTTTCAGCCACTCTGTTTCTCGCCCTCTGCTTCGGCCACTCTGTTTCGCGCCCTCTGTTTCAGACCCTCTTTTTCAGACCCTCTGTTTCAGCCCCTCTGTTTCAGCCCCTCTGTTTCAGACCCTCTGTTTCTCGCCCTCTGTTTCGGCCCCTCTGTTTCTCGCCCTCTGTTTCGGCCCCTCTGTTTCGCGCCCTCTATTTCAGACCCTCTGTTTCAGACCCTCTGTTTCAGACCCTCTGTTTCAGCCCCTCTGTTTCAGACCCTCTGTTTCGCGCCCTCTGTTTCGCGCCCTCTGTTTCAGACCCTCTGTTTCAGACACTCTGTTTCTCGCCCTCTGTTTCAGCCCCTCTGTTTCTCGCCCTCTGTTTGAGCCCGTCTGTTTCAGACCCTCTATTTCAGCCCCTCTGTCTCAGACCCTCTGTTTCAGACCCACTGTTTCTCGCCCTCTGTTTCGCGCCCTCTGTTTCAGACCCTCTGTTTCGCGCCCTCTGTTTCAGCACCTCTGTTTCAGCCCCTCTGTTTCAGCCCCCCTGTTTCAGCCCCTCTGTTTCTCGCCCTCTGTTTCAGCCCCTCTGTTTCAGACCCTCTGTTTCAGCCCCTCTGTTTCTCGCCCTCTGTTTCAGCACCTCTGTTTCAGCCCCTCTGTTTCGGCCCCTCTGTTTCTCGCCCTCTGTTTCGGCCCCTCTGTTTCGCGCCCTCTGTTTCACGACCTCTGTTTCAGGCCCTGTGTTTCAGGCCGTCTTTATCTCGCCCTCTGTTTGTCGCCCTCTGTTTCAGACCCTCTGTTTCAGACCCTCTGTTTCAGCCCCTCTGTTTCAGACCCTCTGTTTCAGACCCTCTGTTTCTCGCCCTCTGTTTCGCGCCCTCTGTTTCGCGCCCTCTGTTTCGCGCCCTCTTTTTCAGACCCTCTGTTTCAGACCCTCTGTTTCTCGCCCTCTGTTTCTCGCGCTCTGTTTCAGACCCTCTGTTTCAGACCCTCTGTTTCTCGCCCTCTGTTTTGCGCCCTCTGTTTCGCGCCCTCTGTTTCAGACCCTCTGTTTCGGGCCCTCTGTTTCTCGCCCTCTGCTTCGCACCCTCTGTTTCGCGCCCTCTGTTTCAGACCCTCTGTTTCAGACCCTCTGTTTCTCGCCCTCTGTTTCAGCCCCTCTGTTTCAGACCCTCTGTTTCTCGCCCTCTGCTTCGGCCACTCTGTTTCGCGCCCTCTGTTTCAGACCCTCTTTTTCAGACCCTCTGTTTCAGCCCCTCTGTTTCAGCCCCTCTGTTTCAGACCCTCTGTTTCTCGCCCTCTGTTTCGGCCCCTCTGTTTCTCGCCCTCTGTTTCGGCCCCTCTGTTTCGCGCCCTCTATTTCAGACCCTCTGTTTCAGACCCTCTGTTTCAGACCCTCTGTTTCAGCCCCTCTGTTTCAGACCCTCTGTTTCGCGCCCTCTGTTTCGCGCCCTCTGTTTCAGACCCTCTGTTTCAGACACTCTGTTTCTCGCCCTCTGTTTCAGCCCCTCTGTTTCTCGCCCTCTGTTTGAGCCCGTCTGTTTCAGACCCTCTATTTCAGCCCCTCTGTCTCAGACCCTCTGTTTCAGACCCACTGTTTCTCGCCCTCTGTTTCGCGCCCTCTGTTTCAGACCCTCTGTTTCGCGCCCTCTGTTTCAGCACCTCTGTTTCAGCCCCTCTGTTTCAGCCCCCCTGTTTCAGCCCCTCTGTTTCTCGCCCTCTGTTTCAGCCCCTCTGTTTCAGACCCTCTGTTTCAGCCCCTCTGTTTCTCGCCCTCTGTTTCAGCACCTCTGTTTCAGCCCCTCTGTTTCGGCCCCTCTGTTTCTCGCCCTCTGTTTCGGCCCCTCTGTTTCGCGCCCTCTGTTTCACGACCTCTGTTTCAGGCCCTGTGTTTCAGGCCGTCTTTATCTCGCCCTCTGTTTGTCGCCCTCTGTTTCAGACCCTCTGTTTCAGACCCTCTGTTTCAGCCCCTCTGTTTCAGACCCTCTGTTTCAGACCCTCTGTTTCTCGCCCTCTGTTTCGCGCCCTCTGTTTCGCGCCCTCTGTTTCGCGCCCTCTTTTTCAGACCCTCTGTTTCAGACCCTCTGTTTCTCGCCCTCTGTTTCTCGCGCTCTGTTTCAGACCCTCTGTTTCAGACCCTCTGTTTCTCGCCCTCTGTTTTGCGCCCTCTGTTTCGCGCCCTCTGTTTCAGACCCTCTGTTTCGGGCCCTCTGTTTCTCGCCCTCTGCTTCGCACCCTCTGTTTCGCGCCCTCTGTTTCAGACCCTCTGTTTCAGACCCTCTGTTTCTCGCCCTCTGTTTCAGCCCCTCTGTTTCAGACCCTCTGTTTCTCGCCCTATGTTTCGCGCCCTCTATTTCGCGCCCTCTGTTTCAGACCCTCTGTTTCAGCCCCTCTGTTTCAGCCCCTCTGTTTCAGCCCCTCTGTTTCAGACCCCCTGTTTCTCGCCCTCTGTTTCGGCCCCTCTGTTTCTCGCCCTCTTTTTCGGCCCCTCTGTTTCGCGCCCTCAGTTTCAGACCCTCTGTTTCAGACCCTCTGTTTCAGACCCTCTGTTTCTCGCCCTCTGTTTCGTGCCCTCTGTTTCGCGCCCTCTGTTTCAGACCCTCTGTTTCGGCCCCTCTGTTTCCCACCCTCTGTTTCGGCCCCTCTGTTTAAGGCCTCTGTTTCAGACCCTCTGTTGCAGACCCTCTGTTTCTCGCCCTCTGTTTCGCGCCCTCTGTTTCGCGCCCTCTGTTTCAGACCCTCTGTTTCGGCCCCTTGCTTTCCCGCCGTCTGTTTCGGCCCCTGTGTTTCTAGCCCTCAGTTTCTCGCCCTCTGTTTCAGACCCTCTGTTTCAGACCCTCTGTTTCTCGCCCCGTGTTTCGCGCCCTCTGTTTCGCGCCCTCTGTTTCAGTCCCTCTGTTTCAGAACCTCTGTTTCTCGCCCTCTGTTTCAGCCCCTCTGTTTCAGACCCTCTGGTTCGCGCCCTCTGTTTCGCGCCCTCTGTTTCGCGCCCTCTGTTTCAGACCTCCTGTTTCAGACCCTCTGTTTCAGACTCTCAGTTTCTCGCCCTCTGTTTCAGACCCTCTGTTTCAGACCCTCTGTTTCTCGCCCACTGCTTCGGCCCCTCTGTTTCTCGCCCTCTGTTTCAGTCCCTCTGTTTCAGAACCTCTGTTTCTCGCCCTCTGTTTCAGCCCCTCTGTTTCAGACCCTCTGGTTCGCGCCCTCTGTTTCGCGCCCTCTGTTTCGCGCCCTCTGTTTCAGACCTCCTGTTTCAGACCCTCTGTTTCAGACTCTCAGTTTCTCGCCCTCTGTTTCAGACCCTCTGTTTCAGACCCTCTGTTTCTCGCCCTCTGCTTCGGCCCCTCTGTTTCTCGCCCTCTGTTTCAGTCCCTCTGTTTCAGACTCTCAGTTTCTCGCCCTCTGTTTCAGACCCTCTGTTTCAGACCCTCTGTTTCTCGCCCTCTGCTTCGGCCCCTCTGTTTCTCGCCCTCTGTTTCAGTCCCTCTGTTTCAGAACCTCTGTTTCTCGCCCTCTGTTTCAGCCCCTCTGTTTCAGACCCTCTGGTTCGCGCCCTCTGTTTCGCGCCCTTTCTTTCAGACCTCCTGTTTCAGACCCTCTGTTTCAGACTCTCAGTTTCTCGCCCTCTGTTTCAGACCCTCTGTTTCAGACCCTCTGTTTCTCGCCCTCTGTTTCAGTCCCTCTGTTTCAGACCCTCTGTTTCAGCACCTCTGTTTCAGCCCCTCTGTTTCAGCCCCTCTGTTTCAGACCCTCTGTTTCAGACCCTCTGTTTCGCGCCCTCTTTTTCAGACCCTCTGTTTCAGACCCTCTGTTTCTCGCCCTCTGTTTCTCGCTCTATGTTTCAGACCCTCTGTTTCAGACACTCTGTTTCTCGCCCTCTGTTTCTCGCCCTCTGTTTCAGACCCTCTGTTTTGGCCCCTCTGTTTCTCGCCCTCTGCTTCGGCCCCTCTGTTTCGCGCCCTCTGTATCAGACCCTCTGTTTCAGACCCTCTGTTTCTCTCCCTCTGTTTCAGACCCTCTGTTTCAGACCCTCAGGTTCAGACCTCTGTTTCTCGCCCTCAGTTTTGTGCCCTCTGTTTCAGACACTCTGTTTCAGACCCTCTGTTTCTCGCGCTCTGTTTCTCGCCCTCTGTTTCAGACCCTCTGTTTCAGACCCTCTGTTTCTCGCCCTCTGTTTCACGCCCTCTGTTTCGCACCCTCTGTTTCGCGCCCTCTCTTTCGCGCCCTCTGTTTCAGAACCTCTGTTTGGGCCCCTCTGTTTCTCGCCCTCTGCTTCGGCCCCTCTGTTTCGCGCCCTCTGTTTCAGACCCTCTGTTTCAGACCCTCTGTTTCTCGCCGTCTGTTTCAGACCCTCTGTTTCAGACCCTCTGTTTCTCGCCCTCTGATTCGGCCCATCTGTTTCTCGCCCTCTGTTTCGGCCACTCTGTTTTGCGCCCTCTGTTTCAGACCCTCTGTTTCGGCCCCTCTGTTTCGCGCCCTCTGTTTCGTGCCCTCTGTTTCAGACCCTCTGTTTCAGACCCTCTGTTTCTCGTGCTCTGTTTCTCGCCCTCTGTTTCAGACACTCTGTTTCAGACCCTCTGTTTCTCGCCCTCTGTTTCACGCCCTCTGTTTCGCACCCTCTGTTTCGCGCCCTCTCTTTCGCGCCCTCTGTTTCAGACCCTCTGTTTCGGCCCCTCTGTTTCTCGCCCTCTGCTTCGGCCCCTCTGTTTCGCGCCCTCTGTTTCAGACCCTCTGTTTCGGCCCCTCTGTTTCGCGCCCTCTGTTTCGTGCCCTCTGTTTCAGACCCTCTGTTTCAGACCCTCTGTTTCTCGTGCTCTGTTTCTCGCCCTCTGTTTCAGACACTCTGTTTCAGACCCTCTGTTCCTCGCCCTCTGTTTCAGCCACTCTGTTTCTCGCCCTCTGCTTCGGCCACTCTGTTTCGCGCCCTCTGTTTCAGACCCTCTTTTTCAGACCCTCTGTTTCAGCCCCTCTGTTTCAGCCCCTCTGTTTCAGACCCTCTGTTTCTCGCCCTCTGTTTCGGCCCCTCTGTTTCTCGCCCTCTGTTTCGGCCCCTCTGTTTCGCGCCCTCTATTTCAGACCCTCTGTTTCAGACCCTCTGTTTCAGACCCTCTGTTTCAGCCCCTCTGTTTCAGACCCTCTGTTTCGCGCCCTCTGTTTCGCGCCCTCTGTTTCAGACCCTCTGTTTCAGACACTCTGTTTCTCGCCCTCTGTTTCAGCCCCTCTGTTTCTCGCCCTCTGTTTGAGCCCGTCTGTTTCAGACCCTCTATTTCAGCCCCTCTGTCTCAGACCCTCTGTTTCAGACCCACTGTTTCTCGCCCTCTGTTTCGCGCCCTCTGTTTCAGACCCTCTGTTTCGCGCCCTCTGTTTCAGCACCTCTGTTTCAGCCCCTCTGTTTCAGCCCCCCTGTTTCAGCCCCTCTGTTTCTCGCCCTCTGTTTCAGCCCCTCTGTTTCAGACCCTCTGTTTCAGCCCCTCTGTTTCTCGCCCTCTGTTTCAGCACCTCTGTTTCAGCCCCTCTGTTTCGGCCCCTCTGTTTCTCGCCCTCTGTTTCGGCCCCTCTGTTTCGCGCCCTCTGTTTCACGACCTCTGTTTCAGGCCCTGTGTTTCAGGCCGTCTTTATCTCGCCCTCTGTTTGTCGCCCTCTGTTTCAGACCCTCTGTTTCAGACCCTCTGTTTCAGCCCCTCTGTTTCAGACCCTCTGTTTCAGACCCTCTGTTTCTCGCCCTCTGTTTCGCGCCCTCTGTTTCGCGCCCTCTGTTTCGCGCCCTCTTTTTCAGACCCTCTGTTTCAGACCCTCTGTTTCTCGCCCTCTGTTTTGCGCCCTCTGTTTCGCGCCCTCTGTTTCAGACCCTCTGTTTCGGGCCCTCTGTTTCTCGCCCTCTGCTTCGCACCCTCTGTTTCGCGCCCTCTGTTTCAGACCCTCTGTTTCAGACCCTCTGTTTCTCGCCCTCTGTTTCAGCCCCTCTGTTTCAGACCCTCTGTTTCTCGCCCTCTGCTTCGGCCACTCTGTTTCGCGCCCTCTGTTTCAGACCCTCTTTTTCAGACCCTCTGTTTCAGCCCCTCTGTTTCAGCCCCTCTGTTTCAGACCCTCTGTTTCTCGCCCTCTGTTTCGGCCCCTCTGTTTCTCGCCCTCTGTTTCGGCCCCTCTGTTTCGCGCCCTCTATTTCAGACCCTCTGTTTCAGACCCTCTGTTTCAGACCCTCTGTTTCAGCCCCTCTGTTTCAGACCCTCTGTTTCGCGCCCTCTGTTTCGCGCCCTCTGTTTCAGACCCTCTGTTTCAGACACTCTGTTTCTCGCCCTCTGTTTCAGCCCCTCTGTTTCTCGCCCTCTGTTTGAGCCCGTCTGTTTCAGACCCTCTATTTCAGCCCCTCTGTCTCAGACCCTCTGTTTCAGACCCACTGTTTCTCGCCCTCTGTTTCGCGCCCTCTGTTTCAGACCCTCTGTTTCGCGCCCTCTGTTTCAGCACCTCTGTTTCAGCCCCTCTGTTTCAGCCCCCCTGTTTCAGCCCCTCTGTTTCTCGCCCTCTGTTTCAGCCCCTTTGTTTCAGACCCTCTGTTTCAGCCCCTCTGTTTCTCGCCCTCTGTTTCAGCACCTCTGTTTCAGCCCCTCTGTTTCGGCCCCTCTGTTTCTCGCCCTCTGTTTCGGCCCCTCTGTTTCTCGCCCTCTGTTTCACGACCTCTGTTTCAGGCCCTGTGTTTCAGGCCGTCTTTATCTCGCCCTCTGTTTGTCGCCCTCTGTTTCAGACCCTCTGTTTCAGACCCTCTGTTTCAGCCCCTCTGTTTCAGACCCTCTGTTTCAGACCCTCTGTTTCTCGCCCTCTGTTTCGCGCCCTCTGTTTCGCGCCCTCTGTTTCGCGCCCTCTTTTTCAGACCCTCTGTTTCAGACCCTCTGTTTCTCGCCCTCTGTTTCTCGCGCTCTGTTTCAGACCCTCTGTTTCAGACCCTCTGTTTCTCGCCCTCTGTTTTGCGCCCTCTGTTTCGCGCCCTCTGTTTCAGACCCTCTGTTTCGGGCCCTCTGTTTCTCGCCCTCTGCTTCGCACCCTCTGTTTCGCGCCCTCTGTTTCAGACCCTCTGTTTCAGACCCTCTGTTTCTCGCCCTCTGTTTCAGCCCCTCTGTTTCAGACCCTCTGTTTCTCGCCCTATGTTTCGCGCCCTCTATTTCGCGCCCTCTGTTTCAGACCCTCTGTTTCAGCCCCTCTGTTTCAGCCCCTCTGTTTCAGCCCCTCTGTTTCAGACCCCCTGTTTCTCGCCCTCTGTTTCGGCCCCTCTGTTTCTCGCCCTCTTTTTCGGCCCCTCTGTTTCGCGCCCTCAGTTTCAGACCCTCTGTTTCAGACCCTCTGTTTCAGACCCTCTGTTTCTCGCCCTCTGTTTCGTGCCCTCTGTTTCGCGCCCTCTGTTTCAGACCCTCTGTTTCGGCCCCTCTGTTTCCCACCCTCTGTTTCGGCCCCTCTGTTTAAGGCCTCTGTTTCAGACCCTCTGTTGCAGACCCTCTGTTTCTCGCCCTCTGTTTCGCGCCCTCTGTTTCGCGCCCTCTGTTTCAGACCCTCTGTTTCGGCCCCTTGCTTTCCCGCCGTCTGTTTCGGCCCCTGTGTTTCTAGCCCTCAGTTTCTCGCCCTCTGTTTCAGACCCTCTGTTTCAGACCCTCTGTTTCTCGCCCCGTGTTTCGCGCCCTCTGTTTCGCGCCCTCTGTTTCAGTCCCTCTGTTTCAGAACCTCTGTTTCTCGCCCTCTGTTTCAGCCCCTCTGTTTCAGACCCTCTGGTTCGCGCCCTCTGTTTCGCGCCCTCTGTTTCGCGCCCTCTGTTTCAGACCTCCTGTTTCAGACCCTCTGTTTCAGACTCTCAGTTTCTCGCCCTCTGTTTCAGACCCTCTGTTTCAGACCCTCTGTTTCTCGCCCACTGCTTCGGCCCCTCTGTTTCTCGCCCTCTGTTTCAGTCCCTCTGTTTCAGAACCTCTGTTTCTCGCCCTCTGTTTCAGCCCCTCTGTTTCAGACCCTCTGGTTCGCGCCCTCTGTTTCGCGCCCTCTGTTTCGCGCCCTCTGTTTCAGACCTCCTGTTTCAGACCCTCTGTTTCAGACTCTCAGTTTCTCGCCCTCTGTTTCAGACCCTCTGTTTCAGACCCTCTGTTTCTCGCCCTCTGCTTCGGCCCCTCTGTTTCTCGCCCTCTGTTTCAGTCCCTCTGTTTCAGACTCTCAGTTTCTCGCCCTCTGTTTCAGACCCTCTGTTTCAGACCCTCTGTTTCTCGCCCTCTGCTTCGGCCCCTCTGTTTCTCGCCCTCTGTTTCAGTCCCTCTGTTTCAGAACCTCTGTTTCTCGCCCTCTGTTTCAGCCCCTCTGTTTCAGACCCTCTGGTTCGCGCCCTCTGTTTCGCGCCCTCTGTTTCGCGCCCTTTCTTTCAGACCTCCTGTTTCAGACCCTCTGTTTCAGACTCTCAGTTTCTCGCCCTCTGTTTCAGACCCTCTGTTTCAGACCCTCTGTTTCTCGCCCTCTGTTTCAGTCCGTCTGTTTCAGACCCTCTGTTTCAGCACCTCTGTTTCAGCCCCTCTGTTTCAGCCCCTCTGTTTCAGACCCTCTGTTTCAGACCCTCTGTTTCGCGCCCTCTTTTTCAGACCCTCTGTTTCAGACCCTCTGTTTCTCGCCCTCTGTTTCTCGCCCTCTGTTTCAGACCCTCTGTTTTGGCCCCTCTGTTTCTCGCCCTCTGCTTCGGCCCCTCTGTTTCGCGCCCTCTGTATCAGACCCTCTGTTTCAGACCCTCTGTTTCTCTCCCTCTGTTTCAGACCCTCTGTTTCAGACCCTCAGGTTCAGACCTCTGTTTCTCGCCCTCAGTTTTGTGCCCTCTGTTTCAGACACTCTGTTTCAGACCCTCTGTTTCTCGCGCTCTGTTTCTCGCCCTCTGTTTCAGACCCTCTGTTTCAGACCCTCTGTTTCTCGCCCTCTGTTTCACGCCCTCTGTTTCGCACCCTCTGTTTCGCGCCCTCTCTTTCGCGCCCTCTGTTTCAGAACCTCTGTTTGGGCCCCTCTGTTTCTCGCCCTCTGCTTCGGCCCCTCTGTTTCGCGCCCTCTGTTTCAGACCCTCTGTTTCAGACCCTCTGTTTCTCGCCGTCTGTTTCAGACCCTCTGTTTCAGACCCTCTGTTTCTCGCCCTCTGATTCGGCCCATCTGTTTCTCGCCCTCTGTTTCGGCCACTCTGTTTTGCGCCCTCTGTTTCAGACCCTCTGTTTCGGCCCCTCTGTTTCGCGCCCTCTGTTTCGTGCCCTCTGTTTCAGACCCTCTGTTTCAGACCCTCTGTTTCTCGTGCTCTGTTTCTCGCCCTCTGTTTCAGACACTCTGTTTCAGACCCTCTGTTTCTCGCCCTCTGTTTCACGCCCTCTGTTTCGCACCCTCTGTTTCGCGCCCTCTCTTTCGCGCCCTCTGTTTCAGACCCTCTGTTTCGGCCCCTCTGTTTCTCGCCCTCTGCTTCGGCCCCTCTGTTTCGCGCCCTCTGTTTCAGACCCTCTGTTTCAGACCCTCTGTTTCTCGCCGTCTGTTTCAGACCCTCTGTTTCAGACCCTCTGTTTCTCGCCCTCTGATTCGGCCCATCTGTTTCTCGTCCTCTGTTTCGGCCCCTCTGTTTCGCGCTCTCTGTTTTAGACCCTCTGTTTCGGCCCCTCTGTTTTGCGCTCTCTGTTTCGTGCCCTCTGTTTCAGCCCCTCTGTTTCAGACCCTCTGTTTCTCGCCCTCTGTTTCAGCCCCTCTGTTTCAGACCCTCTGTTTCGCGCCCTCTGTTTCGCGCCCTCTGTTTCAGACCCTCTGTTTCAGACACTCTGTTTCTCGCCCTCTGTTTCAGCCCCTCTGTTTCTCGCCCTCTGTTTGAGCCCGTCTGTTTCAGACCCTCTATTTCAGCCCCTCTGTCTCAGACCCTCTGTTTCAGACCCACTGTTTCTCGCCCTCTGTTTCGCGCCCTCTGTTTCAGACCCTCTGTTTCGCGCCCTCTGTTTCAGCACCTCTGTTTCAGCCCCTCTGTTTCAGCCCCCCTGTTTCAGCCCCTCTGTTTCTCGCCCTCTGTTTCAGCCCCTCTGTTTCAGACCCTCTGTTTCAGCCCCTCTGTTTCTCGCCCTCTGTTTCAGCACCTCTGTTTCAGCCCCTCTGTTTCGGCCCCTCTGTTTCTCGCCCTCTGTTTTGGCCCCTCTGTTTCGCGCCCTCTGTTTCACGACCTCTGTTTCAGGCCCTGTGTTTCAGGCCGTCTTTATCTCGCCCTCTGTTTGTCGCCCTCTGTTTCAGACCCTCTGTTTCAGACCCTCTGTTTCAGCCCCTCTGTTTCAGACCCTCTGTTTCAGACCCTCTGTTTCTCGCCCTCTGTTTCGCGCCCTCTGTTTCGCGCCCTCTGTTTCGCGCCCTCTTTTTCAGACCCTCTGTTTCAGACCCTCTGTTTCTCGCCCTCTGTTTCTCGTGCTCTGTTTCAGACCCACTGTTTCAGACCCTCTGTTTCTCGCCCTCTGTTTTGCGCCCTCTGTTTCGCGCCCTCTGTTTCAGACCCTCTGTTTCGGGCCCTCTGTTTCTCGCCCTCTGCTTCGCACCCTCTGTTTCGCGCCCTCTGTTTCAGACCCTCTGTTTCAGACCCTCTGTTTCTCGCCCTCTGTTTCAGCCCCTCTGTTTCAGACCCTCTGTTTCTCGCCCTATGTTTCGCGCCCTCTATTTCGCGCCCTCTGTTTCAGACCCTCTGTTTCAGCCCCTCTGTTTCAGCCCCTCTGTTTCAGCCCCTCTGTTTCAGACCCCCTGTTTCTCGCCCTCTGTTTCGGCCCCTCTGTTTCTCGCCCTCTTTTTCGGCCCCTCTGTTTCGCGCCCTCAGTTTCAGACCCTCTGTTTCGCGCCCTCAGTTTCAGACCCTCTGTTTCAGACCCTCTGTTTCAGACCCTCTGTTTCTCGCCCTCTGTTTCGTGCCCTCTGTTTCGGCCCCTCTGTTTCCCACCCTCTGTTTCGGCCCCTCTGTTTAAGGCCTCTGTTTCAGACCCTCTGTTGCAGACCCTCTGTTTCTCGCCCTCTGTTTCGCGCCCTCTGTTTCGCGCCCTCTGTTTCAGACCCTCTGTTTCGGCCCCTTGCTTTCCCGCCGTCTGTTTCGGCCCCTGTGTTTCTAGCCCTCAGTTTCTCGCCCTCTGTTTCAGACCCTCTGTTTCAGACCCTCTGTTTCTCGCCCCGTGTTTCGCGCCCTCTGTTTCGCGCCCTCTGTTTCAGTCCCTCTGTTTCAGAACCTCTGTTTCTCGCCCTCTGTTTCAGCCCCTCTGTTTCAGACCCTCTGGTTCGCGCCCTCTGTTTCGCGCCCTCTGTTTCGCGCCCTCTGTTTCAGACCTCCTGTTTCAGACCCTCTGTTTCAGACTCTCAGTTTCTCGCCCTCTGTTTCAGACCCTCTGTTTCAGACCCTCTGTTTCTCGCCCTCTGCTTCGGCCCCTCTGTTTCTCGCCCTCTGTTTCAGTCCCTCTGTTTCAGAACCTCTGTTTCTCGCCCTCTGTTTCAGCCCCTCTGTTTCAGACCCTCTGGTTCGCGCCCTCTGTTTCGCGCCCTCTGTTTCGCGCCCTCTGTTTCAGATCCCCTGTTTAAGACCCTCTGTTTCAGACTCTCTGTTTCTCGCCCTCTGTTTTAGCCCCTCTATATCTCGCCCTCTGTTTCTCGCCCTCTGTTTCTCGCCCTCTGTTTCGCGCCCTCTGTTTCAGACCCTCTGTTTCTCGCCCTCTGTTTCAGACCCTGTGTTTCAGACCCTCTGTTTCAGCATCTCAGTTTCAGACCCTCTGTTTCAGACCCTCTGTTTCTCGCCCTCTGTTTCGCACCCTCTCTTTCAGACCCTCTGTTTCTCGCCCTCTGTTTCTCGCCCACTGTTTCAGCCCCTCTGTTTCAGCCCCTCTCTTTCTTGCCCTCTGTTTCAGCCCCTCTGTTTCAGACCCTCTGTTTCAGCCCCTCTGTTTCAGCCCCCTCTGTTTCAGACCCTCTATTTATCGCCCTCTGTTTTGAGCCCTCTGTTTCAGACCCTCTGTTTCAGCCCCTCTTGTCAGCCCCTCTGTTTCAGCCCCTCTGTTTCAGCCCCTCTGTTTCAGACGCTCTGTTTCAGACCCTCTGATTCTCGCCCTCTGTTTCAGCCCCTCTGTTTCAGACCCTCTGTTTCAGACCCTCTGTTTCAGCACCTCTGTTTCAGCCCCTCTGTTTCAGCCCCTCTGTTTCAGACCCTCTGTTTCAGACCCTCTGTTTCGCGCCCTCTTTTTCAGACCCTCTGTTTCAGACCCTCTGTTTCTCGCCCTCTGTTTCTCGCTCTATGTTTCAGACCCTCTGTTTCAGACACTCTGTTTCTCGCCCTCTGTTTCTCGCCCTCTGTTTCAGACCCTCTGTTTTGGCCCCTCTGTTTCTCGCCCTCTGCTTCGGCCCCTCTGTTTCGCGCCCTCTGTATCAGACCCTCTGTTTCAGACCCTCTGTTTCTCTCCCTCTGTTTCAGCCCCTCTGTTTCAGACCCTCTGTTTCAGACCGTCTGTTTCGCGTCCTCTGTTTCAGTCCCTCTGTTTCAGACCCTCTGTTCCAGACCCTCTTTTTTTCGCCCTCTGTTTCTCGCCCTCTGTTTCAGACCCTCTGTTTCAGACCCTCTGTTTCTCGCCCTCTGTTTCACGCCCTCTGTTTCGCACCCTCTGTTTCGCGCCCTCTCTTTCGCGCCCTCTGTTTCAGAACCTCTGTTTCGGCCCCTCTGTTTCTCGCCCTCTGCTTCGGCCCCTCTGTTTCGCGCCCTCTGTTTCAGACCCTCTGTTTCAGCCCCTCTGTTTCAGACCCTCTGTTTCAGCCCCTCTGTTTCTCGCCCTCTGTTTCAGCACCTCTGTTTCAGCCCCTCTGTTTCGGCCCCTCTGTTTCTCGCCCTCTGTTTCGGCCCCTCTGTTTCGCGCCCTCTGTTTCACGACCTCTGTTTCAGGCCCTGTGTTTCAGGCCGTCTTTATCTCGCCCTCTGTTTGTCGCCCTCTGTTTCAGACCCTCTGTTTCAGACCCTCTGTTTCAGCCCCTCTGTTTCAGACCCTCTGTTTCAGACCCTCTGTTTCTCGCCCTCTGTTTCGCGCCCTCTGTTTCGCGCCCTCTGTTTCGCGCCCTCTTTTTCAGACCCTCTGTTTCAGACCCTCTGTTTCTCGCCCTCTGTTTCTCGCGCTCTGTTTCAGACCCACTGTTTCAGACCCTCTGTTTCTCGCCCTCTGTTTTGCGCCCTCTGTTTCGCGCCCTCTGTTTCAGACCCTCTGTTTCGGGCCCTCTGTTTCTCGCCCTCTGCTTCGCACCCTCTGTTTCGCGCCCTCTGTTTCAGACCCTCTGTTTCAGACCCTCTGTTTCTCGCCCTCTGTTTCAGCCCCTCTGTTTCAGACCCTCTGTTTCTCGCCCTATGTTTCGCGCCCTCTATTTCGCGCCCTCTGTTTCAGACCCTCTGTTTCAGCCCCTCTGTTTCAGCCCCTCTGTTTCAGCCCCTCTGTTTCAGACCCCCTGTTTCTCGCCCTCTGTTTCGGCCCCTCTGTTTCTCGCCCTCTTTTTCGGCCCCTCTGTTTCGCGCCCTCAGTTTCAGACCCTCTGTTTCAGACCCTCTGTTTCAGACCCTCTGTTTCTCGCCCTCTGTTTCGTGCCCTCTGTTTCGGCCCCTCTGTTTCCCACCCTCTGTTTCGGCCCCTCTGTTTAAGGCCTCTGTTTCAGACCCTCTGTTGCAGACCCTCTGTTTCTCGCCCTCTGTTTCGCGCCCTCTGTTTCGCGCCCTCTGTTTCAGACCCTCTGTTTCGGCCCCTTGCTTTCCCGCTGTCTGTTTCGGCCCCTGTGTTTCTAGCCCTCAGTTTCTCGCCCTCTGTTTCAGACCCTCTGTTTCAGACCCTCTGTTTCTCGCCCCGTGTTTCGCGCCCTCTGTTTCGCGCCCTCTGTTTCAGTCCCTCTGTTTCAGAACCTCTGTTTCTCGCCCTCTGTTTCAGCCCCTCTGTTTCAGACCCTCTGGTTCGCGCCCTCTGTTTCGCGCCCTCTGTTTCGCGCCCTCTGTTTCAGACCTCCTGTTTCAGACCCTCTGTTTCAGACTCTCAGTTTCTCGCCCTCTGTTTCAGACCCTCTGTTTCAGACCCTCTGTTTCTCGCCCTCTGCTTCGGCCCCTCTGTTTCTCGCCCTCTGTTTCAGTCCCTCTGTTTCAGAACCTCTGTTTCTCGCCCTCTGTTTCAGCCCCTCTGTTTCAGACCCTCTGGTTCGCGCCCTCTGTTTCGCGCCCTCTGTTTCGCGCCCTCTGTTTCAGATCCCCTGTTTAAGACCCTCTGTTTCAGACTCTCTGTTTTTTCGCCCTCTGTTTTAGCCCCTCTATATCTCGCCCTCTGTTTCTCGCCCTCTGTTTCTCGCCCTCTGTTTCGCGCCCTCTGTTTCAGACCCTCTGTTTCTCGCCCTCTGTTTCAGACCCTGTGTTTCAGACCCTCTGTTTCAGCATCTCAGTTTCAGACCCTCTGTTTCAGACCCTCTGTTTCTCGCCCTCTGTTTCGCACCCTCTCTTTCAGACCCTCTGTTTCTCGCCCTCTGTTTCTCGCCCACTGTTTCAGCCCCTCTGTTTCAGCCCCTCTGTTTCTTGCCCTCTGTTTCAGCCCCTCTGTTTCAGACCCTCTGTTTCAGCCCCTCTGTTTCAGCCCCCTCTGTTTCAGACCCTCTATTTATCGCCCTCTGTTTTGAGCCCTCTGTTTCAGACCCTCTGTTTCAGCCCCTCTTGTCAGCCCCTCTGTTTCAGCCCCTCTGTTTCAGCCCCTCTGTTTCAGACCCTCTGTTTCAGACCCTCTGATTCTCGCCCTCTGTTTCAGCCCCTCTGTTTCAGACCCTCTGTTTCTGACCCTCTGTTTCAGCACCTCTGTTTCAGCCCCTCTGTTTCAGCCCCTCTGTTTCAGACCCTCTGTTTCAGACCCTCTGTTTCGCGCCCTCTTTTTCAGACCCTCTGTTTCAGACCCTCTGTTTCTCGCCCTCTGTTTCTCGCTCTATGTTTCAGACACTCTGTTTCAGACACTCTGTTTCTCGCCCTCTGTTTCTCGCCCTCTGTTTCAGACCCTCTGTTTTGGCCCCTCTGTTTCTCGCCCTCTGCTTCGGCCCCTCTGTTTCGCGCCCTCTGTATCAGACCCTCTGTTTCAGACCCTCTGTTTCTCTCCCTCTGTTTCAGACCCTCTGTTTCAGACCCTCTGGTTCAGACCTCTGTTTCTCGCCCTCTGTTTTGTGCCCTCTGTTTCAGACACTCTGTTTCAGACCCTCTGTTTCTCGCGCTCTGTTTCTCGCCCTCTGTTTCAGACACTCTGTTTCAGACCCTCTGTTTCTCGCCCTCTGTTTCACGCCCTCTGTTTCGCACCCTCTGTTTCGCGCCCTCTCTTTCGCGCCCTCTGTTTCAGACCCTCTGTTTCGGCCCCTCTGTTTCTCGCCCTCTGCTTCGGCCCCTCTGTTTCGCGCCCTCTGTTTCAGACCCTCTGTTTCTCGCCGTCTGTTTCAGACCCTCTGTTTCAGACCCTCTGTTTCTCGCCCTCTGATTCGGCCCATCTGTTTCTCGCCCTCTGTTTCGGCCACTCTGTTTTGCGCCCTCTGTTTCAGACCCTCTGTTTCGGCCCCTCTGTTTCGCGCCCTCTGTTTCGTGCCCTCTGTTTCAGACCCTCTGTTTCAGACCCTCTGTTTCTCGTGCTCTGTTTCTCGCCCTCTGTTTCAGACACTCTGTTTCAGACCCTCTGTTTCTCGCCCTCTGTTTCACGCCCTCTGTTTCGCACCCTCTGTTTCGCGCCCTCTCTTTCGCGCCCTCTGTTTCAGACCCTCTGTTTCGGCCCCTCTGTTTCTCGCCCTCTGCTTCGGCCCCTCTGTTTCGCGCCCTCTGTTTCAGACCCTCTGTTTCAGACCCTCTGTTTCTCGCCGTCTGTTTCAGACCCTCTGTTTCAGACCCTCTGTTTCTCGCCCTCTGATTCGGCCCATCTGTTTCTCGTCCTCTGTTTCGGCCCCTCTGTTTCGCGCTCTCTGTTTTAGACCCTCTGTTTCGGCCCCTCTGTTTTGCGTTCTCTGTTTCGTGCCCTCTGTTTCAGCCACTCTGATTCTCGCCCTCTGCTTCGGCCCCTCTGTTTCGCGCCCTCTGTTTCAGACCCTCTGTTTCAGACCCTCTGTTTCAGACCCTCTGTTTCAGCCCCTCTGTTTCAGACCCTCTGTTTCTCACCCTCTGTTTCAGCCCCTCTGTTTCGGCCCCTCTGTTTCGCGCCCTCTGTTTCGCGCCCTCTGTTTCAGACCCTCTGTTTCAGACACTCTGTTTCTCGCCCTCTGTTTCAGCCCCTCTGTTTCTCGCCCTCTGCTTCGGCCCCTCTGTTTCGCGCCCTCTGTTTCAGACCCTCTGTTTCAGACCCTCTGTTTCTCGCCGTCTGTTTCAGACCCTCTGTTTCAGACCCTCTGTTTCTCGCCCTCTGATTCGGCCCATCTGTTTCTCGTCCTCTGTTTCGGCCCCTCTGTTTCGCGCTCTCTGTTTTAGACCCTCTGTTTCGGCCCCTCTGTTTTGCGTTCTCTGTTTCGTGCCCTCTGTTTCAGCCACTCTGATTCTCGCCCTCTGCTTCGGCCCCTCTGTTTCGCGCCCTCTGTTTCAGACCCTCTGTTTCAGACCCTCTGTTTCAGACCCTCTGTTTCAGCCCCTCTGTTTCAGACCCTCTGTTTCTCACCCTCTGTTTCAGCCCCTCTGTTTCGGCCCCTCTGTTTCGCGCCCTCTGTTTCGCGCCCTCTGTTTCAGACCCTCTGTTTCAGACACTCTGTTTCTCGCCCTCTGTTTCAGCCCCTCTGTTTCTCGCCCTCTGTTTCAGCCCGTCTGTTTCAGACCCTCTATTTCAGCCCCTCTGTTTCAGACCCTCTGTTTCAGACCCACTGATTCTCGCCCTCTGTTTCGCGCCCTCAGTTTCAGTCCCTCTGTTTCGCGCCCTCTGTTTCAGCCCCTCTGTTTCAGCCCCTCTGTTTCAGCCCCTCTGTTTCTCGCCCTCTGTTTCAGCCCCTCTGTTTCAGACCCTCTGTTTCAGAAACTCTGTTTCAGCCCCTCTGTTTCAGACCCTCTGTTTCTCGCCCTCTGTTTTGATCCCTCTGTTTCAGACCCTCTGTTTCAGCCCCTCTGTTTCAGCCCCTCTTGTCAGCCCCTCTGTTTCTCGCCCTCTATTTCAGCCCCTCTGTTTCAGACCCTCTGTTTCAGACCCTCTGTTTCTCGCCCTCTGTTTCAGCCCCTCTGTTTCAGACCCTCTGTTTCAGCACCTCTGTTTCAGCCCCTCTGTTTCAGCCCCTCTGTTTCAGACCCTCTGTTTCAGACCCTCTGTTTCGCGCCCTCTGTTTCAGACCCTCTGTTTCAGACCCTCTGTTTCAGCGCCTCTGTTTCAGACCCTCTGTTTCAGACCCACTGTTTCTCGCCCTCTGTTTCGCGCCCTCAGTTTCAGACCCTCTGTTTCTCGCCCTCTGTTTCAGCCCCTCTGTTTCAGCCCCTCTGTTTCAGCCCCTCTGTTTCTCGCCCTCTGTTTTAGCCCCTCTGTTTCAGACCCTCTGTTTCAGCCCCTCTGTTTCAGCCCCTCTGTTTCAGACCCTCTATTTATCGCCCTCTGTTTTGAGCCCTCTGTTTCAGACCCTCTGTTTCAGACCCTCTTGTCAGCCCCTCTGTTTCTCGCCCTCTGTTTCAGACCCTCTGTTTCAGACCCTCTGTTTCAGACCCTCTGATTCTCGCCCTCTGTTTCAGCCCCTCTGTTTCAGACCCTCTGTTTCAGCACCTCTGTTTCAGCCCCTCTGTTTCAGCCCCTCTGTTTCAGACCCTCTGTTTCAAACCCTCTGTTTCGCGCCCTCTGTTTCAGACCCTCTGTTTCAGACCCTCTGTTTCTCGCCCTCTGTTTCAGACCCTCTGTTTCAGACCCTCTGTTTCAGACACTCTGTTTCTCGCCCTCTGTTTCTCGCCCTCTGTTTCAGACCCTCTGTTTTGGCCCCTCTGTTTCTCGCCCTCTGCTTCGGCCCCTCTGTTTCGCGCCCTCTGTATCAGACCCTCTGTTTCAGACCCTCTGTTTCTCTCCCTCTGTTTCAGACCCTCTGTTTCAGACCCTCTGTTTCAGACCTCTGTTTCTCGCCCTCTGTTTTGTGCCCTCTGTTTCAGACCCTCTGTTTCAGACCCTCTGTTTCTCGTGCTCTGTTTCTCGCCCTCTGTTTCAGACCCTCTGTTTCAGACCCTCTGTTTCTCGCCCTCTGTTTCACGCCCTCTGTTTCGCACCCTCTGTTTGCGCCCTCTCTTTCGCGCCCTCTGTTTCAGACCCTCTGTTTCGGCCCCTCTGTTTCTCGCCCTCTGCTTCGGCCCCTCTGTTTCGCGCCCTCTGTTTCAGACCCTCTGTTTCAGACCCTCTGTTTCAGACCCTCTGTTTCAGACCCTCTGTTTCTCGCCGTCTGTTTCAGACCCTCTGTTTCAGACCCTCTGTTTCTCGCCCTCTGATTCGGCCCATCTGTTTCTCGTCCTCTGTTTCGGCCCCTCTGTTTCGCGCTCTCTGTTTTAGACCCTCTGTTTCGGCCCCTCTGTTTTGCGTTCTCTGTTTCGTGCCCTCTGTTTCAGACCCTCTGTTTCAGCCACTCTGATTCTCGCCCTCTGCTTCGGCCCCTCTGTTTCGCGCCCTCTGTTTCAGACCCTCTGTTTCAGACCCTCCGTTTCAGACCCTCTGTTTCAGCCCCTCTGTTTCAGACCCTCTGTTTCTCACCCTCTGTTTCAGCCCCTCTGTTTCGGACCCTCTGTTTCGCGCCCTCTGTTTCGCGCCCTCTGTTTCAGACCCTCTGTTTCAGACACTCTGTTTCTCGCCCTCTGTTTCAGCCCCTCTGTTTCTCGCCCTCTGTTTCAGCCCGTCTGTTTCAGACCCTCTATTTCAGCCCCTCTGTTTCAGACCCTCTGTTTCAGACCCACTGATTCTCGCCCTCTGTTTCGCGCCCTCAGTTTCAGTCCCTCTGTTTCGCGCCCTCTGTTTCAGCCCCTCTGTTTCAGCCCCTCTGTTTCAGCCCCTCTGTTTCTCGCACTCTGTTTCAGCCCGTCTGTTTCAGACCCTCTATTTCAGCCCCTCTGTTTCAGACCCTCTGTTTCAGACCCACTGATTCTCGCCCTCTGTTTCGCGCCCTCAGTTTCAGTCCCTCTGTTTCTCGCCCTCTATTTCAGCCCCTCTGTTTCAGACCCTCTGTTTCAGACCCTCTGTTTCTCGCCCTCTGTTTCAGCCCCTCTGTTTCAGACCCTCTGTTTCAGCCCCTCTGTTTCAGGCCCTCTGTTTCAGACCCTCTGTTTCGCGCCCTCTGTTTCAGACCCTCTGTTTCAGACCCTCTGTTTCAGCGCCTCTGTTTCAGACCCTCTGTTTCAGACCCACTGTTTTCTCGCCCTCTGTTTCGCGCCCTCAGTTTCAGACCCTCTGTTTCTCGCCCTCTGTTTCAGCCCCTCTGTTTCAGCCCCTCTGTTTCAGCCCCTCTGTTTCTCGCCCTCTGTTTTAGCCCCTCTGTTTCAGACCCTCTGTTTCAGCCCCTCTGTTTCAGACCCTCTATTTATCGCCCTCTGTTTTGAGCCCTCTGTTTCAGACCCTCTGTTTCAGACACTCTTGTCAGCCCATCTGTTTCTCGCCCTCTGTTTCAGACCCTCTGTTTCAGACCCTCTGTTTCAGACCCTCTGATTCTCGCCCTCTGTTTCAGCCCCTCTGTTTCAGACCCTCTGTTTCAGCACCTCTGTTTCAGCCCCTCTGTTTCAGCCCCTCTGTTTCAGACCCTCTGTTTCAGACCCTCTGTTTCGCGCCCTCTGTTTCAGACCCTCTGTTTCAGACCCTCTGTTTCTCGCCCTCTGTTTCAGACCCTCTGTTTCAGACCCTCTGTTTCAGACACTCTGTTTCTCGCCCTCTGTTTCTCGCCCTCTGTTTCAGACCCTCTGTTTTGGCCCCTCTGTTTCTCGCCCTCTGCTTCGGCCCCTCTGTTTCGCGCCCTCTGTATCAGACCCTCTGTTTCAGACCCTCTGTTTCTCTCCCTCTGTTTCAGACCCTCTGTTTCAGACCCTCTGTTTCAGACCTCTGTTTCTCGCCCTCTGTTTTGTGCCCTCTGTTTCAGACACTCTGTTTCAGACCCTCTGTTTCTCGTGCTCTGTTTCTCGCCCTCTGTTTCAGACCCTCTGTTTCAGACCCTCTGTTTCTCGCCCTCTGTTTCACGCCCACTGTTTCGCACCCTCTGTTTCGCGCCCTCTCTTTCGCGCCCTCTGTTTCAGACCCTCTGTTTCGGCCCCTCTGTTTCTCGCCCTCTGCTTCGGCCCCTCTGTTTCGCGCCCTCTGTTTCAGACCCTCTGTTTCAGACCCTCAGTTTCAGCCCCTCTGTTTCAGCCCCTCTTGTCAGCCCCTCTGTTTCTCGCCCTCTATTTCAGCCCCTCTGTTTCAGACCCTCTGTTTCAGACCCTCTGTTTCTCGCCCCTCTGTTTCAGTCCCTCTGTTTCAGACCCTCTGTTTCAGCACCTCTGTTTCAGCCCCTCTGTTTCAGCCCCTCTGTTTCAGACCCTCTGTTTCAGACCCTCTGTTTCGCGCCCTCTGTTTCAGACCCTCTGTTTCAGACCCTCTGTTTCAGCGCCTCTGTTTCAGACCCTCTGTTTCAGACCCACTGTTTCTCGCCCTCTGTTTCGCGCCCTCAGTTTCAGACCCTCTGTTTCGCGCACTCTGTTTCAGCCCCTCTGTTTCAGCCCCTCTGTTTCAGCCCCTCTGTTTCAGCCCCTCTGTTTCTCGCCCTCTGTTTTAGCCCCTCTGTTTCAGACCCTCTGTTTCAGACCCTCTGTTTCAGACCCTCTTGTCAGCCCCTCTGTTTCTCGCCCTCTGTTTCAGCCCCTCTGTTTCAGACCCTCTGTTTCAGACACTCTGATTCTCGCCCTCTGTTTCAGCCCCTCTGTTTCAGACCCTCTGTTTCAGCACCTCTGTTTCAGCCCCTCTGTTTCAGCCCCTCTGTTTCAGACCCTCTGTTTCAGACCCTCTGTTTCGCGCCCTCTGTTTCAGACCCTCTGTTTCAGACCCTCTGTTTCAGACCCTCTGTTTCTCGCCCTCTGTTTCTCGCTCTATGTTTCATACCCTCTGTATCAGACCCTCTGTTTCAGACCCTCTGTTTCTCTCCCTCTGTTTCAGCCCCTCTGTTTCAGACCCTCTGTTTCAGACCGTCTGTTTCGCGTCCTCTGTTTCAGACCCTCTGTTTCAGACCCTCTGTTCCAGACCCTCTTTTTTTCGCCCTCTGTTTCTCGCCCTATGTTTCAGACCCTCTGTTTCAGACCCTCTGTTTCTCGCCCTTTGTTTCTCGACCTCTGTTTCGGCCCCTCTGTTTCTCGCCCTCTGTTTCGGCCCCTCTGTTTCGCGCCCTCTGTTTCAGACCCTCTGTTTCAGACCCTCTGTTTCTCGCCCTCTGTTTCGCGCCCTCTGTTTCGCGCCCTCTGTTTCAGACCCTCTGTTTCGGCCCCTCTGTTTCCCGCCCTCTGTTTCGTCCCCTCTGTTTCGCGCCCTCTGTTTCACGACCTCTGTTTCAGGCCCTGTGTTTCAGGCCCTCTTTATCTCGCCCTCTGTTTCTCGCCCTCTGTTTCAGACCCTCTGTTACAGACCCTCTGTTTCAGCCCCTCTGTTTCAGGCCCTCTGTTTCAGACCCTCTGTTTCTCGCCCTCTTTATCTCGCCCTCTGTTTCTCGCCCTCTGTTTCAGACCCTCTGTTTCGGCCCCTCTGTTTTGCGCCCTCTGTTTCAGACCCTCTGTTTCTCGTCCTCTGTTTCGCGCCCTCTGTTTCGCGCCCTCTGTTTCAAACCCTCTGTTTCAAACCCTCTGTTTCCCGCCCTCTGTTTCGGCCCCTCTGTTTCACGCCCTCTGTTTCACGACCTCTGTTTCAGGCCCTGTGTTTCAGGCCGTCTTTATCTCGCCCTCTGTTTCTCGCCCTCTGTTTCAGACCCTCTGTTTCAGCCCCTCTTGTCAGCCCCTCTGTTTCAGCCCCTCTGTTTCAGCCCCTCTGTTTCAGACCCTCTGTTTCAGACCCTCTGATTCTCGCCCTCTGTTTCAGCCCCTCTGTTTCAGACCCTCTGTTTCAGACCCTCTGTTTCGCGCCCTCTTTTTCAGACCCTCTGTTTCAGACCCTCTGTTTCTCGCCCTCTGTTTCTCGCTCTATGTTTCAGACCCTCTGTTTCAGACACTCTGTTTCTCGCCCTCTGTTTCTCGCCCTCTGTTTCAGACCCTCTGTTTTGGCCCCTCTGTTTCTCGCCCTCTGCTTCGGCCCCTCTGTTTCGCGCCCTCTGTATCAGACCCTCTGTTTCAGACCCTCTGTTTCTCTCCCTCTGTTTCAGATCCTCTGTTTCAGACCCTCTGGTTCAGACCTCTGTTTCTCGCCCTCTGTTTTGTGCCCTCTGTTTCAGACACTCTGTTTCAGACCCTCTGTTTCTCGCGCTCTGATTCTCACCCTCTGTTTCAGACCCTCTGTTTCTCGCCCTCTGTTTCACGCCCTCTGTTTCGCACCCTCTGTTTCGCGCCCTCTCTTTCGCGCCCTCTGTTTCAGAACCTCTGTTTCGGCCCCTCTGTTTCTCGCCCTCTGCTTCGGCCCCTCTGTTTCGCGCCCTCTGTTTCAGACCCTCTGTTTCAGACCCTCTGTTTCTCGCCGTCTGTTTCAGACCCTCTGTTTCAGACCATCTGTTTCGCGCCCTCTGATTCGGCCCATCTGTTTCTCGCCCTCTGTTTCGGCCACTCTGTTTTGCGCCCTCTGTTTCAGACCCTCTGTTTCGGCCCCTCTGTTTCGCGCCCTCTGTTTCGTGCCCTCTGTTTCAGACCCTCTGTTTCAGACCCTCTGTTTCTCGTGCTCTGTTTCTCGCCCTCTGTTTCAGACACTCTGTTTCAGACCCTCTGTTTCAGCGCCTCTGTTTCACGCCCTCTGTTTCGCACCCTCTGTTTCGCGCCCTCTCTTTCGCGCCCTCTGTTTCAGACCCTCTGTTTCAGACCCTCTGTTTCGCGCCCTCTGTTTCAGACCCTCTGTTTCAGACCCTCTGTTTCAGCGCCTCTGTTTCAGACCCTCTGTTTCAGACCCACTGTTTCTCGCACTCTGTTTCGCGCCCTCAGTTTCAGACCCTCTGTTTCTCGCCCTCTGTTTCAGCCCCTCTGTTTCAGCCCCTCTGTTTCTCGCCCTCTGTTTCAGACCCTCTGTTTCAGACCCTCTGTTTCTCGTGCTCTGTTTCTCGCCCTCTGTTTCAGACACTCTGTTTCAGACCCTCTGTTTCTTGCCCTCTGTTTCACGCCCTCTGTTTCGCACCCTCTGTTTCGCGCCCTCTCTTTCGCGCCCTCTGTTTCAGACCCTCTGTTTCGGCCCCTCTGTTTCTCGCCCTCTGCTTCGGCCCCTCTGTTTCGCGCCCTCTGTTTCAGACCCTCTGTTTCAGACCCTCTGTTTCTCGCCGTCTGTTTCAGACCCTCTGTTTCAGACCCTCTGTTTCTCGCCCTCTGATTCGGCCCATCTGTTTCTCGTCCTCTGATTCGGCCCCTCTGTTTTAGACCCTCTGTTTCGGCCCCTCTGTTTTGCGCCCTCTGTTTCGTGCCCTCTGTTTCAGACCCTCTGTTTCAGCCACTCTGTTTCTCGCCCTCTGCTTCGGCCCCTCTGTTTCGCGCCCTCTGTTTCAGACCCTCTTTTTCAGACCCTCTGTTTCAGCCCCTCTGTTTCAGCCCCTCTGTTTCAGACCCTCTGTTTCAGACCCTCTGTTTCTCGCCCTCTGTTCCGGCCCCTCTGTTTCTCGCCCTCTGTTTCGGCCCCTCTGTTTCGCGCCCTCTATTTCAGACCCTCTGTTTCAGACCCTCTGTTTCAGACCCTCTGTTTCAGCCCCTCTGTTTCAGACCCTCTGTTTCTCGCCCTCTGTTTCAGCCCCTCTGTTTCAGACCCTCTGTTTCGCGCCCTCTGTTTCGCGCCCTCTGTTTCAGACCCTCTGTTTCAGACCCTCTGTTTCTCGCCCTCTGTTTCCGCCCCTCTGTTTCTCGCCCTCTGTTTCAGCCCGTCTGTTTCAGACCCTCTATTTCAGCCCCTCTGTTTCAGACCCTCTGGTTCAGACCCACTGTTTCTCGCCCTTTGTTTCGCGCCCGCAGTTTCAGACCCTCTGTTTCGCGCCCTCTGTTTCAGCCCCTCTGTTTCAGCCCCTCTGTTTCAGCCCCTCTGTTTCTCGCCCTCTGTTTCAGCCCCTCTGTTTCAGACCCTCTGTTTCAGAAACTCTGTTTCAGCCCCTCTGTTTCAGACCCTCTGTTTCTCGCCCTCTGTTTTGATCCCTCTGTTTCAGACCCTCTGTTTCAGCCCCTCTGTTTCAGCCCCTCTTGTCAGCCCCTCTGTTTCTCGCCCTCTATTTCAGCCCCTCTGTTTCAGACCCTCTGTTTCAGAACCTCTGTATCTCGCCCTCTGTTTCAGCCCCTCTGTTTCAGACCCTCTGTTTCAGCACCTCTGTTTCAGCCCCTCTGTTTCAGCCCCTCTGTTTCAGACCCTCTGTTTCAGACCCTCTGTTTCAGCGCCTCTGTTTCAGACCCTCTGTTTCAGACCCACTGTTTCTCGCCCTCTGTTTCGCGCCCTCAGTTTCAGACCCTCTGTTTCTCGCCCTCTGTTTCAGCCCCTCTGTTTCAGCCCCTCTGTTTCAGCCCCTCTGTTTCTCGCCCTCTGTTTCAGCCCCTCTGTTTCAGCCCATCTGTTTCAGCCCCTCTGTTTCAGACCCTCTATTTATCGCCCTCTGTTTTGAGCCCTCTGTTTCAGACCCTCTGTTTCAGACCCTCTTGTCAGCCCCTCTGTTTCTCGCCCTCTGTTTCAGCCCCTCTGTTTCAGACCCTCTGTTTCAGACCCTCTGATTCTCGCCCTCTGTTTCAGCCCCTCTGTTTCAGACCCTCTGTTTCAGCACCTCTGTTTCAGCCCCTCTGTTTCAGCCCCTCTGTTTCAGACCCTCTGTTTCAGACCCTCTGTTTCGCGCCCTCTGTTTCAGACCCTCTGTTTCAGACCATCTGTTTCAGACCCTCTGTTTCTCGCCCTCTGTTTCTCGCTCTATGTTTCAGATCCTCTGTTTCAGACACTCTGTTTCTCGCCCTCTGTTTCTCGCCCTCTGTTTCAGACCCTCTGTTTTGGCCCCTCTGTTTCTCGCCCTCTGCTTCGGCCCCTCTGTTTCGCGCCCTCTGTATCAGACCCTCTGTTTCAGACCATCTGTTTCTCTCCCTCTGTTTCAGACCCTCTGTTTCAGACCCTCTGTTTCAGACCTCTGTTTCTCGCCCTCTGTTTTGTGCCCTCTGTTTCAGACCCTCTGTTTCAGACCCTCTGTTTCTCGTGCTCTGTTTCTCGCCCTCTGTTTCAGACCCTCTGTTTCAGACCCTCTGTTTCTCGCCCTCTGTTTCACGCCCTCTGTTTCGCACCCTCTGTTTCGCGCCCTCTCTTTCGCGCCCTCTGTTTCAGACCCTCTGTTTCGGCCCCTCTGTTTCTCGCCCTCTGCTTCGGCCCCTCTGTTTCGCGCCCTCTGTTTCAGACCCTCTGTTTCAGACCCTCTGTTTCAGCCCCTCTGTTTCAGCCCCTCTTGTCAGCCCCTCTGTTTCTCGCCCTCTATTTCAGCCCCTCTGTTTCAGACCCTCTGTTTCAGACCCTCTGTTTCTCGCCCTCTGTTTCAGCCCCTCTGTTTCAGACCCTCTGTTTCAGCACCTCTGTTTCAGCCCCTCTGTTTCAGCCCCTCTGTTTCAGACCCTCTGTTTCAGACCCTCTGTTTCGCGCCCTCTGTTTCAGACCCTCTGTTTCAGACCCTCTGTTTCAGCGCCTCTGTTTCAGACCCTCTGTTTCAGACCCACTGTTTCTCGCCCTCTGTTTCGCGCCCTCAGTTTCAGACCCTCTGTTTCTCGCCCTCTGTTTCAGCCCCTCTGTTTCAGCCCCTCTGTTTCAGCCCCTCTGTTTCAGCCCCTCTGTTTCTCGCCCTCTGTTTTAGCCCCTCTGTTTCAGACCCTCTGTTTCAGCCCCTCTGTTTCAGCCCCTCTGTTTCAGACCCTCTATTTATCGCCCTCTGTTTTGAGCCCTCTGTTTCAGACCCTCTGTTTCAGACCCTCTTGTCAGCCCCTCTGTTTCAGCCCCTCTGTTTCAGCCCCTCTGTTTCAGCCCCTCTGTTTCAGCACCTCTGTTTCAGCCCCTCTGTTTCAGCCCCTCTGTTTCAGACCCTCTGTTTCAGACCCTCTGTTTCGCGCCCTCTGTTTCAGACCCTCTGTTTCAGACCCTCTGTTTCAGACCCTCTGTTTCTCGCCCTCTGTTTCTCGCTCTATGTTTCATACCCTCTGGTTCAGACACTCTGTTTCTCGCCCTCTGTTTCTCGCCCTCTGTTTCAGACCCTCTGTTTTGGCCCCTCTGTTTCTCGCCCTCTGCTTCGGCCCCTCTGTTTCGCGCCCTCTGTATCAGACCCTCTGTTTCAGACCCTCTGTTTCTCTCCCTCTGTTCCAGCCCCTCTGTTTCAGACCCTCTGTTTCAGACCGTCTGTTTCGCGTCCTCTGTTTCAGACCCTCTGTTTCAGACCCTCTGTTCCAGACCCTCTTTTTTTCACCCTCTGTTTCTCGCCCTCTGTTTCAGACCCTCTGTTTCAGACCCTCTGTTTCTCGCCCTTTGTTTCTCGACCTCTGTTTCGGCCCCTCTGTTTCTCGCCCTCTGTTTCGGCCCCTCTGTTTCGCGCCCGCTGTTTCAGACCCTCTGTTTCAGACCCTCTGTTTCTCGCCCTTTGTTTCTCGACCTCTGTATCGGCCCCTCTGTTTCTCGCCCTCTGTTTCGCGCCCTCTGTTTCGCGCCCTCTGTTTCAGACCCTCTGTTTCGGCCCCTCTGTTTCCCGCCCTCTGTTTCGGCCCCTCTGTTTCGCGCCCTCTGTTTCACGACCTCTGTTTCAGGCCCTGTGTTTCAGGCCCTCTTTATTTCGCCCTCTGTTTCTCGCCCTATGTTTCAGACCCTCTGTTTCAGACTCTCTGTTTCAGACCCTCTGTTTCTCGCCCTTTGTTTCTCGACCTCTGTTTCGGCCCCTCTGTTTCTCGCCCTCTGTTTCGGCCCCTCTGTTTCGCGCCCGCTGTTTCAGACCCTCTGTTTCAGACCCTCTGTTTCTCGTCCTCTGTTTCGCGCCCTCTGTTTCGCGCCCTCTGTTTCAGACCCTCTGTTTCGGCCCCTCTGTTTCCCGCCCTCTGTTTCAGCCCCTCTGTTTCAGCCCCTCTGTTTCAGACCCTCTATTTATCGCCCTCTGTTTTGAGCCCTCTGTTTCAGACCCCCTGTTTCAGACCCTCTTGTCAGCCCCTCTGTTTCTCGCCCTCTGTTTCAGCCCCTCTGTTTCAGACCCTCTGTTTCAGACACTCTGATTCTCGCCCTCTGTTTCAGCCCCTCTGTTTCAGACCCTCTGTTTCAGCACCTCTGTTTCAGCCCCTCTGTTTCAGCCCCTCTGTTTCAGACCCTCTGTTTCAGACCCTCTGTTTCGCGCCCTCTGTTTCAGACCCTCTGTTTCAGACCCTCTGTTTCTCGCCCTCTGTTTCTCGCTCTATGTTTCATACCCTCTGTTTCAGACACTCTGTTTCTCGCCCTCTGTTTCTCGCCCTCTGTTTCAGACCCTCTGTTTTGGCCCCTCTGTTTCTCGCCCTCTGCTTCGGCCCCTCTGTTTCGCGCCCTCTGTATCAGACCCTCTGTTTCAGACCCTCTGTTTCTCTCCCTCTGTTTCAGCACCTCTGTTTCAGACCCTCTGTTTCAGACCCTCTGTTCCAGACCCTCTTTTTTTCGCCCTCTGTTTCTCGCCCTATGTTTCAGACCCTCTGTTTCAGACCCTCTGTTTCAGACCCTCTGTTTCAGACCCTCTGTTTCGCGCCCTCTGTTTCGCGCCCTCTGTTTCAGACCCTATGTTTCGGCCCCTCTGTTTCCCGCCCTCTGTTTCGGCACCTCTGTTTCGCGCCCTCTGTTTCACGACCTCTGTTTCAGGCCCTGTGTTTCAGGCCCTCTTTATCTCGCCCTCTGTTTGTCGCCCTCTGTTTCAGACCCTCTGTTTCAGACCCTCTGTTTCAGCCCCTCTGTTTCAGGCCCTCTGTTTCAGACCCTCTGTTTCTCGCCCTCTTTATCTCGCCCTCTGTTTCTCGCCCTCTGTTTCAGACCCTCTGTTTCGGCCCCTCTGTTTTGCGCCCTCTGTTTCAGACCCTCTGTTTCTCGTCCTCTGTTTCGCGCCCTCTGTTTCGCGCCCTCTGTTTCAGACCCTCTGTTTCGGCCCCTCTGTTTCCCGCCCTCTGTTTCGGCCCCTCTGTTTCACGCCCTCTGTTTCACGACCTCTGTTTCAGGCCCTGTGTTTCAGGCCGTCTTTATCTCGCCCTCTGTTTCTCGCCCTCTGTTTCAGACCCTCTGTTTCAGACCCTCTGTTTCAGACCCTCTGTTTCTCGCCCTCTGTTTCGCGCCCTCTGTTTCGCGCCCTCTGTTTCGCGCCCTCTGTTTCAGACCCTCTGTTTCAGACCCTCTGTTTCTCGCCCTCTGTTTCTCGCGCTCTGTTTCAGACCCTCTGTTTCAGACCCTCTGTTTCTCGCCCTCTGTTTTGCGCCCTCTGTTTCGCGCCCTCTGTTTCAGACTCTCTGTATCGGGCCCTCTGTTTCTCGCCCTCTGCTTCGGACCCTCTGTTTCGCGCCCTCTGTTTCAGACCCTCTGTTTCTCGCCCTATGTTTCGCGCCCTCTATGTCGTGCCCTCTGTTTCAGACCCTCTGTTTCTCGCCCTATGTTTCGCGCCCTCTATGTCGCGCCCTCTGTTTCAGACCCTCTGTTTCAGCCCCTCTGTTTCAGCCCCTCTGTTTCAGCCCCTCTGTTTCAGACCCTCTGTTTCTCGCCCTCTGTTTCGGCCCCTCTGTTTCTCGCCCTCTTTTTCGGCCCCTCTGTTTCGCGCCCTCAGTTTCAGACCCTCTGTTTCAGACCCTCTGTTTCAGACCCTCTGTTTCTCGCCCTCTGGTTCGTGCCCTCTGTTTCGCGCCCTCTGTTTCAGACCCTCTGTTTCGGCCCCTCTGTTTCCCGCCCTCTGTTTCGGCCCCTCTGTTTAAGGCCTCTGTTTCAGACCCTCTGTTGCAGACCCTCTGTTTCTCACCCTCTGTTTCGCGCCCTCTGTTTCGCGCCCTCTGTTTCAGACCCTCTGTTTCGGCCCCTTGCTTTCCCGCCGTCTGTTTCAGCCCCTGTGTTTCTAGCCCTCAGTTTCTCGCCCTCTGTTTCAGACCCTCTGTTTCAGACCCTCTGTTTCTCGCCCCATGTTTCGCGCCCTCTGTTTCGCGCCCTCTGTGTCAGTCCCTCTGTTTCAGAACCTCTGTTTCTCGCCCTCTGTTTCAGCCCCTCTGTTTCAGACCCTCTGGTTCGCGCCCTCTGTTTCGCGCCCTCTGTTTCGCGCCCTCTGTTTCAGACCTCCTGTTTCAGACCCTCTGTTTCAGACTCTCAGTTTCTCGCCCTCTGTTTCAGACCCTCTGTTTCAGACCCTCTGTTTCTCGCCCTCTGTTTCGCGCCCTCTGTTTCGCGCCCTCTGTTTCAGACCCTCTGTTTCGGCCCCTCTGTTTCCCGCCCTCTGTTTCGGCCCCTCTGTTTCGCGCCCTCTGTTTCACGACCTCTGTTTCAGGCCCTGTGTTTCAGGCCCTCTTTATCTCGCCCTCTGTTTCTCGCCCTCTGTTTCAGACCCTCTGTTTCAGAACCTCTGTTTCAGCCCCTCTGTTTCAGACCCTCTGTTTCAGACCCTCTGTTTCTCGCCCTCTTTATCTCGCCCTCTGTTTCTCGCCCTCTGTTTCAGACCCTCTGTTTCGGCGCCTCTGTTTCGCGCCCTCTGTTTCAGACCCTCTGTTTCAGACCCTCTGTTTCTCGTCCTCTGTTTCGCGCCCTCTGTTTCGCGCCCTCTGTTTCAGACCCTCTGTTTCGGCCCCTCTGTTTCCCGCCCTCTGTTTCGGCCCCTCTGTTTCGCGCCCTCTGTTTCACGACCTCTGTTTCAGGCCCTGTGTTTCAGGCCGTCTTTATCTCGCCCTCTGTTTCTCGCCCTCTGTTTCAGACCCTCTGTTTCAGACCCTCTGTTTCAGCCCCTCTGTTTCAGACCCTCTGTTTCAGACCCTCTGTTTCTCGCCCTCTGTTTCGCGCCCTCTGTTTCGCGCCCTCTGTTTCGCGCCCTCTGTTTCAGACCCTCTGTTTCAGACCCTCTGGTTCGCGCCCTCTGTTTCTCGCGCTCTGTTTCAGACCCTCTGTTTCAGACCCTCTGTTTCTCGCCCTCTGTTTTGCGCCCTCTGTTTCGCGCCCTCTGTTTCAGACCCTCTGTTTCGGGCCCTCTGTTTCTCGCCCTCTGCTTCGGACCCTCTGTTTCGCGCCCTCTGTTTCAGACCCTCTGTTTCAGACCCTCTGTTTCTCGCCCTCTGTTTCAGCCCCTCTGTTTCAGACCCTCTGTTTCTCGCCCTATGTTTCGCGCCCTCTATTTCGCGCCCTCTGTTTCAGACCCTCTGTTTCAGCCCCTCTGTTTCAGCCCCTCTGTTTCAGCCCCTCTGTTTCAGACCCTCTGTTTCTCGCCCTCTGTTTCGGCCCCTCTGTTTCTCGCCCTCTTTTTCGGCCCCTCTGTTTCGCGCCCTCAGTTTCAGACCCTCTGTTTCAGACCCTCTGTTTCAGACCCTCTGTTTCTCGCCCTCTGTTTCGTGCCCTCTGTTTCGCGCCCTCTGTTTCAGACCCTCTGTTTCGGCCCCTCTGTTTCCCGCCCTCTGTTTCGGCCCCTCTGTTTAAGGCCTCTGTTTCAGACACTCTGTTGCAGACCCTCTGTTTCTCGCCCCGTGTTTCGCGCCCTCTGTTTCGCGCCCTCTGTTTCAGTCCCTCTGTTTCAGAACCTCTGTTTCTCGCCCTCTGTTTCAGCCCCTCTGTTTCTCACCCTCTGTGTCGGCCCCTCTGTTTCTCGCCCTCTCTTTCAGACACTCTGTTTCTCGCCCTCTGTTTCAACCCCTCTGTTTCAGACCCTCTGTTTCTCACCCTCTGTTTCGCACATTCCGTTTTGCGCCCTCTGTTTCAGACCCTCTGTTTGTCACCCTCTGTTTCTCGCCCTCTGTTTCAGCCCCTCTGTTTCAGACCCTCTGTTTCTCGCGCTCTGTTTCAGACCCTCTGTTTCAAACCCTCTGTTTCAGACCCTCTGTTTCTCGCCCTCTGTGTCGGCCCCTCTGTTTCTCGCCCTCTCTTTCAGACACTCTGTTTCTCGCCCTCTGTTTCAGACCCTCTGTTTCTCACCCTCTGTTTCGCACCCTCCGTTTCGCGCCCTCTGTTTCAGACCCTCTGTTTGTCACCCTCTGTTTCTCGCCCTTTGTTTCAGCCCCTCTGTTTCAGACCCTCTGTTTCTCGCCCTCTGTTTCGCGCCCTCTGTTTCTCGCCCTCTGTTTCAGACCCTCTGTTTCTCGCCCTCTGTTTCTCGCCCTCTGTTTCAGACCCTCTGTTTCAGACCCTCTGTTTCTCGCCCTCTGCTTCGGCCCCTCTGTTTCTCGCCCTCTGTTTCAGTCCCTCTGTTTCAGAACCTCTGTTTCTCGCCCTCTGTTTCAGCCCCTCTGTTTCAGACCCTCTGGTTCGCGCCCTCTGTTTCGCGCCCTCTGTTTCGCGCTCTCTGTTTCAGATCCCCTGTTTAAGACCCTCTGTTTCAGACTCTCTGTTTCTCGCCCTCTGTTTTAGCCCCTCTATATCTCGCCCTCTGTTTCTCGCCCTCTGTTTCGCGCCCTCTGTTTCAGACCCTCTGTTTCTCGCCCTCTGTTTCAGACCCTGTGTTTCAGACCCTCTGTTTCAGCCCCTCAGTTTCAGACCCTCTGTTTCAGACCCTCTGTTTCAGCCCCTCAGTTTCAGACCCTCTGTTTCAGTCCCTCTGTTTCAGAACCTCTGTTTCTCGCCCTCTGTTTCAGCCCCTCTGTTTCAGACCCTCTGGTTCGCGCCCTCTGTTTCTCGCCCTCTGTTTCGCGCTCTCTGTTTCAGATCCCCTGTTTAAGACCCTCTGTTTCAGACCCTTTGTTTCTCGCCCTCTGTTTCTCGCGCTCTGTTTCAGACCCTCTGTTTCAGACCCTCTGTTTCTCGCCCTCTGTTTTGCGCCATCTGTTTCGCGCCCTCTGTTTCAGACCCTCTGTTTCGGGCCCTCTGTTTCTCGCCCTCTGCTTCGGACCCTCTGTTTCGCGCCCTCTGTTTCAGACCCTCTGTTTCAGACCCTCTGTTTCTCGCCCTCTGTTTCAACCCCTCTGTTTCAGACCCTCTGTTTCTCGCCCTATGTTTCGCGCCCTCTATTTCGCGCCCTCTGTTTCAGACCCTCTGTTTCAGCCCCTCTGTTTCAGCCCCTCTGTTTCAGCCCCTCTGTTTCAGACCCTCTGTTTCTCGCCCTCTGTTTCGGCCCCTCTGTTTCTCGCCCTCTTTTTCGGCCCCTCTGTTTCGCGCCCTCAGTTTCAGACTCTCTGTTTCTCGCCCTCTGTTTTAGCCCCTCTATATCTCGCCCTCTGTTTCTCGCCCTCTGTTTCGCGCCCTCTGTTTCAGACCCTCTGTTTCAGACCCTCTGTTTCTCGCCCTCTGTTTCAGACCCTGTGTTTCAGACCCTCTGTTTCAGCCCCTCAGTTTCAGACCCTCTGTTTCAGACCCTCTGTTTCTCGCCCTCTGTTTCGCACCCTCTCTTTCAGACCCTCTGTTTCTCGCCCTCTGTTTCTCGCCCACTGTTTTAGCCCCTCTGTTTCTCGCCCTCTGTTTCAGACCCTCTGTTTCTCGCCCTCTGTTTCTCGCGCTCTGTTTCAGACCCTCTGTTTTAGACCCTCTGTCTCTCGCCCACTGTTTCGCGCCCTCTGTTTCAGCCCCTCTGTTTCACCCCTCTGTTTCAGACCCTCTGTTTCAGACCCTCTGTTTCTCGCCCTCTGTTTCGTGCCCTCTGTTTCGCGCCCTCTGTTTCAGACCCTCTGTTTCGGCCCCTCTGTTTCCCGCCCTCTGTTTCGGCCCCTCTGTTTAAGGCCTCTGTTTCAGACCCTCTGTTGCAGACCCTCTGTTTCTCGCCCTCTGTTTCGCGCCCTCTGTTTCAGACCCTCTGTTTCGGCCCCTTGCTTTCCCGCCGTCTGTTTCGGCCCCTGTGTTTCTAGCCCTCAGTTTCCCGCCCTCTGTTTCAGACCCTCTGTTTCAGACCCTCTGTTTCTCGCCCCGTGTTTCGCGCCCTCTGTTTCGCGCCCTCTGTTTCAGTCCCTCTGTTTCAGAACCTCTGTTTCTCGCCCTCTGTTTCAGCCCCTCTGTTTCAGACCCTCTGGTTCGCGCCCTCTGTTTCGCGCCCTCTGTTTCGCGCCCTCTGTTTCAGCCCCTCTGTTTCAGATCCCCTGTTTAAGACCCTCTGTTTCAGACTCTCTGTTTCTCGCCCTCTGTATCAGACCCTCTGTTTCAGACCCTCTGTTTCAGCCCCTCTGTTTCAGACCCTCTGTTTCAGACCCTCTGTTTCTCGCCCTCTGTTTCGCGCCCTCTGTTTCAGACCCTCTGTTTCAGACCCTCTGTTTCTCGCCCTCTGTTTCTCGCGCTCTGTTTCAGACCCTCTGTTTCAGACCCTCTGTTTCTCGCCCTCTGTTTCGTGCCCTCTGTTTAAGGCCTCTGTTTCAGACCCTCTGTTGCAGACCCTCTGTTTCTCGCCCTCTGTTTCGCGCCCTCTGTTTCGCGCCCTCTGTTTCAGACCCTCTGTTTCGGCCCCTTGCTTTCCCGCCGTCTGTTTCGGCCCCTGTGTTTCTAGCCCTCAGTTTCTCGCCCTCTGTTTCAGACCCTCTGTTTCAGACCCTCTGTTTCTCGCCCCGTGTTTCGCGCCCTCTGTTTCAGACCCTCTGTTTCGGCCCCTTGCTTTCCCGCCGTCTGTTTCGGCCCCTCTGTTTCTCGCCCTCTGTTTCGCGCCCTCTGTTTCAGACCCTCTGTTTCGGCCCCTTGCTTTCCCGCCGTCTGTTTCGGCCCCTGTGTTTCTAGCCCTCAGTTTCGCGCCCTCTGTTTCAGACCCTCTGTTTCAGACCCTCTGTTTCTCGCCCTCTGTTTCAGACCCTGTGTTTCAGACCCTCTGTTTCAGCCCCTCAGTTTCAGACCCTCTGTTTCAGACCCTCTGTTTCTCGCCCTCTGTTTCGCACCCTCTCTTTCAGACCCTCTGTTTCTCGCCCTCTGTTTCTCGCCCACTGTTTCAGCCCCTCTGTTTCTCGCCCTCTGTTTCAGACCCTCTGTTTCTCGCCCTCTGTTTCTCGCGCTCTGTTTCAGACCCTCTGTTTTAGACCCTCTGTCTCTCGCCCACTGTTTCGCGCCCTCTGTTTCAGCCCCTCTGTTTCACCCCTCTGTTTCAGACCCTCTGTTTCAGACCCTCTGTTTCTCGCCCTCTGTTTCGTGCCCTCTGTTTCGCGCCCTCTGTTTCAGACCCTCTGTTTCGGCCCCTCTGTTTCCCGCCCTCTGTTTCGGCCCCTCTGTTTAAGGCCTCTGTTTCAGACCCTCTGTTGCAGACCCTCTGTTTCTCGCCCTCTGTTTCGCGCCCTCTGTTTCAGACCCTCTGTTTCGGCCCCTTGCTTTCCCGCCGTCTGTTTCGGCCCCTGTGTTTCTAGCCCTCAGTTTCCCGCCCTCTGTTTCAGACCCTCTGTTTCAGACCCTCTGTTTCTCGCCCCGTGTTTCGCGCCCTCTGTTTCGCGCCCTCTGTTTCAGTCCCTCTGTTTCAGAACCTCTGTTTCTCGCCCTCTGTTTCAGCCCCTCTGTTTCAGACCCTCTGGTTCGCGCCCTCTGTTTCGCGCCCTCTGTTTCGCGCCCTCTGTTTCAGCCCCTCTGTTTCAGATCCCCTGTTTAAGACCCTCTGTTTCAGACTCTCTGTTTCTCGCCCTCTGTATCAGACCCTCTGTTTCAGACCCTCTGTTTCAGCCCCTCTGTTTCAGACCCTCTGTTTCAGACCCTCTGTTTCTCGCCCTCTGTTTCGCGCCCTCTGTTTCAGACCCTCTGTTTCAGACCCTCTGTTTCTCGCCCTCTGTTTCTCGCGCTCTGTTTCAGACCCTCTGTTTCAGACCCTCTGTTTCTCGCCCTCTGTTTCGTGCCCTCTGTTTAAGGCCTCTGTTTCAGACCCTCTGTTGCAGACCCTCTGTTTCTCGCCCTCTGTTTCGCGCCCTCTGTTTCGCGCCCTCTGTTTCAGACCCTCTGTTTCGGCCCCTTGCTTTCCCGCCGTCTGTTTCGGCCCCTGTGTTTCTAGCCCTCAGTTTCTCGCCCTCTGTTTCAGACCCTCTGTTTCAGACCCTCTGTTTCTCGCCCCGTGTTTCGCGCCCTCTGTTTCGCGCCCTCTGTTTCAGTCCCTCTGTTTCAGAACCTCTGTTTCTCGCCCTCTGTTTCAGCCCCTCTGTTTCAGACCCTCTGGTTCGCGCCCTCTGTTTCGCGCCCTCTGTTTCGCGCCCTCTGTTTCAGACCTCCTGTTTCAGACCCTCTGTTTCAGACTCTCAGTTTCTCGCCCTCTGTTTCAGACCCTCTGTTTCAGACCCTCTGTTTCTCGCCCTCTGCTTCGGCCCCTCTGTTTCTCGCCCTCTGTTTCAGTCCCTCTGTTTCAGAACCTCTGTTTCTCGCCCTCTGTTTCAGCCCCTCTGTTTCAGACCCTCTGGTTCGCGCCCTCTGTTTCGCGCCCTCTGTTTCGCGCTCTCTGTTTCAGATCCCCTGTTTAAGACCCTCTGTTTCAGACTCTCTGTTTCTCGCCCTCTGTTTTAGCCCCTCTATATCTCGCCCTCTGTTTCTCGCCCTCTGTTTCGCGCCCTCTGTTTCAGACCCTCTGTTTCACGCCCTCTGTTTCAGACCCTGTGTTTCAGACCCTCTGTTTCAGCCCCTCAGTTTCAGACCCTCTGTTTCAGACCCTCTGTTTCAGCCCCTCAGTTTCAGACCCTCTGTTTCAGTCCCTCTGTTTCAGAACCTCTGTTTCTCGCCCTCTGTTTCGCGCCCTCTGTTTCAGACCCTCTGTTTCTCGCCCTCTGTTTCAGACCCTGTGTTTCAGACCCTCTGTTTCAGCCCCTCAGTTTCAGACCCTCTGTTTCAGACCCTCTGTTTCTCGCCCTCTGTTTCGCACCCTCTCTTTCAGACCCTCTGTTTCTCGCCCTCTGTTTCTCGCCCTCTGTTTCAGACCCTCTGTTTCTCGCCCTCTGTTTCAGACCCTGTGTTTCAGACCCTCTGTTTCAGCCCCTCAGTTTCAGACCCTCTGTTTCAGACCCTCTGTTTCTCGCCCTCTGTTTCGCACCCTCTCTTTCAGACCCTCTGTTTCTCGCCCTCTGTTTCTCGCCCACTGGTTCAGCCCCTCTGTTTCTCGCCCTCTGTTTCAGACCCTCTGTTTCTCGCCCTCTGTTTCTCATGCTCTGTTTCAGACCCTCTGTTTTAGACCCTCTGTCTCTCACCCACTGTTTCGCGCCCTCTGTTTCAGCCCCTCTGTTTCACCCCTCTGTTTCAGACCCTCTGTTTCAGACCCTCTGTTTCTCGCTCCCTGTGTCGGCCCCTCTGTTTCTCGCCCTCTCTTTCAGACACTCTGTTTCTCGCCCTCTGTTTCAGCCCCTCTGTTTCAGACCCTCTGTTTCTCACCCTCTGTTTCACACCCTCCGTTTCGCGCCCTCTGTTTCAGACCCACTGTTTGTCACCCTCTGTTTCTCGCCCTCTGTTTCAGCCCCTCTGTTTCAGACCCTCTGTTTCTCGCCCTCTGTTACAGCCCCTCTGTTTCTCGCCCTCTGTTTCAGACCCTCTGTTTCTCGCCCTCTGTTTCTCGCGCTCTGTTTCAGACCCTCTGTTTCAGACCCTCTGTTTCTCGCCCACTGTTTCGCGCCCTCTGTATCAGCCCCTCTGTTTCAGACCCTCTGTTTCAGACCCTCTGTTTCCCACCCTCTGTGTCGGCCCCTCTGTTTCTCGCCCTCTCTTTCAGACACTCTGTTTCTCGCCCTCTGTTTCAGCCCCTCTGTTTCAGACCCTCTGTTTTAGACCCTCTGTCTCTCGCCCACTGTTTCGCGCCCTCTGTTTCAGCCCCTCTGTTTCACCCCTCTGTTTCAGACCCTCTGTTTCAGACCCTCTGTTTCTCGCCCCCTGTGTCGGCCCCTCTGTTTCTCGCCCTCTCTTTCAGACACTCTGTTTCTTGCCCTCTGTTTCAGCCCCTCTGTTTCAGACCCTCTGTTTCTCACCCTCTGTTTCACACCCTCCGTTTCGCGCCCTCTGTTTCAGGCCCTCTGTTTGTCACCCTCTGTTTCTCGCCCTCTGTTTCAGCCCCTCTGTTTCAGACCCTCTGTTTCTCGCCCCCTGTTACAGCCCCTCTGTTTCTCGTCCTCTGTTTCAGACCCTCTGTTTCTCGCCCTCTGTTTCTCGCGCTCTGTTTCAGACCCTCTGTTTCAGACCCTCTGTTTCTCGCCCACTGTTTCGCGCCCTCTGTATCAGCCCCTCTGTTTCAGACCCTCTGTTTCAGACCCTCTGTTTCTCACCCTCTGTGTCGGCCCCTCTGTTTCTCGCCCACTCTTTCAGACACTCTGTTTCTCGCCCTCTGTTTCAGCCCCTCTGTTTCAGACCCTCTGTTTCTCACCCTCTGTTTCGCACATTCCGTTTTGCGCCCTCTGTTTCAGACCCTCTGTTTGTCACCCTCTGTTTCTCGCCCTCTGTTTCAGACCCTCTGTTTCTCGCGCTCTGTTTCAGACCCTCTGTTTCAAACCCTCTGTTTCAGACCCTCTGTTTCTCGCCCTCTGTGTCGGCCCCTCTGTTTCTCGCCCTCTCTTTCAGACACTCTGTTTCTCGCCCTCTGTTTCAGACCCTGTGTTTCAGACCCTCTGTTTCAGCCCCTCAGTTTCAGACCCTCTGTTTCAGACCCTCTGTTTCTCGCCCTCTGTTTCGCACCCTCTCTTTCAGACCCTCTGTTTCTCGCCCTCTGTTTCTCGCCCACTGTTTTAGCCCCTCTGTTTCTCGCCCTCTGTTTCAGACCCTCTGTTTCTCGCCCTCTGTTTCTCGCGCTCTGTTTCAGACCCTCTGTTTTAGACCCTCTGTCTCTCGCCCACTGTTTCGCGCCCTCTGTTTCAGCCCCTCTGTTTCACCCCTCTGTTTCAGACCCTCTGTTTCAGACCCTCTGTTTCTCGCCCTCTGTTTCGTGCCCTCTGTTTCGCGCCCTCTGTTTCAGACCCTCTGTTTCGGCCCCTCTGTTTCCCGCCCTCTGTTTCGGCCCCTCTGTTTAAGGCCTCTGTTTCAGACCCTCTGTTGCAGACCCTCTGTTTCTCGCCCTCTGTTTCGCGCCCTCTGTTTCAGACCCTCTGTTTCGGCCCCTTGCTTTCCCGCCGTCTGTTTCGGCCCCTGTGTTTCTAGCCCTCAGTTTCCCGCCCTCTGTTTCAGACCCTCTGTTTCAGACCCTCTGTTTCTCGCCCCGTGTTTCGCGCCCTCTGTTTCGCGCCCTCTGTTTCAGTCCCTCTGTTTCAGAACCTCTGTTTCTCGCCCTCTGTTTCAGCCCCTCTGTTTCAGACCCTCTGGTTCGCGCCCTCTGTTTCGCGCCCTCTGTTTCGCGCCCTCTGTTTCAGCCCCTCTGTTTCAGATCCCCTGTTTAAGACCCTCTGTTTCAGACTCTCTGTTTCTCGCCCTCTGTATCAGACCCTCTGTTTCAGACCCTCTGTTTCAGCCCCTCTGTTTCAGACCCTCTGTTTCAGACCCTCTGTTTCTCGCCCTCTGTTTCGCGCCCTCTGTTTCAGACCCTCTGTTTCAGACCCTCTGTTTCTCGCCCTCTGTTTCTCGCGCTCTGTTTCAGACCCTCTGTTTCAGACCCTCTGTTTCTCGCCCTCTGTTTCGTGCCCTCTGTTTAAGGCCTCTGTTTCAGACCCTCTGTTGCAGACCCTCTGTTTCTCGCCCTCTGTTTCGCGCCCTCTGTTTCGCGCCCTCTGTTTCAGACCCTCTGTTTCGGCCCCTTGCTTTCCCGCCGTCTGTTTCGGCCCCTGTGTTTCTAGCCCTCAGTTTCTCGCCCTCTGTTTCAGACCCTCTGTTTCAGACCCTCTGTTTCTCGCCCCGTGTTTCGCGCCCTCTGTTTCAGACCCTCTGTTTCGGCCCCTTGCTTTCCCGCCGTCTGTTTCGGCCCCTCTGTTTCTCGCCCTCTGTTTCGCGCCCTCTGTTTCAGACCCTCTGTTTCGGCCCCTTGCTTTCCCGCCGTCTGTTTCGGCCCCTGTGTTTCTAGCCCTCAGTTTCGCGCCCTCTGTTTCAGACCCTCTGTTTCAGACCCTCTGTTTCTCGCCCTCTGTTTCAGACCCTGTGTTTCAGACCCTCTGTTTCAGCCCCTCAGTTTCAGACCCTCTGTTTCAGACCCTCTGTTTCTCGCCCTCTGTTTCGCACCCTCTCTTTCAGACCCTCTGTTTCTCGCCCTCTGTTTCTCGCCCACTGTTTCAGCCCCTCTGTTTCTCGCCCTCTGTTTCAGACCCTCTGTTTCTCGCCCTCTGTTTCTCGCGCTCTGTTTCAGACCCTCTGTTTTAGACCCTCTGTCTCTCGCCCACTGTTTCGCGCCCTCTGTTTCAGCCCCTCTGTTTCACCCCTCTGTTTCAGACCCTCTGTTTCAGACCCTCTGTTTCTCGCCCTCTGTTTCGTGCCCTCTGTTTCGCGCCCTCTGTTTCAGACCCTCTGTTTCGGCCCCTCTGTTTCCCGCCCTCTGTTTCGGCCCCTCTGTTTAAGGCCTCTGTTTCAGACCCTCTGTTGCAGACCCTCTGTTTCTCGCCCTCTGTTTCGCGCCCTCTGTTTCAGACCCTCTGTTTCGGCCCCTTGCTTTCCCGCCGTCTGTTTCGGCCCCTGTGTTTCTAGCCCTCAGTTTCCCGCCCTCTGTTTCAGACCCTCTGTTTCAGACCCTCTGTTTCTCGCCCCGTGTTTCGCGCCCTCTGTTTTGCGCCCTCTGTTTCAGTCCCTCTGTTTCAGAACCTCTGTTTCTCGCCCTCTGTTTCAGCCCCTCTGTTTCAGACCCTCTGGTTCGCGCCCTCTGTTTCGCGCCCTCTGTTTCGCGCCCTCTGTTTCAGCCCCTCTGTTTCAGATCCCCTGTTTAAGACCCTCTGTTTCAGACTCTCTGTTTCTCGCCCTCTGTATCAGACCCTCTGTTTCAGACCCTCTGTTTCAGCCCCTCTGTTTCAGACCCTCTGTTTCAGACCCTCTGTTTCTCGCCCTCTGTTTCGCGCCCTCTGTTTCAGACCCTCTGTTTCAGACCCTCTGTTTCTCGCCCTCTGTTTCTCGCGCTCTGTTTCAGACCCTCTGTTTCAGACCCTCTGTTTCTCGCCCTCTGTTTCGTGCCCTCTGTTTAAGGCCTCTGTTTCAGACCCTCTGTTGCAGACCCTCTGTTTCTCGCCCTCTGTTTCGCGCCCTCTGTTTCGCGCCCTCTGTTTCAGACCCTCTGTTTCGGCCCCTTGCTTTCCCGCCGTCTGTTTCGGCCCCTGTGTTTCTAGCCCTCAGTTTCTCGCCCTCTGTTTCAGACCCTCTGTTTCAGACCCTCTGTTTCTCGCCCCGTGTTTCGCGCCCTCTGTTTCGCGCCCTCTGTTTCAGTCCCTCTGTTTCAGAACCTCTGTTTCTCGCCCTCTGTTTCAGCCCCTCTGTTTCAGACCCTCTGGTTTGCGCCCTCTGTTTCGCGCCCTCTGTTTCGCGCCCTCTGTTTCAGACCTCCTGTTTCAGACCCTCTGTTTCAGACTCTCAGTTTCTCGCCCTCTGTTTCAGACCCTCTGTTTCAGACCCTCTGTTTCTCGCCCTCTGCTTCGGCCCCTCTGTTTCTCGCCCTCTGTTTCAGTCCCTCTGTTTCAGAACCTCTGTTTCTCGCCCTCTGTTTCAGCCCCTCTGTTTCAGACCCTCTGGTTCGCGCCCTCTGTTTCGCGCCCTCTGTTTCGCGCTCTCTGTTTCAGATCCCCTGTTTAAGACCCTCTGTTTCAGACTCTCTGTTTCTCGCCCTCTGTTTTAGCCCCTCTATATCTCGCCCTCTGTTTCTCGCCCTCTGTTTCGCGCCCTCTGTTTCAGACCCTCTGTTTCACGCCCTCTGTTTCAGACCCTGTGTTTCAGACCCTCTGTTTCAGCCCCTCAGTTTCAGACCCTCTGTTTCAGACCCTCTGTTTCAGCCCCTCAGTTTCAGACCCTCTGTTTCAGTCCCTCTGTTTCAGAACCTCTGTTTCTCGCCCTCTGTTTCGCGCCCTCTGTTTCAGACCCTCTGTTTCTCGCCCTCTGTTTCAGACCCTGTGTTTCAGACCCTCTGTTTCAGCCCCTCAGTTTCAGACCCTCTGTTTCAGACCCTCTGTTTCTCGCCCTCTGTTTCGCACCCTCTCTTTCAGACCCTCTGTTTCTCGCCCTCTGTTTCTCGCCCTCTGTTTCAGACCCTCTGTTTCTCGCCCTCTGTTTCAGACCCTGTGTTTCAGACCCTCTGTTTCAGCCCCTCAGTTTCAGACCCTCTGTTTCAGACCCTCTGTTTCTCGCCCTCTGTTTCGCACCCTCTCTTTCAGACCCTCTGTTTCTCGCCCTCTGTTTCTCGCCCACTGGTTCAGCCCCTCTGTTTCTCGCCCTCTGTTTCAGACCCTCTGTTTCTCGCCCTCTGTTTCTCATGCTCTGTTTCAGACCCTCTGTTTTAGACCCTCTGTCTCTCACCCACTGTTTCGCGCCCTCTGTTTCAGCCCCTCTGTTTCACCCCTCTGTTTCAGACCCTCTGTTTCAGACCCTCTGTTTCTCGCTCCCTGTGTCGGCCCCTCTGTTTCTCGCCCTCTCTTTCAGACACTCTGTTTCTCGCCCTCTGTTTCAGCCCCTCTGTTTCAGACCCTCTGTTTCTCACCCTCTGTTTCACACCCTCCGTTTCGCGCCCTCTGTTTCAGACCCACTGTTTGTCACCCTCTGTTTCTCGCCCTCTGTTTCAGCCCCTCTGTTTCAGACCCTCTGTTTCTCGCCCTCTGTTACAGCCCCTCTGTTTCTCGCCCTCTGTTTCAGACCCTCTGTTTCTCGCCCTCTGTTTCTCGCGCTCTGTTTCAGACCCTCTGTTTCAGACCCTCTGTTTCTCGCCCACTGTTTCGCGCCCTCTGTATCAGCCCCTCTGTTTCAGACCCTCTGTTTCAGACCCTCTGTTTCCCACCCTCTGTGTCGGCCCCTCTGTTTCTCGCCCTTTCTTTCAGACACTCTGTTTCTCGCCCTCTGTTTCAGCCCCTCTGTTTCAGACCCTCTGTTTTAGACCCTCTGTCTCTCGCCCACTGTTTCGCGCCCTCTGTTTCAGCCCCTCTGTTTCACCCCTCTGTTTCAGACCCTCTGTTTCAGACCCTCTGTTTCTCGCCCCCTGTGTCGGCCCCTCTGTTTCTCGCCCTCTCTTTCAGACACTCTGTTTCTTGCCCTCTGTTTCAGCCCCTCTGTTTCAGACCCTCTGTTTCTCACCCTCTGTTTCACACCCTCCGTTTCGCGCCCTCTGTTTCAGGCCCTCTGTTTGTCACCCTCTGTTTCTCGCCCTCTGTTTCAGCCCCTCTGTTTCAGACCCTCTGTTTCTCGCCCCCTGTTACAGCCCCTCTGTTTCTCGTCCTCTGTTTCAGACCCTCTGTTTCTCGCCCTCTGTTTCTCGCGCTCTGTTTCAGACCCTCTGTTTCAGACCCTCTGTTTCTCGCCCACTGTTTCGCGCCCTCTGTATCAGCCCCTCTGTTTCAGACCCTCTGTTTCAGACCCTCTGTTTCTCACCCTCTGTGTCGGCCCCTCTGTTTCTCGCCCTCTCTTTCAGACACTCTGTTTCTCGCCCTCTGTTTCAGCCCCTCTGTTTCAGACCCTCTGTTTCTCGCCCTCTGTTTCTCACGCTCTGTTTCAGACCCTCTGTTTCAGACCCTCTGTTTCTCGCCCTCTGTTTTGCGCCATCTGTTTCGCGCCCTCTGTTTCAGACCCTCTGTTTCGGGCCCTCTGTTTCTCGCCCTCTGCTTCGGACCCTCTGTTTCGCGCCCTCTGTTTCAGACCCTCTGTTTCAGACCCTCTGTTTCTCGCCCTCTGTTTCAGCCCCTCTGTTTCAGACCCTCTGTTTCTCGCCCTATGTTTCGCGCCCTCTATTTCGCGCCCTCTGTTTCAGACCCTCTGTTTCAGCCCCTCTGTTTCAGCCCCTCTGTTTCAGCCCCTCTGTTTCAGACCCTCTGTTTCTCGCCCTCTGTTACAGCCCCTCTGTTTCTCGCCCTCTGTTTCAGACCCTCTGTTTCTCGCCCACTGTTTCTCGCGCTCTGTTTCAGACCCTCTGTTTCAGACCCTCTGTTTCTCGCCCTCTGTTTCGGCCCCTCTGTTTCTCGCCCTCTTTTTCGGCCCCTCTGTTTCGCGCCCTCAGTTTCAGACTCTCTGTTTCTCGCCCTCTGTTTTAGCCCCTCTATATCTCGCCCTCTGTTTCTCGCCCTCTGTTTCGCGCCCTCTGTTTCAGACCCTCTGTTTCAGACCCTCTGTTTCTCGCCCTCTGTTTCAGACCCTGTGTTTCAGACCCTCTGTTTCAGCCCCTCAGTTTCAGACCCTCTGTTTCAGACCCTCTGTTTCTCGCCCTCTGTTTCGCACCCTCTCTTTCAGACCCTCTGTTTCTCGCCCTCTGTTTCTCGCCCACTGTTTCAGCCCCTCTGTTTCTCGCCCTCTGTTTCAGACCCTCTGTTTCTCGCCCTCTGTTTCTCGCGCTCTGTTTCAGACCCTCTGTTTTAGACCCTCTGTCTCTCGCCCACTGTTTCGCGCCCTCTGTTTCAGCCCCTCTGTTTCACCCCTCTGTTTCAGACCCTCTGTTTCAGACCCTCTGTTTCTCGCCCTCTGTTTCGTGCCCTCTGTTTCGCGCCCTCTGTTTCAGACCCTCTGTTTCGGCCCCTCTGTTTCCCGCCCTCTGTTTCGGCCCCTCTGTTTAAGGCCTCTGTTTCAGACCCTCTGTTGCAGACCCTCTGTTTCTCGCCCTCTGTTTCGCGCCCTCTGTTTCGCGCCCTCTGTTTCAGACCCTCTGTTTCGGCCCCTTGCTTTCCCGCCGTCTGTTTCGGCCCCTGTGTTTCTAGCCCTCAGTTTCCCGCCCTCTGTTTCAGACCCTCTGTTTCAGACCCTCTGTTTCTCGCCCCGTGTTTCGCGCCCTCTGTTTCGCGCCCTCTGTTTCAGTCCCTCTGTTTCAGAACCTCTGTTTCTCGCCCTCTGTTTCAGCCCCTCTGTTTCAGACCCTCTGGTTCGCGCCCTCTGTTTCGCGCCCTCTGTTTCGCGCCCTCTGTTTCAGACCTCCTGTTTCAGATCCCCTGTTTAAGACCCTCTGTTTCAGACTCTCTGTTTCTCACCCTCTGTTTCAGACCCTCTGTTTCAGACCCTCTGTTTCAGCCCCTCTGTTTCAGACCCTCTGTTTCAGACCCTCTGTTTCTCGCCCTCTGTTTCGCGCCCTCTGTTTCAGACCCTCTGTTTCAGACCCTCTGTTTCTCGCCCTCTGTTTCTCGCGCTCTGTTTCAGACCCTCTGTTTCAGACCCTCTGTTTCTCGCCCTCTGTTTCGTGCCCTCTGTTTAAGGCCTCTGTTTCAGACCCTCTGTTGCAGACCCTCTGTTTCTCGCCCTCTGTTTCGCGCCCTCTGTTTCGCGCCCTCTGTTTCAGACCCTCTGTTTCGGCCCCTTGCTTTCCCGCCGTCTGTTTCGGCCCCTGTGTTTCTAGCCCTCAGTTTCTCGCCCTCTGTTTCAGACCCTCTGTTTCAGACCCTCTGTTTCTCGCCCCGTGTTTCGCGCCCTCTGTTTCGCGCCCTCTGTTTCAGTCCCTCTGTTTCAGAACCTCTTTTTCTCGCCCTCTGTTTCAGCCCCTCTGTTTCAGACCCTCTGGTTCGCGCCCTCTGTTTCGCGCCCTCTGTTTCGCGCCCTCTGTTTCAGACCTCCTGTTTCAGACCCTCTGTTTCAGACTCTCAGTTTCTCGCCCTCTGTTTCAGACCCTCTGTTTCAGACCCTCTGTTTCTCGCCCTCTGCTTCGGCCCCTCTGTTTCTCGCCCTCTGTTTCAGTCCCTCTGTTTCAGAACCTCTGTTTCTCGCCCTCTGTTTCAGCCCCTCTCTTTCAGACCCTCTGGTTCGCGCCCTCTGTTTCGCGCCCTCTGTTTCGCGCTCTCTGTTTCAGATCCCCTGTTTAAGACCCTCTGTTTCAGACTCTCTGTTTCTCGCCCTCTGTTTCAGACCCTCTGTTTTGGCCCCTCTGTTTCTCGCCCTCTGCTTCGGCCCCTCTGTTTCGCGCCCTCTGTATCAGACCCTCTGTTTCAGACCCTCTGTTTCTCTCCCTCTGTTCCAGCCCCTCTGTTTCAGACCCTCTGTTTCAGACCGTCTGTTTCGCGTCCTCTGTTTCAGACCCTCTGTTTCAGACCCTCTGTTCCAGACCCTCTTTTTTTCGCCCTCTGTTTCTCGCCCTCTGTTTCAGACCCTCTGTTTCAGACCCTCTGTTTCTCGCCCTTTGTTTCTCGACCTCTGTTTCGGCCCCTCTGTTTCTCGCCCTCTGTTTCGGCCCCTCTGTTTCGCGCCCGCTGTTTCAGACCCTCTGTTTCAGACCCTCTGTTTCTCGCCCTTTGTTTCTCGACCTCTGTATCGGCCCCTCTGTTTCTCGCCCTCTGTTTCGCGCCCTCTGTTTCGCGCCCTCTGTTTCAGACCCTCTGTTTCGGCCCCTCTGTTTCCCGCCCTCTGTTTCGGCCCCTCTGTTTCGCGCCCTCTGTTTCACGACCTCTGTTTCAGGCCCTGTGTTTCAGGCCCTCTTTATTTCGCCCTCTGTTTCTCGCCCTATGTTTCAGACCCTCTGTTTCAGACTCTCTGTTTCAGACCCTCTGTTTCTCGCCCTTTGTTTCTCGACCTCTGTTTCGGCCCCTCTGTTTCTCGCCCTCTGTTTCGGCCCCTCTGTTTCGCGCCCGCTGTTTCAGACCCTCTGTTTCAGACCCTCTGTTTCTCGTCCTCTGTTTCGCGCCCTCTGTTTCGCGCCCTCTGTTTCAGACCCTCTGTTTCGGCCCCTCTGTTTCCCGCCCTCTGTTTCAGCCCCTCTGTTTCAGCCCCTCTGTTTCAGACCCTCTATTTATCGCCCTCTGTTTTGAGCCCTCTGTTTCAGACCCCCTGTTTCAGACCCTCTTGTCAGCCCCTCTGTTTCTCGCCCTCTGTTTCAGCCCCTCTGTTTCAGACCCTCTGTTTCAGACACTCTGATTCTCGCCCTCTGTTTCAGCCCCTCTGTTTCAGACCCTCTGTTTCAGCACCTCTGTTTCAGCCCCTCTGTTTCAGCCCCTCTGTTTCAGACCCTCTGTTTCAGACCCTCTGTTTCGCGCCCTCTGTTTCAGACCCTCTGTTTCAGACCCTCTGTTTCAGACCCTCTGTTTCTCGCCCTCTGTTTCTCGCTCTATGTTTCATACCCTCTGTTTCAGACACTCTGTTTCTCGCCCTCTGTTTCTCGCCCTCTGTTTCAGACCCTCTGTTTTGGCCCCTCTGTTTCTCGCCCTCTGCTTCGGCCCCTCTGTTTCGCGCCCTCTGTATCAGACCCTCTGTTTCAGACCCTCTGTTTCTCTCCCTCTGTTTCAGCACCTCTGTTTCAGACCCTCTGTTTCAGACCCTCTGTTCCAGACCCTCTTTTTTTCGCCCTCTGTTTCTCGCCCTATGTTTCAGACCCTCTGTTTCAGACCCTCTGTTTCAGACCCTCTGTTTCAGACCCTCTGTTTCGCGCCCTCTGTTTCACGCCCTCTGTTTCAGACCCTATGTTTCGGCCCCTCTGTTTCCCGCCCTCTGTTTCGGCACCTCTGTTTCGCGCCCTCTGTTTCACGACCTCTGTTTCAGGCCCTGTGTTTCAGGCCCTCTTTATCTCGCCCTCTGTTTGTCGCCCTCTGTTTCAGACCCTCTGTTTCAGACCCTCTGTTTCAGCCCCTCTGTTTCAGGCCCTCTGTTTCAGACCCTCTGTTTCTCGCCCTCTTTATCTCGCCCTCTGTTTCTCGCCCTCTGTTTCAGACCCTCTGTTTCGGCCCCTCTGTTTTGCGCCCTCTGTTTCAGACCCTCTGTTTCTCGTCCTCTGTTTCGCGCCCTCTGTTTCGCGCCCTCTGTTTCAGACCCTCTGTTTCGGCCCCTCTGTTTCCCGCCCTCTGTTTCGGCCCCTCTGTTTCACGCCCTCTGTTTCACGACCTCTGTTTCAGGCCCTGTGTTTCACGCCGTCTTTATCTCGCCCTCTGTTTCTCGCCCTCTGTTTCAGACCCTCTGTTTCAGACCCTCTGTTTCAGACCCTCTGTTTCTCGCCCTCTGTTTCGCGCCCTCTGTTTCGCGCCCTCTGTTTCGCGCCCTCTGTTTCAGACCCTCTGTTTCAGACCCTCTGTTTCTCGCCCTCTGTTTCTCGCGCTCTGTTTCAGACCCTCTGTTTCAGACCCTCTGTTTCTCGCCCTCTGTTTTGCGCCCTCTGTTTCGCGCCCTCTGTTTCAGACTCTCTGTATCGGGCCCTCTGTTTCTCGCCCTCTGCTTCGGACCCTCTGTTTCGCGCCCTCTGTTTCAGACCCTCTGTTTCTCGCCCTATGTTTCGCGCCCTCTATGTCGTGCCCTCTGTTTCAGACCCTCTGTTTCTCGCCCTATGTTTCGCGCCCTCTATGTCGCGCCCTCTGTTTCAGACCCTCTGTTTCAGCCCCTCTGTTTCAGCCCCTCTGTTTCAGCCCCTCTGTTTCAGACCCTCTGTTTCTCGCCCTCTGTTTCGGCCCCTCTGTTTCTCGCCCTCTTTTTCGGCCCCTCTGTTTCGCGCCCTCAGTTTCAGACCCTCTGTTTCAGACCCTCTGTTTCAGACCCTCTGTTTCTCGCCCTCTGGTTCGTGCCCTCTGTTTCGCGCCCTCTGTTTCAGACCCTCTGTTTCGGCCCCTCTGTTTCCCGCCCTCTGTTTCGGCCCCTCTGTTTAAGGCCTCTGTTTCAGACCCTCTGTTGCAGACCCTCTGTTTCTCGCCCTCTGGTTCGTGCCCTCTGTTTCGCGCCCTCTGTTTCAGACCCTCTGTTTCGGCCCCTTGCTTTCCCGCCGTCTGTTTCAGCCCCTGTGTTTCTAGCCCTCAGTTTCTCGCCCTCTGTTTCAGACCCTCTGTTTCAGACCCTCTGTTTCTCGCCCCATGTTTCGCGCCCTCTGTTTCGCGCCCTCTGTGTCAGTCCCTCTGTTTCAGAACCTCTGTTTCTCGCCCTCTGTTTCAGCCCCTCTGTTTCAGACCCTCTGGTTCGCGCACTCTGTTTCGCGCCCTCTGTTTCGCGCCCTCTGTTTCAGACCTCCTGTTTCAGACCCTCTGTTTCAGACTCTCAGTTTCTCGCCCTCTGTTTCAGACCCTCTGTTTCAGACCCTCTGTTTCTCGCCCTCTGTTTCGCGCCCTCTGTTTCGCGCCCTCTGTTTCAGACCCTCTGTTTCGGCCCCTCTGTTTCCCGCCCTCTGTTTCGGCCCCTCTGTTTCGCGCCCTCTGTTTCACGACCTCTGTTTCAGGCCCTGTGTTTCAGGCCCTCTTTATCTCGCCCTCTGTTTCTCGCCCTCTGTTTCAGACCCTCTGTTTCAGAACCTCTGTTTCAGCCCCTCTGTTTCAGACCCTCTGTTTCAGACCCTCTGTTTCTCGCCCTCTTTATCTCGCCCTCTGTTTCTCGCCCTCTGTTTCAGACCCTCTGTTTCGGCGCCTCTGTTTCGCGCCCTCTGTTTCAGACCCTCTGTTTCAGACCCTCTGTTTCTCGTCCTCTGTTTCGCGCCCTCTGTTTCGCGCCCTCTGTTTCAGACCCTCTGTTTCGGCCCCTCTGTTTCCCGCCCTCTGTTTCGGCCCCTCTGTTTCGCGCCCTCTGTTTCACGACCTCTGTTTCAGGCCCTGTGTTTCAGGCCGTCTTTATCTCGCCCTCTGTTTCTCGCCCTCTGTTTCAGACCCTCTGTTTCAGACCCTCTGTTTCAGCCCCTCTGTTTCAGACCCTCTGTTTCAGACCCTCTGTTTCTCGCCCTCTGTTTCGCGCCCTCTGTTTCGCGCCCTCTGTTTCGCGCCCTCTGTTTCAGACCCTCTGTTTCAGACCCTCTGTTTCTCGCCCTCTGTTTCTCGCGCTCTGTTTCAGACCCTCTGTTTCAGACCCTCTGTTTCTCGCCCTCTGTTTTGCGCCCTCTGTTTCGCGCCCTCTGTTTCAGACCCTCTGTTTCGGGCCCTCTGTTTCTCGCCCTCTGCTTCGGACCCTCTGTTTCGCGCCCTCTGTTTCAGACCCTCTGTTTCAGACCCTCTGTTTCTCGCCCTCTGTTTCAGCCCCTCTGTTTCAGACCCTCTGTTTCTCGCCCTATGTTTCGCGCCCTCTATTTCGCGCCCTCTGTTTCAGACCCTCTGTTTCAGCCCCTCTGTTTCAGCCCCTCTGTTTCAGCCCCTCTGTTTCAGACCCTCTGTTTCTCGCCCTCTGTTTCGGCCCCTCTGTTTCTCGCCCTCTTTTTCGGCCCCTCTGTTTCGCGCCCTCAGTTTCAGACCCTCTGTTTCAGACCCTCTGTTTCAGACCCTCTGTTTCTCGCCCTCTGTTTCGTGCCCTCTGTTTCGCGCCCTCTGTTTCAGACCCTCTGTTTCGGCCCCTCTGTTTCCCGCCCTCTGTTTCGGCCCCTCTGTTTAAGGCCTCTGTTTCAGACACTCTGTTGCAGACCCTCTGTTTCTCGCCCCGTGTTTCGCGCCCTCTGTTTCGCGCCCTCTGTTTCAGTCCCTCTGTTTCAGAACCTCTGTTTCTCGCCCTCTGTTTCAGCCCCTCTGTTTCTCACCCTCTGTGTCGGCCCCTCTGTTTCTCGCCCTCTCTTTCAGACACTCTGTTTCTCGCCCTCTGTTTCAACCCCTCTGTTTCAGACCCTCTGTTTCTCACCCTCTGTTTCGCACATTCCGTTTTGCGCCCTCTGTTTCAGACCCTCTGTTTGTCACCCTCTGTTTCTCGCCCTCTGTTTCAGCCCCTCTGTTTCAGACCCTCTGTTTCTCGCGCTCTGTTTCAGACCCTCTGTTTCAAACCCTCTGTTTCAGACCCTCTGTTTCTCGCCCTCTGTGTCGGCCCCTCTGTTTCTCGCCCTCTCTTTCAGACACTCTGTTTCTCGCCCTCTGTTTCAGACCCTCTGTTTCTCACCCTCTGTTTCGCACCCTCCGTTTCGCGCCCTCTGTTTCAGACCCTCTGTTTGTCACCCTCTGTTTCTCGCCCTTTGTTTCAGCCCCTCTGTTTCAGACCCTCTGTTTCTCGCCCTCTGTTTCGCGCCCTCTGTTTCTCGCCCTCTGTTTCAGACCCTCTGTTTCTCGCCCTCTGTTTCTCGCCCTCTGTTTCAGACCCTCTGTTTCAGACCCTCTGTTTCTCGCCCTCTGCTTCGGCCCCTCTGTTTCTCGCCCTCTGTTTCAGTCCCTCTGTTTCAGAACCTCTGTTTCTCGCCCTCTGTTTCAGCCCCTCTGTTTCAGACCCTCTGGTTCGCGCCCTCTGTTTCGCGCCCTCTGTTTCGCGCTCTCTGTTTCAGATCCCCTGTTTAAGACCCTCTGTTTCAGACTCTCTGTTTCTCGCCCTCTGTTTTAGCCCCTCTATATCTCGCCCTCTGTTTCTCGCCCTCTGTTTCGCGCCCTCTGTTTCAGACCCTCTGTTTCTCGCCCTCTGTTTCAGACCCTGTGTTTCAGACCCTCTGTTTCAGCCCCTCAGTTTCAGACCCTCTGTTTCAGACCCTCTGTTTCAGCCCCTCAGTTTCAGACCCTCTGTTTCAGTCCCTCTGTTTCAGAACCTCTGTTTCTCGCCCTCTGTTTCAGCCCCTCTGTTTCAGACCCTCTGGTTCGCGCCCTCTGTTTCTCGCCCTCTGTTTCGCGCTCTCTGTTTCAGATCCCCTGTTTAAGACCCTCTGTTTCAGACCCTTTGTTTCTCGCCCTCTGTTTCTCGCGCTCTGTTTCAGACCCTCTGTTTCAGACCCTCTGTTTCTCGCCCTCTGTTTTGCGCCATCTGTTTCGCGCCCTCTGTTTCAGACCCTCTGTTTCGGGCCCTCTGTTTCTCGCCCTCTGCTTCGGACCCTCTGTTTCGCGCCCTCTGTTTCAGACCCTCTGTTTCAGACCCTCTGTTTCTCGCCCTCTGTTTCAGCCCCTCTGTTTCAGACCCTCTGTTTCTCGCCCTATGTTTCGCGCCCTCTATTTCGCGCCCTCTGTTTCAGACCCTCTGTTTCAGCCCCTCTGTTTCAGCCCCTCTGTTTCAGCCCCTCTGTTTCAGACCCTCTGTTTCTCGCCCTCTGTTTCGGCCCCTCTGTTTCTCGCCCTCTTTTTCGGCCCCTCTGTTTCGCGCCCTCAGTTTCAGACTCTCTGTTTCTCGCCCTCTGTTTTAGCCCCTCTATATCTCGCCCTCTGTTTCTCGCCCTCTGTTTCGCGCCCTCTGTTTCAGACCCTCTGTTTCAGACCCTCTGTTTCTCGCCCTCTGTTTCAGACCCTGTGTTTCAGACCCTCTGTTTCAGCCCCTCAGTTTCAGACCCTCTGTTTCAGACCCTCTGTTTCTCGCCCTCTGTTTCGCACCCTCTCTTTCAGACCCTCTGTTTCTCGCCCTCTGTTTCTCGCCCACTGTTTCAGCCCCTCTGTTTCTCGCCCTCTGTTTCAGACCCTCTGTTTCTCGCCCTCTGTTTCTCGCGCTCTGTTTCAGACCCTCTGTTTTAGACCCTCTGTCTCTCGCCCACTGTTTCGCGCCCTCTGTTTCAGCCCCTCTGTTTCACCCCTCTGTTTCAGACCCTCTGTTTCAGACCCTCTGTTTCTCGCCCTCTGTTTCGTGCCCTCTGTTTCGCGCCCTCTGTTTCAGACCCTCTGTTTCGGCCCCTCTGTTTCCCGCCCTCTGTTTCGGCCCCTCTGTTTAAGGCCTCTGTTTCAGACCCTCTGTTGCAGACCCTCTGTTTCTCGCCCTCTGTTTCGCGCCCTCTGTTTCAGACCCTCTGTTTCGGCCCCTTGCTTTCCCGCCGTCTGTTTCGGCCCCTGTGTTTCTAGCCCTCAGTTTCCCGCCCTCTGTTTCAGACCCTCTGTTTCAGACCCTCTGTTTCTCGCCCCGTGTTTCGCGCCCTCTGTTTCGCGCCCTCTGTTTCAGTCCCTCTGTTTCAGAACCTCTGTTTCTCGCCCTCTGTTTCAGCCCCTCTGTTTCAGACCCTCTGGTTCGCGCCCTCTGTTTCGCGCCCTCTGTTTCGCGCCCTCTGTTTCAGCCCCTCTGTTTCAGATCCCCTGTTTAAGACCCTCTGTTTCAGACTCTCTGTTTCTCGCCCTCTGTATCAGACCCTCTGTTTCAGACCCTCTGTTTCAGCCCCTCTGTTTCAGACCCTCTGTTTCAGACCCTCTGTTTCTCGCCCTCTGTTTCGCGCCCTCTGTTTCAGACCCTCTGTTTCAGACCCTCTGTTTCTCGCCCTCTGTTTCTCGCGCTCTGTTTCAGACCCTCTGTTTCAGACCCTCTGTTTCTCGCCCTCTGTTTCGTGCCCTCTGTTTAAGGCCTCTGTTTCAGACCCTCTGTTGCAGACCCTCTGTTTCTCGCCCTCTGTTTCGCGCCCTCTGTTTCGCGCCCTCTGTTTCAGACCCTCTGTTTCGGCCCCTTGCTTTCCCGCCGTCTGTTTCGGCCCCTGTGTTTCTAGCCCTCAGTTTCTCGCCCTCTGTTTCAGACCCTCTGTTTCAGACCCTCTGTTTCTCGCCCCGTGTTTCGCGCCCTCTGTTTCAGACCCTCTGTTTCGGCCCCTTGCTTTCCCGCCGTCTGTTTCGGCCCCTCTGTTTCTCGCCCTCTGTTTCGCGCCCTCTGTTTCAGACCCTCTGTTTCGGCCCCTTGCTTTCCCGCCGTCTGTTTCGGCCCCTGTGTTTCTAGCCCTCAGTTTCGCGCCCTCTGTTTCAGACCCTCTGTTTCAGACCCTCTGTTTCTCGCCCTCTGTTTCAGACCCTGTGTTTCAGACCCTCTGTTTCAGCCCCTCAGTTTCAGACCCTCTGTTTCAGACCCTCTGTTTCTCGCCCTCTGTTTCGCACCCTCTCTTTCAGACCCTCTGTTTCTCGCCCTCTGTTTCTCGCCCACTGTTTCAGCCCCTCTGTTTCTCGCCCTCTGTTTCAGACCCTCTGTTTCTCGCCCTCTGTTTCTCGCGCTCTGTTTCAGACCCTCTGTTTTAGACCCTCTGTCTCTCGCCCACTGTTTCGCGCCCTCTGTTTCAGCCCCTCTGTTTCACCCCTCTGTTTCAGACCCTCTGTTTCAGACCCTCTGTTTCTCGCCCTCTGTTTCGTGCCCTCTGTTTCGCGCCCTCTGTTTCAGACCCTCTGTTTCGGCCCCTCTGTTTCCCGCCCTCTGTTTCGGCCCCTCTGTTTAAGGCCTCTGTTTCAGACCCTCTGTTGCAGACCCTCTGTTTCTCGCCCTCTGTTTCGCGCCCTCTGTTTCAGACCCTCTGTTTCGGCCCCTTGCTTTCCCGCCGTCTGTTTCGGCCCCTGTGTTTCTAGCCCTCAGTTTCCCGCCCTCTGTTTCAGACCCTCTGTTTCAGACCCTCTGTTTCTCGCCCCGTGTTTCGCGCCCTCTGTTTCGCGCCCTCTGTTTCAGTCCCTCTGTTTCAGAACCTCTGTTTCTCGCCCTCTGTTTCAGCCCCTCTGTTTCAGACCCTCTGGTTCGCGCCCTCTGTTTCGCGCCCTCTGTTTCGCGCCCTCTGTTTCAGCCCCTCTGTTTCAGATCCCCTGTTTAAGACCCTCTGTTTCAGACTCTCTGTTTCTCGCCCTCTGTATCAGACCCTCTGTTTCAGACCCTCTGTTTCAGCCCCTCTGTTTCAGACCCTCTGTTTCAGACCCTCTGTTTCTCGCCCTCTGTTTCGCGCCCTCTGTTTCAGACCCTCTGTTTCAGACCCTCTGTTTCTCGCCCTCTGTTTCTCGCGCTCTGTTTCAGACCCTCTGTTTCAGACCCTCTGTTTCTCGCCCTCTGTTTCGTGCCCTCTGTTTAAGGCCTCTGTTTCAGACCCTCTGTTGCAGACCCTCTGTTTCTCGCCCTCTGTTTCGCGCCCTCTGTTTCGCGCCCTCTGTTTCAGACCCTCTGTTTCGGCCCCTTGCTTTCCCGCCGTCTGTTTCGGCCCCTGTGTTTCTAGCCCTCAGTTTCTCGCCCTCTGTTTCAGACCCTCTGTTTCAGACCCTCTGTTTCTCGCCCCGTGTTTCGCGCCCTCTGTTTCGCGCCCTCTGTTTCAGTCCCTCTGTTTCAGAACCTCTGTTTCTCGCCCTCTGTTTCAGCCCCTCTGTTTCAGACCCTCTGGTTCGCGCCCTCTGTTTCGCGCCCTCTGTTTCGCGCCCTCTGTTTCAGACCTCCTGTTTCAGACCCTCTGTTTCAGACTCTCAGTTTCTCGCCCTCTGTTTCAGACCCTCTGTTTCAGACCCTCTGTTTCTCGCCCTCTGCTTCGGCCCCTCTGTTTCTCGCCCTCTGTTTCAGTCCCTCTGTTTCAGAACCTCTGTTTCTCGCCCTCTGTTTCAGCCCCTCTGTTTCAGACCCTCTGGTTCGCGCCCTCTGTTTCGCGCCCTCTGTTTCGCGCTCTCTGTTTCAGATCCCCTGTTTAAGACCCTCTGTTTCAGACTCTCTGTTTCTCGCCCTCTGTTTTAGCCCCTCTATATCTCGCCCTCTGTTTCTCGCCCTCTGTTTCGCGCCCTCTGTTTCAGACCCTCTGTTTCACGCCCTCTGTTTCAGACCCTGTGTTTCAGACCCTCTGTTTCAGCCCCTCAGTTTCAGACCCTCTGTTTCAGACCCTCTGTTTCAGCCCCTCAGTTTCAGACCCTCTGTTTCAGTCCCTCTGTTTCAGAACCTCTGTTTCTCGCCCTCTGTTTCGCGCCCTCTGTTTCAGACCCTCTGTTTCTCGCCCTCTGTTTCAGACCCTGTGTTTCAGACCCTCTGTTTCAGCCCCTCAGTTTCAGACCCTCTGTTTCAGACCCTCTGTTTCTCGCCCTCTGTTTCGCACCCTCTCTTTCAGACCCTCTGTTTCTCGCCCTCTGTTTCTCGCCCTCTGTTTCAGACCCTCTGTTTCTCGCCCTCTGTTTCAGACCCTGTGTTTCAGACCCTCTGTTTCAGCCCCTCAGTTTCAGACCCTCTGTTTCAGACCCTCTGTTTCTCGCCCTCTGTTTCGCACCCTCTCTTTCAGACCCTCTGTTTCTCGCCCTCTGTTTCTCGCCCACTGGTTCAGCCCCTCTGTTTCTCGCCCTCTGTTTCAGACCCTCTGTTTCTCGCCCTCTGTTTCTCATGCTCTGTTTCAGACCCTCTGTTTTAGACCCTCTGTCTCTCACCCACTGTTTCGCGCCCTCTGTTTCAGCCCCTCTGTTTCACCCCTCTGTTTCAGACCCTCTGTTTCAGACCCTCTGTTTCTCGCTCCCTGTGTCGGCCCCTCTGTTTCTCGCCCTCTCTTTCAGACACTCTGTTTCTCGCCCTCTGTTTCAGCCCCTCTGTTTCAGACCCTCTGTTTCTCACCCTCTGTTTCACACCCTCCGTTTCGCGCCCTCTGTTTCAGACCCACTGTTTGTCACCCTCTGTTTCTCGCCCTCTGTTTCAGCCCCTCTGTTTCAGACCCTCTGTTTCTCGCCCTCTGTTACAGCCCCTCTGTTTCTCGCCCTCTGTTTCAGACCCTCTGTTTCTCGCCCTCTGTTTCTCGCGCTCTGTTTCAGACCCTCTGTTTCAGACCCTCTGTTTCTCGCCCACTGTTTCGCGCCCTCTGTATCAGCCCCTCTGTTTCAGACCCTCTGTTTCAGACCCTCTGTTTCCCACCCTCTGTGTCGGCCCCTCTGTTTCTCGCCCTCTCTTTCAGACACTCTGTTTCTCGCCCTCTGTTTCAGCCCCTCTGTTTCAGACCCTCTGTTTTAGACCCTCTGTCTCTCGCCCACTGTTTCGCGCCCTCTGTTTCAGCCCCTCTGTTTCACCCCTCTGTTTCAGACCCTCTGTTTCAGACCCTCTGTTTCTCGCCCCCTGTGTCGGCCCCTCTGTTTCTCGCCCTCTCTTTCAGACACTCTGTTTCTTGCCCTCTGTTTCAGCCCCTCTGTTTCAGACCCTCTGTTTCTCACCCTCTGTTTCACACCCTCCGTTTCGCGCCCTCTGTTTCAGGCCCTCTGTTTGTCACCCTCTGTTTCTCGCCCTCTGTTTCAGCCCCTCTGTTTCAGACCCTCTGTTTCTCGCCCCCTGTTACAGCCCCTCTGTTTCTCGTCCTCTGTTTCAGACCCTCTGTTTCTCGCCCTCTGTTTCTCGCGCTCTGTTTCAGACCCTCTGTTTCAGACCCTCTGTTTCTCGCCCACTGTTTCGCGCCCTCTGTATCAGCCCCTCTGTTTCAGACCCTCTGTTTCAGACCCTCTGTTTCTCACCCTCTGTGTCGGCCCCTCTGTTTCTCGCCCTCTCTTTCAGACACTCTGTTTCTCGCCCTCTGTTTCAGCCCCTCTGTTTCAGACCCTCTGTTTCTCACCCTCTGTTTCGCACATTCCGTTTTGCGCCCTCTGTTTCAGACCCTCTGTTTGTCACCCTCTGTTTCTCGCCCTCTGTTTCAGACCCTCTGTTTCTCGCGCTCTGTTTCAGACCCTCTGTTTCAAACCCTCTGTTTCAGACCCTCTGTTTCTCGCCCTCTGTGTCGGCCCCTCTGTTTCTCGCCCTCTCTTTCAGACACTCTGTTTCTCGCCCTCTGTTTCAGACCCTCTGTTTGTCACCCTCTGTTTCTCGCCCTTTGCTTCAGCCCCTCTGTTTCAGACCCTCTGTTTCTCGCCCTCTGTTTCGCGCCCTCTGTTTCTCGCCCTCTGTTTCAGACCCTCTGTTTCTCGCCCTCTGTTTCTCACGCTCTGTTTCAGACCCTCTGTTTCAGACCCTCTGTTTCTCGCCCTCTGTTTTGCGCCATCTGTTTCGCGCCCTCTGTTTCAGACCCTCTGTTTCGGGCCCTCTGTTTCTCGCCCTCTGCTTCGGACCCTCTGTTTCGCGCCCTCTGTTTCAGACCCTCTGTTTCAGACCCTCTGTTTCTCGCCCTCTGTTTCAGCCCCTCTGTTTCAGACCCTCTGTTTCTCGCCCTATGTTTCGCGCCCTCTATTTCGCGCCCTCTGTTTCAGACCCTCTGTTTCAGCCCCTCTGTTTCAGCCCCTCTGTTTCAGCCCCTCTGTTTCAGACCCTCTGTTTCTCGCCCTCTGTTACAGCCCCTCTGTTTCTCGCCCTCTGTTTCAGACCCTCTGTTTCTCGCCCACTGTTTCTCGCGCTCTGTTTCAGACCCTCTGTTTCAGACCCTCTGTTTCTCGCCCTCTGTTTCGGCCCCTCTGTTTCTCGCCCTCTTTTTCGGCCCCTCTGTTTCGCGCCCTCAGTTTCAGACTCTCTGTTTCTCGCCCTCTGTTTTAGCCCCTCTATATCTCGCCCTCTGTTTCTCGCCCTCTGTTTCGCGCCCTCTGTTTCAGACCCTCTGTTTCAGACCCTCTGTTTCTCGCCCTCTGTTTCAGACCCTGTGTTTCAGACCCTCTGTTTCAGCCCCTCAGTTTCAGACCCTCTGTTTCAGACCCTCTGTTTCTCGCCCTCTGTTTCGCACCCTCTCTTTCAGACCCTCTGTTTCTCGCCCTCTGTTTCTCGCCCACTGTTTCAGCCCCTCTGTTTCTCGCCCTCTGTTTCAGACCCTCTGTTTCTCGCCCTCTGTTTCTCGCGCTCTGTTTCAGACCCTCTGTTTTAGACCCTCTGTCTCTCGCCCACTGTTTCGCGCCCTCTGTTTCAGCCCCTCTGTTTCACCCCTCTGTTTCAGACCCTCTGTTTCAGACCCTCTGTTTCTCGACCTCTGTTTCGTGCCCTCTGTTTCGCGCCCTCTGTTTCAGACCCTCTGTTTCGGCCCCTCTGTTTCCCGCCCTCTGTTTCGGCCCCTCTGTTTAAGGCCTCTGTTTCAGACCCTCTGTTGCAGACCCTCTGTTTCTCGCCCTCTGTTTCGCGCCCTCTGTTTCGCGCCCTCTGTTTCAGACCCTCTGTTTCGGCCCCTTGCTTTCCCGCCGTCTGTTTCGGCCCCTGTGTTTCTAGCCCTCAGTTTCCCGCCCTCTGTTTCAGACCCTCTGTTTCAGACCCTCTGTTTCTCGCCCCGTGTTTCGCGCCCTCTGTTTCGCGCCCTCTGTTTCAGTCCCTCTGTTTCAGAACCTCTGTTTCTCGCCCTCTGTTTCAGCCCCTCTGTTTCAGACCCTCTGGTTCGCGCCCTCTGTTTCGCGCCCTCTGTTTCGCGCCCTCTGTTTCAGACCTCCTGTTTCAGATCCCCTGTTTAAGACCCTCTGTTTCAGACTCTCTGTTTCTCGCCCTCTGTTTCAGACCCTCTGTTTCAGACCCTCTGTTTCAGCCCCTCTGTTTCAGACCCTCTGTTTCAGACCCTCTGTTTCTCGCCCTCTGTTTCGCGCCCTCTGTTTCAGACCCTCTGTTTCAGACCCTCTGTTTCTCGCCCTCTGTTTCTCGCGCTCTGTTTCAGACCCTCTGTTTCAGACCCTCTGTTTCTCGCCCTCTGTTTCGTGCCCTCTGTTTAAGGCCTCTGTTTCAGACCCTCTGTTGCAGACCCTCTGTTTCTCGCCCTCTGTTTCGCGCCCTCTGTTTCGCGCCCTCTGTTTCAGACCCTCTGTTTCGGCCCCTTGCTTTCCCGCCGTCTGTTTCGGCCCCTGTGTTTCTAGCCCTCAGTTTCTCGCCCTCTGTTTCAGACCCTCTGTTTCAGACCCTCTGTTTCTCGCCCCGTGTTTCGCGCCCTCTGTTTCGCGCCCTCTGTTTCAGTCCCTCTGTTTCAGAACCTCTTTTTCTCGCCCTCTGTTTCAGCCCCTCTGTTTCAGACCCTCTGGTTCGCGCCCTCTGTTTCGCGCCCTCTGTTTCGCGCCCTCTGTTTCAGACCTCCTGTTTCAGACCCTCTGTTTCAGACTCTCAGTTTCTCGCCCTCTGTTTCAGACCCTCTGTTTCAGACCCTCTGTTTCTCGCCCTCTGCTTCGGCCCCTCTGTTTCTCGCCCTCTGTTTCAGTCCCTCTGTTTCAGAACCTCTGTTTCTCGCCCTCTGTTTCAGCCCCTCTCTTTCAGACCCTCTGGTTCGCGCCCTCTGTTTCGCGCCCTCTGTTTCGCGCTCTCTGTTTCAGATCCCCTGTTTAAGACCCTCTGTTTCAGACTCTCTGTTTCTCGCCCTCTGTTTCAGACCCTCTGTTTTGGCCCCTCTGTTTCTCGCCCTCTGCTTCGGCCCCTCTGTTTCGCGCCCTCTGTATCAGACCCTCTGTTTCAGACCCTCTGTTTCTCTCCCTCTGTTCCAGCCCCTCTGTTTCAGACCCTCTGTTTCAGACCGTCTGTTTCGCGTCCTCTGTTTCAGACCCTCTGTTTCAGACCCTCTGTTCCAGACCCTCTTTTTTTCGCCCTCTGTTTCTCGCCCTCTGTTTCAGACCCTCTGTTTCAGACCCTCTGTTTCTCGCCCTTTGTTTCTCGACCTCTGTTTCGGCCCCTCTGTTTCTCGCCCTCTGTTTCGGCCCCTCTGTTTCGCGCCCGCTGTTTCAGACCCTCTGTTTCAGACCCTCTGTTTCTCGCCCTTTGTTTCTCGACCTCTGTATCGGCCCCTCTGTTTCTCGCCCTCTGTTTCGCGCCCTCTGTTTCGCGCCCTCTGTTTCAGACCCTCTGTTTCGGCCCCTCTGTTTCCCGCCCTCTGTTTCGGCCCCTCTGTTTCGCGCCCTCTGTTTCACGACCTCTGTTTCAGGCCCTGTGTTTCAGGCCCTCTTTATTTCGCCCTCTGTTTCTCGCCCTATGTTTCAGACCCTCTGTTTCAGACTCTCTGTTTCAGACCCTCTGTTTCTCGCCCTTTGTTTCTCGACCTCTGTTTCGGCCCCTCTGTTTCTCGCCCTCTGTTTCGGCCCCTCTGTTTCGCGCCCGCTGTTTCAGACCCTCTGTTTCAGACCCTCTGTTTCTCGTCCTCTGTTTCGCGCCCTCTGTTTCGCGCCCTCTGTTTCAGACCCTCTGTTTCGGCCCCTCTGTTTCCCGCCCTCTGTTTCAGCCCCTCTGTTTCAGCCCCTCTGTTTCAGACCCTCTATTTATCGCCCTCTGTTTTGAGCCCTCTGTTTCAGACCCCCTGTTTCAGACACTCTTGTCAGCCCCTCTGTTTCTCGCCCTCTGTTTCAGCCCCTCTGTTTCAGACCCTCTGTTTCAGACACTCTGATTCTCGCCCTCTGTTTCAGCCCCTCTGTTTCAGACCCTCTGTTTCAGCACCTCTGTTTCAGCCCCTCTGTTTCAGCCCCTCTGTTTCAGACCCTCTGTTTCAGACCCTCTGTTTCGCGCCCTCTGTTTCAGACCCTCTGTTTCAGACCCTCTGTTTCAGACCCTCTGTTTCTCGCCCTCTGTTTCTCGCTCTATGTTTCATACCCTCTGTTTCAGACACTCTGTTTCTCGCCCTCTGTTTCTCGCCCTCTGTTTCAGACCCTCTGTTTTGGCCCCTCTGTTTCTCGCCCTCTGCTTCGGCCCCTCTGTTTCGCGCCCTCTGTATCAGACCCTCTGTTTCAGACCCTCTGTTTCTCTCCCTCTGTTTCAGCACCTCTGTTTCAGACCCTCTGTTTCAGACCCTCTGTTCCAGACCCTCTTTTTTTCGCCCTCTGTTTCTCGCCCTATGTTTCAGACCCTCTGTTTCAGACCCTCTGTTTCAGACCCTCTGTTTCAGACCCTCTGTTTCGCGCCCTCTGTTTCGCGCCCTCTGTTTCAGACCCTATGTTTCGGCCCCTCTGTTTCCCGCCCTCTGTTTCGGCACCTCTGTTTCGCGCCCTCTGTTTCACGACCTCTGTTTCAGGCCCTGTGTTTCAGGCCCTCTTTATCTCGCCCTCTGTTTGTCGCCCTCTGTTTCAGACCCTCTGTTTCAGACCCTCTGTTTCAGCCCCTCTGTTTCAGGCCCTCTGTTTCAGACCCTCTGTTTCTCGCCCTCTTTATCTCGCCCTCTGTTTCTCGCCCTCTGTTTCAGACCCTCTGTTTCGGCCCCTCTGTTTTGCGCCCTCTGTTTCAGACCCTCTGTTTCTCGTCCTCTGTTTCGCGCCCTCTGTTTCGCGCCCTCTGTTTCAGACCCTCTGTTTCGGCCCCTCTGTTTCCCGCCCTCTGTTTCGGCCCCTCTGTTTCACGCCCTCTGTTTCACGACCTCTGTTTCAGGCCCTGTGTTTCAGGCCGTCTTTATCTCGCCCTCTGTTTCTCGCCCTCTGTTTCAGACCCTCTGTTTCAGACCCTCTGTTTCAGACCCTCTGTTTCTCGCCCTCTGTTTCGCGCCCTCTGTTTCGCGCCCTCTGTTTCGCGCCCTCTGTTTCAGACCCTCTGTTTCAGACCCTCTGTTTCTCGCCCTCTGTTTCTCGCGCTCTGTTTCAGACCCTCTGTTTCAGACCCTCTGTTTCTCGCCCTCTGTTTTGCGCCCTCTGTTTCGCGCCCTCTGTTTCAGACTCTCTGTATCGGGCCCTCTGTTTCTCGCCCTCTGCTTCGGACCCTCTGTTTCGCGCCCTCTGTTTCAGACCCTCTGTTTCTCGCCCTATGTTTCGCGCCCTCTATGTCGTGCCCTCTGTTTCAGACCCTCTGTTTCTCGCCCTATGTTTCGCGCCCTCTATGTCGCGCCCTCTGTTTCAGACCCACTGTTTCAGCCCCTCTGTTTCAGCCCCTCTGTTTCAGCCCCTCTGTTTCAGACCCTCTGTTTCTCGCCCTCTGTTTCGGCCCCTCTGTTTCTCGCCCTCTTTTTCGGCCCCTCTGTTTCGCGCCCTCAGTTTCAGACCCTCTGTTTCAGACCCTCTGTTTCAGACCCTCTGTTTCTCGCCCTCTGGTTCGTGCCCTCTGTTTCGCGCCCTCTGTTTCAGACCCTCTGTTTCGGCCCCTCTGTTTCCCGCCCTCTGTTTCGGCCCCTCTGTTTAAGGCCTCTGTTTCAGACCCTCTGTTGCAGACCCTCTGTTTCTCACCCTCTGTTTCGCGCCCTCTGTTTCGCGCCCTCTGTTTCAGACCCTCTGTTTCGGCCCCTTGCTTTCCCGCCGTCTGTTTCAGCCCCTGTGTTTCTAGCCCTCAGTTTCTCGCCCTCTGTTTCAGACCCTCTGTTTCAGACCCTCTGTTTCTCGCCCCATGTTTCGCGCCCTCTGTTTCGCGCCCTCTGTGTCAGTCCCTCTGTTTCAGAACCTCTGTTTCTCGCCCTCTGTTTCAGCCCCTCTGTTTCAGACCCTCTGGTTCGCGCCCTCTGTTTCGCGCCCTCTGTTTCGCGCCCTCTGTTTCAGACCTCCTGTTTCAGACCCTCTGTTTCAGACTCTCAGTTTCTCGCCCTCTGTTTCAGACCCTCTGTTTCAGACCCTCTGTTTCTCGCCCTCTGTTTCGCGCCCTCTGTTTCGCGCCCTCTGTTTCAGACCCTCTGTTTCGGCCCCTCTGTTTCCCGCCCTCTGTTTCGGCCCCTCTGTTTCGCGCCCTCTGTTTCACGACCTCTGTTTCAGGCCCTGTGTTTCAGGCCCTCTTTATCTCGCCCTCTGTTTCTCGCCCTCTGTTTCAGACCCTCTGTTTCAGAACCTCTGTTTCAGCCCCTCTGTTTCAGACCCTCTGTTTCAGACCCTCTGTTTCTCGCCCTCTTTATCTCGCCCTCTGTTTCTCGCCCTCTGTTTCAGACCCTCTGTTTCGGCGCCTCTGTTTCGCGCCCTCTGTTTCAGACCCTCTGTTTCAGACCCTCTGTTTCTCGTCCTCTGTTTCGCGCCCTCTGTTTCGCGCCCTCTGTTTCAGACCCTCTGTTTCGGCCCCTCTGTTTCCCGCCCTCTGTTTCGGCCCCTCTGTTTCGCGCCCTCTGTTTCACGACCTCTGTTTCAGGCCCTGTGTTTCAGGCCGTCTTTATCTCGCCCTCTGTTTCTCGCCCTCTGTTTCAGACCCTCTGTTTCAGACCCTCTGTTTCAGCCCCTCTGTTTCAGACCCTCTGTTTCAGACCCTCTGTTTCTCGCCCTCTGTTTCGCGCCCTCTGTTTCGCGCCCTCTGTTTCGCGCCCTCTGTTTCAGACCCTCTGTTTCAGACCCTCTGTTTCTCGCCCTCTGTTTCTCGCGCTCTGTTTCAGACCCTCTGTTTCAGACCCTCTGTTTCTCGCCCTCTGTTTTGCGCCCTCTGTTTCGCGCCCTCTGTTTCAGACCCTCTGTTTCGGGCCCTCTGTTTCTCGCCCTCTGCTTCGGACCCTCTGTTTCGCGCCCTCTGTTTCAGACCCTCTGTTTCAGACCCTCTGTTTCTCGCCCTCTGTTTCAGCCCCTCTGTTTCAGACCCTCTGTTTCTCGCCCTATGTTTCGCGCCCTCTATTTCGCGCCCTCTGTTTCAGACCCTCTGTTTCAGCCCCTCTGTTTCAGCCCCTCTGTTTCAGCCCCTCTGTTTCAGACCCTCTGTTTCTCGCCCTCTGTTTCGGCCCCTCTGTTTCTCGCCCTCTTTTTCGGCCCCTCTGTTTCGCGCCCTCAGTTTCAGACCCTCTGTTTCAGACCCTCTGTTTCAGACCCTCTGTTTCTCGCCCTCTGTTTCGTGCCCTCTGTTTCGCGCCCTCTGTTTCAGACCCTCTGTTTCGGCCCCTCTGTTTCCCGCCCTCTGTTTCGGCCCCTCTGTTTAAGGCCTCTGTTTCAGACACTCTGTTGCAGACCCTCTGTTTCTCGCCCCGTGTTTCGCGCCCTCTGTTTCGCGCCCTCTGTTTCAGTCCCTCTGTTTCAGAACCTCTGTTTCTCGCCCTCTGTTTCAGCCCCTCTGTTTCTCACCCTCTGTGTCGGCCCCTCTGTTTCTCGCCCTCTCTTTCAGACACTCTGTTTCTCGCCCTCTGTTTCAACCCCTCTGTTTCAGACCCTCTGTTTCTCACCCTCTGTTTCGCACATTCCGTTTTGCGCCCTCTGTTTCAGACCCTCTGTTTGTCACCCTCTGTTTCTCGCCCTCTGTTTCAGCCCCTCTGTTTCAGACCCTCTGTTTCTCGCGCTCTGTTTCAGACCCTCTGTTTCAAACCCTCTGTTTCAGACCCTCTGTTTCTCGCCCTCTGTGTCGGCCCCTCTGTTTCTCGCCCTCTCTTTCAGACACTCTGTTTCTCGCCCTCTGTTTCAGACCCTCTGTTTCTCACCCTCTGTTTCGCACCCTCCGTTTCGCGCCCTCTGTTTCAGACCCTCTGTTTGTCACCCTCTGTTTCTCGCCCTTTGTTTCAGCCCCTCTGTTTCAGACCCTCTGTTTCTCGCCCTCTGTTTCGCGCCCTCTGTTTCTCGCCCTCTGTTTCAGACCCTCTGTTTCTCGCCCTCTGTTTCTCGCCCTCTGTTTCAGACCCTCTGTTTCAGACCCTCTGTTTCTCGCCCTCTGCTTCGGCCCCTCTGTTTCTCGCCCTCTGTTTCAGTCCCTCTGTTTCAGAACCTCTGTTTCTCGCCCTCTGTTTCAGCCCCTCTGTTTCAGACCCTCTGGTTCGCGCCCTCTGTTTCGCGCCCTCTGTTTCGCGCTCTCTGTTTCAGATCCCCTGTTTAAGACCCTCTGTTTCAGACTCTCTGTTTCTCGCCCTCTGTTTTAGCCCCTCTATATCTCGCCCTCTGTTTCTCGCCCTCTGTTTCGCGCCCTCTGTTTCAGACCCTCTGTTTCTCGCCCTCTGTTTCAGACCCTGTGTTTCAGACCCTCTGTTTCAGCCCCTCAGTTTCAGACCCTCTGTTTCAGACCCTCTGTTTCAGCCCCTCAGTTTCAGACCCTCTGTTTCAGTCCCTCTGTTTCAGAACCTCTGTTTCTCGCCCTCTGTTTCAGCCCCTCTGTTTCAGACCCTCTGGTTCGCGCCCTCTGTTTCTCGCCCTCTGTTTCGCGCTCTCTGTTTCAGATCCCCTGTTTAAGACCCTCTGTTTCAGACCCTTTGTTTCTCGCCCTCTGTTTCTCGCGCTCTGTTTCAGACCCTCTGTTTCAGACCCTCTGTTTCTCGCCCTCTGTTTTGCGCCATCTGTTTCGCGCCCTCTGTTTCAGACCCTCTGTTTCGGGCCCTCTGTTTCTCGCCCTCTGCTTCGGACCCTCTGTTTCGCGCCCTCTGTTTCAGACCCTCTGTTTCAGACCCTCTGTTTCTCGCCCTCTGTTTCAGCCCCTCTGTTTCAGACCCTCTGTTTCTCGCCCTATGTTTCGCGCCCTCTATTTCGCGCCCTCTGTTTCAGACCCTCTGTTTCAGCCCCTCTGTTTCAGCCCCTCTGTTTCAGCCCCTCTGTTTCAGACCCTCTGTTTCTCGCCCTCTGTTTCGGCCCCTCTGTTTCTCGCCCTCTTTTTCGGCCCCTCTGTTTCGCGCCCTCAGTTTCAGACTCTCTGTTTCTCGCCCTCTGTTTTAGCCCCTCTATATCTCGCCCTCTGTTTCTCGCCCTCTGTTTCGCGCCCTCTGTTTCAGACCCTCTGTTTCAGACCCTCTGTTTCTCGCCCTCTGTTTCAGACCCTGTGTTTCAGACCCTCTGTTTCAGCCCCTCAGTTTCAGACCCTCTGTTTCAGACCCTCTGTTTCTCGCCCTCTGTTTCGCACCCTCTCTTTCAGACCCTCTGTTTCTCGCCCTCTGTTTCTCGCCCACTGTTTCAGCCCCTCTGTTTCTCGCCCTCTGTTTCAGACCCTCTGTTTCTCGCCCTCTGTTTCTCGCGCTCTGTTTCAGACCCTCTGTTTTAGACCCTCTGTCTCTCGCCCACTGTTTCGCGCCCTCTGTTTCAGCCCCTCTGTTTCACCCCTCTGTTTCAGACCCTCTGTTTCAGACCCTCTGTTTCTCGCCCTCTGTTTCGTGCCCTCTGTTTCGCGCCCTCTGTTTCAGACCCTCTGTTTCGGCCCCTCTGTTTCCCGCCCTCTGTTTCGGCCCCTCTGTTTAAGGCCTCTGTTTCAGACCCTCTGTTGCAGACCCTCTGTTTCTCGCCCTCTGTTTCGCGCCCTCTGTTTCAGACCCTCTGTTTCGGCCCCTTGCTTTCCCGCCGTCTGTTTCGGCCCCTGTGTTTCTAGCCCTCAGTTTCCCGCCCTCTGTTTCAGACCCTCTGTTTCAGACCCTCTGTTTCTCGCCCCGTGTTTCGCGCCCTCTGTTTCGCGCCCTCTGTTTCAGTCCCTCTGTTTCAGAACCTCTGTTTCTCGCCCTCTGTTTCAGCCCCTCTGTTTCAGACCCTCTGGTTCGCGCCCTCTGTTTCGCGCCCTCTGTTTCGCGCCCTCTGTTTCAGCCCCTCTGTTTCAGATCCCCTGTTTAAGACCCTCTGTTTCAGACTCTCTGTTTCTCGCCCTCTGTATCAGACCCTCTGTTTCAGACCCTCTGTTTCAGCCCCTCTGTTTCAGACCCTCTGTTTCAGACCCTCTGTTTCTCGCCCTCTGTTTCGCGCCCTCTGTTTCAGACCCTCTGTTTCAGACCCTCTGTTTCTCGCCCTCTGTTTCTCGCGCTCTGTTTCAGACCCTCTGTTTCAGACCCTCTGTTTCTCGCCCTCTGTTTCGTGCCCTCTGTTTAAGGCCTCTGTTTCAGACCCTCTGTTGCAGACCCTCTGTTTCTCGCCCTCTGTTTCGCGCCCTCTGTTTCGCGCCCTCTGTTTCAGACCCTCTGTTTCGGCCCCTTGCTTTCCCGCCGTCTGTTTCGGCCCCTGTGTTTCTAGCCCTCAGTTTCTCGCCCTCTGTTTCAGACCCTCTGTTTCAGACCCTCTGTTTCTCGCCCCGTGTTTCGCGCCCTCTGTTTCAGACCCTCTGTTTCGGCCCCTTGCTTTCCCGCCGTCTGTTTCGGCCCCTCTGTTTCTCGCCCTCTGTTTCGCGCCCTCTGTTTCAGACCCTCTGTTTCGGCCCCTTGCTTTCCCGCCGTCTGTTTCGGCCCCTGTGTTTCTAGCCCTCAGTTTCGCGCCCTCTGTTTCAGACCCTCTGTTTCAGACCCTCTGTTTCTCGCCCTCTGTTTCAGACCCTGTGTTTCAGACCCTCTGTTTCAGCCCCTCAGTTTCAGACCCTCTGTTTCAGACCCTCTGTTTCTCGCCCTCTGTTTCGCACCCTCTCTTTCAGACCCTCTGTTTCTCGCCCTCTGTTTCTCGCCCACTGTTTCAGCCCCTCTGTTTCTCGCCCTCTGTTTCAGACCCTCTGTTTCTCGCCCTCTGTTTCTCGCGCTCTGTTTCAGACCCTCTGTTTTAGACCCTCTGTCTCTCGCCCACTGTTTCGCGCCCTCTGTTTCAGCCCCTCTGTTTCACCCCTCTGTTTCAGACCCTCTGTTTCAGACCCTCTGTTTCTCGCCCTCTGTTTCGTGCACTCTGTTTCGCGCCCTCTGTTTCAGACCCTCTGTTTCGGCCCCTCTGTTTCCCGCCCTCTGTTTCGGCCCCTCTGTTTAAGGCCTCTGTTTCAGACCCTCTGTTGCAGACCCTCTGTTTCTCGCCCTCTGTTTCGCGCCCTCTGTTTCAGACCCTCTGTTTCGGCCCCTTGCTTTCCCGCCGTCTGTTTCGGCCCCTGTGTTTCTAGCCCTCAGTTTCCCGCCCTCTGTTTCAGACCCTCTGTTTCAGACCCTCTGTTTCTCGCCCCGTGTTTCGCGCCCTCTGTTTCGCGCCCTCTGTTTCAGTCCCTCTGTTTCAGAACCTCTGTTTCTCGCCCTCTGTTTCAGCCCCTCTGTTTCAGACCCTCTGGTTCGCGCCCTCTGTTTCGCGCCCTCTGTTTCGCGCCCTCTGTTTCAGCCCCTCTGTTTCAGATCCCCTGTTTAAGACCCTCTGTTTCAGACTCTCTGTTTCTCGCCCTCTGTATCAGACCCTCTGTTTCAGACCCTCTGTTTCAGCCCCTCTGTTTCAGACCCTCTGTTTCAGACCCTCTGTTTCTCGCCCTCTGTTTCGCGCCCTCTGTTTCAGACCCTCTGTTTCAGACCCTCTGTTTCTCGCCCTCTGTTTCTCGCGCTCTGTTTCAGACCCTCTGTTTCAGACCCTCTGTTTCTCGCCCTCTGTTTCGTGCCCTCTGTTTAAGGCCTCTGTTTCAGACCCTCTGTTGCAGACCCTCTGTTTCTCGCCCTCTGTTTCGCGCCCTCTGTTTCGCGCCCTCTGTTTCAGACCCTCTGTTTCGGCCCCTTGCTTTCCCGCCGTCTGTTTCGGCCCCTGTGTTTCTAGCCCTCAGTTTCTCGCCCTCTGTTTCAGACCCTCTGTTTCAGACCCTCTGTTTCTCGCCCCGTGTTTCGCGCCCTCTGTTTCGCGCCCTCTGTTTCAGTCCCTCTGTTTCAGAACCTCTGTTTCTCGCCCTCTGTTTCAGCCCCTCTGTTTCAGACCCTCTGGTTCGCGCCCTCTGTTTCGCGCCCTCTGTTTCGCGCCCTCTGTTTCAGACCTCCTGTTTCAGACCCTCTGTTTCAGACTCTCAGTTTCTCGCCCTCTGTTTCAGACCCTCTGTTTCAGACCCTCTGTTTCTCGCCCTCTGCTTCGGCCCCTCTGTTTCTCGCCCTCTGTTTCAGTCCCTCTGTTTCAGAACCTCTGTTTCTCGCCCTCTGTTTCAGCCCCTCTGTTTCAGACCCTCTGGTTCGCGCCCTCTGTTTCGCGCCCTCTGTTTCGCGCTCTCTGTTTCAGATCCCCTGTTTAAGACCCTCTGTTTCAGACTCTCTGTTTCTCGCCCTCTGTTTTAGCCCCTCTATATCTCGCCCTCTGTTTCTCGCCCTCTGTTTCGCGCCCTCTGTTTCAGACCCTCTGTTTCACGCCCTCTGTTTCAGACCCTGTGTTTCAGACCCTCTGTTTCAGCCCCTCAGTTTCAGACCCTCTGTTTCAGACCCTCTGTTTCAGCCCCTCAGTTTCAGACCCTCTGTTTCAGTCCCTCTGTTTCAGAACCTCTGTTTCTCGCCCTCTGTTTCGCGCCCTCTGTTTCAGACCCTCTGTTTCTCGCCCTCTGTTTCAGACCCTGTGTTTCAGACCCTCTGTTTCAGCCCCTCAGTTTCAGACCCTCTGTTTCAGACCCTCTGTTTCTCGCCCTCTGTTTCGCACCCTCTCTTTCAGACCCTCTGTTTCTCGCCCTCTGTTTCTCGCCCTCTGTTTCAGACCCTCTGTTTCTCGCCCTCTGTTTCAGACCCTGTGTTTCAGACCCTCTGTTTCAGCCCCTCAGTTTCAGACCCTCTGTTTCAGACCCTCTGTTTCTCGCCCTCTGTTTCGCACCCTCTCTTTCAGACCCTCTGTTTCTCGCCCTCTGTTTCTCGCCCACTGGTTCAGCCCCTCTGTTTCTCGCCCTCTGTTTCAGACCCTCTGTTTCTCGCCCTCTGTTTCTCATGCTCTGTTTCAGACCCTCTGTTTTAGACCCTCTGTCTCTCACCCACTGTTTCGCGCCCTCTGTTTCAGCCCCTCTGTTTCACCCCTCTGTTTCAGACCCTCTGTTTCAGACCCTCTGTTTCTCGCTCCCTGTGTCGGCCCCTCTGTTTCTCGCCCTCTCTTTCAGACACTCTGTTTCTCGCCCTCTGTTTCAGCCCCTCTGTTTCAGACCCTCTGTTTCTCACCCTCTGTTTCACACCCTCCGTTTCGCGCCCTCTGTTTCAGACCCACTGTTTGTCACCCTCTGTTTCTCGCCCTCTGTTTCAGCCCCTCTGTTTCAGACCCTCTGTTTCTCGCCCTCTGTTACAGCCCCTCTGTTTCTCGCCCTCTGTTTCAGACCCTCTGTTTCTCGCCCTCTGTTTCTCGCGCTCTGTTTCAGACCCTCTGTTTCAGACCCTCTGTTTCTCGCCCACTGTTTCGCGCCCTCTGTATCAGCCCCTCTGTTTCAGACCCTCTGTTTCAGACCCTCTGTTTCCCACCCTCTGTGTCGGCCCCTCTGTTTCTCGCCCTCTCTTTCAGACACTCTGTTTCTCGCCCTCTGTTTCAGCCCCTCTGTTTCAGACCCTCTGTTTTAGACCCTCTGTCTCTCGCCCACTGTTTCGCGCCCTCTGTTTCAGCCCCTCTGTTTCACCCCTCTGTTTCAGACCCTCTGTTTCAGACCCTCTGTTTCTCGCCCCCTGTGTCGGCCCCTCTGTTTCTCGCCCTCTCTTTCAGACACTCTGTTTCTTGCCCTCTGTTTCAGCCCCTCTGTTTCAGACCCTCTGTTTCTCACCCTCTGTTTCACACCCTCCGTTTCGCGCCCTCTGTTTCAGGCCCTCTGTTTGTCACCCTCTGTTTCTCGCCCTCTGTTTCAGCCCCTCTGTTTCAGACCCTCTGTTTCTCGCCCCCTGTTACAGCCCCTCTGTTTCTCGTCCTCTGTTTCAGACCCTCTGTTTCTCGCCCTCTGTTTCTCGCGCTCTGTTTCAGACCCTCTGTTTCAGACCCTCTGTTTCTCGCCCACTGTTTCGCGCCCTCTGTATCAGCCCCTCTGTTTCAGACCCTCTGTTTCAGACCCTCTGTTTCTCACCCTCTGTGTCGGCCCCTCTGTTTCTCGCCCTCTCTTTCAGACACTCTGTTTCTCGCCCTCTGTTTCAGCCCCTCTGTTTCAGACCCTCTGTTTCTCACCCTCTGTTTCGCACATTCCGTTTTGCGCCCTCTGTTTCAGACCCTCTGTTTGTCACCCTCTGTTTCTCGCCCTCTGTTTCAGACCCTCTGTTTCTCGCGCTCTGTTTCAGACCCTCTGTTTCAAACCCTCTGTTTCAGACCCTCTGTTTCTCGCCCTCTGTGTCGGCCCCTCTGTTTCTCGCCCTCTCTTTCAGACACTCTGTTTCTCGCCCTCTGTTTCAGACCCTCTGTTTGTCACCCTCTGTTTCTCGCCCTTTGCTTCAGCCCCTCTGTTTCAGACCCTCTGTTTCTCGCCCTCTGTTTCGCGCCCTCTGTTTCTCGCCCTCTGTTTCAGACCCTCTGTTTCTCGCCCTCTGTTTCTCACGCTCTGTTTCAGACCCTCTGTTTCAGACCCTCTGTTTCTCGCCCTCTGTTTTGCGCCATCTGTTTCGCGCCCTCTGTTTCAGACCCTCTGTTTCGGGCCCTCTGTTTCTCGCCCTCTGCTTCGGACCCTCTGTTTCGCGCCCTCTGTTTCAGACCCTCTGTTTCAGACCCTCTGTTTCTCGCCCTCTGTTTCAGCCCCTCTGTTTCAGACCCTCTGTTTCTCGCCCTATGTTTCGCGCCCTCTATTTCGCGCCCTCTGTTTCAGACCCTCTGTTTCAGCCCCTCTGTTTCAGCCCCTCTGTTTCAGCCCCTCTGTTTCAGACCCTCTGTTTCTCGCCCTCTGTTACAGCCCCTCTGTTTCTCGCCCTCTGTTTCAGACCCTCTGTTTCTCGCCCACTGTTTCTCGCGCTCTGTTTCAGACCCTCTGTTTCAGACCCTCTGTTTCTCGCCCTCTGTTTCGGCCCCTCTGTTTCTCGCCCTCTTTTTCGGCCCCTCTGTTTCGCGCCCTCAGTTTCAGACTCTCTGTTTCTCGCCCTCTGTTTTAGCCCCTCTATATCTCGCCCTCTGTTTCTCGCCCTCTGTTTCGCGCCCTCTGTTTCAGACCCTCTGTTTCAGACCCTCTGTTTCTCGCCCTCTGTTTCAGACCCTGTGTTTCAGACCCTCTGTTTCAGCCCCTCAGTTTCAGACCCTCTGTTTCAGACCCTCTGTTTCTCGCCCTCTGTTTCGCACCCTCTCTTTCAGACCCTCTGTTTCTCGCCCTCTGTTTCTCGCCCACTGTTTCAGCCCCTCTGTTTCTCGCCCTCTGTTTCAGACCCTCTGTTTCTCGCCCTCTGTTTCTCGCGCTCTGTTTCAGACCCTCTGTTTTAGACCCTCTGTCTCTCGCCCACTGTTTCGCGCCCTCTGTTTCAGCCCCTCTGTTTCACCCCTCTGTTTCAGACCCTCTGTTTCAGACCCTCTGTTTCTCGCCCTCTGTTTCGTGCCCTCTGTTTCGCGCCCTCTGTTTCAGACCCTCTGTTTCGGCCCCTCTGTTTCCCGCCCTCTGTTTCGGCCCCTCTGTTTAAGGCCTCTGTTTCAGACCCTCTGTTGCAGACCCTCTGTTTCTCGCCCTCTGTTTCGCGCCCTCTGTTTCGCGCCCTCTGTTTCAGACCCTCTGTTTCGGCCCCTTGCTTTCCCGCCGTCTGTTTCGGCCCCTGTGTTTCTAGCCCTCATTTTCCCGCCCTCTGTTTCAGACCCTCTGTTTCAGACCCTCTGTTTCTCGCCCCGTGTTTCGCGCCCTCTGTTTCGCGCCCTCTGTTTCAGTCCCTCTGTTTCAGAACCTCTGTTTCTCGCCCTCTGTTTCAGCCCCTCTGTTTCAGACCCTCTGGTTCGCGCCCTCTGTTTCGCGCCCTCTGTTTCGCGCCCTCTGTTTCAGACCTCCTGTTTCAGATCCCCTGTTTAAGACCCTCTGTTTCAGACTCTCTGTTTCTCGCCCTCTGTTTCAGACCCTCTGTTTCAGACCCTCTGTTTCAGCCCCTCTGTTTCAGACCCTCTGTTTCAGACCCTCTGTTTCTCGCCCTCTGTTTCGCGCCCTCTGTTTCAGACCCTCTGTTTCAGACCCTCTGTTTCTCGCCCTCTGTTTCTCGCGCTCTGTTTCAGACCCTCTGTTTCAGACCCTCTGTTTCTCGCCCTCTGTTTCGTGCCCTCTGTTTAAGGCCTCTGTTTCAGACCCTCTGTTGCAGACCCTCTGTTTCTCGCCCTCTGTTTCGCGCCCTCTGTTTCGCGCCCTCTGTTTCAGACCCTCTGTTTCGGCCCCTTGCTTTCCCGCCGTCTGTTTCGGCCCCTGTGTTTCTAGCCCTCAGTTTCTCGCCCTCTGTTTCAGACCCTCTGTTTCAGACCCTCTGTTTCTCGCCCCGTGTTTCGCGCCCTCTGTTTCGCGCCCTCTGTTTCAGTCCCTCTGTTTCAGAACCTCTTTTTCTCGCCCTCTGTTTCAGCCCCTCTGTTTCAGACCCTCTGGTTCGCGCCCTCTGTTTCGCGCCCTCTGTTTCGCGCCCTCTGTTTCAGACCTCCTGTTTCAGACCCTCTGTTTCAGACTCTCAGTTTCTCGCCCTCTGTTTCAGACCCTCTGTTTCAGACCCTCTGTTTCTCGCCCTCTGCTTCGGCCCCTCTGTTTCTCGCCCTCTGTTTCAGTCCCTCTGTTTCAGAACCTCTGTTTCTCGCCCTCTGTTTCAGCCCCTCTCTTTCAGACCCTCTGGTTCGCGCCCTCTGTTTCGCGCCCTCTGTTTCGCGCTCTCTGTTTCAGATCCCCTGTTTAAGACCCTCTGTTTCAGACTCTCTGTTTCTCGCCCTCTGTTTTAGCCCCTCTATATCTCGCCCTCTGTTTCTCGCCCTCTGTTTCGCGCCCTCTGTTTCAGACCCTCTGTTTCTCGCCCTCTGTTTCAGACCCTGTGTTTCAGACCCTCTGTTTCAGCCCCTCAGTTTCAGACCCTCTGTTTCAGACCCTCTGTTTCTCGCCCTCTGTTTCGCACCCTCTCTTTCAGACCCTCTGTTTCTCGCCCTCTGTTTCTCGCCCACTGTTTCAGCCCCTCTGTTTCTCGCGCTCTGTTTCAGACCCTCTGTTTTAGACCCTCTGTCTCTCGCCCACTGTTTCGCGCCCTCTGTTTCAGCCCCTCTGTTTCACCCCTCTGTTTCAGACCCTCTGTTTCAGACCCTCTGTTTCTCGCCCCCTGTGTCGGCCCCTCTGTTTCTCGCCCTCTCTTTCAGACAGTCTGTTTCTCGCCCTCTGTTTCAGCCCCTCTGTTTCAGACCCTCTGTTTCTCACCCTCTGTTTCACACCCTCCGTTTCGCGCCCTCTGTTTCAGACCCTCTGTTTGTCACCCTCTGTTTCTCGCCCTCTGTTTCAGCCCCTCTGTTTCAGACCCTCTGTTTCTCGCCCTCTGTTACAGCCCCTCTGTTTCTCGCCCTCTGTTTCAGACCCTCTGTTTCTCGCCCTCTGTTTCTCGCGCTCTGTTTCAGACCCTCTGTTTCAGACCCTCTGTTTCTCGCCCACTGTTTCGCGCCCTCTGTATCAGCCCCTCTGTTTCAGACCCTCTGTTTCAGACCCTATGTTTCTCACCCTCTGTGTCGGCTCCTCTGTTTCTCGCCCTCTCTTTCAGACACTCTGTTTCTCGCCCTCTGTTTCAGCCCCTCTGTTTCAGACCCTCTGTTTTAGACCCTCTGTCTCTCGCCCACTGTTTCGCGCCCTCTGTTTCAGCCCCTCTGTTTCAGACCCTCTGTTTCAGACCCTCTGTTTCTCGCCCCCTGTGTCGGCCCCTCTGTTTCTCGCCCTCTCTTTCAGACACTCTGTTTCTTGCCCTCTGTTTCAGCCCCTCTGTTTCAGACCCTCTGTTTCTCACCCTCTGTTTCACACCCTCCGTTTCACGCCCTCTGTTTCAGACCCTCTGTTTGTCACCCTCTGTTTCTCGCCCTCTGTTTCAGCCCCTCTGTTTCAGACCCTCTGTTTCTCGCCCTCTGTTACAGCCCCTCTGTTTCTCGCCCTCTGTTTCAGACCCTCTGTTTCTCGCCCTCTGTTTCTCGCGCTCTGTTTCAGACCCTCTGTTTCAGACCCTCTGTTTCTCGCCCACTGTTTCGCGCCCTCTGTATCAGCCCCTCTGTTTCAGACCCTCTGTTTCAGACCCTCTGTTTCTCACCCTCTGTGTCGGCCCCTCTGTTTCTCGCCCTCTCTTTCAGACACTCTGTTTCTCGCCCTCTGTTTCAGCCCCTCTGTTTCAGGCCCTCTGTTTCTCACCCTCTGTTTCGCACATTCCGTTTTGCGCCCTCTGTTTCAGACCCTCTTTTTGTCACCCTCTGTTTCTCGCCCTCTTTTTCAGCCCCTCTGTTTCAGACCCTCTGTTTCTCGCGCTGTTTCAGACCCTCTGTTTCAAACCCTCTGTTTCAGACCCTCTGTTTCTCGCCCTCTGTGTCGGCCCCTCTGTTTCTCGCCCTCTCTTTCAGACACTCTGTTTCTCGCCCTCTGTTTCAGACCCTCTGTTTCTCACCCTCTGTTTCGCACTCTCCGTTTCGCGCCCTCTGTTTCAGACCCTCTGTTTGTCACCCTCTGTTTCTCGCCCTTTGTTTCAGCCCCTCTGTTTCAGACCCTCTGTTTCTCGCCCTCTGTTTCGCGCCCTCTGTTTCTCGCCCTCTGTTTCAGACCCTCTGTTTCTCGCCCTCTGTTTCTCGCGCTCTGTTTCAGACCCTCTGTTTCTCGCCCTCTGTTTCTCATGCTCTGTTTCAGACCCTCTGTTTTAGACCCTCTGTCTCTCACCCACTGTTTCGCGCCCTCTGTTTCAGCCCCTCTGTTTCACCCCTCTGTTTCAGACCCTCTGTTTCAGACCCTCTGTTTCTCGCTCCCTGTGTCGGCCCCTCTGTTTCTCGCCCTCTCTTTCAGACACTCTGTTTCTCGCCCTCTGTTTCAGCCCCTCTGTTTCAGACCCTCTGTTTCTCACCCTCTGTTTCACACCCTCCGTTTCGCGCCCTCTGTTTCAGACCCACTGTTTGTCACCCTCTGTTTCTCGCCCTCTGTTTCAGCCCCTCTGTTTCAGACCCTCTGTTTCTCGCCCTCTGTTACAGCCCCTCTGTTTCTCGCCCTCTGTTTCAGACCCTCTGTTTCTCGCCCTCTGTTTCTCGCGCTCTGTTTCAGACCCTCTGTTTCAGACCCTCTGTTTCTCGCCCACTGTTTCGCGCCCTCTGTATCAGCCCCTCTGTTTCAGACCCTCTGTTTCAGACCCTCTGTTTCCCACCCTCTGTGTCGGCCCCTCTGTTTCTCGCCCTCTCTTTCAGACACTCTGTTTCTCGCCCTCTGTTTCAGCCCCTCTGTTTCAGACCCTCTGTTTTAGACCCTCTGTCTCTCGCCCACTGTTTCGCGCCCTCTGTTTCAGCCCCTCTGTTTCACCCCTCTGTTTCAGACCCTCTGTTTCAGACCCTCTGTTTCTCGCCCCCTGTGTCGGCCCCTCTGTTTCTCGCCCTCTCTTTCAGACACTCTGTTTCTTGCCCTCTGTTTCCGCCCCTCTGTTTCAGACCCTCTGTTTCTCACCCTCTGTTTCACACCCTCCGTTTCGCGCCCTCTGTTTCAGGCCCTCTGTTTGTCACCCTCTGTTTCTCGCCCTCTGTTTCAGCCCCTCTGTTTCAGACCCTCTGTTTCTCGCCCCCTGTTACAGCCCCTCTGTTTCTCGCCCTCTGTTTCAGACCCTCTGTTTCTCGCCCTCTGTTTCTCGCGCTCTGTTTCAGACCCTCTGTTTCAGACCCTCTGTTTCTCGCCCACTGTTTCGCGCCCTCTGTATCAGCCCCTCTGTTTCAGACCCTCTGTTTCAGACCCTCTGTTTCTCACCCTCTGTGTCGGCCCCTCTGTTTCTCGCCCTCTCTTTCAGACACTCTGTTTCTCGCCCTCTGTTTCAGCCCCTCTGTTTCAGACCCTCTGTTTCTCACCCTCTGTTTCGCACATTCCGTTTTGCGCCCTCTGTTTCAGACCCTCTGTTTGTCACCCTCTGTTTCTCGCCCTCTGTTTCAGACCCTCTGTTTCTCGCGCTCTGTTTCAGACCCTCTGTTTCAAACCCTCTGTTTCAGACCCTCTGTTTCTCGCCCTCTGTGTCGGCCCCTCTGTTTCTCGCCCTCTCTTTCAGACACTCTGTTTCTCGCCCTCTGTTTCAGACCCTCTGTTTGTCACCCTCTGTTTCTCGCCCTTTGCTTCAGCCCCTCTGTTTCAGACCCTCTGTTTCTCGCCCTCTGTTTCGCGCCCTCTGTTTCTCGCCCTCTGTTTCAGACCCTCTGTTTCTCGCCCTCTGTTTCTCGCGCTCTGTTTCAGACCCTCTGTTTCAGACCCTCTGTTTCTCGCCCTCTGTTTTGCGCCATCTGTTTCGCGCCCTCTGTTTCAGACCCTCTGTTTCGGGCCCTCTGTTTCTCGCCCTCTGCTTCGGACCCTCTGTTTCGCGCCCTCTGTTTCAGACCCTCTGTTTCAGACCCTCTGTTTCTCGCCCTCTGTTTCAGCCCCTCTGTTTCAGACCCTCTGTTTCTCGCCCTATGTTTCGCGCCCTCTATTTCGCGCCCTCTGTTTCAGACCCTCTGTTTCAGCCCCTCTGTTTCAGCCCCTCTGTTTCAGCCCCTCTGTTTCAGACCCTCTGTTTCTCGCCCTCTGTTTCGGCCCCTCTGTTTCTCGCCCTCTTTTTCGGCCCCTCTGTTTCGCGCCCTCAGTTTCAGACTCTCTGTTTCTCGCCCTCTGTTTTAGCCCCTCTATATCTCGCCCTCTGTTTCTCGCCCTCTGTTTCGCGCCCTCTGTTTCAGACCCTCTGTTTCAGACCCTCTGTTTCTCGCCCTCTGTTTCAGACCCTGTGTTTCAGACCCTCTGTTTCAGCCCCTCAGTTTCAGACCCTCTGTTTCAGACCCTCTGTTTCTCGCCCTCTGTTTCGCACCCTCTCTTTCAGACCCTCTGTTTCTCGCCCTCTGTTTCTCGCCCACTGTTTCAGCCCCTCTGTTTCTCGCCCTCTGTTTCAGACCCTCTGTTTCTCGCCCTCTGTTTCTCGCGCTCTGTTTCAGACCCTCAGTTTTAGACCCTCTGTCTCTCGCCCACTGTTTCGCGCCCTCTGTTTCAGCCCCTCTGTTTCACCCCTCTGTTTCAGACCCTCTGTTTCAGACCCTCTGTTTCTCGCCCTCTGTTTCGTGCCCTCTGTTTCGCGCCCTCTGTTTCAGACCCTCTGTTTCGGCCCCTCTGTTTCCCGCCCTCTGTTTCGGCCCCTCTGTTTAAGGCCTCTGTTTCAGACCCTCTGTTGCAGACCCTCTGTTTCTCGCCCTCTGTTTCGCGCCCTCTGTTTCGCGCCCTCTGTTTCAGACCCTCTGTTTCGGCCCCTTGCTTTCCCGCCGTCTGTTTCGGCCCCTGTGTTTCTAGCCCTCAGTTTCCCGCCCTCTGTTTCAGACCCTCTGTTTCAGACCCTCTATTTCTCGCCCCGTGTTTCGCGCCCTCTGTTTCGCGCCCTCTGTTTCAGTCCCTCTGTTTCAGAACCTCTGTTTCTCGCCCTCTGTTTCAGCCCCTCTGTTTCAGACCCTCTGGTTCGCGCCCTCTGTTTCGCGCCCTCTGTTTCGCGCCCTCTGTTTCAGACCTCCTGTTTCAGATCCCCTGTTTAAGACCCTCTGTTTCAGACTCTCTGTTTCTCGCCCTCTGTTTCAGACCCTCTGTTTCAGACCCTCTGTTTCAGCCCCTCTGTTTCAGACCCTCTGTTTCAGACCCTCTGTTTCTCGCCCTCTGTTTCGCGCCCTCTGTTTCAGACCCTCTGTTTCAGACCCTCTGTTTCTCGCCCTCTGTTTCTCGCGCTCTGTTTCAGACCCTCTGTTTCAGACCCTCTGTTTCTCGCCCTCTGTTTCGTGCCCTCTGTTTAAGGCCTCTGTTTCAGACCCTCTGTTGCAGACCCTCTGTTTCTCGGCCTCTGTTTCGCGCCCTCTGTTTCGCGCCCTCTGTTTCAGACCCTCTGTTTCGGCCCCTTGCTTTCCCGCCGTCTGTTTCGGCCCCTGTGTTTCTAGCCCTCAGTTTCTCGCCCTCTGTTTCAGACCCTCTGTTTCAGACCCTCTGTTTCTCGCCCCGTGTTTCGCGCCCTCTGTTTCGCGCCCTCTGTTTCAGTCCCTCTGTTTCAGAACCTCTGTTTCTCGCCCTCTGTTTCAGCCCCTCTGTTTCAGACCCTCTGGTTCGCGCCCTCTGTTTCGCGCCCTCTGTTTCGCGCCCTCTGTTTCAGACCTCCTGTTTCAGACCCTCTGTTTCAGACTCTCAGTTTCTCGCCCTCTGTTTCAGACCCTCTGTTTCAGACCCTCTGTTTCTCGCCCTCTGCTTCGGCCCCTCTGTTTCTCGCCCTCTGTTTCAGTCCCTCTGTTTCAGAACCTCTGTTTCTCGCCCTCTGTTTCAGCCCCTCTGTTTCAGACCCTCTGGTTCGCGCCCTCTGTTTCGCGCCCTCTGTTTCGCGCTCTCTGTTTCAGATCCCCTGTTTAAGACCCTCTGTTTCAGACTCTCTGTTTCTCGCCCTCTGTTTTAGCCCCTCTATATCTCGCCCTCTGTTTCTCGCCCTCTGTTTCGCGCCCTCTGTTTCAGACCCTCTGTTTCTCGCCCTCTGTTTCAGACCCTGTGTTTCAGACCCTCTGTTTCAGCCCCTCAGTTTTAGACCCTCTGTTTCAGACCCTCTGTTTCTCGCCCTCTGTTTCGCACCCTCTCTTTCAGACCCTCTGTTTCTCGCCCTCTGTTTCTCGCCCACTGTTTCAGCCCCTCTGTTTCTCGCCCTCTGTTTCAGACCCTCTGTTTCTCGCCCTCTGTTTCTCGCGCTCTGTTTCAGACCCTCTGTTTTAGACCCTCTGTCTCTCGCCCACTGTTTCGCGCCCTCTGTTTCAGCCCCTCTGTTTCACCCCTCTGTTTCAGACCCTCTGTTTCAGACCCTCTGTTTCTCGCCCCCTGTGTCGGCCCCTCTGTTTCTCGCCCTCTCTTTCAGACAGTCTGTTTCTCGCCCTCTGTTTCAGCCCCTCTGTTTCAGACCCTCTGTTTCTCACCCTCTGTTTCACACCCTCCGTTTCGCGCCCTCTGTTTCAGACCCTCTGTTTGTCACCCTCTGTTTCTCGCCCTCTGTTTCAGACCCTCTGTTTCAGACCCTCTGTTTCTCGCCCTCTGTTACAGCCCCTCTGTTTCGCGCCCTCTGTTTCAGACCCTCTGTTTCTCGCCCTCTGTTTCTCGCGCTCTGTTTCAGACCCTCTGTTTCAGACCCTCTGTTTCTCGCCCACTGTTTCGCGCCCTCTGTATCAGCCCCTCTGTTTCAGACCCTCTGTTTCAGACCCTATGTTTCTCACCCTCTGTGTCGGCTCCTCTGTTTCTCGCCCTCTCTTTCAGACACTCTGTTTCTCGCCCTCTGTTTCAGCCCCTCTGTTTCAGACCCTCTGTTTTAGACCCTCTGTCTCTCGCCCACTGTTTCGCGCCCTCTGTTTCAGCCCCTCTGTTTCAGACCCTCTGTTTCAGACCCTCTGTTTCTCGCCCCCTGTGTCGGCCCCTCTGTTTCTCGCCCTCTCTTTCAGACACTCTGTTTCTTGCCCTCTGTTTCAGCCCCTCTGTTTCAGACCCTCTGTTTCTCACCCTCTGTTTCACACCCTCCGTTTCACGCCCTCTGTTTCAGACCCTCTGTTTGTCACCCTCTGTTTCTCGCCCTCTGTTTCAGCCCCTCTGTTTCAGACCCTCTGTTTCTCGCCCTCTGTTACAGCCCCTCTGTTTCTCGCCCTCTGTTTCAGACCCTCTGTTTCTCGCCCTCTGTTTCTCGCGCTCTGTTTCAGACCCTCTGTTTCAGACCCTCTGTTTCTCGCCCACTGTTTCGCGCCCTCTATATCAGCCCCTCTGTTTCAGACCCTCTGTTTCAGACCCTCTGTTTCTCACCCTCTGTGTCGGCCCCTCTGTTTCTCGCCCTCTCTTTCAGACACTCTGTTTCTCGCCCTCTGTTTCAGCCCCTCTGTTTCAGACCCTCTGTTTCTCACCCTCTGTTTCGCACATTCCGTTTTGCGCCCTCTGTTTCAGACCCTCTTTTTGTCACCCTCTGTTTCTCGCCCTCTGTTTCAGCCCCTCTGTTTCAGATCCTCTGTTTCTCGCGCTGTTTCAGACCCTCTGTTTCAAACCCTCTGTTTCAGACCCTCTGTTTCTCGCCCTCTGTGTCGGCCCCTCTGTTTCTCGCCCTCTCTTTCAGACACTCTGTTTCTCGCCCTCTGTTTCAGACCCTCTGTTTCTCACCCTCTGTTTCGCACTCTCCGTTTCGCGCCCTCTGTTTCAGACCCTCTGTTTGTCACCCTCTGTTTCTCGCCCTTTGTTTCAGCCCCTCTGTTTCAGAGCCTCTGTTTCTCGCCCTCTGTTTCGCGCCCTCTGTTTCTCGCCCTCTGTTTCAGACCCTCTGTTTCTCGCCCTCTGTTTCTCGCGCTCTGTTTCAGACCCTCTGTTTCAGACCCTCTGTTTCTCGCCCTCTGTTTTGCGCCCTCTGTTTCGCGCCCTCTGTTTCAGCCCCTCTGTTTCGGGCCCTCTGTTTCTCGACCTCTGCTTCGGACCCTCTGTTTCGCGCCCTCTGTTTCAGACCCTCTGTTTCAGACCCTCTGTTTCTCGCCCTCTGTTTCGCGCCCTCTGTATCAGCCCCTCTGTTTCAGACCCTCTGTTTCAGACCCTCTGTTTCTCACCCTCTGTGTCGGCCCCTCTGTTTCTCGCCCTCTCTTTCAGACACTCTGTTTCTCGCCCTCTGTTTCAGCCCCTCTGTTTCAGACCCTCTGTTTCTCACCCTCTGTTTCGCACATTCCGTTTTGCGCCCTCTGTTTCAGACCCTCTGTTTGTCACCCTCTGTTTCTCGCCCTCTGTTTCAGACCCTCTGTTTCTCGCGCTCTGTTTCAGACCCTCTGTTTCAAACCCTCTGTTTCAGACCCTCTGTTTCTCGCCCTCTGTGTCGGCCCCTCTGTTTCTCGCCCTCTCTTTCAGACACTCTGTTTCTCGCCCTCTGTTTCAGACCCTCTGTTTGTCACCCTCTGTTTCTCGCCCTTTGCTTCAGCCCCTCTGTTTCAGACCCTCTGTTTCTCGCCCTCTGTTTCGCGCCCTCTGTTTCTCGCCCTCTGTTTCAGACCCTCTGTTTCTCGCCCTCTGTTTCTCGCGCTCTGTTTCAGACCCTCTGTTTCAGACCCTCTGTTTCTCGCCCTCTGTTTTGCGCCATCTGTTTCGCGCCCTCTGTTTCAGACCCTCTGTTTCGGGCCCTCTGTTTCTCGCCCTCTGCTTCGGACCCTCTGTTTCGCGCCCTCTGTTTCAGACCCTCTGTTTCAGACCCTCTGTTTCTCGCCCTCTGTTTCAGCCCCTCTGTTTCAGACCCTCTGTTTCTCGCCCTATGTTTCGCGCCCTCTATTTCGCGCCCTCTGTTTCAGACCCTCTGTTTCAGCCCCTCTGTTTCAGCCCCTCTGTTTCAGCCCCTCTGTTTCTGACCCTCTGTATCTCGCCCTCTGTTTCGGCCCCTCTGTTTCTCGCCCTCTTTTTCGGCCCCTCTGTTTCGCGCCCTCAGTTTCAGACTCTCTGTTTCTCGCCCTCTGTTTTAGCCCCTCTATATCTCGCCCTCTGTTTCTCGCCCTCTGTTTCGCGCCCTCTGTTTCAGACCCTCTGTTTCAGACCCTCTGTTTCTCGCCCTCTGTTTCAGACCCTGTGTTTCAGACCCTCTGTTTCAGCCCCTCAGTTTTAGACCCTCTGTCTCTCGCCCACTGTTTCGCGCCCTCTGTTTCAGCCCCTCTGTTTCACCCCTCTGTTTCAGACCCTCTGTTTCAGACCCTCTGTTTCTCGCCCTCTGTTTCGTGCCCTCTGTTTCGCGCCCTCTGTTTCAGACCCTCTGTTTCGGCCCCTCTGTTTCCCGCCCTCTGTTTCTCGCGCTCTGTTTCAGACCCTCTGTTTCAGACCCTCTGTTTCTCGCCCACTGTTTCGCGCCCTCTGTATCAGCCCCTCTGTTTCAGACCCTCTGTTTCAGACCCTCTGTTTCTCACCCTCTGTGTCGGCCCCTCTGTTTCTCGCCCTCTCTTTCAGACACTCTGTTTCTCGCCCTCTGTTTCAGCCCCTCTGTTTCAGGCCCTCTGTTTCTCACCCTCTGTTTCGCACATTCCGTTTTGCGCCCTCTGTTTCAGACCCTCTTTTTGTCACCCTCTGTTTCTCGCCCTCTTTTTCAGCCCCTCTGTTTCAGACCCTCTGTTTCTCGCGCTGTTTCAGACCCTCTGTTTCAAACCCTCTGTTTCAGACCCTCTGTTTCTCGCCCTCTGTGTCGGCCCCTCTGTTTCTCGCCCTCTCTTTCAGACACTCTGTTTCTCGCCCTCTGTTTCAGACCCTCTGTTTCTCACCCTCTGTTTCGCACTCTCCGTTTCGCGCCCTCTGTTTCAGACCCTCTGTTTGTCACCCTCTGTTTCTCGCCCTTTGTTTCAGCCCCTCTGTTTCAGACCCTCTGTTTCTCGCCCTCTGTTTCGCGCCCTCTGTTTCTCGCCCTCTGTTTCAGACCCTCTGTTTCTCGCCCTCTGTTTCTCGCGCTCTGTTTCAGACCCTCTGTTTCTCGCCCTCTGTTTCTCATGCTCTGTTTCAGACCCTCTGTTTTAGACCCTCTGTCTCTCACCCACTGTTTCGCGCCCTCTGTTTCAGCCCCTCTGTTTCACCCCTCTGTTTCAGACCCTCTGTTTCAGACCCTCTGTTTCTCGCTCCCTGTGTCGGCCCCTCTGTTTCTCGCCCTCTCTTTCAGACACTCTGTTTCTCGCCCTCTGTTTCAGCCCCTCTGTTTCAGACCCTCTGTTTCTCACCCTCTGTTTCACACCCTCCGTTTCGCGCCCTCTGTTTCAGACCCACTGTTTGTCACCCTCTGTTTCTCGCCCTCTGTTTCAGCCCCTCTGTTTCAGACCCTCTGTTTCTCGCCCTCTGTTACAGCCCCTCTGTTTCTCGCCCTCTGTTTCAGACCCTCTGTTTCTCGCCCTCTGTTTCTCGCGCTCTGTTTCAGACCCTCTGTTTCAGACCCTCTGTTTCTCGCCCACTGTTTCGCGCCCTCTGTATCAGCCCCTCTGTTTCAGACCCTCTGTTTCAGACCCTCTGTTTCCCACCCTCTGTGTCGGCCCCTCTGTTTCTCGCCCTCTCTTTCAGACACTCTGTTTCTCGCCCTCTGTTTCAGCCCCTCTGTTTCAGACCCTCTGTTTTAGACCCTCTGTCTCTCGCCCACTGTTTCGCGCCCTCTGTTTCAGCCCCTCTGTTTCACCCCTCTGTTTCAGACCCTCTGTTTCAGACCCTCTGTTTCTCGCCCCCTGTGTCGGCCCCTCTGTTTCTCGCCCTCTCTTTCAGACACTCTGTTTCTTGCCCTCTGTTTCCGCCCCTCTGTTTCAGACCCTCTGTTTCTCACCCTCTGTTTCACACCCTCCGTTTCGCGCCCTCTGTTTCAGGCCCTCTGTTTGTCACCCTCTGTTTCTCGCCCTCTGTTTCAGCCCCTCTGTTTCAGACCCTCTGTTTCTCGCCCCCTGTTACAGCCCCTCTGTTTCTCGCCCTCTGTTTCAGACCCTCTGTTTCTCGCCCTCTGTTTCTCGCGCTCTGTTTCAGACCCTCTGTTTCAGACCCTCTGTTTCTCGCCCACTGTTTCGCGCCCTCTGTATCAGCCCCTCTGTTTCAGACCCTCTGTTTCAGACCCTCTGTTTCTCACCCTCTGTGTCGGCCCCTCTGTTTCTCGCCCTCTCTTTCAGACACTCTGTTTCTCGCCCTCTGTTTCAGCCCCTCTGTTTCAGACCCTCTGTTTCTCACCCTCTGTTTCGCACATTCCGTTTTGCGCCCTCTGTTTCAGACCCTCTGTTTGTCACCCTCTGTTTCTCGCCCTCTGTTTCAGACCCTCTGTTTCTCGCGCTCTGTTTCAGACCCTCTGTTTCAAACCCTCTGTTTCAGACCCTCTGTTTCTCGCCCTCTGTGTCGGCCCCTCTGTTTCTCGCCCTCTCTTTCAGACACTCTGTTTCTCGCCCTCTGTTTCAGACCCTCTGTTTGTCACCCTCTGTTTCTCGCCCTTTGCTTCAGCCCCTCTGTTTCAGACCCTCTGTTTCTCGCCCTCTGTTTCGCGCCCTCTGTTTCTCGCCCTCTGTTTCAGACCCTCTGTTTCTCGCCCTCTGTTTCTCGCGCTCTGTTTCAGACCCTCTGTTTCAGACCCTCTGTTTCTCGCCCTCTGTTTTGCGCCATCTGTTTCGCGCCCTCTGTTTCAGACCCTCTGTTTCGGGCCCTCTGTTTCTCGCCCTCTGCTTCGGACCCTCTGTTTCGCGCCCTCTGTTTCAGACCCTCTGTTTCAGACCCTCTGTTTCTCGCCCTCTGTTTCAGCCCCTCTGTTTCAGACCCTCTGTTTCTCGCCCTATGTTTCGCGCCCTCTATTTCGCGCCCTCTGTTTCAGACCCTCTGTTTCAGCCCCTCTGTTTCAGCCCCTCTGTTTCAGCCCCTCTGTTTCAGACCCTCTGTTTCTCGCCCTCTGTTTCGGCCCCTCTGTTTCTCGCCCTCTTTTTCGGCCCCTCTGTTTCGCGCCCTCAGTTTCAGACTCTCTGTTTCTCGCCCTCTGTTTTAGCCCCACTATATCTCGCCCTCTGTTTCTCGCCCTCTGTTTCGCGCCCTCTGTTTCAGACCCTCTGTTTCAGACCCTCTGTTTCTCGCCCTCTGTTTCAGACCCTGTGTTTCAGACCCTCTGTTTCAGCCCCTCAGTTTCAGACCCTCTGTTTCAGACCCTCTGTTTCTCGCCCTCTGTTTCGCACCCTCTCTTTCAGACCCTCTGTTTCTCGCCCTCTGTTTCTCGCCCACTGTTTCAGCCCCTCTGTTTCTCGCCCTCTGTTTCAGACCCTCTGTTTCTCGCCCTCTGTTTCTCGCGCTCTGTTTCAGACCCTCAGTTTTAGACCCTCTGTCTCTCGCCCACTGTTTCGCGCCCTCTGTTTCAGCCCCTCTGTTTCACCCCTCTGTTTCAGACCCTCTGTTTCAGACCCTCTGTTTCTCGCCCTCTGTTTCGTGCCCTCTGTTTCGCGCCCTCTGTTTCAGACCCTCTGTTTCGGCCCCTCTGTTTCCCGCCCTCTGTTTCGGCCCCTCTGTTTAAGGCCTCTGTTTCAGACCCTCTGTTGCAGACCCTCTGTTTCTCGCCCTCTGTTTCGCGCCCTCTGTTTCGCGCCCTCTGTTTCAGACCCTCTGTTTCGGCCCCTTGCTTTCCCGCCGTCTGTTTCGGCCCCTGTGTTTCTAGCCCTCAGTTTCCCGCCCTCTGTTTCAGACCCTCTGTTTCAGACCCTCTATTTCTCGCCCCGTGTTTCGCGCCCTCTGTTTCGCGCCCTCTGTTTCAGTCCCTCTGTTTCAGAACCTCTGTTTCTCGCCCTCTGTTTCAGCCCCTCTGTTTCAGACCCTCTGGTTCGCGCCCTCTGTTTCGCGCCCTCTGTTTCGCGCCCTCTGTTTCAGACCTCCTGTTTCAGATCCCCTGTTTAAGACCCTCTGTTTCAGACTCTCTGTTTCTCGCCCTCTGTTTCAGACCCTCTGTTTCAGACCCTCTGTTTCAGCCCCTCTGTTTCAGACCCTCTGTTTCAGACCCTCTGTTTCTCGCCCTCTGTTTCGCGCCCTCTGTTTCAGACCCTCTGTTTCAGACCCTCTGTTTCTCGCCCTCTGTTTCTCGCGCTCTGTTTCAGACCCTCTGTTTCAGACCCTCTGTTTCTCGCCCTCTGTTTCGTGCCCTCTGTTTAAGGCCTCTGTTTCAGACCCTCTGTTGCAGACCCTCTGTTTCTCGCTCTCTGTTTCGCGCCCTCTGTTTCGCGCCCTCTGTTTCAGACCCTCTGTTTCGGCCCCTTGCTTTCCCGCCGTCTGTTTCGGCCCCTGTGTTTCTAGCCCTCAGTTTCTCGCCCTCTGTTTCAGACCCTCTGTTTCAGACCCTCTGTTTCTCGCCCCGTGTTTCGCGCCCTCTGTTTCGCGCCCTCTGTTTCAGTCCCTCTGTTTCAGAACCTCTGTTTCTCGCCCTCTGTTTCAGCCCCTCTGTTTCAGACCCTCTGGTTCGCGCCCTCTGTTTCGCGCCCTCTGTTTCGCGCCCTCTGTTTCAGACCTCCTGTTTCAGACCCTCTGTTTCAGACTCTCAGTTTCTCGCCCTCTGTTTCAGACCCTCTGTTTCAGACCCTCTGTTTCTCGCCCTCTGCTTCGGCCCCTCTGTTTCTCGCCCTCTGTTTCAGTCCCTCTGTTTCAGAACCTCTGTTTCTCGCCCTCTGTTTCAGCCCCTCTCTTTCAGACCCTCTGGTTCGCGCCCTCTGTTTCGCGCCCTCTGTTTCGCGCTCTCTGTTTCAGATCCCCTGTTTAAGACCCTCTGTTTCAGACTCTCTGTTTCTCGCCCTCTGTTTTAGCCCCTCTATATCTCGCCCTCTGTTTCTCGCCCTCTGTTTCGCGCCCTCTGTTTCAGACCCTCTGTTTCTCGCCCTCTGTTTCAGACCCTGTGTTTCAGACCCTCTGTTTCAGCCCCTCAGTTTTAGACCCTCTGTTTCAGACCCTCTGTTTCTCGCCCTCTGTTTCGCACCCTCTCTTTCAGACCCTCTGTTTCTCGCCCTCTGTTTCTCGCCCACTGTTTCAGCCCCTCTGTTTCTCGCCCTCTGTTTCAGACCCTCTGTTTCTCGCCCTCTGTTTCTCGCGCTCTGTTTCAGACCCTCTGTTTTAGACCCTCTGTCTCTCGCCCACTGTTTCGCGCCCTCTGTTTCAGCCCCTCTGTTTCACCCCTCTGTTTCAGACCCTCTGTTTCAGACCCTCTGTTTCTCGCCCCCTGTGTCGGCCCCTCTGTTTCTCGCCCTCTCTTTCAGACAGTCTGTTTCTCGCCCTCTGTTTCAGCCCCTCTGTTTCAGACCCTCTGTTTCTCACCCTCTGTTTCACACCCTCCGTTTCGCGCCCTCTGTTTCAGACCCTCTGTTTGTCACCCTCTGTTTCTCGCCCTCTGTTTCAGACCCTCTGTTTCAGACCCTCTGTTTCTCGCCCTCTGTTACAGCCCCTCTGTTTCGCGCCCTCTGTTTCAGACCCTCTGTTTCTCGCCCTCTGTTTCTCGCGCTCTGTTTCAGACCCTCTGTTTCAGACCCTCTGTTTCTCGCCCACTGTTTCGCGCCCTCTGTATCAGCCCCTCTGTTTCAGACCCTCTGTTTCAGACCCTATGTTTCTCACCCTCTGTGTCGGCTCCTCTGTTTCTCGCCCTCTCTTTCAGACACTCTGTTTCTCGCCCTCTGTTTCAGCCCCTCTGTTTCAGACCCTCTGTTTTAGACCCTCTGTCTCTCGCCCACTGTTTCGCGCCCTCTGTTTCAGCCCCTCTGTTTCAGACCCTCTGTTTCAGACCCTCTGTTTCTCGCCCCCTGTGTCGGCCCCTCTGTTTCTCGCCCTCTCTTTCAGACACTCTGTTTCTTGCCCTCTGTTTCAGCCCCTCTGTTTCAGACCCTCTGTTTCTCACCCTCTGTTTCACACCCTCCGTTTCACGCCCTCTGTTTCAGACCCTCTGTTTGTCACCCTCTGTTTCTCGCCCTCTGTTTCAGCCCCTCTGTTTCAGACCCTCTGTTTCTCGCCCTCTGTTACAGCCCCTCTGTTTCTCGCCCTCTGTTTCAGACCCTCTGTTTCTCGCCCTCTGTTTCTCGCGCTCTGTTTCAGACCCTCTGTTTCAGACCCTCTGTTTCTCGCCCACTGTTTCGCGCCCTCTGTATCAGCCCCTCTGTTTCAGACCCTCTGTTTCAGACCCTCTGTTTCTCACCCTCTGTGTCGGCCCCTCTGTTTCTCGCCCTCTCTTTCAGACACTCTGTTTCTCGCCCTCTGTTTCAGCCCCTCTGTTTCAGACCCTCTGTTTCTCACCCTCTGTTTCGCACATTCCGTTTTGCGCCCTCTGTTTCAGACCCTCTTTTTGTCACCCTCTGTTTCTCGCCCTCTGTTTCAGCCCCTCTGTTTCAGATCCTCTGTTTCTCGCGCTGTTTCAGACCCTCTGTTTCAAACCCTCTGTTTCAGACCCTCTGTTTCTCGCCCTCTGTGTCGGCCCCTCTGTTTCTCGCCCTCTCTTTCAGACACTCTGTTTCTCGCCCTCTGTTTCAGACCCTCTGTTTCTCACCCTCTGTTTCGCACTCTCCGTTTCGCGCCCTCTGTTTCAGACCCTCTGTTTGTCACCCTCTGTTTCTCGCCCTTTGTTTCAGCCCCTCTGTTTCAGAGCCTCTGTTTCTCGCCCTCTGTTTCGCGCCCTCTGTTTCTCGCCCTCTGTTTCAGACCCTCTGTTTCTCGCCCTCTGTTTCTCGCGCTCTGTTTCAGACCCTCTGTTTCAGACCCTCTGTTTCTCGCCCTCTGTTTTGCGCCCTCTGTTTCGCGCCCTCTGTTTCAGCCCCTCTGTTTCGGGCCCTCTGTTTCTCGACCTCTGCTTCGGACCCTCTGTTTCGCGCCCTCTGTTTCAGACCCTCTGTTTCAGACCCTCTGTTTCTCGCCCTCTGTTTCGCGCCCTCTGTATCAGCCCCTCTGTTTCAGACCCTCTGTTTCAGACCCTCTGTTTCTCACCCTCTGTGTCGGCCCCTCTGTTTCTCGCCCTCTCTTTCAGACACTCTGTTTCTCGCCCTCTGTTTCAGCCCCTCTGTTTCAGACCCTCTGTTTCTCACCCTCTGTTTCGCACATTCCGTTTTGCGCCCTCTGTTTCAGACCCTCTGTTTGTCACCCTCTGTTTCTCGCCCTCTGTTTCAGACCCTCTGTTTCTCGCGCTCTGTTTCAGACCCTCTGTTTCAAACCCTCTGTTTCAGACCCTCTGTTTCTCGCCCTCTGTGTCGGCCCCTCTGTTTCTCGCCCTCTCTTTCAGACACTCTGTTTCTCGCCCTCTGTTTCAGACCCTCTGTTTGTCACCCTCTGTTTCTCGCCCTTTGCTTCAGCCCCTCTGTTTCAGACCCTCTGTTTCTCGCCCTCTGTTTCGCGCCCTCTGTTTCTCGCCCTCTGTTTCAGACCCTCTGTTTCTCGCCCTCTGTTTCTCGCGCTCTGTTTCAGACCCTCTGTTTCAGACCCTCTGTTTCTCGCCCTCTGTTTTGCGCCATCTGTTTCGCGCCCTCTGTTTCAGACCCTCTGTTTCGGGCCCTCTGTTTCTCGCCCTCTGCTTCGGACCCTCTGTTTCGCGCCCTCTGTTTCAGACCCTCTGTTTCAGACCCTCTGTTTCTCGCCCTCTGTTTCAGCCCCTCTGTTTCAGACCCTCTGTTTCTCGCCCTATGTTTCGCGCCCTCTATTTCGCGCCCTCTGTTTCAGACCCTCTGTTTCAGCCCCTCTGTTTCAGCCCCTCTGTTTCAGCCCCTCTGTTTCTGACCCTCTGTATCTCGCCCTCTGTTTCGGCCCCTCTGTTTCTCGCCCTCTTTTTCGGCCCCTCTGTTTCGCGCCCTCAGTTTCAGACTCTCTGTTTCTCGCCCTCTGTTTTAGCCCCTCTATATCTCGCCCTCTGTTTCTCGTCCTCTGTTTCGCGCCCTCTGTTTCAGACCCTCTGTTTCAGACCCTCTGTTTCTCGCCCTCTGTTTCAGACCCTGTGTTTCAGACCCTCTGTTTCAGCCCCTCAGTTTTAGATCCTCTGTCTCTCGCCCACTGTTTCGCGCCCTCTGTTTCAGCCCCTCTGTTTCACCCCTCTGTTTCAGACCCTCTGTTTCAGACCCTCTGTTTCTCGCCCTCTGTTTCGTGCCCTCTGTTTCGCGCCCTCTGTTTCAGACCCTCTGTTTCGGCCCCTCTGTTTCCCGCCCTCTGTTTCGGCCCCTCTGTTTAAGGCCTCTGTTTCAGACCCTCTGTTGCAGACCCTCTGTTTCTCGCCCTCTGTTTCGCGCCCTCTGTTTCGCGCCCTCTGTTTCAGACCCTCTGTTTCGGCCCCTTGCTTTCCCGCCGTCTGTTTCGGCCCCTGTGTTTCTAGCCCTCAGTTTCCCGCCCTCTGTTTCAGACCCTCTGTTTCAGACCCTCTGTTTCTCGCCCCGTGTTTCGCGCCCTCTGTTTCGCGCCCTCTGTTTCAGTCCCTCTGTTTCAGAACCTCTGTTTCTCGCCCTCTGTTTCAGCCCCTCTGTTTCAGACCCTCTGGTTCGCGCCCTCTGTTTCGCGCCCTCTGTTTCGCGCCCTCTGTTTCAGACCTCCTGTTTCAGATCCCCTGTTTAAGACCCTCTGTTTCAGACTCTCTGTTTCTCGCCCTCTGTTTCAGACCCTCTGTTTCAGACCCTCTGTTTCAGCCCCTCTGTTTCAGACCCTCTGTTTCTCGCCCTCTGTTTCGTGCCCTCTGTTTCGCGCCCTCTGTTTCAGACCCTCTGTTTCAGACCCTCTGTTTCTCGCCCTCTGTTTCTCGCGCTCTGTTTCAGACCCTCTGTTTCAGACCCTCTGTTTCTCGCCCTCTGTTTCGTGCCCTCTGTTTAAGGCCTCTGTTTCAGACCCTCTGTTGCAGACCCTCTGTTTCTCGCCCTCTGTTTCGCGCCCTCTGTTTCGCGCCCTCTGTTTCAGACCCTCTGTTTCGGCCCCTTGCTTTCCCGCCGTCTGTTTCGGCCCCTGTGTTTCTAGCCCTCAGTTTCTCGCCCTCTGTTTCAGACCCTCTGTTTCAGACCCTCTGTTTCTCGCCCCGTGTTTCGCGCCCTCTGTTTCGCGCCCTCTGTTTCAGTCCCTCTGTTTCAGAACCTCTGTTTCTCGCCCTCTGTTTCAGCCCCTCTGTTTCAGACCCTCTGGTTCGCGCCCTCTGTTTCGCGCCCTCTGTTTCGCGCCCTCTGTTTCAGACCTCCTGTTTCAGACCCTCTGTTTCAGACTCTCAGTTTCTCGCCCTCTGTTTCAGACCCTCTGTTTCAGACCCTCTGTTTCTCGCCCTCTGCTTCGGCCCCTCTGTTTCTCGCCCTCTGTTTCAGTCCCTCTGTTTCAGAACCTCTGTTTCTCGCCCTCTGTTTCAGCCCCTCTGTTTCAGACCCTCTGGTTCGCGCCCTCTGTTTCGCGCCCTCTGTTTCGCGCTCTCTGTTTCAGATCCCCTGTTTAAGACCCTCTGTTTCAGACTCTCTGTTTCTCGCCCTCTGTTTTAGCCCCTCTATATCTCGCCCTCTGTTTCTCGCCCTCTGTTTCGCGCCCTCTGTTTCAGACCCTCTGTTTCTCGCCCTCTGTTTCAGACCCTGTGTTTCAGACCCTCTGTTTCAGCCCCTCAGTTTCAGACCCTCTGTTTCAGACCCTCTGTTTCTCGCCCTCTGTTTCGCACCCTCTCTTTCAGACCCTCTGTTTCTCGCCCTCTGTTTCTCGCCCACTGTTTCAGCCCCTCTGTTTCTCGCCCTCTGTTTCAGACCCTCTGTTTCTCGCCCTCTGTTTCTCGCGCTCTGTTTCAGACCCTCTGTTTTAGACCCTCTGTCTCTCGCCCACTGTTTCGCGCCCTCTGTTTCAGCCCCTCTGTTTCACCCCTCTGTTTCAGACCCTCTGTTTCAGACCCTCTGTTTCTCGCCCCCTGTGTCGGCCCCTCTGTTTCTCGCCCTCTCTTTCAGACAGTCTGTTTCTCGCCCTCTGTTTCAGCCCGTCTGTTTCAGACCCTCTGTTTCTCACCCTCTGTTTCACACCCTACGTTTCGCGCCCTCTGTTTCAGACCCTCGGTTTGTCACCCTCTGTTTCTCGCCCTCTGTTTCAGCCCCTCTGTTTCAGACCCTCTGTTTCTCGCCCTCTGTTACAGCCCCTCTATATCTCGCCCTCTGTTTCTCGCCCTCTGTTTCGCGCCCTCTGTTTCAGACCCTCTGTTTCTCGCCCTCTGTTTCAGACCCTGTGTTTCAGACCCTCTGTTTCAGCCCCTCAGTTTCAGACCCTCTGTTTCAGACCCTCTGTTTCTCGCCCTCTGTTTCGCACCCTCTCTTTCAGACCCTCTGTTTCTCGCCCTCTGTTTCTCGCCCACTGTTTCAGCCCCTCTGTTTCTCGCCCTCTGTTTCAGACCCTCTGTTTCTCGCCCTCTGTTTCTCGCGCTCTGTTTCAGACCCTCTGTTTCAGACCCTCTGTTTCTCGCCCACTGTTTCGCGCCCTCTGTATCAGCCCCTCTGTTTCAGACCCTCTGTTTCAGACCCTCTGTTTCTCACCCTCTGTGTCGGCCCCTCTGTTTCTCGCCCTCTCTTTCAGACACTCTGTTTCTCGCCCTCCTTTTCAGCCCCTCTGTTTCAGACCCTCTGTTTTAGACCCTCTGTCTCTCGCCCACTGTTTCGCGCCCTCTGTTTCAGCCCCTCTGTTTCAGACCCTCTGTTTCAGACCCTCTGTTTCTCGCCCCCTGTGTCGGCCCCTCTGTTTCTCGCCCTCTCTTTCAGACACTCTGTTTCTTGCCCTCTGTTTCAGCCCCTCTGTTTCAGACCCTCTGTTTCTCACCCTCTGTTTCACACCCTCCGTTTCGCGCCCTCTGTTTCAGACCCTCTGTTTGTCACCCTCTGTTTCTCGCCCTCTGTTTCAGCCCCTCTGTTTCAGACCCTCTGTTTCTCGCCCTCTGTTACAGCCCCTCTGTTTCTCGCCCTCTGTTTCAGACCCTCTGTTTCTCGCCCTCTGTTTCTCGCGCTCTGTTTCAGACCCTCTGTTTCAGACCCTCTGTTTCTCGCCCACTGTTTCGCGCCCTCTGTATCAGCCCCTCTGTTTCAGACCCTCTGTTTCAGACCCTCTGTTTCTCACCCTCTGTGTCGGCCCCTCTGTTTCTCGCCCTCTCTTTCAGACACTCTGTTTCTCGCCCTCTGTTTCAGCCCCTCTGTTTCAGACCCTCTGTTTCTCACCCTCTGTTTCGCACATTCCGTTTTGCGCCCTCTGTTTCAGACCCTCTTTTTGTCACCCTCTGTTTCTCGCCCTCTGTTTCAGCCCCTCTGTTTCAGACCCTCTGTTTCTCGCGCTGTTTCAGACCCTCTGTTTCAAACCCTCTGTTTCAGACCCTCTGTTTCTCGCCCTCTGTGTCGGCCCCTCTGTTTCTCGCCCTCTCTTTCAGACACTCTGTTTCTCGCCCTCTGTTTCAGACCCTCTGTTTCTCACCCTCTGTTTCGCACTCTCCGTTTCGCGCCCTCTGTTTCAGACCCTCTGTTTGTCACCCTCTGTTTCTCGCCCTTTGTTTCAGCCCCTCTGTTTCAGACCCTCTGTTTCTCGCCCTCTGTTTCGCGCCCTCTGTTTCTCGCCCTCTGTTTCAGACCCTCTGTTTCTCGCCCTCTGTTTCTCGCGCTCTGTTTCAGACCCTCTGTTTCAGACCCTCTGTTTCTCGCCCTCTGTTTTGCGCCCTCTGTTTCGCGCCCTCTGTTTCAGCCCCTCTGTTTCGGCCCCTCTGTTTCTCGCCCTCTGCTTCGGACCCTCTGTTTCGCGCCCTCTGTTTCAGACCCTCTGTTTCAGACCCTCTGTTTCTCGCCCTCTGTTTCGCGCCCTCTGTTTCGCGCCCTCTGTTTCAGACCCTCTGTTTCGGCCCCTTGCTTTCCCGCCGTCTGTTTCGGCCCCTGTGTTTCTAGCCCTCAGTTTCCCGCCCTCTGTTTCAGACCCTCTGTTTCAGACCCTCTGTTTCTCGCCCCGTGTTTCGCGCCCTCTGTTTCGCGCCCTCTGTTTCAGTCCCTCTGTTTCAGAACCTGTTTCTCGCCCTCTGTTTCAGCCCCTCTGTTTCAGACCCTCTGGTTCGCGCCCTCTGTTTCGCGCCCTCTGTTTCGCGCCCTCTGTTTCAGACCTCCTGTTTCAGATCCCCTGTTTAAGACCCTCTGTTTCAGACTCTCTGTTTCTCGCCCTCTGTTTCAGACCCTCTGTTTCAGACCCTCTGTTTCAGCCCCTCTGTTTCAGACCCTCTGTTTCAGACACTCTGTTTCTCGCCCTCTGTTTCAGCCCCTCTGTTTCAGACCCTCTGTTTCTCACCCTCTGTTTCGCACATTCCGTTTTGCGCCCTCTGTTTCAGACCCTCTTTTTGTCACCCTCTGTTTCTCGCCCTCTGTTTCAGCCCCTCTGTTTCAGACCCTCTGTTTCTCGCGCTGTTTCAGACCCTCTGTTTCAAACCCTCTGTTTCAGACCCTCTGTTTCTCGCCCTCTGTGTCGGCCCCTCTGTTTCTCGCCCTCTCTTTCAGACACTCTGTTTCTCGCCCTCTGTTTCAGACCCTCTGTTTCTCACCCTCTGTTTCGCACTCTCCGTTTCGCGCCCTCTGTTTCAGACCCTCTGTTTGTCACCCTCTGTTTCTCGCCCTTTGTTTCAGCCCCTCTGTTTCAGACCCTCTGTTTCTCGCCCTCTGTTTCGCGCCCTCTGTTTCTCGCCCTCTGTTTCAGACCCTCTGTTTCTCGCCCTCTGTTTCTCGCGCTCTGTTTCAGACCCTCTGTTTCAGACTCTCTGTTTCTCGCCCTCTGTTTTGCGCCCTCTGTTTCGCGCCCTCTGTTTCAGCCCCTCTGTTTCGGCCCCTCTGTTTCTCGCCCTCTGCTTCGGACCCTCTGTTTCGCGCCCTCTGTTTCAGACCCTCTGTTTCAGACCCTCTGTTTCTCGCCCTCTGTTTCGCGCCCTCTGTTTCGCGCCCTCTGTTTCAGACCCTCTGTTTCGGCCCCTTGCTTTCCCGCCGTCTGTTTCGGCCCCTGTGTTTCTAGCCCTCAGTTTCCCGCCCTCTGTTTCAGACCCTCTGTTTCAGACCCTCTGTTTCTCGCCCCGTGTTTCGCGCCCTCTGTTTCGCGCCCTCTGTTTCAGTCCCTCTGTTTCAGAACCTGTTTCTCGCCCTCTGTTTCAGCCCCTCTGTTTCAGACCCTCTGGTTCGCGCCCTCTGTTTCGCGCCCTCTGTTTCGCGCCCTCTGTTTCAGACCTCCTGTTTCAGATCCCCTGTTAAAGACCCTCTGTTTCAGACTCTCTGTTTCTCGCCCTCTGTTTCAGACCCTCTGTTTCAGACCCTCTGTTTCAGCCCCTCTGTTTCAGACCCTCTGTTTCAGACCCTCTGTTTCTCGCCCTCTGTTTCGCGCCCTCTGTTTCTCGCCCTCTGTTTCAGACCCTCTGTTTCTCGCCCTCTGTTTCTCGCGCTCTGTTTCAGACCCTCTGTTTCAGACCCTCTGTTTCTCGCCCTCTGTTTCGTGCCCTCTGTTTAAGGCCTCTGTTTCAGACCCTCTGTTGCAGACCCTCTGTTTCTCGCCCTCTGTTTCGCGCCCTCTGTTTCGCGCCCTCTGTTTCAGACCCTCTGTTTCGGCCCCTTGCTTTCCCGCCGTCTGTTTCGGCCCCTGTGTTTCTAGCCCTCAGTTTCTCGCCCTCTGTTTCAGACCCTCTGTTTCAGACCCTCTGTTTCTCGCCCCGTGTTTCGCGCCCTCTGTTTCGCGCCCTCTGTTTCAGTCCCTCTGTTTCAGAACCTCTGTTTCTCGCCCTCTGTTTCAGCCCCTCTGTTTCAGACCCTCTGGTTCGCGCCCTCTGTTTCGCGCCCTCTGTTTCGCGCCCTCTGTTTCAGACCTCCTGTTTCAGACCCTCTGTTTCAGACTCTCAGTTTCTCGCCCTCTGTTTCAGACCCTCTGTTTCAGACCCTCTGTTTCTCGCCCTCTGCTTCGGCCCCTCTGTTTCTCGCCCTCTGTTTCAGTCCCTCTGTTCCAGAACCTCTGTTTCTCGCCCTCTGTTTCAGCCCCTCTGTTTCAGACCCTCTGGTTCGCGCCCTCTGTTTCGCGCCCTCTGTTTCGCGCTCTCTGTTTCAGATCCCCTGTTTAAGACCCTCTGTTTCAGACTCTCTGTTTCTCGCCCTCTGTTTTAGCCCCTCTATATCTCGCCCTCTGTTTCTCGCCCTCTGTTTCGCGCCCTCTGTTTCAGACCCTCTGTTTCTCGCCCTCTGTTTCAGACCCTGTGTTTCAGACCCTCTGTTTCAGCCCCTCAGTTTCAGACCCTCTGTTTCAGACCCTCTGTTTCAGCCCCTCAGTTTCAGACCCTCTGTTTCAGTCCCCCTGTTTCAGAACCTCTGTTTCTCGCCCTCTGTTTCAGCCCCTCTGTTTCAGACCCTCTGGTTCGCGCTCTCTGTTTCGCGCCCTCTGTTTCGCGCTCTCTGTTTCAGATCCCCTGTTTAAGACCCTCTGTTTCAGACTCTCTGTTTCTCGCCCTCTGTTTTAGCCCCTCTATATCTCGCCTTCTGTTTCTCGCCCTCTGTTTCGCGCCCTCTGTTTCAGACCCTCTGTTTCTCGCCCTCTGTTTCAGACCCTGTGTTTCAGACCCTCTGTTTCAGCCCCTCAGTTTCAGACCCTCTGTTTCAGACCCTCTGTTTCTCGCCCTCTGTTTCGCACCCTCTCTTTCAGACCCTCTGTTTCTCGCCCTCTGTTTCTCGCCCTCTGTTTCAGACCCTCTGTTTCTCGCCCTCTGTTTCAGACCCTGTGTTTCAGACCCTCTGTTTCAGCCCCTCAGTTTCAGACCCTCTGTTTCAGACCCTCTGTTTCTCGCCCTCTGTTTCGCACCCTCTCTTTCAGACCCTCTGTTTCTCGCCCTCTGTTTCTCGCCCACTGTTTCAGCCCCTCTGTTTCTCGCCCTCTGTTTCAGACCCTCTGTTTCTCGCCCTCTGTTTCTCATGCTCTGTTTCAGACCCTCTGTTTTAGACCCTCTGTCTCTCACCCACTGTTTCGCGCCCTCTGTTTCAGCCCCTCTGTTTCATCCCTCTGTTTCAGACCCTCTGTTTCAGACCCTCTGTTTCTCGCTCCCTGTGTCGGCCCCTCTGTTTCTCGCCCTCTCTTTCAGACACTCTGTTTCTCGCCCTCTGTTTCAGCCCCTCTGTTTCAGACCCTCTGTTTCTCACCCTCTGTTTCACACCCTCCGTTTCGCGCCCTCTGTTTCAGACCCACTGTTTGTCACCCTCTGTTTCTCGCCCTCTGTTTCAGCCCCTCTGTTTCAGACCCTCTGTTTCTCGCCCTCTGTTACAGCCCCTCTGTTTCTCGCCCTCTGTTTCAGACCCTCTGTTTCTCGCCCTCTGTTTCTCGCGCTCTGTTTCAGACCCTCTGTTTCAGACCCTCTGTTTCTCGCCCACTGTTTCGCGCCCTCTGTATCAGCCCCTCTGTTTCAGACCCTCTGTTTCAGACCCTCTGTTTCCCACCCTCTGTGTCGGCCCCTCTGTTTCTCGCCCTCTCTTTCAGACACTCTGTTTCTCGCCCTCTGTTTCAGCCCCTCTGTTTCAGACCCTCTGTTTTAGACCCTCTGTCTCTCGCCCACTGTTTCGCGCCCTCTGTTTCAGCCCCTCTGTTTCACCCCTCTGTTTCAGACCCTCTGTTTCAGACCCTCTGTTTCTCGCCCCCTGTGTCGGCCCCTCTGTTTCTCGCCCTCTCTTTCAGACACTCTGTTTCTTGCCCTCTGTTTCAGCCCCTCTGTTTCAGACCCTCTGTTTCTCACCCTCTGTTTCACACCCTCCGTTTCGCGCCCTCTGTTTCAGGCCCTCTGTTTGTCACCCTCTGTTTCTCGCCCTCTGTTTCAGCCCCTCTGTTTCAGACCCTCTGTTTCTCGCCCCCTGTTACAGCCCCTCTGTTTCTCGCCCTCTGTTTCAGACCCTCTGTTTCTCGCCCTCTGTTTCTCGCGCTCTGTTTCAGACCCTCTGTTTCAGACCCTCTGTTTCTCGCCCACTGTTTCGCACCCTCTGTATCAGCCCCTCTGTTTCAGACCCTCTGTTTCAGACCCTCTGTTTCTCACCCTCTGTGTCGGCCCCTCTGTTTCTCGCCCTCTCTTTCAGACACTCTGTTTCTCGCCCTCTGTTTCAGCCCCTCTGTTTCAGACCCTCTGTTTCTCACCCTCTGTTTCGCACATTCCGTTTTGCGCCCTCTGTTTCAGACCCTCTGTTTGTCACCCTCTGTTTCTCGCCCTCTGTTTCAGACCCTCTGTTTCTCGCGCTCTGTTTCAGACCCTCTGTTTCAAACCCTCTGTTTCAGACCCTCTGTTTCTCGCCCTCTGTGTCGGCCCCTCTGTTTCTCGCCCTCTCTTTCAGACACTCTGTTTCTCGCCCTCTGTTTCAGACCCTCTGTTTGTCACCCTCTGTTTCTCGCCCTTTGCTTCAGCCCCTCTGTTTCAGACCCTCTGTTTCTCGCCCTCTGTTTCGCGCCCCCTGTTTCTCGCCCTCTGTTTCAGACCCTCTGTTTCTCGCCCTCTGTTTCTCGCGCTCTGTTTCAGACCCTCTGTTTCAGACCCTCTGTTTCTCGCCCTCTGTTTTGCGCCATCTGTTTCGCGCCCTCTGTTTCAGACCCTCTGTTTCGGGCCCTCTGTTTCTCGCCCTCTGCTTCGGACCCTCTGTTTCGCGCCCTCTGTTTCAGACCCTCTGTTTCAGACCCTCTGTTTCAGCCCCTCTGTTTCAGCCCCTCTGTTTCAGCCCCTCTGTTTCAGACCCTCTGTTTCTCGCCCTCTGTTTCGGCCCCTCTGTTTCTCGCCCTCTTTTTCGGCCCCTCTGTTTCGCGCCCTCAGTTTCAGACTCTCTGTTTCTCGCCCTCTGTTTTAGCCCCTCTATATCTCGCCCTCTGTTTCTCGCCCTCTGTTTCGCGCCCTCTGTTTCAGACCCTCTGTTTCAGACCCTCTGTTTCTCGCCCTCTGTTTCAGACCCTGTGTTTCAGACCCTCTGTTTCAGCCCCTCAGTTTCAGACCCTCTGTTTCAGACCCTCTGTTTCTCGCCCTCTGTTTCGCACCCTCTCTTTCAGACCCTCTGTTTCTCGCCCTCTGTTTCTCGCCCACTGTTTCAGCCCCTCTGTTTCTCGCCCTCTGTTTCAGACCCTCTGTTTCTCGCCCTCTGTTTCTCGCGCTCTGTTTCAGACCCTCTGTTTTAGACCCTCTGTCTCTCGCCCACTGTTTCGCGCCCTCTGTTTCAGCCCCTCTGTTTCTCGCCCTCTGTTTCTCGCGCTCTGTTTCAGACCCTCTGTTTCAGACCCTCTGTTTCTCGCCCACTGTTTCGCGCCCTCTGTATCAGCCCCTCTGTTTCAGACCCTCTGTTTCAGACCCTCTGTTTCTCACCCTCTGTGTCGGCCCCTCTGTTTCTCGCCCTCTCTTTCAGACACTCTGTTTCTCGCCCTCTGTTTCAGCCCCTCTGTTTCAGACCCTCTGTTTCTCACCCTCTGTTTCGCACATTCCGTTTTGCGCCCTCTGTTTCAGACCCTCTTTTTGTCACCCTCTGTTTCTCGCCCTCTGTTTCAGCCCCTCTGTTTCAGACCCTCTGTTTCTCGCGCTGTTTCAGACCCTCTGTTTCAAACCCTCTGTTTCAGACCCTCTGTTTCTCGCCCTCTGTGTCGGCCCCTCTGTTTCTCTCCCTCTCTTTCAGACACTCTGTTTCTCGCCCTCTGTTTCAGACCCTCTGTTTCTCACCCTCTGTTTCGCACTCTCCGTTTCGCGCCCTCTGTTTCAGACCCTCTGTTTGTCACCCTCTGTTTCTCGCCCTTTGTTTCAGCCCCTCTGTTTCAGAACCTCTGTTTCTCGCCCTCTGTTTCAGCCCCTCTGTTTCAGACCCTCTGGTTCGCGCCCTCTGTTTCGCGCCCTCTGTTTCGCGCCCTCTGTTTCAGACCTCCTGTTTCAGATCCCCTGTTTAAGACCCTCTGTTTCAGACTCTCTGTTTCTCGCCCTCTGTTTCAGACCCTCTGTTTCAGACCCTCTGTTTCAGCCCCTCTGTTTCAGACCCTCTGTTTCAGACCCTCTGTTTCTCGCCCTCTGTTTCGCGCCCTCTGTTTCAGACCCTCTGTTTCAGACCCTCTGTTTCTCGCCCTCTGTTTCTCGCGCTCTGTTTCAGACCCTCTGTTTCAGACCCTCTGTTTCTCGCCCTCTGTTTCGTGCCCTCTGTTTAAGGCCTCTGTTTCAGACCCTCTGTTGCAGACCCTCTGTTTCTCGCCCTCTGTTTCGCGCCCTCTGTTTCGCGCCCTCTGTTTCAGACCCTCTGTTTCGGCCCCTTGCTTTCCCGCCGTCTGTTTCGGCCCCTGTGTTTCTAGCCCTCAGTTTCTCGCCCTCTGTTTCAGACCCTCTGTTTCTCACCCTCTGTGTCGGCCCCTCTGTTTCTCGCCCTCTCTTTCAGACGCTCTGTTTCTCGCCCTCTGTTTCAGCCCCTCTGTTTCAGACCCTCTGTTTTAGACCCTCTGTCTCTCGCCCACTGTTTCGCGCCCTCTGTTTCAGCCCCTCTGTTTCAGACCCTCTGTTTCAGACCCTCTGTTTCTCGCCCCCTGTGTCGGCCCCTCTGTTTCTCGCCCTCTCTTTCAGACACTCTGTTTCTTGCCCTCTGTTTCAGCCCCTCTGTTTCAGACCCTCTGTTTCTCACCCTCTGTTTCACACCCTCCGTTTCGCGCCCTCTGTTTCAGACCCTCTGTTTGTCACCCTCTGTTTCTCGCCCTCTGTTTCAGCCCCTCTGTTTCAGACCCTCTGTTTCTCGCCCTCTGTTACAGCCCCTCTGTTTCTCGCCCTCTGTTTCAGACCCTCTGTTTCTCGCCCTCTGTTTCTCGCGCTCTGTTTCAGACCCTCTGTTTCAGACCCTCTGTTTCTCGCCCTCTGTTTTGCGCCCTCTGTTTCGCGCCCTCTGTTTCAGCCCCTCTGTTTCGGCCCCTCTGTTTCTCGCCCTCTGCTTCGGACCCTCTGTTTCGCGCCCTCTGTTTCAGACCCTCTGTTTCAGGCCCTCTGTTTCTCGCCCTCTGTTTCGCGCCCTCTGTTTCGCGCCCTCTGTTTCAGACCCTCTGTTTCGGCCCCTTGCTTTCCCGCCGTCTGTTTCGGCCCCTGTGTTTCTAGCCCTCAGTTTCCCGCCCACTGTTTCAGACCCTCTGTTTCAGACCCTCTGTTTCTCGCCCCGTGTTTCGCGCCCTCTGTTTCGCGCCCTCTGTTTCAGTCCCTCTGTTTCAGAACCTCTGTTTCTCGCCCTCTGTTTCAGCCCCTCTGTTTCAGACCCTCTGGTTCACGCCCTCTGTTTCGCGCCCTCTGTTTCGCGCCCTCTGTTTCAGACCTCCTGTTTCAGATCCCCTGTTTAAGACCCTCTGTTTCAGACTCTCTGTTTCTCGCCCTCTGTTTCAGACCCTCTGTTTCAGACCCTCTGTTTCAGCCCCTCTGTTTCAGACCCTCTGTTTCAGACCCTCTGTTTCTCGCCCTCTGTTTCGCGCCCTCTGTTTCAGACCCTCTGTTTCAGACCCTCTGTTTCTCGCCCTCTGTTTCTCGCGCTCTGTTTCAGACCCTCTGTTTCAGACCCTCTGTTTCTCGCCCTCTGTTTCGTGCCCTCTGTTTAAGGCCTCTGTTTCAGACCCTCTGTTGCAGACCCTCTGTTTCTCGCCCTCTGTTTCGCGCCCTCTGTTTCGCGCCCTCTGTTTCAGACCCTCTGTTTCGGCCCCTTGCTTTCCCGCCGTCTGTTTCGGCCCCTGTGTTTCTAGCCCTCAGTTTCTCGCCCTCTGTTTCAGACCCTCTGTTTCAGACCCTCTGTTTCTCGCCCCGTGTTTCGCGCCCTCTGTTTCGCGCCCTCTGTTTCAGTCCCTCTGTTTCAGAACCTCTGTTTCTCGCCCTCTGTTTCAGCCCCTCTGTTTCAGACCCTCTGGTTCGCGCCCTCTGTTTCGCGCCCTCTGTTTCGCGCCCTCTGTTTCAGACCTCCTGTTTCAGACCCTCTGTTTCAGACTCTCAGTTTCTCGCCCTCTGTTTCAGACCCTCTGTTTCAGACCCTCTGTTTCTCGCCCTCTGCTTCGGCCCCTCTGTTTCTCGCCCTCTGTTTCAGTCCCTCTGTTTCAGAACCTCTGTTTCTCGCCCTCTGTTTCAGCCCCTCTGTTTCAGACCCTCTGGTTCGCGCCCTCTGTTTCGCGCCCTCTGTTTCACGCTCTCTGTTTCAGATCCCCTGTTTAAGACCCTCTGTTTCAGACTCTCTGTTTCTCGCCCTCTGTTTTAGCCCCTCTATATCTCGCCCTCTGTTTCTCGCCCTCTGTTTCGCGCCCTCTGTTTCAGACCCTCTGTTTCTCGCCCTCTGTTTCAGACCCTGTGTTTCAGACCCTCTGTTTCAGCCCCTCAGTTTCAGACCCTCTGTTTCAGACCCTCTGTTTCAGCCCCTCAGTTTCAGACCCTCTGTTTCAGTCCCCCTGTTTCAGAACCTCTGTTTCTCGCCCTCTGTTTCAGCCCCTCTGTTTCAGACCCTCTGGTTCGCGCTCTCTGTTTCGCGCCCTCTGTTTCGCGCTCTCTGTTTCAGATCCCCTGTTTAAGACCCTCTGTTTCAGACTCTCTGTTTCTCACCCTCTGTTTTAGCCCCTCTATATCTCGCCTTCTGTTTCTCGCCCTCTGTTTCGCGCCCTCTGTTTCAGACCCTCTGTTTCTCGCCCTCTGTTTCAGACCCTGTGTTTCAGACCCTCTGTTTCAGCCCCTCTGTTTCAGACCCTCTGTTTCAGACCCTCTGTTTCTCGCCCTCTGTTTCGCACCCTCTCTTTCAGACCCTCTGTTTCTCGCCCTCTGTTTCTCGCCCTCTGTTTCAGACCCTCTGTTTCTCGCCCTCTGTTTCAGACCCTGTGTTTCAGACCCTCTGTTTCAGCCCCTCAGTTTCAGACCCTCTGTTTCAGACCCTCTGTTTCTCGCCCTCTGTTTCGCACCCTCTCTTTCAGACCCTCTGTTTCTCGCCCACTGTTTCAGCCCCTCTGTTTCTCGCCCTCTGTTTCAGACCCTCTGTTTCTCGCCCTCTGTTTCTCATGCTCTGTTTCAGACCCTCTGTTTTAGACCCTCTGTCTCTCACCCACTGTTTCGCGCCCTCTGTTTCAGCCCCTCTGTTTCACCCCTCTGTTTCAGACCCTCTGTTTCAGACCCTCTGTTTCTCGCTCCCTGTGTCGGCCCCTCTGTTTCTCGCCCTCTCTTTCAGACAGTCTGTTTCTCGCCCTCTGTTTCAGCCCCTCTGTTTCAGACCCTCTGTTTCTCACCCTCTGTTTCACACACTCCGTTTCGCGCCCTCTGTTTCAGACCCACTGTTTGTCACCCTCTGTTTCTCGCCCTCTGTTTCAGCCCCTCTGTTTCAGACCCTCTGTTTCTCGCCCTCTGTTACAGCCCCTCTGTTTCTCGCCCTCTGTTTCAGACCCTCTGTTTCTCGCCCTCTGTTTCTCGCGCTCTGTTTCAGACCCTCTGTTTCAGACCCTCTGTTTCTCGCCCACTGTTTCGCGCCCTCTGTATCAGCCCCTCTGTTTCAGACCCTCTGTTTCAGACCCTCTGTTTCCCACCCTCTGTGTCGGCCCCTCTGTTTCTCGCCCTCTCTTTCAGACACTCTGTTTCTCGCCCTCTGTTTCAGACCCTCTGTTTCAGACCCTCTGTTTCTCGCCCCCTGTGTCGGCCCCTCTGTTTCTCGCCCTCTCTTTCAGACACTCTGTTTCTTGCCCTCTGTTTCAGCCCCTCTGTTTCAGACCCTCTGTTTCTCACCCTCTGTTTCACACCCTCCGTTTCGCGCCCTCTGTTTCAGGCCCTCTGTTTGTCACCCTCTGTTTCTCGCCCTCTGTTTCAGCCCCTCTGTTTCAGACCCTCTGTTTCTCGCCCCCTGTTACAGCCCCTCTGTTTCTCGCCCTCTGTTTCAGACCCTCTGTTTCTCGCCCTCTGTTTCTCGCGCTCTGTTTCAGACCCTCTGTTTCAGACCCTCTGTTTCTCGCCCACTGTTTCGCGCCCTCTGTATCAGCCCCTCTGTTTCAGACCCTCTGTTTCAGACCCTCTGTTTCTCACCCTCTGTGTCGGCCCCTCTGTTTCTCGCCCTCTCTTTCAGACACTCTGTTTCTCGCCCTCTGTTTCAGCCCCTCTGTTTCAGACCCTCTGTTTCTCACCCTCTGTTTCGCACATTCCGTTTTGCGCCCTCTGTTTCAGACCCTCTGTTTGTCACCCTCTGTTTCTCGCCCTCTGTTTCAGACCCTCTGTTTCTCGCGCTCTGTTTCAGACCCTCTGTTTCAAACCCTCTGTTTCAGACCCTCTGTTTCTCGCCCTCTGTGTCGGCCCCTCTGTTTCTCGCCCTCTCTTTCAGACACTCTGTTTCTCGCCCTCTGTTTCAGACCCTCTGTTTGTCACCCTCTGTTTCTCGCCCTTTGCTTCAGCCCCTCTGTTTCAGACCCTCTGTTTCTCGCCCTCTGTTTCGCGCCCTCTGTTTCTCGCCCTCTGTTTCAGACCCTCTGTTTCTCGCCCTCTGTTTCTCGCGCTCTGTTTCAGACCCTCTGTTTCAGACCCTCTGTTTCTCGCCCTCTGTTTTGCGCCATCTGTTTCGCGCCCTCTGTTTCAGACCCTCTGTTTCGGGCCCTCTGTTTCTCGCCCTCTGCTTCGGACCCTCTGTTTCGCGCCCTCTGTTTCAGACCCTCTGTTTCAGACCCTCTGTTTCAGCCCCTCTGTTTCAGCCCCTCTGTTTCAGCCCCTCTGTTTCAGACCCTCTGTTTCTCGCCCTCTGTTTCGGCCCCTCTGTTTCTCGCCCTCTTTTTCGGCCCCTCTGTTTCGCGCCCTCAGTTTCAGACTCTCTGTTTCTCGCCCTCTGTTTTAGCCCCTCTATATCTCGCCCTCTGTTTCTCGCCCTCTGTTTCGCGCCCTCTGTTTCAGACCCTCTGTTTCTCGCCCTCTGTTTCAGACCCTGTGTTTCAGACCCTCTGTTTCAGCCCCTCAGTTTCAGACCCTCTGTTTCAGACCCTCTGTTTCTCGCCCTCTGTTTCGCACCCTCTCTTTCAGACCCTCTGTTTCTCGCCCTCTGTTTCTCGCCCACTGTTTCAGCCCCTCTGTTTCTCGCCCTCTGTTTCAGACCCTCTGTTTCTCGCCCTCTGTTTCTCGCGCTCTGTTTCAGACCCTCTGTTTTAGACCCTCTGTCTCTCGCTCACTGTTTCGCGCCCTCTGTTTCAGCCCCTCTGTTTCACCCCTCTGTTTCAGACCCTCTGTTTCTCGCCCTCTGTTTCGTGCCCTCTGTTTCCCGCCCTCTGTTTCGGCCCCTCTGTTTAAGGCCTCTGTTTCAGACCCTCTGTTGCAGACCCTCTGTTTCTCGCCCTCTGTTTCGCGCCCTCTGTTTCGCGCCCTCTGTTTCAGACCCTCTGTTTCGGCCCCTTGCTTTCCCGCCGTCTGTTTCGGCCCCTGTGTTTCTAGCCCTCAGTTTCCCGCCCTCTGTTTCAGACCCTCTGTTTCAGACCCTCTGTTTCTCGCCCCGTGTTTCGCGCCCTCTGTTTCGCGCCCTCTGTTTCAGTCCCTCTGTTTCAGAACCTCTGTTTCTCGCCCTCTGTTTCAGCCCCTCTGTTTCAGACCCTCTGGTTCGCGCCCTCTGTTTCGCGCCCTCTGTTTCGCGCCCTCTGTTTCAGACCTCCTGTTTCAGATCCCCTGTTTAAGACCCTCTGTTTCAGACTCTCTGTTTCTCGCCCTCTGTTTCAGACCCTCTGTTTCAGACCCTCTGTTTCAGCCCCTCTGTTTCAGACCCTCTGTTTCAGACCCTCTGTTTCTCGCCCTCTGTTTCGCGCCCTCTGTTTCAGACCCTCTGTTTCAGACCCTCTGTTTCTCGCCCTCTGTTTCTCGCGCTCTGTTTCAGACCCTCTGTTTCAGACCCTCTGTTTCTCGCCCTCTGTTTCGTGCCCTCTGTTTAAGGCCTCTGTTTCAGACCCTCTGTTGCAGACCCTCTGTTTCTCGCCCTCTGTTTCGCGCCCTCTGTTTCGCGCCCTCTGTTTCAGACCCTCTGTTTCGGCCCCTTGCTTTCCCGCCGTCTGTTTCGGCCCCTGTGTTTCTAGCCCTCAGTTTCTCGCCCTCTGTTTCAGACCCTCTGTTTCAGACCCTCTGTTTCTCGCCCCGTGTTTCGCGCCCTCTGTTTCGCGCCCTCTGTTTCAGTCCCTCTGTTTCAGAACCTCTGTTTCTCGCCCTCTGTTTCAGCCCCTCTGTTTCAGACCCTCTGGTTCGCGCCCTCTGTTTCGCGCCCTCTGTTTCACGCCCTCTGTTTCAGACCTCCTGTTTCAGACCCTCTGTTTCAGACTCTCAGTTTCTCGCCCTCTGTTTCAGACCCTCTGTTTCAGACCCTCTGTTTCTCGCCCTCTGCTTCGGCCCCTCTGTTTCTCGCCCTCTGTTTCAGTCCCTCTGTTTCAGAACCTCTGTTTCTCGCCCTCTGTTTCAGCCCCTCTCTTTCAGACCCTCTGGTTCGCGCCCTCTGTTTCGCGCCCTCTGTTTCGCGCTCTCTGTTTCAGATCCCCTGTTTAAGACCCTCTGTTTCAGACTCTCTGTTTCTCGCCCTCTGTTTTAGCCCCTCTATATCTCGCCCTCTGTTTCTCGCCCTCTGTTTCGCGCCCTCTGTTTCAGACCCTCTGTTTCTCGCCCTCTGTTTCAGACCCTGTGTTTCAGACCCTCTGTTTCAGCCCCTCAGTTTCAGACCCTCTGTTTCAGACCCTCTGTTTCTCGCCCTCTGTTTCGCACCCTCTCTTTCAGACCCTCTGTTTCTCGCCCTCTGTTTCTCGCCCACTGTTTCAGCCCCTCTGTTTCTCGCCCTCTGTTTCAGACCCTCTGTTTCTCGCCCTCTGTTTCTCGCGCTCTGTTTCAGACCCTCTGTTTTAGACCCTCTGTCTCTCGCCCACTGTTTCGCGCCCTCTGTTTCAGCCCCTCTGTTTCACCCCTCTGTTTCAGACCCTCTGTTTCAGACCCTCTGTTTCTCGCCCCCTGTGTCGGCCCCTCTGTTTCTCGCCCTCTCTTTCAGACACTCTGTTTCTCGCCCTCTGTTTCAGCCCCTCTGTTTCAGACCCTCTGTTTCTCACCTTCTGTTTCACACCCTCCGTTTCGCGCCCTCTGTTTCAGACCCTCTGTTTGTCACCCTCTGTTTCTCGCCCTCTGTTTCAGCCCCTCTGTTTCAGACCCTCTGTTTCTCGCCCTCTGTTACAGCCCCTCTGTTTCTCGCCCTCTGTTTCAGACCCTCTGTTTCTCGCCCTCTGTTTCTCGCGCTCTGTTTCAGACCCTCTGTTTCAGACCCTCTGTTTCTCGCCCACTGTTTCGCGCCCTCTGTATCAGCCCCTCTGTTTCAGACCCTCTGTTTCAGACCCTCTGTTTCTCACCCTCTGTGTCGGCCCCTCTGTTTCTCGCCCTCTCTTTCAGACACTCTGTTTCTCGCCCTCTGTTTCAGCCCCTCTGTTTCAGACCCTCTGTTTTAGACCCTCTGTCTCTCGCCCACTGTTTCGCGCCCTCTGTTTCAGCCCCTCTGTTTCAGACCCTCTGTTTCAGACCCTCTGTTTCTCGCCCCCTGTGTCGGCCCCTCTGTTTCTCGCCCTCTCTTTCAGACACTCTGTTTCTTGCCCTCTGTTTCAGCCCCTCTGTTTCAGACCCTCTGTTTCTCACCCTCTGTTTCACACCCTCCGTTTCGCGCCCTCTGTTTCAGACCCTCTGTTTGTCACCCTCTGTTTCTCGCCCTCTGTTTCAGCCCCTCTGTTTCAGACCCTCTGTTTCTCGCCCTCTGTTACAGCCCCTCTGTTTCTCGCCCTCTGTTTCAGACCCTCTGTTTCTCGCCCTCTGTTTCTCGCGCTCTGTTTCAGACCCTCTGTTTCAGACCCTCTGTTTCTCGCCCACTGTTTCGCGCCCTCTGTATCAGCCCCTCTGTTTCAGACCCTCTGTTTCAGACCCTCTGTTTCTCACCCTCTGTGTCGGCCCCTCTGTTTCTCGCCCTCTCTTTCAGACACTCTGTTTCTCGCCCTCTGTTTCAGCCCCTCTGTTTCAGACCCTCTTTTTGTCACCCTCTGTTTCTCGCCCTCTGTTTCAGCCCCTCTGTTTCAGACCCTCTGTTTCTCGCGCTGTTTCAGACCCTCTGTTTCAAACCCTCTGTTTCAGACCCTCTGTTTCTCGCCCTCTGTGTCGGCCCCTCTGTTTCTCGCCCTCTCTTTCAGACACTCTGTTTCTCGCCCTCTGTTTCAGACCCTCTGTTTCTCACCCTCTGTTTCGCACTCTCCATTTCGCGCCCTCTGTTTCAGACCCTCTGTTTGTCACCCTCTGTTTCTCGCCCTTTGTTTCAGCCCCTCTGTTTCAGACCCTCTGTTTCTCGCCCTCTGTTTCGCGCCCTCTGTTTCTCGCCCTCTGTTTCAGACCCTCTGTTTCTCGCCCTCTGTTTCTCGCGCTCTGTTTCAGACCCTCTGTTTCAGACCCTCTGTTTCTCGCCCTCTGTTTTGCGCCCTCTGTTTCGCGCCCTCTGTTTCAGACCCTCTGTTTCGGGCCCTCTGTTTCTCGCCCTCTGCTTCGGACCCTCTGTTTCGCGCCCTCTGTTTCAGACCCTCTGTTTCAGACCCTCTGTTTCTCGCCCTCTGTTTCAGCCCCTCTGTTTCAGACCCTCTGTTTCTCGCCCTATGTTTCGCGCCCTCTATTTCGCGCCCTCTGTTTCAGACCCTCTGTTTCAGCCCCTCTGTTTCAGCCCCTCTGTTTCAGCCCCTCTGTTTCAGACCCTCTGTTTCTCGCCCTCTGTTTCGGCCCCTCTGTTTCTCGCCCTCTTTTTCGGCCCCTCTGTTTCGCGCCCTCAGTTTCAGACCCTCTGTTTCAGACCCTCTGTTGCAGACCCTCTGTTTCTCGCCCTCTGTTTCGCGCCCTCTGTTTCGCGCGCTCTGTTTCAGACCCTCTGTTTCGGCCCTTTGCTTTCCCGCCGTCTGTTTCGGCTCCTGTGTTTCTAGCCCTCAGTTTCTCGCCCTCTGTTTCAGACCCTCTGTTTCAGACCCTCTGTTTCTCGCCCCGTGTTTCGCGCCCTCTGTTTCGCGCCCTCTGTTTCAGTCCCTCTGTTTCAGAACCTCTGTTTCTCGCCCTCTGTTTCAGCCCCTCTGTTTCAGACCCTCTGGTTCGCGCCCTCTGTTTCGCGCCCTCTATTTCGTGCCCTCTGTTTCAGACCTCCTGTTTCAGACCCTCTGTTTCAAACTCTCAGTTTCTCGCCCTCTGTTTCAGACCCTCTGTTTCAGACCCTCTGTTTCTCGCCCTCTGCTTCGGCCCCTCTGTTTCTCGCCCTATGTTTCAGTCCCTCTGTTTCAGAACCTCTGTTTCTCGCCCTCTGTTTCAGCCCCTCTGTTTCAGACCCTCTGGTTCGCGCCCTCTGTTTCGCACCCTCTGTTTCGCGCCCTCTGTTTCAGATCCCCTGTTTAAGACCCTCTGTTTCAGACTCTCTGTTTCTCACCCTCTGTTTTAGCCCCTCTATATCTCGCCCTCTGTTTCTCGCGCTCTGTTTCGCGCCCTCTGTTTCAGACCCTCTGTTTCAGACCCTCTGTTTCTCGCCCTCAGTTTCAGACCCTCTGTTTCAGACCCTCTGTTTCTCGCCCTCTGTTTCGCACCCACTCTTTCAGACCCTCTGTTTCTCGCCCTCTGTTTCTCGCCCACTGTTTCAGCCCCTCTGTTTCTCGCCCTCTGTTTCAGACCCTCTGTTTCTCGCCCTCTGTTTCAGACCCTCTGTTTGTCACCCTCTGTTTCTCGCCCTCTGTTTCAGCACCTCTGTTTCAGACCCTCTGTTTCTCGCGCTGTTTCAGACCCTCTGTTTCAAACCCTCTGTTTCAGACCCTCTGTTTCTCGCCTTCTGTGTCGGCCCCTCTGTTTCTCGCCCTCTCTTTCAGACACTCTGTTTCTCGCCCTCTGTTTCAGACCCTCTGTTTCTCACCCTCTGTTTCGCACCCTCCGTTTCGCGCCCTCTGTTTCAGACCCTCTGTTTGTCACCCTCTGTTTCTCACCCTTTGTTTCAGCCCCTCTGTTTCAGACCCTCTGTTTCTCGCCCTCTGTTTCGCGCCCTCTGTTTCTCGCCCTCTGTTTCAGACCCTCTGTTTCTCGCCCTCTGTTTCTCGCGCTCTGTTTCAGACCCTCTGTTTCAGACCCTCTGTTTCTCGCCCTCTGTTTTGCGCCCTCTGTTTCGCGCCCTCTGTTTCACACCCTCTGTTTCGGGCCCTCTGTTTCTCGCCCTCTGCTTCGGACCCTCTGTTTCGCGCCCTCTGTTTCAGACCCTCTGTTTCAGACCCTCTGTTTCTCGCCCTCTGTTTCAGCCCCTCTGTTTTAGACCCTCTGTTTCTCGCCCTATGTTTCGCGCCCTCTATTTCGCGCCCTCTGTTTCAGACCCTCTGTTTCAGCCCCTCTGTTTCAGCCCCTCTGTTTCAGCCCCTCTGTTTCAGACCCTCTGTTTCTCGGCCTCTGTTTCGGCCCCTCTGTTTCTCGCCCTCTTTTTCGGCCCCTCTGTTTCGCGCCCTCAGTTTCAGACCCTCTGTTTCAGACCCTCTGTTTCTGACCCTCTGTTTCTCGCCCTCTGTTTCGTGCCCTCTGTTTTGCGCCCTCTGTTTCAGACCCTCTGTTTCGGCCCCTCTGTTTCCCGCCCTCTGTTTCGGCCCTCTGTTTAAGGCCTCTGTTTCAGACCCTCTGTTGCAGACCCTCTGTTTCTCGCCCTCTGTTTCGCGCCCTCTGTTTCGCGCGCTCTGTTTCAGACCCTCTGTTTCGGCCCCTTGCTTTCCCGCCGTCTGTTTCGGCTCCTGTGTTTCTAGCCCTCAGTTTCTCGCCCTCTGTTTCAGACCCTCTGTTTCAGACCCTCTGTTTCTCGCCCCGTGTTTCGCGCCCTCTGTTTCGCGCCCTCTGTTTCAGTCCCTCTGTTTCAGAACCTCTGTTTCTCGCCCTCTGTTTCAGCCCCTCTGTTTCAGACCCTCTGGTTCGCGCCCTCTGTTTCGCGCCCTCTGTTTCGTGCCCTCTGTTTCAGACCTCCTGTTTCAAACCCTCTGTTTCAGACTCTCAGTTTCTCGCCCTCTGTTTCAGACCCTCTGTTTCAGACCCTCTGTTTCTCGCCCTCTGCTTCGGCCCCTCTGTTTCTCGCCCTCTGTTTCGTGCCCTCTGTTTCGCGCCCTCTGTTTCAGACCCTCTGTTTCGGCCCCTCTGTTTCCCGCCCTCTGTTTCGGCCCTCTGTTTAAGGCCTCTGTTTCAGACCCTCTGTTGCAGACCCTCTGTTTCTCGCCCTCTGTTTCGCGCCCTCTGTTTCGCGCGCTCTGTTTCAGACCCTCTGTTTCGGCCCCTTGCTTTCCCGCCGTCTGTTTCGGCTCCTGTGTTTCTAGCCCGCAGTTTCTCGCCCTCTGTTTCAGACCCTCTGTTTCAGACCCTCTGTTTCTCGCCCCGTGTTTCGCGCCCTCTGTTTCGCGCCCTCTGTTTCAGTCCCTCTGTTTCAGAAACTCTGTTTCTCGCCCTCTGTTTCAGCCCCTCTGTTTCAGACCCTCTGGTTCGCGCCCTCTGTTTCGCGCCCTCTGTTTCGTGCCCTCTGTTTCAGACCTCCTGTTTCAAACCCTCTGTTTCAGACTCTCAGTTTCTCGCCCTCTGTTTCAGACCCTCTGTTTCAGACCCTCTGTTTCTCGCCCTCTGCTTCGGCCCCTCTGTTTCTCGCCCTCTGTTTCGTGCCCTCTGTTTCGCGCCCTCTGTTTCAGACCCTCTGTTTCGGCCCCTCTGTTTCCCGCCCTCTGTTTCGGCCCTCTGTTTAAGGCCTCTGTTTCAGACCCTCTGTTGCAGACCCTCTGTTTCTCGCCCTCTGTTTCGCGCCCTCTGTTTCGCGCGCTCTGTTTCAGACCCTCTGTTTCGGCCCCTTGCTTTCCCGCCGTCTGTTTCGGCTCCTGTGTTTCTAGCCCGCAGTTTCTCGCCCTCTGTTTCAGACCCTCTGTTTCAGACCCTCTGTTTCTCGCCCCGTGTTTCGCGCCCTCTGTTTCGCGCCCTCTGTTTCAGTCCCTCTGTTTCAGAAACTCTGTTTCTCGCCCTCTGTTTCAGCCCCTCTGTTTCAGACCTTCTGGTTCGCGCCCTCTGTTTCGCGCCCTCTGTTTCGTGCCCTCTGTTTCAGACCTCCTGTTTCAGACCCTCTGTTTCAGACTCTCAGTTTCTCGCCCTCTGTTTCAGACCCTCTGTTTCAGACCCTCTGTTTCTCGCCCTCTGCTTCGGCCCCTCTGTTTCTCGCCCTCTGTTTCAGTCCCTCTGTTTCAGACCCTCTGTTTCTCGCCCTCTGTTTCAGCCCCTCTGTTTCAGACCCTCTGGTTCGCGCCCTCTGTTTCGCGCCCTCTGTTTCGCGCCCTCTGTTTCAGATCCCCTGTTTAAGACCCTCTGTTTCAGCCCCTCTGTTTCAGACCCTCTGTTTCAGACCCTCTGTTTCTCGCCCTCTGTTTTAGCCCCTCTATATCTCGCCCTCTGTTTCTCGCCCTCTGTTTCGCGCCCTCTGTTTCAGACCCTCTGTTTCAGACCCTCTGTTTCTCGCCCTCTGTTTCAGACCCTCTGTTTCTCACCCTCTGTTTCGCACTCTCCGTTTCGCGCCCTCTGTTTCAGACCCTCTGTTTGTCACCCTCTGTTTCTCGCCCTTTGTTTCAGCCCCTCTGTTTCAGACCCTCTGTTTCTCGCCCTCTGTTTCGCGCCCTCTGTTTCTCGCCCTCTGTTTCAGACCCTCTGTTTCTCGCCCTCTGTTTCTCGCGCTCTGTTTCAGACCCTCTGTTTCAGACCCTCTGTTTCTCGCCCTCTGTTTTGCGCCCTCTGTTTCGCGCCCTCTGTTTCAGCCCCTCTGTTTCGGGCCCTCTGTTTCTCGCCCTCTGCTTCGGACCCTCTGTTTCGCGCCCTCTGTTTCAGACCCTCTGTTTCAGACCCTCTGTTTCTCGCCCTCTGTTTCAGCCCCTCTGTTTCAGACCCTCTGTTTCTCGCCCTATGTTTCGCGCCCTCTATTTCGCGCCCTCTGTTTCAGACCCTCTGTTTCAGCCCCTCTGTTTCAGCCCCTCTGTTTCAGCCCCTCTGTTTCAGACCCTCTGTTTCTCGCCCTCTGTTTCGGCCCCTCTGTTTCTCGCCCTCTTTTTCGGCCCCTCTGTTTCGCGCCCTCAGTTTCAGACCCTCTGTTTCAGACCCTCTGTTGCAGACCCTCTGTTTCTCGCCCTCTGTTTCGCGCCCTCTGTTTCGCGCGCTCTGTTTCAGACCCTCTGTTTCGGCCCTTTGCTTTCCCGCCGTCTGTTTCGGCTCCTGTGTTTCTAGCCCTCAGTTTCTCGCCCTCTGTTTCAGACCCTCTGTTTCAGACCCTCTGTTTCTCGCCCCGTGTTTCGCGCCCTCTGTTTCTCGCCCTCTGTTTCAGTCCCTCTGTTTCAGAACCTCTGTTTCTCGCCCTCTGTTTCAGCCCCTCTGTTTCAGACCCTCTGGTTCGCGCCCTCTGTTTCGCGCCCTCTGTTTCGTGCCCTCTGTTTCAGACCTCCTGTTTCAGACCCTCTGTTTCAGACTCTCAGTTTCTCGCCCTCTGTTTCAGACCCTCTGTTTCAGACCCTCTGTTTCTCGCCCTCTGCTTCGGCCCCTCTGTTTCTCGCCCTATGTTTCAGTCCCTCTGTTTCAGAACCTCTGTTTCTCGCCCTCTGTTTCAGCCCCTCTGTTTCAGACCCTCTGGTTCGCGCCCTCTGTTTCGCACCCTCTGTTTCGCGCCCTCTGTTTCAGATCCCCTGTTTAAGACCCTCTGTTTCAGACTCTCTGTTTCTCGCCCTCTGTTTTAGCCCCTCTATATCTCGCCCTCTGTTTCTCGCGCTCTGTTTCGCGCCCTCTGTTTCAGACCCTCTGTTTCAGACCCTCTGTTTCTCGCCCTCTGTTTCAGCCCCTCTGTTTCAGACCCTCTGTTTCTCGCCCTCAGTTTCAGACCCTCTGTTTCAGCCCCTCTGTTTCTGATCCTCTGTTTCAGAAACTCTGTTTCAGCCCCTCTGTTTTAGACCCTCTGTTTCTCGCCCTCTGTTTTGATCCCTCTGTTTCAGACCCTCTGTTTCAGCCCCTCTGTTTCAGCCCCTCTTGTCAGCCCCTCTGTTTCTCGCCCTCTATTTCAGCCCCTCTGTTTCAGACCCTCTGTTTCAGACCCTCTGTTTCTCGCCCTCTGTTTCAGCCCCTCTGTTTCAGACCCTCTGTTTCAGCACCTCTGTTTCAGCCCCTCTGTTTCAGCCCCTCTGTTTCAGACCCTCTGTTTCAGACCCTCTGTTTCGCGCCCTCTGTTTCAGACCCTCTGTTTCAGACCCTGTGTTTCAGCGCCTCTGTTTCAGACCCTCTGTTTCAGACCCACTGTTTCTCGCCCTCTGTTTCGCGCCCTCTGTTTCAGACCCTCTGTTTCAGACCCTCTGTTTCTCGCCCTCTGTTACAGCCCCTCTGTTTCTCGCCCTCTGTTTCAGCCCCTCTGTTTCAGACCCTCTGTTTCTCGCCCTCTGTTACAGCCCCTCTGTTTCTCGCCCTCTGTTTCAGACCCTCTGTTTCTCGCCCTCTGTTTCTCGCGCTCTGTTTCAGACCCTCTGTTTCAGACCCTCTGTTTCTCGCCCACTGTTTCGCGCCCTCTGTATCAGCCCCTCTGTTTCAGACCCTCTGTTTCAGACCCTCTGTTTCTCACCCTCTGTGTCGGCCCCTCTGTTTCTCGCCCTCTCTTTCAGACCCTCTGTTTCTCGCCCTCTGTTTCAGCCCCTCTGTTTCAGACCCTCTGGTTCGCGCCCTCTGTTTCGCGCCCTCTGTTTCGCGCCCTCTGTTTCAGATCCCCTGTTTAAGACCCTCTGTTTCAGCCCCTCTGTTTCAGACCCTCTGTTTCAGACCCTCTGTTTCTCGCCCTCTGTTTTAGCCCCTCTATATCTCGCCCTCTGTTTCTCGCCCTCTGTTTCGCGCCCTCTGTTTCAGACCCTCTGTTTCAGACCCTCTGTTTCTCGCCCTCTGTTTCAGACCCTCTGTTTCTCACCCTCTGTTTCGCACTCTCCGTTTCGCGCCCTCTGTTTCAGACCCTCTGTTTGTCACCCTCTGTTTCTCGCCCTTTGTTTCAGCCCCTCTGTTTCAGACCCTCTGTTTCTCGCCCTCTGTTTCGCGCCCTCTGTTTCTCGCCCTCTGTTTCAGACCCTCTGTTTCTCGCCCTCTGTTTCTCGCGCTCTGTTTCAGACCCTCTGTTTCAGACCCTCTGTTTCTCGCCCTCTGTTTTGCGCCCTCTGTTTCGCGCCCTCTGTTTCAGCCCCTCTGTTTCGGGCCCTCTGTTTCTCGCCCTCTGCTTCGGACCCTCTGTTTCGCGCCCTCTGTTTCAGACCCTCTGTTTCAGACCCTCTGTTTCTCGCCCTCTGTTTCAGCCCCTCTGTTTCAGACCCTCTGTTTCTCGCCCTATGTTTCGCGCCCTCTATTTCGCGCCCTCTGTTTCAGACCCTCTGTTTCAGCCCCTCTGTTTCAGCCCCTCTGTTTCAGCCCCTCTGTTTCAGACCCTCTGTTTCTCGCCCTCTGTTTCGGCCCCTCTGTTTCTCGCCCTCTTTTTCGGCCCCTCTGTTTCGCGCCCTCAGTTTCAGACCCTCTGTTTCAGACCCTCTGTTGCAGACCCTCTGTTTCTCGCCCTCTGTTTCGCGCCCTCTGTTTCGCGCGCTCTGTTTCAGACCCTCTGTTTCGGCCCTTTGCTTTCCCGCCGTCTGTTTCGGCTCCTGTGTTTCTAGCCCTCAGTTTCTCGCCCTCTGTTTCAGACCCTCTGTTTCAGACCCTCTGTTTCTCGCCCCGTGTTTCGCGCCCTCTGTTTCTCGCCCTCTGTTTCAGTCCCTCTGTTTCAGAACCTCTGTTTCTCGCCCTCTGTTTCAGCCCCTCTGTTTCAGACCCTCTGGTTCGCGCCCTCTGTTTCGCGCCCTCTGTTTCGTGCCCTCTGTTTCAGACCTCCTGTTTCAGACCCTCTGTTTCAGACTCTCAGTTTCTCGCCCTCTGTTTCAGACCCTCTGTTTCAGACCCTCTGTTTCTCGCCCTCTGCTTCGGCCCCTCTGTTTCTCGCCCTATGTTTCAGTCCCTCTGTTTCAGAACCTCTGTTTCTCGCCCTCTGTTTCAGCCCCTCTGTTTCAGACCCTCTGGTTCGCGCCCTCTGTTTCGCACCCTCTGTTTCGCGCCCTCTGTTTCAGATCCCCTGTTTAAGACCCTCTGTTTCAGACTCTCTGTTTCTCGCCCTCTGTTTTAGCCCCTCTATATCTCGCCCTCTGTTTCTCGCGCTCTGTTTCGCGCCCTCTGTTTCAGACCCTCTGTTTCAGACCCTCTGTTTCTCGCCCTCTGTTTCAGCCCCTCTGTTTCAGACCCTCTGTTTCTCGCCCTCAGTTTCAGACCCTCTGTTTCAGCCCCTCTGTTTCTGATCCTCTGTTTCAGAAACTCTGTTTCAGCCCCTCTGTTTTAGACCCTCTGTTTCTCGCCCTCTGTTTTGATCCCTCTGTTTCAGACCCTCTGTTTCAGCCCCTCTGTTTCAGCCCCTCTTGTCAGCCCCTCTGTTTCTCGCCCTCTATTTCAGCCCCTCTGTTTCAGACCCTCTGTTTCAGACCCTCTGTTTCTCGCCCTCTGTTTCAGCCCCTCTGTTTCAGACCCTCTGTTTCAGCACCTCTGTTTCAGCCCCTCTGTTTCAGCCCCTCTGTTTCAGACCCTCTGTTTCAGACCCTCTGTTTCGCGCCCTCTGTTTCAGACCCTCTGTTTCAGACCCTGTGTTTCAGCGCCTCTGTTTCAGACCCTCTGTTTCAGACCCACTGTTTCTCGCCCTCTGTTTCGCGCCCTCTGTTTCAGACCCTCTGTTTCAGACCCTCTGTTTCTCGCCCTCTGTTACAGCCCCTCTGTTTCTCGCCCTCTGTTTCAGCCCCTCTGTTTCAGACCCTCTGTTTCTCGCCCTCTGTTACAGCCCCTCTGTTTCTCGCCCTCTGTTTCAGACCCTCTGTTTCTCGCCCTCTGTTTCTCGCGCTCTGTTTCAGACCCTCTGTTTCAGACCCTCTGTTTCTCGCCCACTGTTTCGCGCCCTCTGTATCAGCCCCTCTGTTTCAGACCCTCTGTTTCAGACCCTCTGTTTCTCACCCTCTGTGTCGGCCCCTCTGTTTCTCGCCCTCTCTTTCAGACACTCTGTTTCTCGCCCTCTGTTTCAGCCCCTCTGTTTCAGACCCTCTGTTTTAGACCCTCTGTCTCTCGCCCACTGTTTCGCGCCCTCTGTTTCAGCCCCTCTGTTTCAGACCCTCTGTTTCAGACCCTCTGTTTCTCGCCCCCTGTGTCGGCCCCTCTGTTTCTCGCCCTCTCTTTCAGACACTCTGTTTCTTGCCCTCTGTTTCAGCACCTCTGTTTCAGACCCTCTGTTTCTCACCCTCTGTTTCACACCCTCCGTTTCGCGCCCTCTGTTTCAGACCCTCTGTTTGTCACCCTCTGTTTCTCGCCCTCTGTTTCAGCCCCTCTGTTTCAGACCCTCTGTTTCAGACCCTCTGTTACAGCCCCTCTGTTTCTCGCCCTCTGTTTCAGACCCTCTGTTTCTCGCCCTCTGTTTCTCGCGCTCTGTTTCAGACCCTCTGTTTCAGACCCTCTGTTTCTCGCCCACTGTTTCGCGCCCTCTGTATCAGCCCCTCTGTTTCAGACCCTCTGTTTCAGACCCTCTGTTTCTCACCCTCTGTGTCGGCCCCTCTGTTTCTCGCCCTCTCTTTCAGACACTCTGTTTCTCGCCCTCTGTTTCAGCCCCTCTGTTTCAGACCCTCTGTTTCTCACCCTCTGTTTCGCACATTCCGTTTTGCGCCCTCTGTTTCAGACCCTCTTTTTGTCACCCTCTGTTTCTCGCCCTCTGTTTCAGCCCCTCTGTTTCAGACCCTCTGTTTCTCGCGCTGTTTCAGACCCTCTGTTTCAAACCCTCTGTTTCAGACCCTCTGTTTCTCGCCCTCTGTGTCGGCCCCTCTGTTTCTCGCCCTCTCTTTCAGACACTCTGTTTCTCGCCCTCTGTTTCAGACCCTCTGTTTCTCACCCTCTGTTTCGCACTCTCCGTTTCGCGCCCTCTGTTTCAGACCCTCTGTTTGTCACCCTCTGTTTCTCGCCCTTTGTTTCAGCCCCTCTGTTTCAGACCCTCTGTTTCTCGCCCTCTGTTTCGCGCCCTCTGTTTCTCGCCCTCTGTTTCAGACCCTCTGTTTCTCGCCCTCTGTTTCTCGCGCTCTGTTTCAGACCCTCTGTTTCAGACCCTCTGTTTCTCGCCCTCTGTTTTGCGCCCTCTGTTTCGCGCCCTCTGTTTCAGCCCCTCTGTTTCGGGCCCTCTGTTTCTCGCCCTCTGCTTCGGACCCTCTGTTTCGCGCCCTCTGTTTCAGACCCTCTGTTTCAGACCCTCTGTTTCTCGCCCTCTGTTTCAGCCCCTCTGTTTCAGACCCTCTGTTTCTCGCCCTATGTTTCGCGCCCTCTATTTCGCGCCCTCTGTTTCAGACCCTCTGTTTCAGCCCCTCTGTTTCAGCCCCTCTGTTTCAGCCCCTCTGTTTCAGACCCTCTGTTTCTCGCCCTCTGTTTCGGCCCCTCTGTTTCTCGCCCTCTTTTTCGGCCCCTCTGTTTCGCGCCCTCAGTTTCAGACCCTCTGTTTCAGACCCTCTGTTGCAGACCCTCTGTTTCTCGCCCTCTGTTTCGCGCCCTCTGTTTCGCGCGCTCTGTTTCAGACCCTCTGTTTCGGCCCTTTGCTTTCCCGCCGTCTGTTTCGGCTCCTGTGTTTCTAGCCCTCAGTTTCTCGCCCTCTGTTTCAGACCCTCTGTTTCAGACCCTCTGTTTCTCGCCCCGTGTTTCGCGCCCTCTGTTTCGCGCCCTCTGTTTCAGTCCCTCTGTTTCAGAACCTCTGTTTCTCGCCCTCTGTTTCAGCCCCTCTGTTTCAGACCCTCTGGTTCGCGCCCTCTGTTTCGCGCCCTCTGTTTCGTGCCCTCTGTTTCAGACCTCCTGTTTCAGACCCTCTGTTTCAGACTCTCAGTTTCTCGCCCTCTGTTTCAGACCCTCTGTTTCAGACCCTCTGTTTCTCGCCCTCTGCTTCGGCCCCTCTGTTTCTCGCCCTATGTTTCAGTCCCTCTGTTTCAGAACCTCTGTTTCTCGCCCTCTGTTTCAGCCCCTCTGTTTCAGACCCTCTGGTTCGCGCCCTCTGTTTCGCACCCTCTGTTTCGCGCCCTCTGTTTCAGATCCCCTGTTTAAGACCCTCTGTTTCAGACTCTCTGTTTCTCGCCCTCTGTTTTAGCCCCTCTATATCTCGCCCTCTGTTTCTCGCGCTCTGTTTCGCGCCCTCTGTTTCAGACCCTCTGTTTCAGACCCTCTGTTTCTCGCCCTCAGTTTCAGACCCTCTGTTTCAGACCCTCTGTTTCTCGCCCTCTGTTTCGCACCCACTCTTTCAGACCCTCTGTTTCTCGCCCTCTGTTTCTCGCCCACTGTTTCAGCCCCTCTGTTTCTCGCCCTCTGTTTCAGACCCTCTGTTTCTCGCCCTCTGTTTCAGACCCTCTGTTTGTCACCCTCTGTTTCTCGCCCTCTGTTTCAGCCCCTCTGTTTCAGACCCTCTGTTTCTCGCGCTGTTTCAGACCCTCTGTTTCAAACCCTCTGTTTCAGACCCTCTGTTTCTCGCCTTCTGTGTCGGCCCCTCTGTTTCTCGCCCTCTCTTTCAGACACTCTGTTTCTCGCCCTCTGTTTCAGACCCTCTGTTTCTCACCCTCTGTTTCGCACCCTCCGTTTCGCGCCCTCTGTTTCAGACCCTCTGTTTGTCACCCTCTGTTTCTCACCCTTTGTTTCAGCCCCTCTGTTTCAGACCCTCTGTTTCTCGCCCTCTGTTTCGCGCCCTCTGTTTCAGATCCCCTGTTTAAGACCCTCTGTTTCAGCCCCTCTGTTTCAGACCCTCTGTTTCAGACCCTCTGTTTCTCGCCCTCTGTTTTAGCCCCTCTATATCTCGCCCTCTGTTTCTCGCCCTCTGTTTCGCGCCCTCTGTTTCAGACCCTCTGTTTCAGACCCTCTGTTTCTCGCCCTCTGTTTCAGACCCTGTGTTTCAGACCCTCTGTTTCAGCCCCTCAGTTTCAGACCCTCTGTTTCAGACCCTCTGTTTCTCGCCCTCTGTTTCGCACCCTCTCTTTCAGACCCTCTGTTTCTCGCCCTCTGTTTCTCGCCCACTGTTTCAGCCCCTCTGTTTCTCGCCCTCTGTTTCAGACCCTCTGTTTCTCGCCCTCTGTTTCTCGCGCTCTGTTTCAGACGCTCTGTTTTAGACCCTCTGTCTCTCGCCCACTGTTTCGCGCCCTCTGTTTCAGCCCCTCTGTTTCACCCCTCTGTTTCAGACCCTCTGTTTCAGACCCTCTGTTTCTCGCCCCCTGTGTCGGCCCCTCTGTTTCTCGCCCTCTCTTTCAGACACTCTGTTTCTCGCCCTCTGTTTCAGCCCCTCTGTTTCAGACCCTCTGTTTCTCACCCTCTGTTTCACACCCTCCGTTTCGCGCCCTCTGTTTCAGACCCTCTGTTTGTCACCCTCTGTTTCTCGCCCTCTGTTTCAGCCCCTCTGTTTCAGACCCTCTGTTTCTCGCCCTCTGTTACAGCCCCTCTGTTTCTCGCCCTCTGTTTCTCGCCCACTGTTTCTCGCGCTCTGTTTCAGACCCTCTGTTTCAGACCCTCTGTTTCTCGCCCACTGTTTCGCGCCCTCTGTATCAGCCCCTCTGTTTCAGACCCTCTGTTTCAGACCCTCTGTTTCTCACCCTCTGTGTCGGACCCTCTGTTTCTCGCCCTCTCTTTCAGACACTCTGTTTCTCGCCCTCTGTTTCAGCCCCTCTGTTTCAGACCCTCTGTTTCTCACCCTCTGTTTCGCACATTCCGTTTTGCGCCCTCTGTTTCAGCCCCTCTGTTTCAGACCCTCTGTTTCTCGCGCTCTGTTTCAGACCCTCTGTTTCAAACCCTCTGTTTCAGACCCTCTGTTTCTCGCCCTCTGTGTCGGCCCCTCTGTTTCTCGCCCTCTCTTTCAGACACTCTGTTTCTCGCCCTCTGTTTCAGACCCTCTGTTTCTCACCCTCTGTTTCGCACCCTCCGTTTCGCGTCCTCTGTTTCAGACCCTCTGTTTGTCACCCTCTGTTTCTCGCCCTTTGTTTCAGCCCCTCTGTTTCAGACCCTCTGTTTCTCGCCCTCTGTTTCGCGCCCTCTGTTTCTCGCCCTCTGTTTCGGCCCCTCTGCTACTGACCCTCTGTTTCAGACGCTCTGTTTCAGCCCCTCTGTTTCAGACCCACTGTTTCAGATCCTCTGTTTCAGCCCCTCTGTTTCTGATCCTCTGTTTCAGAAACTCTGTTTCAGCCCCTCTGTTTTAGACCCTCTGTTTCTCGCCCTCTGTTTTGATCCCTCTGTTTCAGACCCTCTGTTTCAGCCCCTCTGTTTCAGCCCCTCTTGTCAGCCCCTCTGTTTCTCGCCCTCTATTTCAGCCCCTCTGTTTCAGACCCTCTGTTTCAGACCCTCTGTTTCTCGCCCTCTGTTTCAGCCCCTCTGTTTCAGACCCTCTGTTTCAGCACCTCTGTTTCAGCCCCTCTGTTTCAGCCCCTCTGTTTCAGACCCTCTGTTTCAGACCCTCTGTTTCGCGCCCTCTGTTTCAGACCCTCTGTTTCAGACCCTGTGTTTCAGCGCCTCTGTTTCAGACCCTCTGTTTCAGACCCACTGTTTCTCGCCCTCTGTTTCGCGCCCTCTGTTTCAGACCCTCTGTTTCAGACCCTCTGTTTCTCGCCCTCTGTTACAGCCCCTCTGTTTCTCGCCCTCTGTTTCAGCCCCTCTGTTTCAGACCCTCTGTTTCTCGCCCTCTGTTACAGCCCCTCTGTTTCTCGCCCTCTGTTTCAGACCCTCTGTTTCTCGCCCTCTGTTTCTCGCGCTCTGTTTCAGACCCTCTGTTTCAGACCCTCTGTTTCTCGCCCACTGTTTCGCGCCCTCTGTATCAGCCCCTCTGTTTCAGACCCTCTGTTTCAGACCCTCTATTTCTCACCCTCTGTGTCGGCCCCTCTGTTTCTCGCCCTCTCTTTCAGACACTCTGTTTCTCGCCCTCTGTTTCAGCCCCTCTGTTTCAGACCCTCTGTTTTAGACCCTCTGTCTCTCGCCCACTGTTTCGCGCCCTCTGTTTCAGCCCCTCTGTTTCAGACCCTCTGTTTCAGACCCTCTGTTTCTCGCCCCCTGTGTCGGCCCCTCTGTTTCTCGCCCTCTCTTTCAGACACTCTGTTTCTTGCCCTCTGTTTCAGCCCCTCTGTTTCAGACCCTCTGTTTCTCACCCTCTGTTTCACACCCTCCGTTTCGCGCCCTCTGTTTCAGACCCTCTGTTTGTCACCCTCTGTTTCTCGCCCTCTGTTTCAGCCCCTCTGTTTCAGACCCTCTGTTTCTCGCCCTCTGTTACAGCCCCTCTGTTTCTCGCCCACTGTTTCAGACCCTCTGTTTCTCGCCCTCTGTTTCTCGCGCTCTGTTTCAGACCCTCTGTTTCAGACCCTCTGTTTCTCGCCCACTGTTTCGCGCCCTCTGTATCAGCCCCTCTGTTTCAGACCCTCTGTTTCAGACCCTCTGTTTTTCACCCTCTGTGTCGGCCCCTCTGTTTCTCGCCCTCTCTTTCAGACACTCTGTTTCTCGCCCTCTGTTTCAGCCCCTCTGTTTCAGACCCTCTGTTTCTCACCCTCTGTTTCGCACATTCCGTTTTGCGCCCTCTGTTTCAGACCCTCTTTTTGTCACCCTCTGTTTCTCGCCCTCTGTTTCAGCCCCTCTGTTTCAGACCCTCTGTTTCTCGCGCTGTTTCAGACCCTCTGTTTCAAACCCTCTGTTTCAGACCCTCTGTTTCTCGCCCTCTGTGTCGGCCCCTCTGTTTCTCGCCCTCTCTTTCAGACACTCTGTTTCTCGCCCTCTGTTTCAGACCCTCTGTTTCTCACCCTCTGTTTCGCACTCTCCGTTTCGCGCCCTCTGTTTCAGACCCTCTGTTTGTCACCCTCTGTTTCTCGCCCTTTGTTTCAGCCCCTCTGTTTCAGACCCTCTGTTTCTCGCCCTCTGTTTCGCGCCCTCTGTTTCTCGCCCTCTGTTTCAGACCCTCTGTTTCTCGCCCTCTGTTTCTCGCGCTCTGTTTCAGACCCTCTGTTTCAGACCCTCTGTTTCCCGCCCTCTGTTTTGCGCCCTCTGTTTCGCGCCCTCTGTTTCAGCCCCTCTGTTTCGGGCCCTCTGTTTCTCGCCCTCTGCTTCGGACCCTCTGTTTCGCGCCCTCTGTTTCAGACCCTCTGTTTCAGACCCTCTGTTTCTCGCCCTCTGTTTCAGCCCCTCTGTTTCAGACCCTCTGTTTCTCGCCCTATGTTTCGCGCCCTCTATTTCGCGCCCTCTGTTTCAGACCCTCTGTTTCAGCCCCTCTGTTTCAGCCCCTCTGTTTCAGCCCCTCTGTTTCAGACCCTCTGTTTCTCGCCCTCTGTTTCGGCCCCTCTGTTTCTCGCCCTCTTTTTCGGCCCCTCTGTTTCGCGCCCTCAGTTTCAGACCCTCTGTTTCAGACCCTCTGTTGCAGACCCTCTGTTTCTCGCCCTCTGTTTCGCGCCCTCTGTTTCGCGCGCTCTGTTTCAGACCCTCTGTTTCGGCCCTTTGCTTTCCCGCCGTCTGTTTCGGCTCCTGTGTTTCTAGCCCTCAGTTTCTCGCCCTCTGTTTCAGACCCTCTGTTTCAGACCCTCTGTTTCTCGCCCCGTGTTTCGCGCCCTCTGTTTCGCGCCCTCTGTTTCAGTCCCTCTGTTTCAGAACCTCTGTTTCTCGCCCTCTGTTTCAGCCCCTCTGTTTCAGACCCTCTGGTTCGCGCCCTCTGTTTCGCGCCCTCTGTTTCGTGCCCTCTGTTTCAGACCTCCTGTTACAGACCCTCTGTTTCAGACTCTCAGTTTCTCGCCCTCTGTTTCAGACCCTCTGTTTCAGACCCTCTGTTTCTCGCCCTCTGCTTCGGCCCCTCTGTTTCTCGCCCTATGTTTCAGTCCCTCTGTTTCAGAACCTCTGTTTCTCGCCCTCTGTTTCAGCCCCTCTGTTTCAGACCCTCTGGTTCGCGCCCTCTGTTTCGCACCCTCTGTTTCGCGCCCTCTGTTTCAGATCCCCTGTTTAAGACCCTCTGTTTCAGACTCTCTGTTTCTCGCCCTCTGTTTTAGCCCCTCTATATCTCGCCCTCTGTTTCTCGCGCTCTGTTTCGCGCCCTCTGTTTCAGACCCTCTGTTTCAGACCCTCTGTTTCTCGCCCTCAGTTTCAGACCCTCTGTTTCAGACCCTCTGTTTCTCGCCCTCTGTTTCGCACCCACTCTTTCAGACCCTCTGTTTCTCGCCCTCTGTTTCTCGCCCACTGTTTCAGCCCCTCTGTTTCTCGCCCTCTGTTTCAGACCCTCTGTTTCTCGCCCTCTGTTTCAGACCCTCTGTTTGTCACCCTCTGTTTCTCGCCCTCTGTTTCAGCCCCTCTGTTTCAGACCCTCTGTTTCTCGCGCTGTTTCAGACCCTCTGTTTCAAACCCTCTGTTTCAGACCCTCTGTTTCTCGCCTTCTGTGTCGGCCCCTCTGTTTCTCGCCCTCTCTTTCAGACACTCTGTTTCTCGCCCTCTGTTTCAGACCCTCTGTTTCTCACCCTCTGTTTCGCACCCTCCCTTTCGCGCCCTCTGTTTCAGACCCTCTGTTTGTCACCCTCTGTTTCTCACCCTTTGTTTCAGCCCCTCTGTTTCAGACCCTCTGTTTCTCGCCCTCTGTTTCGCGCCCTCTGTTTCTCGCCCTCTGTTTCAGACCCTCTGTTTCTCGCCCTCTGTTTCTCGCGCTCTGTTTCAGACCCTCTGTTTCAGACCCTCTGTTTCTCGCCCTCTGTTTTGCGCCCTCTGTTTCGCCCCCTCTGTTTCAGACCCTCTGTTTCGGGCCCTCTGTTTCTCGCCCTCTGCTTCGGACCCTCTGTTTCGCGCCCTCTGTTTCAGACCCTCTGTTTCAGACCCTCTGTTTCTCGCCCTCTGTTTCAGCCCCTCTGTTTTAGACCCTCTGTTTCTCGCCCTATGTTTCGCGCCCTCTATTTCGCGCCCTCTGTTTCAGACCCTCTGTTTCAGCCCCTCTGTTTCAGCCCCTCTGTTTCAGCCCCTCTGTTTCAGACCCTCTGTTTCTCGGCCTCTGTTTCGGCCCCTCTGTTTCTCGCCCTCTTTTTCGGCCCCTCTGTTTCGCGCCCTCAGTTTCAGACCCTCTGTTTCAGACCCTCTGTTTCTGACCCTCTGTTTCTCGCCCTCTGTTTCGTGCCCTCTGTTTCGCGCCCTCTGTTTCAGACCCTCTGTTTCGGCCCCTCTGTTTCCCGGCCTCTGTTTCGGCCCTCTGTTTAAGGCCTCTGTTTCAGACCCTCTGTTGCAGACCCTCTGTTTCTCGCCCTCTGTTTCGCGCCCTCTGTTTCGCGCGCTCTGTTTCAGACCCTCTGTTTCGGCCCCTTGCTTTCCCGCCGTCTGTTTCGGCTCCTGTGTTTCTAGCCCTCAGTTTCTCGCCCTCTGTTTCAGACCCTCTGTTTCAGACCCTCTGTTTCTCGCCCCGTGTTTCGCGCCCTCTGTTTCGCGCCCTCTGTTTCAGTCCCTCTGTTTCAGAACCTCTGTTTCTCGCCCTCTGTTTCAGCCCCTCTGTTTCAGACCCTCTGGTTCGCGCCCTCTGTTTCGCGCCCTCTGTTTCGTGCCCTCTGTTTCAGACCTCCTGTTTCAAACCCTCTGTTTCAGACTCTCAGTTTCTCGCCCTCTGTTTCAGACCCTCTGTTTCAGACCCTCTGTTTCTCGCCCTCTGCTTCGGCCCCTCTGTTTCTCGCCCTCTGTTTCGTGCCCTCTGTTTCGCGCCCTCTGTTTCAGACCCTCTGTTTCGGCCCCTCTGTTTCCCGCCCTCTGTTTCGGCTCTCTGTTTAAGGCCTCTGTTTCAGACCCTCTGTTGCAGACCCTCTGTTTCAGACCCTCTGTTTCAGACCCTCTGTTTCGCGCGCTCTGTTTCAGACCCTCTGTTTCGGCCCCTTGCTTTCCCGCCGTCTGTTTCGGCTCCCGTGTTTCTAGCCCGCAGTTTCTCGCCCTCTGTTTCAGACCCTCTGTTTCAGACCCTCTGTTTCTCGCCCCGTGTTTCGCGCCCTCTGTTTCGCGCCCTCTGTTTCAGTCCCTCTGTTTCAGAAACTCTGTTTCTCGCCCTCTGTTTCAGCCCCTCTGTTTCAGACCTTCTGGTTCGCGCCCTCTGTTTCGCGCCCTCTGTTTCGTGCCCTCTGTTTCAGACCTCCTGTTTCAGACCCTCTGTTTCAGACTCTCAGTTTCTCGCCCTCTGTTTCAGACCCTCTGTTTCAGACCCTCTGTTTCTCGCCCTCTGCTTCGGCCCCTCTGTTTCTCGCCCTCTGTTTCAGTCCCTCTGTTTCAGACCCTCTGTTTCTCGCCCTCTGTTTCAGCCCCTCTGTTTCAGACCCTCTGGTTCGCGCCCTCTGTTTCGCGCCCTCTGTTTCGCGCCCTCTGTTTCAGATCCCCTGTTTAAGACCCTCTGTTTCAGCCCCTCTGTTTCAGACCCTCTGTTTCAGACCCTCTGTTTCTCGCCCTCTGTTTTAGCCCCTCTATATCTCGCCCTCTGTTTCTCGCCCTCTGTTTCGCGCCCTCTGTTTCAGACCCTCTGTTTCAGACCCTCTGTTTCTCGCCCTCTGTTTCAGACCCTGTGTTTCAGACCCTCTGTTTCAGCCCCTCAGTTTCAGACCCTCTGTTTCAGACCCTCTGTTTCTCGCCCTCTGTTTCGCACCCTCTCTTTCAGACCCTCTGTTTCTCGCCCTCTGTTTCTCGCCCACTGTTTCAGCCCCTCTGTTTCTCGCCCTCTGTTTCAGACCCTCTGTTTCTCGCCCTCTGTTTCTCGCGCTCTGTTTCAGACCCTCTGTTTTAGACCCTCTGTCTCTCGCCCACTGTTTCGCGCCCTCTGTTTCAGCCCCTCTGTTTCACCCCTCTGTTTCAGACCCTCTGTTTCAGACCCTCTGTTTCTCGCCCCCTGTGTCGGCCCCTCTGTTTCTCGCCCTCTCTTTCAGACACTCTGTTTCTCGCCCTCTGTTTCAGCCCCTCTGTTTCAGACCCTCTGTTTCTCACCCTCTGTTTCACACCCTCCGTTTCGCGCCCTCTGTTTCAGACCCTCTGTTTGTCACCCTCTGTTTCTCGCCCTCTGTTTCAGCCCCTCTGTTTCAGACCCTCTGTTTCTCGCCCTCTGTTACAGCCCCTCTGTTTCTCGCCCTCTGTTGCTCGCCCACTGTTTCTCGCGCTCTGTTTCAGACCCTCTGTTTCAGACCCTCTGTTTCTCGCCCACTGTTTCGCGCCCTCTGTATCAGCCCCTCTGTTTCAGACCCTCTGTTTCAGACCCTCTGTTTCTCACCCTCTGTGTCGGACCCTCTGTTTCTCGCCCTCTCTTTCAGACACTCTGTTTCTCGCCCTCTGTTTCAGCCCCTCTGTTTCAGACCCTCTGTTTCTCACCCTCTGTTTCGCACATTCCGTTTTGCGCCCTCTGTTTCAGCCCCTCTGTTTCAGACCCTCTGTTTCTCGCGCTCTGTTTCAGACCCTCTGTTTCAAACCCTCTGTTTCAGACCCTCTGTTTCTCGCCCTCTGTGTCGGCCCCTCTGTTTCTCGCCCTCTCTTTCAGACACTCTGTTTCTCGCCGTCTGTTTCAGACCCTCTGTTTCTCACCCTCTGTTTCGCACCCTCCGTTTCGCGTCCTCTGTTTCAGACCCTCTGTTTGTCACCCTCTGTTTCTCGCCCTTTGTTTCAGCCCCTCTGTTTCAGACCCTCTGTTTCTCGCCCTCTGTTTCGCGCCCTCTGTTTCTCGCCCTCTGTTTCGGCCCCTCTGCTACTGACCCTCTGTTTCAGACGCTCTGTTTCAGCCCCTCTGTTTCAGACCCACTGTTTCAGATCCTCTGTTTCAGCCCCTCTGTTTCTGATCCTCTGTTTCAGAAACTCTGTTTCAGCCCCTCTGTTTTAGACCCTGTGTTTCTCGCCCTCTGTTTTGATCCCTCTGTTTCAGACCCTCTGTTTCAGCCCCTCTGTTTCAGCCCCTCTTGTCAGACACTCTGACTCTCGCCCTCTGTTTCAGCCCCTCTGTTTCAGACCCTCTGTTTCAGCACCTCTGTTTCTCGCCCTCTGTTTCAGCCCCTCTGTTTCAGATCCTCTGTTTCAGACCCTCTGTTTCGCGCCCTCTGTTTCAGACCCTCTGTTTCAGACCCTCTGTTTCAGACCCTCTGTTTCTCGCTCTATGTTTCAGACCCTCTGTTTCAGACACTCTGTTTCTCGCCCTCTGTTTCTCGCCCGCTGTTTCAGACCCTCTGTTTCGGCCCCTCTGTTTCTCGCCCTGTGCTTCGGCCATCTGTTTCGCGCCCTCTGTATCAGACCCTCTGTTTCAGACCCTCTGTTTCTCTCCCTCTGTTTCAGCCCCTCTGTTTCAGACCCTCTGTTTCAGACCCTCTGTTCCAGACCCTCTTTTTTTCGCCCTCTGTTTCTCGCCCTATGTTTCAGACCCTCTGTTTCAGACCCTCTGTTTCAGACCCTCTGTTTCTCGCCCTTTGTTTCTCGACCTCTGTTTCAGCTCCTCTGTTTCTCGCGCTCTGTTTCGCGCCCTCTGTTTCGCGCCCTCTGTTTCAGACCCTCTGTTTCGGCCCCTCTGTTTCCCGCCCTCTGTTTCGGCCCCTCTGTTTCGCGCCCTCTGTTTCACGACCTCTGTTTCAGGCCCTGTGTTTCAGGCGGTCTTTATCTCGCCCTCTGTTTCTCGCCCTCTGTTTCAGACCCTCTGTTTCAGACCCTCTGTTTCAGCCCCTCTGTTTCTCGCCCTCTGTTTCGCGCCCTCTGTTTCGCGCCCTCTGTTTCGCGCCCTCTGTTTCAGACCCTCTGTTTCAGACCCTCTGTTTCTCGCCCTCTGTTTTGCGCCCTCTGTTTCGCGCCCTCTGTTTCAGACCCTCTGTATCGGGCCCTCTGTTTCTCGCCCTATGTTTCGCGCCCTCTATGTCGCGCCCTCTGTTTCAGACCCTCTGTTTCAGCCCCTCTGTTTCAGCCCCTCTGTTTCAGCCCCTCTGTTTCAGACCCTCTGTTTCTCGCCCTCTGTTTCGGCCCCTCTGTTTCTCGCCCTCTTTTTCGGCCCCTCTGTTTCGCGCCCTCAGTTTCAGACCCTCTGTTTCAGACCCTCTGTTTCAGACCCTCTGTTTCTCGCACTCTGTTTCGTGCCCTCTGTTTCGCGCCCTCTGATTCAGACCCTCTGTTTCAGACCCTCTGTTTCAGACCCTCTGTTTCTCGCCCTCTGTTTCAGACCCTCTGTTTCAGACCCTCTGTTTCTCGCCCCGTGTTTCGCGCCCTCTGTTTCGCGCCCTCTGTTTCAGTCCCTCTGTTTCAGAACCTCTGTTTCTCGCCCTCTGTTTCAGCCCCTGTGTTTCAGACCCTCTGGTTCGCGCCCTCTGTTTCGCGCCCTCTGTTTCGCGCCCTCTGTTTCAGACCTCCTGTTTCAGACCCTCTGTTTCAGACTCTCAGTTTCTCGCCCTCTGTTTCAGACCCTCTGTTTCAGACCCTCTGTTTCCCGCCCTCTGTTCCGGCCCCTCTGTTTCGCGCCCTCTGTTTCACGACCTCTGTTTCAGGCCCTGTGTTTCAGGCCCTCTTTATCTCGCCCTCTGTTTCTCGCCCTCTGTTTCAGACCCTCTGTTTCAGACCCTCTGTTTCAGCCCCTCTGTTTCAGACCCTCTGTTTCAGACCCTCTGTTTCTCGCCCTCTTTATCTCGCCCTCTGTTTCTCGCCCTTTGTTTCAGACCCTCTGTTTCGGCCCCTCTGTTTCGCGCCCTCTGTTTCAGACCCTCTGTTTCAGACCCTCTGTTTCTCGTCCTCTGTTTCGCGCCCTCTGTTTCGCGCCCTCTGTTTCAGACCCTCTGTTTCGGCCCCTCTGTTTCCCGCCCTCTGTTTCGGCCCCTCTGTTTCGCGCCCTCTGTTTCACGACCTCTGTTTCAGGCCCTGTGTTTCAGGCCGTCTTTATCTCGCCCTCTGTTTCTCGCCCTCTGTTTCAGACCCTCTGTTTCAGACCCTCTGTTTCAGACCCTCTGTTTCTCGCCCTCTGTTTCGCGCCCTCTGTTTCGCGCCCTCTGTTTCGCGCCCTCTGTTTCAGACCCTCTGTTTCGGGCCCTCTGTTTCTCGCCCTTTGCTTCGGACCCTCTGATTCGCGCCCTCTGTTTCAGACCCTCTGTTTCAGACCCTCTGTTTCTCGCCCTCTGTTTCAGCCCCTCTGTTTCAGACCCTCTGTTTCTCGCCCTATGTTTCGCGCCCTCTATTTCGCGCCCTCTGTTTCAGACCCTCTGTTTCAGCCCCTCTGTTTCAGCCCCTCTGTTTCAGCCCCTCTGTTTCAGACCCTCTGTTTCTCGCCCTCTGTTTCGGCCCCTCTGTTTCTCGCCCTCTTTTTCGGCCCCTCTGTTTCGCGCCCTCAGTTTCAGACCCTCTGTTTCAGACCCTCTGTTTCAGACCCTCTGTTTCTCGCCCTCTGTTTCGTGCCCTCTGTTTCGCGCTCTCTGTTTCAGACCCTCTGTTTCGGCCCCTCTGTTTCCCGCCCTCTGTTTCGGCCCCTCTGTTTAAGGCCTCTGTTTCAGACCCTCTGTTGCAGACCCTCGGTTTCTCGCCCTCTGTTTCGCGCCCACTGTTTCGCGCCCTCTGTTTCAGAACCTCTGTTTCTCGCCCTCTGTTTCAGCCCCTCTGTTTCAGACCCTCTGGTTCGCGCCCTCTGTTTCGCGCCCTCTGTTTCGCGCCCTCTGTTTCAGACCTCCTGTTTCAGACCCTCTGTTTCAGACTCTCAGTTTCTCGCCCTCTGTTTCAGACCCTCTGTTTCAGACCCTCTGTTTCTCGCCCTCTGCTTCGGCCCCTCTGTTTCTCGCCCTCTGTTTCAGTCCCTCTGTTTCAGAACCTCTGTTTCTCGCCCTCTGTTTCAGCCCCTCTGTTTCAGACCCTCTGGTTCGCGCCCTCTGTTTCGCGCCCTCTGCTTCGCGCCCTCTGTTTCAGATCCCCTGTTTAAGACCCTCTGTTTCAGACTCTCTGTTTCTCGCCCTCTGTTTTAGCCCCTCTATATCTCGCCCTCTGTTTCTCGCCCTCTGTTTCGCGCCCTCTGTTTCAGACCCTCTGTTTCAGACCCTCTGTTTCTCGCCCTCTGTTTCCGACCCTGTGTTTCAGACCCTCTGTTTCAGCCCCTCAGTTTCAGACCCTCTGTTTCAGACCCTCTGTTTCTCGCCCTGTGTTTCGCACCCTCTCTTTCAGACCCTCTGTTTCTCGCCCTCTGTTTCTCGCCCGCTGTTTCAGCCCCTCTGTTTCTCGCCCTCTGTTTCAGACCCTCTGTTTCTCGCCCTCTGTTTCTCGCGCTCTGTTTCAGACCCTCTGCTTTAGACCCTCTGTCTCTCGCCCACTGTTTCGCGCCCTCTGTTTCAGCCCCTCTGTTTCACCCCTCTGTTTCAGACCCTCTGTTTCAGACCCTCTGTTTCTCGCCCCCTGTGTCGGCCCCTCTGTTTCTCGCCCTCTCGTTCAGACACTCTGTTTCTCGCCCTCTGTTTCAGCCACTCTGTTTCAGACCCTCTGTTTCTCACCCTCTGATTCACACCCTCCGTTTCGCGCCCTCTGTTTCAGACCCTCTGTTTGTCACCCTCTGTTTCTCGCCCTCTGTTTCAGCCCCTCTGTTTCAGACCCTCTGTTTCTCGCCCTCTGTTTCAGACCCTCTGTTTCTCGCCCTCTGTTTCTCGCGCTCTGTTTCAGACCCTCTGTTTCAGACCCTCTGTTTCTCGCCCACTGTTTCGCGCCCTCTGTATCAGCCCCTCTGTTTCAGACCCTCTGTTTCAGACCCTCTGTTTCTCGCCCTCTGTGTCGGCCCCTCTGTTTCTCGCCCTCTCTTTCAGACACTCTGTTTCTCGCCCTCTGTTTCAGCCCCTCTGTTTCAGACCCTCTGTTTCTCACCCTCTGTTTCGCACATTCCGTTTTGCGCCCTCTGTTTCAGACCCTCTGTTTGTCACCCTCTGTTTCTCGCCCTCTGTTTCAGCCCCTCTGTTTCAGAGCCTCTGTTTCTCGCGCTCTGTTTCAGACCCTCTGTTTCAGACCCTCTGTTTCAGACCCTCTGTTTCTCGCCCTCTGTGTCGGCCCCTCTGTTTCAGCCCCTCTGTTTCAGCCCCTCTGTTTCAGACCCTCTGTTTCAGACCCTCTGTTTCTCACCCTCTGTTTCGCACCCTCCGTTTCGCGCCCTCTGTTTCAGACCCTCTGTTTGTCACCCTCTGTTTCTCGCCCTTTGTTTCAGCCCCTCTGTTTCAGACCCTCTGTTTCTCGCCCTCTGTTTCGCGCCCTCTGTTTCTCGCCCTCTGTTTCGGCCCCTCTGCTACAGACCCTCTGTTTCAGACCCTCTGTTTCAGCCCCTCTGTTTCAGACCCTCTGTTTCAGATCCTCTGTTTCAGACCCTCTGTTTCTCGCCCTCTGTTTCGGCCCCTCTGTTTCCCCCCCTCTGTTTCGGCCCCTCTGTTTCGGCCCCTCTGTTTCGCGCCCTCTGTTTTGCGCCCTCTGTTTCTCGCCCTCTGTTTCAGACCCTCTGTTTCGGCCCTTCTGTTTCCCGCCCTCTGTTTCCGCCCCTCTTTTTCACGCCCTCTGTTTCGCGCCCTCTGTTTCAGACCCTCTGTTTCTCGCCCTCTGTTTCAGCCCCTCTGTTTCAGCCCCTCTGTTTCAGACCCTCTGTTTCAGACCCTCTGTTTCTCGACCTCTGTTTCTCGCCCTCTGTTTCGGCCCCTCTGTTTCTCGCCCTCTGTTTCGGCCCCTCTCTTTCGCGCCCTCTGTTTCAGACCCTCTGTTTGAGACCCTCGGTTTCTCGCCCTCTGTTTCGCGCCCTCTGATTCGCGCCCTCTGTTTCAGACACACTGTTTCAGCCCCTCTGTTTCAGACCCTCTGTTTCAGACACTCTGTTTCTCGCCCTCTGTTTCGCACCCTCTGTTTCAGCCCCTCTGTTTCAGCCCCTCTGTTTCAGACCCTCTGTTTCAGACCCTCTGTTTCGGCCACTCTGTTTCTCGCCCTCTGTTTCAGCCCCTCTGTTTCGCGCCCTCTGTTTCAGACCCTCTGTTTCAGACCCTCTGTATCAGACCCACTGTTTCTCGCCCTCTGTTTCAGCCCCGCTGTTTTTCGCCCTCTGTTTCTCGAACTCTGTTTCGCGCACTCTGTTTGGCGCCCTCTGTTTCAGACCCTCTGTTTCAGACCCTCTGTTTCAGACACACTGTTTCTCGCCCTCTGTTTCAGCGCCGCTGTTTTTTGCCTTCTGTTTCTCGCCCTCTGTTTCTCGCCCTCTGTGTCGCGCCCTCTGTTTGGCGCCCTCTGTTTCAGACCCTCTGTTTCAGACCCTCTGTTTCTCGCCCTCTGTTTCAGCCCCTCTATATCTCGCCCTCTGTTTCAGCCCCTCTGTTTCAGCCCCTCTGTTTCAGACCCTCTGTTTCAGACCCTCTGTTTCAGACCCTCTGTTTCTCGCCCTCTGTTTCTCGCCCTCTGTTTCAGACCCTCTGTTTCAGACCCTCTGTTTCTCGCCCTCTGTTTCGCGCCCTCTGTTTCACGCCCTCTGTTTCAGACCCTGTGTTTCAGACCCTCTGTTTCTCGCCCTCTGTTTCAGCCCCTCTGTTTCAGACCCTCTGTTTCAGCACCTCTGTTTCAGCCCCTCTGTTTCAGCCCCTCTGTTTTAGGCCCTCTGTTTCAGACCCTCTGTTTCGCGCCCTCTGTTTCTCGCCCTCTGTTTCAGCCCCTCTGTTTCTCGCCCTCTGTTTCAGCCCCTCTGTTTCAGACCCTCTGTTCCAGCCCCTCTGTTTCAGACCCTCTGTTTCAGACCCTCTGTTTCAAAACCTCTGTTTCTCGCCCTGTGTTTCGGCCCCTCTGTTTCTCGCCCTCTGTTTCGGCCCCTCTGTTTCTCGCCCTCTGTTTCGGCCCCTCTGTTTCGCGCCCTCTGTTTCAGACCCTCTGTTTCAGACCCTCTGTTTCAGACCCTCTGTTTCAGCCCCTCTGTTTCAGACCCTCTGTTTCTCGCCCTCTGTTTCAGCCCCTCTGTTTCAGACCCTCTGTTTCGCGCCCTCTGTTTCACGCCCTCTTTTTCAGACCCTCTGTTTCAGACCCTCTGTTTCTCGCCCTCTGTTTCAGCCCCTCTGTTTCTCGCCCTCTGTTTCAGCCCCTCTGTTTCAGACCCTCTGTTTCAGCCCCTCTGTTTCAGACCATCTGTTTCAGACCCACTGTTTCTCGCCCTCTGTTTCGCGCCCTCAGTTTCAGACCCTCTGTTTCGCGCCCTCTGTTTCAGCCCCTCTGTTTCAGCCTCTCTGATCCAGCCCCTCTGTTTCAGCCCCTCTGTGTCTCGCCCTCTGTTTCAGCCCCTCTGTTTCAGGCCCTCTGTTTCAGCCCCTCTGTTTCAGCCCCTCAGTTTCAGACCCTCTGTATCTCGCCCTCTGTTTTGAGCCCTCTGTTTCAGACCCTCTGTTTCAGCCCCTCTGTTTCAGCCCCTCTGTATCAGCCCCTCTGTTTCTCGCCCTCTGTTTCAGCCCCTCTGTTTCAGACCCTCTGATTCAGACCCTCTGTTTCAGACCCTCTGTTTCAGCACCTCTGTTTCAGCCCCTCTGTTTCAGTCCCTCTGTTTCAGACCCTCTGTTTCAGACCCTCTGTTTCGCCCCCTCTGTTTCAGACCCTCTGTTTCAGACCCTCTATTTCAGACCCTCTGTTTCTCGCACTCTGTTTCTCGCCCTATGTTTCAGACCCTCTATTTCAGACACTCTGTTTCTCGACCTCTGTTTCTCGCCCTCTGTTTCTGCCCCTCTGTTTCTCGCCCTCTGTTTCGGCCCCTCTGTATCCTGCCCTCTGTTTCGGCCCCTCTGTTTCGCGCCCTCTGTTTCTCGCCCTCTGCTTCGGCCCCTCTGTTTCGCGCCCTCTGTTTCAGACCCTCTTTTTCAGACCCTCTGTTTCAGCCCCTCTGTTTCAGCCCCTCTGTTTCAGACCCTCTGTTTCAGACCCTCTGTTTCTCGCCCTCTGTTTCGGCCGCTCTGTTTCTCGCCCTCTGTTTCGGCCCCTCTGTTTCGCGCCCTCTGTTTCAGACCCTCTGTTTCAGACCCTCTGTTTCAGACCCTCTGTTTCTCGCCCTCTGTTTCAGCCCCTCTGTTTCAGACCCTCTGTTTCGCGCCGGCTGTTTCGCGCCCTCTGTTTCAGAGCCTCTGTTTCAGACCCTCTGTTTCTCGCCCTCTGTTTCAGCCCCTCTGTTTCAGACCCTCTATTTCAGCCCCTCTGTTTCAGACCCTCTGTTTCAGACCCACTGTTTCTCGCCCTCTGTTTCGCGCCCTCAGTTTCAGACCCTCTGTTTCGCGCCCTCTGTTTCAGCCCCTCTGTTTCAGCCACTCTGTTTCAGCCCCTCTGTTTCAGCCCCTCTGTTTCAGCCCCTCTGTTTCAGCCCCTCTGTTTCAGACCCTCTGTTTCAGCCCCTCTGTTTCAGCCCCTCTGTTTCAGACCCTCTGTTTCTCGCCCTCTGTTTTGAGCCCTCTGTTTCAGACCCTCTGTTTCAGCCCCTCTGTTTCAGCCCCTCTTGTCAGCCCCTCTGTTTCTCGCCCTCTGTTTCAGCCCCTCTGTTTCAGACCCTCTGTTTCAGACCCTCTGTTTCTCGCCCTCTGTTTCAGCCCCTCTGTTTCAGACCCTCTGTTTCAGCACCTCTGTTTCAGCCCCTCTGTTTCAGCCCCTCTGTTTCAGACCCTCTGTTTCAGACCCTCTGTTTCGCGCCCTCTGTTTCAGACCCTCTGTTTCAGACCCTCTGTTTCAGACCCTCTGTTTCAGACCCACTGTTTCTCGCCCTCTGTTTCGCGCCCTCAGTTTCAGACCCTCTGTTTCGCGCCCTCTGTTTCAGCCCCTCTGTTTCAGCCCCTCTGTTTCAGCCCCTCTGTTTCAGCCCCTCTGTTTCTCGCCCTCTGTTTCAGCCCCTCTGTTTCAGACCCTCTGTTTCAGCCCCTCTGTTTCAGCCCCTCTGTTTCAGACCCTCTATTTATCGCCCTCTGTTTTGAGCCCTCTGTTTCAGACCCTCTGTTTCAGCCCCTCTTGTCAGCCCCTCTGTTTCAGCCCCTCTGTTACAGCCCCTCTGTTTCAGACCCTCTGTTTCAGACCCACTGATTATCGCCCTCTGTTTCAGCCCCTCTGTTTCAGCACCTCTGTTTCAGACCCTCTGTTTCAGCACCTCTGTTTCAGCCCCTCTGTTTCAGCCCCTCTGTTTCAGACCCTCTGTTTCAGACCCTCTGTTTCGCGCCCTCTGTTTCAGACCCTCTGTTTCAGACCCTCTGTTTCTCGCCCTCTGTTTCTCGCTCTATATTTCAGACCCTCTGTTTCAGACACTCTGTTTCTCGCCCTCTGTTTCTCGCCCTCTTTTTCAGACCCTCTGTTTTGGACCCTCTGTTTCTCGCCCTCTGCTTCGGCCCCTCTGTTTCGCGCCCTCTGTATCAGACCCTCTGTTTCAGACCCTCTGTTTCTCTCCCTCTGTTTCAGACCCTCTGTTTCAGACCCTCTATTTCAGACCTCTGTTTCTCACCCTCTGTTTTGTGCCCTCTGTTTCAGACCCTCTGTTTCAGACCCTCTGTTTCTCGTGCTCTGTTTCTCGCCCTCTGTTTCAGACCCTCTGTTTCAGACCCTCTGTTTCTCGCCCTCTGTTTCACGCCCTCTGTTTCGCACCCTCTGTTTCGCGCCCTCTCTTTCGCGCCCTCTGTTTAAGACCCTCTGCTTTAGACCCTCTGTCTCTCGCCCACTGTTTCTCGCCCTCTGTTTCAGCCCCTCTGTTTCAGACCCTCTGTTTCTCACCCTCTGTTTCACACCCTCCGTTTCGCGCCCTCTGTTTCAGACCCTCTGTTTGTCACCCTCTGTTTCTCGCCCTCTGTTTCAGCCCCTCTGTTTCAGACCCTCTGTTTCTCGCCCTCTGTTACAGCCCCTCTGTTTCTCGCCCTCTGTTTCAGACCCTCTGTTTCTCGCCCACTGTTTCTCGCGCTCTGTTTCAGACCCTCTGTTTCAGACCCTCTGTTTCTCGCCCACTGTTTCGCGCCCTCTGTATCAGCCCCTCTGTTTCAGCCCCTCTGTTTCAGACCCTCTGTTTCTCACCCTCTGTGTCGGACCCTCTGTTTCTCGCCCTCTCTTTCAGACACTCTGTTTCTCGCCCTCTGTTTCAGCCCCTCTGTTTCAGACCCTCTGTTTCTCACCCTCTGTTTCGCACATTCCGTTTTGCGCCCTCTGTTTCAGCCCCTCTGTTTCAGACCCTCTGTTTCTCGCGCTCTGTTTCAGACCCTCTGTTTCAAACCCTCTGTTTCAGACCCTCTGTTTCTCTCCCTCTGTTTCAGACCCTCTGTTTCAGACCCTCTATTTCAGACCTCTGTTTCTCACCCTCTGTTTTGTGCCCTCTGTTTCAGACCCTCTGTTTCAGACCCTCTGTTTCTCGTGCTCTGTTTCTCGCCCTCTGTTTCAGACCCTCTGTTTCAGACCCTCTGTTTCTCGCCCTCTGTTTCACGCCCTCTGTTTCGCACCCTCTGTTTCGCGCCCTCTCTTTCGCGCCCTCTGTTTAAGACCCTCTGCTTTAGACCCTCTGTCTCTCGCCCACTGTTTCGCGCCCTCTGTTTCAGCCCCTCTGTTTCACCCCTCTGTTTCAGACCCTCTGTTTCAGACCCTCTGTTTCTCGCCCCCTGTGTCGGCCCCTCTGTTTCTCGCCCTCTCTTTCAGACACTCTGTTTCTCGCCCTCTGTTTCAGCCCCTCTGTTTCAGACCCTCTGTTTCTCACCCTCTGTTTCACACCCTCCGTTTCGCGCCCTCTGTTTCAGACCCTCTGTTTGTCACCCTCTGTTTCTCGCCCTCTGTTTCAGCCCCTCTGTTTCAGACCCTCTGTTTCTCGCCCTCTGTTACAGCCCCTCTGTTTCTCGCCCTCTGTTTCAGACCCTCGGTTTCTCGCCCACTGTTTCTCGCGCTCTGTTTCAGACCCTCTGTTTCAGACCCTCTGTTTCTCGCCCACTGTTTCGCGCCCTCTGTATCAGCCCCTCTGTTTCAGCCCCTCTGTTTCAGACCCTCTGTTTCTCACCCTCTGTGTCGGACCCTCTGTTTCTCGCCCTCTCTTTCAGACACTCTGTTTCTCGCCCTCTGTTTCAGCCCCTCTGTTTCAGACCCTCTGTTTCTCACCCTCTGTTTCGCACATTCCGTTTTGCGCCCTCTGTTTCAGCCCCTCTGTTTCAGACCCTCTGTTTCTCGCGCTCTGTTTCAGACCCTCTGTTTCAAACCCTCTGTTTCAGACCCTCTGTTTCTCGCCCTCTGTGTCGGCCCCTCTGTTTCTCGCCCTCTCTTTCAGACACTCTGTTTCTCGCCCTCTGTTTCAGACCCTCTGTTTCTCACCCTCTGTTTCGCACCCTCCGTTTCGCGTCCTCTGTTTCAGACCCTCTGTTTGTCACCCTCTGTTTCTCGCCCTTTGTTTCAGCCCCTCTGTTTCAGCCCCTCTGTTTCAGCCCCTCTGTTTCTGATCCTCTGTTTCAGAAACTCTGTTTCAGCCCCTCTGTTTTAGACCCTCTGTTTTTCGCCCTCTGTTTTGATCCCTCTGTTTCAGACCCTCTGTTTCAGCCCCTCTGTTTCAGCCCCTCTTGTCAGCCCCTCTGTTTCTCGCCCTCTATTTCAGCCCCTCTGTTTCAGACCCTCTGTTACAGACCCTCTGTTTCTCGCCCTCTGTTTCAGCCCCTCTGTTTCAGACCCTCTGTTTCAGCACCTCTGTTTCAGCCCCTCTGTTTCAGCCCCTCTGTTTCAGACCCTCTGTTTCAGACCCTCTGTTTCGCGCCCTCTGTTTCAGACCCTCTGTTTCAGACCCTGTGTTTCAGCGCCTCTGTTTCAGACCCTCTGTTTCAGACCCACTGTTTCTCGCCCTCTGTTTCGCGCCCTCAGTTTCAGACCCTCTGTTTCGCGCCCTCTGTTTCAGCCCCTCTGTTTCAGCCCCTCTGTTCCAGCCCCTCTGTTTCTCGCCCTCTGTTTTATCCCCTCTGTTTCAGACCATCTGTTTCAGCACCTCTGTTTCAGCCCCTCTGTTCCAGACCCTCTATTTATCGCCCTCTGTTTTGAGCCCTCTGTTTCAGACCCTCTGTTTCAGACCCTCTTGTCAGCCCCTCTGTTTCTCGCCCTCTGTTTCAGCCCCTCTGTTTCAGACCCTCTGATTCTCGCCCTCTGTTTCAGCCCCTCTGTTTCAGACCCTCTGTTTCAGCACCTCTGTTTCAGCCCCTCTGTTTCAGCCCCTCTGTTTCAGACCCTTTGTTTCGCGCCCTCTGTTTCAGACCCTCTGTTTCAGACCCTCTGTTTCAGACCCTCTGTTTCTCGCCCTCTGTTTCAGACCCTCTGTTTCAGACCCTCTGTTTCAGACACTCTGTTTCTCGCCCTCTGTTTCTCGCCCTCTGTTTCAGACCCTCTGTTTTGGCCCCTCTGTTTCTCGCCCTCTGCTTCGGCCCCTCTGTTTCGCGCCCTCTGTATCAGACCCTCTGTTTCAGACCCTCTGTTTCTCTCCCTCTGTTTCAGACCCTCTGTTTCAGACCCTCTGTTTCAGACCTCTGTTTCTCGCCCTCTGTTTTGTGCCCTCTGTTTCAGACCCTCTGTTTCAGACCCTCTGTTTCTCGTGCTCTGTTTCTCGCCCTCTGTTTCAGACCCTCTGTTTCAGACCCTCTGTTTCTCGCCCTCTGTTTCACGCCCTCTGTTTCGCACCCTCTGTTTCGCGCCCTCTCTTTCGCGCCATCTGTTTCAGACCCTCTGTTTCGGCCCCTCTGTTTCTCGCCCTCTGCTTCGGCCCCTCTGTTTCGCGCCCTCTGTTTCAGACCCTCTGTTTCAGACCCTCTGTTTCAGCCCCTCTGTTTCAGCCCCTCTTGTCAGCCCCTCTGTTTCTCGCCCTCTATTTCAGCCCCTCTGTTTCAGACCCTCTGTTTCAGACCCTCTGTTTCTCGCCCTCTGTTTCAGCCCCTCAGTTTCAGACCCTCTGTTTCAGCACCTCTGTTTCAGCCGCTCTGTTTCAGCCCCTCTGTTTCAGACCCTCTGTTTCAGACCCTCTGTTTCACGCCCTCTGTTTCAGACCCTGTGTTTCAGACCCTCTGTTTCAGCGCCTCTGTTTCAGACCCTCTGTTTCAGACCCACTGTTTCTCGCCCTCTGTTTCGCGCCCTCAGTTTCAGACCCTCTGTTTCGCGCCCTCTGTTTCAGCCCATCTGTTTCAGCCCCTCTGTTTCAGCCCCTCTGTTTCAGCCCCTCTGTTTCTCGCCCTCTGTTTTAGCCCCTCTGTTTCAGACCCTCTGTTTCAGCCCCTCTGTTTCAGCCCCTCTGTTTCAGACCCTCTATTTATCGCCCTCTGTTTTGAGCCCTCTGTTTCAGACCCTCTGTTTCAGACCCTCTGTTTCTCGCCCACTGTTTCGCGCCCTCTGATTCACACCCTCCGTTTCGCGCCCTCTGTTTCAGACCCTCTGTTTGTCACCCTCTGTTTCTCGCCCTCTGTTTCAGCCCCTCTGTTTCAGACCCTCTGTTTCTCGCCCTCTGTTACAGCCCCTCTGTTTCTCGCCCTCTGTTTCAGACCCTCTGTTTCTCGCCCTCTGTTTCTCGCGCTCTGTTTCAGACCCTCTGTTTCAGACCCTCTGTTTCTCGCCCACTGTTTCGCGCCCTCTGTATCAGCCCCTCTGTTTCAGACCCTCTGTTTCAGACCCTCTGTTTCTCGCCCTCTGTGTCGGCCCCTCTGTTTCTCACCCTCTCTTTCAGACACTCTGTTTCTCGCCCTCTGTTTCAGCCCCTCTGTTTCAGACCCTCTGTTTCTCACCCTCTGTTTCGCACATTCCGTTTTGCGCCCTCTGTTTCAGACCCTCTGTTTGTCACCCTCTGTTTCTCGCCCTCTGTTTCAGCCCCTCTGTTTCAGAGCCTCTGTTTCTCGCGCTCTGTTTCAGACCCTCTGTTTCAGACCCTCTGTTTCAGACCCTCTGTTTCTCGCCCTCTGTGTCGGCCCCTCTGTTTCAGCCCCTCTGTTTCAGCCCCTCTGTTTCGCGCCCTCAGTTTCAGACCCTCTGTTTCGCGCCCTCTGTTTCAGCCCCTCTGTTTCAGCCCCTCTGTTCCAGCCCCTCTGTTTCTCGCCCTCTGTTTTAGCCCCTCTGTTTCAGACCATCTGTTTCAGCACCTCTGTTTCAGCCCCTCTGTTTCAGACCCTCTATTTATCGCCCTCTGTTTTGAGCCCTCTGTTTCAGACCCTCTGTTTCAGACCCTCTTGTCAGCCCCTCTGTTTCTCGCCCTCTGTTTCAGCCCCTCTGTTTCAGACCCTCTGTTTCAGACCCTCTGTTTCTCGCCCTCTGTTTCAGCCCCTCTGTTTCAGACCCTCTGTTTCAGCACCTCTGTTTCAGCCCCTCTGTTTCAGCCCCTCTGTTTCAGACCCTCTGTTTCAGACCCTCTGTTTCGCGCCCTCTGTTTCAGACCCTCTGTTTCAGACCCTGTGTTTCAGCGCCTCTGTTTCAGACCCTCTGTTTCAGACCCACTGTTTCTCGCCCTCTGTTTCGCGCCCTCAGTTTCAGACCCTCTGTTTCGCGCCCTCTGTTTCAGCCCCTCTGTTTCAGCCCCTCTGTTCCAGCCCCTCTGTTTCTCGCCCTCTGTTTTAGCCCCTCTGTTTCAGACCATCTGTTTCAGCACCTCTGTTTCAGCCCCTCTGTTTCAGACCCTCTATTTATCGCCCTCTGTTTTGAGCCCTCTGTTTCAGACCCTCTGTTTCAGACCCTCTTGTCAGCCCCTCTGTTTCTCGCCCTCTGTTTCAGCCCCTCTGTTTCAGACCCTCTGTTTCAGACCCTCTGATTCTCGCCCTCTGTTTCAGCCCCTCTGTTTCAGACCCTCTGTTTCAGCACCTCTGTTTCAGCCCCTCTGTTTCAGCCCCTCTGTTTCAGACCCTTTGTTTCGCGCCCTCTGTTTCAGACCCTCTGTTTCAGACCCTCTGTTTCAGACCCTCTGTTTCTCGCCCTCTGTTTCACACCCTCTGTTTCAGACCCTCTGTTTCAGACACTCTGTTTCTCGCCCTCTGTTTCTCGCCCTCTGTTTCAGACCCTCTGTTTTGGCCCCTCTGTTTCTCGCCCTCTGCTTCGGCCCCTCTGTTTCGCGCCCTCTGTATCAGACCCTCTGTTTCAGACCCTCTGTTTCTCTCCCTCTGTTTCAGACCCTCTGTTTCAAACCCTCTGTTTCAGACCTCTGTTTCTCGCCCTCTGTTTTGTGCCCTCTGTTTCAGACCCTCTGTTTCAGACCCTCTGTTTCTCGTGCTCTGTTTCTCGCCCTCTGTTTCAGACCCTCTGTTTCAGACCCTCTGTTTCTCGCCCTCTGTTTCACGCCCTCTGTTTCGCACCCTCTGTTTCGCGCCCTCTCTTTCGCGCCTTCTGTTTCAGACCCTCTGTTTCGGCCCCTCTGTTTCTCGCCGTCTGCTTCGGCCCCTCTGTTTCGCGCCCTCTGTTTCAGACCCTCTGTTTCAGACCCTCTGTTTCAGCCCCTCTGTTTCAGCCCCTCTTGTCAGCCCCTCTGTTTCTCGCCCTCTATTTCAGCCCCTCTGTTTCAGACCCTCTGTTTCAGACCCTCTGTTTCTCGCCCTCTGTTTCAGCCCCTCTGTTTCACGCCCTCAGTTTCAGACCCTCTGTTTCAGCCCCTCTGTTTCAGCCCCTCTGTTTCAGAGCCTCTGTTTCAGACCCTCTGTTTCACGCCCTCTGTTTCAGACCCTCTGTTTCAGACCCTCTGTTTCAGCGCCTCTGTTTCAGACCCTCTGTTTCAGACCCACTGTTTCTCGCCCTCTGTTTCGCGCCCTCAGTTTCAGACCCTCTGTTTCGCGCCCTCTGTTTCAGCCCCTCTGTTTCAGCCCCTCTGTTTCAGCCCCTCTGTTTCAGCCGCTCTGTTTCTCGCCCTCTGTTTTAGCCCCTCTGTTTCAGACCCTCTGTTTCAGCCCCTCTGTTTCAGCCCCTCTGTTTCAGACCCTCTATTTATCGCCCTCTGTTTTGAGCCCTCTGTTTCAGACCCTCTGTTTCAGACCCTCTTGTCAGCCCCTCTGTTTCTCGCCCTCTGTTTCAGCCCCTCTGTTTCAGACCCTCTGTTTCAGACACTCTGACTCTCGCCCTCTGTTTCAGCCCCTCTGTTTCAGACCCTCTGTTTCAGCACCTCTGTTTCAGCCCCTCTGTTTCAGCCCCTCTGTTTCAGACCCTCTGTTTCAGACCCTCTGTTTCGCGCCCTCTGTTTCAGACCCTCTGTTTCAGACCCTCTGTTTCTCGTGCTCTGTTTCTCGCCCTCTGTTTCAGACCCTCTGTTTCAGACCCTCTGTTTCTCGCCCTCTGTTTCACGCCCTCTGTTTCGCACCCTCTGTTTCGCGCCCTCTCTTTCGCGCCTTCTGTTTCAGACCCTCTGTTTCGGCCCCTCTGTTTCTCGCCCTCTGCTTCGGCCCCTCTGTTTCGCGCCCTCTGTTTCAGACCCTCTGTTTCAGACCCTCTGTTTCAGCCCCTCTGTTTCAGCCCCTCTTGTCAGCCCCTCTGTTTCTCGCCCTCTATTTCAGCCCCTCTGTTTCAGACCCTCTGTTTCAGACCCTCTGTTTCTCGCCCTCTGTTTCAGCCCCTCTGTTTCGCGCCCTCAGTTTCAGACCCTCTGTTTCAGCCCCTCTGTTTCAGCCCCTCTGTTTCAGAGCCTCTGTTTCAGACCCTCTGTTTCACGCCCTCTGTTTCAGACCCTCTGTATCGGGCCCTCTGTTTCTCGCCCTATGTTTCGCGCCCTCTATGTCGCGCCCTCTGTTTCAGACCCTCTGTTTCAGCCCCTCTGTTTCAGCCCCTCTGTTTCAGCCCCTCTGTTTCAGACCCTCTGTTTCTCGCCCTCTGTTTCGGCCCCTCTGTTTCTCGCCCTCTTTTTCGGCCCCTCTGTTTCGCGCCCTCAGTTTCAGACCCTCTGTTTCAGACCCTCTGTTTCAGACCCTCTGTTTCTCGCACTCTGTTTCGTGCCCTCTGTTTCGCGCCCTCTGATTCAGACCCTCTGTTTCAGACCCTCTGTTTCAGACCCTCTGTTTCTCGCCCTCTGTTTCAGACCCTCTGTTTCAGACCCTCTGTTTCTCGCCCCGTGTTTCGCGCCCTCTGTTTCGCGCCCTCTGTTTCAGTCCCTCTGTTTCAGAACCTCTGTTTCTCGCCCTCTGTTTCAGCCCCTGTGTTTCAGACCCTCTGGTTCGCGCCCTCTGTTTCGCGCCCTCTGTTTCGCGCCCTCTGTTTCAGACCTCCTGTTTCAGACCCTCTGTTTCAGACCCTCTGTTTCGCGCCGGCTGTTTCGCGCCCTCTGTTTCAGAGCCTCTGTTTCAGACCCTCTGTTTCTCGCCCTCTGTTTCAGCCCCTCTGTTTCAGACCCTCTATTTCAGCCCCTCTGTTTCAGACCCTCTGTTTCAGACCCACTGTTTCTCGCCCTCTGTTTCGCGCCCTCAGTTTCAGACCCTCTGTTTCGCGCCCTCTGTTTCAGCCCCTCTGTTTCAGCCACTCTGTTTCAGCCCCTCTGTTTCAGCCCCTCTGTTTCAGCCCCTCTGTTTCAGCCCCTCTGTTTCAGACCCTCTGTTTCAGCCCCTCTGTTTCAGCCCCTCTGTTTCAGACCCTCTGTTTCTCGCCCTCTGTTTTGAGCCCTCTGTTTCAGACCCTCTGTTTCAGCCCCTCTGTTTCAGCCCCTCTTGTCAGCCCCTCTGTTTCTCGCCCTCTGTTTCAGCCCCTCTGTTTCAGACCCTCTGTTTCAGACCCTCTGTTTCTCGCCCTCTGTTTCAGCCCCTCTGTTTCAGACCCTCTGTTTCAGCACCTCTGTTTCAGCCCCTCTGTTTCAGCCCCTCTGTTTCAGACCCTCTGTTTCAGACCCTCTGTTTCGCGCCCTCTGTTTCAGACCCTCTGTTTCAGACCCTCTGTTTCAGACCCTCTGTTTCAGACCCACTGTTTCTCGCCCTCTGTTTCGCGCCCTCAGTTTCAGACCCTCTGTTTCGCGCCCTCTGTTTCAGCCCCTCTGTTTCAGCCCCTCTGTTTCAGCCCCTCTGTTTCAGCCCCTCTGTTTCTCGCCCTCTGTTTCAGCCCCTCTGTTTCAGACCCTCTGTTTCAGCCCCTCTGTTTCAGCCCCTCTGTTTCAGACCCTCTATTTATCGCCCTCTGTTTTGAGCCCTCTGTTTCAGACCCTCTGTTTCAGCCCCTCTTGTCAGCCCCTCTGTTTCAGCCCCTCTGTTACAGCCCCTCTGTTTCAGACCCTCTGTTTCAGACCCACTGATTATCGCCCTCTGTTTCAGCCCCTCTGTTTCAGCACCTCTGTTTCAGACCCTCTGTTTCAGCACCTCTGTTTCAGCCCCTCTGTTTCAGCCCCTCTGTTTCAGACCCTCTGTTTCAGACCCTCTGTTTCGCGCCCTCTGTTTCAGACCCTCTGTTTCAGACCCTCTGTTTCTCGCCCTCTGTTTCTCGCTCTATGTTTCAGACCCTCTGTTTCAGACACTCTGTTTCTCGCCCTCTGTTTCTCGCCCTCTTTTTCAGACCCTCTGTTTTGGACCCTCTGTTTCTCGCCCTCTGCTTCGGCCCCTCTGTTTCGCGCCCTCTGTATCAGACCCTCTGTTTCAGACCCTCTGTTTCTCTCCCTCTGTTTCAGACCCTCTGTTTCAGACCCTCTATTTCAGACCTCTGTTTCTCACCCTCTGTTTTGTGCCCTCTGTTTCAGACCCTCTGTTTCAGACCCTCTGTTTCTCGTGCTCTGTTTCTCGCCCTCTGTTTCAGACCCTCTGTTTCAGACCCTCTGTTTCTCGCCCTCTGTTTCACGCCCTCTGTTTCGCACCCTCTGTTTCGCGCCCTCTCTTTCGCGCCCTCTGTTTAAGACCCTCTGCTTTAGACCCTCTGTCTCTCGCCCACTGTTTCGCGCCCTCTGTTTCAGCCCCTCTGTTTCACCCCTCTGTTTCAGACCCTCTGTTTCAGACCCTCTGTTTCTCGCCCCCTGTGTCGGCCCCTCTGTTTCTCGCCCTCTCTTTCAGACACTCTGTTTCTCGCCCTCTGTTTCAGCCCCTCTGTTTCAGACCCTCTGTTTCTCACCCTCTGTTTCACACCCTCCGTTTCGCGCCCTCTGTTTCAGACCCTCTGTTTGTCACCCTCTGTTTCTCGCCCTCTGTTTCAGCCCCTCTGTTTCAGACCCTCTGTTTCTCGCCCTCTGTTACAGCCCCTCTGTTTCTCGCCCTCTGTTTCAGACCCTCTGTTTCTCGCCCACTGTTTCTCGCGCTCTGTTTCAGACCCTCTGTTTCAGACCCTCTGTTTCTCGCCCACTGTTTCGCGCCCTCTGTATCAGCCCCTCTGTTTCAGCCCCTCTGTTTCAGACCCTCTGTTTCTCACCCTCTGTGTCGGACCCTCTGTTTCTCGCCCTCTCTTTCAGACACTCTGTTTCTCGCCCTCTGTTTCAGCCCCTCTGTTTCAGACCCTCTGTTTCTCACCCTCTGTTTCGCACATTCCGTTTTGCGCCCTCTGTTTCAGCCCCTCTGTTTCAGACCCTCTGTTTCTCGCGCTCTGTTTCAGACCCTCTGTTTCAAACCCTCTGTTTCAGACCCTCTGTTTCTCGCCCTCTGTGTCGGCCCCTCTGTTTCTCGCCCTCTCTTTCAGACACTCTGTTTCTCGCCCTCTGTTTCAGACCCTCTGTTTCTCACCCTCTGTTTCGCACCCTCCGTTTCGCGTCCTCTGTTTCAGACCCTCTGTTTGTCACCCTCTGTTTCTCGCCCTTTGTTTCAGCCCCTCTGTTTCAGCCCCTCTGTTTCAGCCCCTCTGTTTCTGATCCTCTGTTTCAGAAACTCTGTTTCAGCCCCTCTGTTTTAGACCCTCTGTTTCTCGCCCTCTGTTTTGATCCCTCTGTTTCAGACCCTCTGTTTCAGCCCCTCTGTTTCAGCCCCTCTTGTCAGCCCCTCTGTTTCTCGCCCTCTATTTCAGCCCCTCTGTTTCAGACCCTCTGTTACAGACCCTCTGTTTCTCGCCCTCTGTTTCAGCCCCTCTGTTTCAGACCCTCTGTTTCAGCACCTCTGTTTCAGCCCCTCTGTTTCAGCCCCTCTGTTTCAGACCCTCTGTTTCAGACCCTCTGTTTCGCGCCCTCTGTTTCAGACCCTCTGTTTCAGACCCTGTGTTTCAGCGCCTCTGTTTCAGACCCTCTGTTTCAGACCCACTGTTTCTCGCCCTCTGTTTCGCGCCCTCAGTTTCAGACCCTCTGTTTCGCGCCCTCTGTTTCAGCCCCTCTGTTTCAGCCCCTCTGTTCCAGCCCCTCTGTTTCTCGCCCTCTGTTTTAGCCCCTCTGTTTCAGACCATCTGTTTCAGCACCTCTGTTTCAGCCCCTCTGTTCCAGACCCTCTATTTATCGCCCTCTGTTTTGAGCCCTCTGTTTCAGACCCTCTGTTTCAGACCCTCTTGTCAGCCCCTCTGTTTCTCGCCCTCTGTTTCAGCCCCTCTGTTTCAGACCCTCTGATTCTCGCCCTCTGTTTCAGCCCCTCTGTTTCAGACCCTCTGTTTCAGCACCTCTGTTTCAGCCCCTCTGTTTCAGCCCCTCTGTTTCAGACCCTTTGTTTCGCGCCCTCTGTTTCAGACCCTCTGTTTCAGACCCTCTGTTTCAGACCCTCTGTTTCTCGCCCTCTGTTTCAGACCCTCTGTTTCAGACCCTCTGTTTCAGACACTCTGTTTCTCGCCCTCTGTTTCTCGCCCTCTGTTTCAGACCCTCTGTTTTGGCCCCTCTGTTTCTCGCCCTCTGCTTCGGCCCCTCTGTTTCGCGCCCTCTGTATCAGACCCTCTGTTTCAGACCCTCTGTTTCTCTCCCTCTGTTTCAGACCCTCTGTTTCAGACCCTCTGTTTCAGACCTCTGTTTCTCGCCCTCTGTTTTGTGCCCTCTGTTTCAGACCCTCTGTTTCAGACCCTCTGTTTCTCGTGCTCTGTTTCTCGCCCTCTGTTTCAGACCCTCTGTTTCAGACCCTCTGTTTCTCGCCCTCTGTTTCACGCCCTCTGTTTCGCACCCTCTGTTTCTCGCCCTCTCTTTCGCGCCATCTGTTTCAGACCCTCTGTTTCGGCCCCTCTGTTTCTCGCCCTCTGCTTCGGCCCCTCTGTTTCGCGCCCTCTGTTTCAGACCCTCTGTTTCAGACCCTCTGTTTCAGCCCCTCTGTTTCAGCCCCTCTTGTCAGCCCCTCTGTTTCTCGCCCTCTATTTCAGCCCCTCTGTTTCAGACCCTCTGTTTCAGACCCTCTGTTTCTCGCCCTCTGTTTCAGCCCCTCAGTTTCAGACCCTCTGTTTCAGCACCTCTGTTTCAGCCGCTCTGTTTCAGCCCCTCTGTTTCAGACCCTCTGTTTCAGACCCTCTGTTTCACGCCCTCTGTTTCAGACCCTGTGTTTCAGACCCTCTGTTTCAGCGCCTCTGTTTCAGACCCTCTGTTTCAGACCCACTGTTTCTCGCCCTCTGTTTCGCGCCCTCAGTTTCAGACCCTCTGTTTCGCGCCCTCTGTTTCAGCCCATCTGTTTCAGCCCCTCTGTTTCAGCCCCTCTGTTTCAGCCCCTCTGTTTCTCGCCCTCTGTTTTAGCCCCTCTGTTTCAGACCCTCTGTTTCAGCCCCTCTGTTTCAGCCCCTCTGTTTCAGACCCTCTATTTATCGCCCTCTGTTTTGAGCCCTCTGTTTCAGACCCTCTGTTTCAGACCCTCTGTTTCTCGCCCACTGTTTCGCGCCCTCTGATTCACACCCTCCGTTTCGCGCCCTCTGTTTCAGACCCTCTGTTTGTCACCCTCTGTTTCTCGCCCTCTGTTTCAGCCCCTCTGTTTCAGACCCTCTGTTTCTCGCCCTCTGTTACAGCCCCTCTGTTTCTCGCCCTCTGTTTCAGACCCTCTGTTTCTCGCCCTCTGTTTCTCGCGCTCTGTTTCAGACCCTCTGTTTCAGACCCTCTGTTTCTCGCCCACTGTTTCGCGCCCTCTGTATCAGCCCCTCTGTTTCAGACCCTCTGTTTCAGACCCTCTGTTTCTCGCCCTCTGTGTCGGCCCCTCTGTTTCTCGCCCTCTCTTTCAGACACTCTGTTTCTCGCCCTCTGTTTCAGCCCCTCTGTTTCAGACCCTCTGTTTCTCACCCTCTGTTTCGCACATTCCGTTTTGCGCCCTCTGTTTCAGACCCTCTGTTTGTCACCCTCTGTTTCTCGCCCTCTGTTTCAGCCCCTCTGTTTCAGAGCCTCTGTTTCTCGCGCTCTGTTTCAGACCCTCTGTTTCAGACCCTCTGTTTCAGACCCTCTGTTTCTCGCCCTCTGTGTCGGCCCCTCTGTTTCAGCCCCTCTGTTTCAGCCCCTCTGTTTCAGACCCTCTGTTTCAGACCCTCTGTTTCTCACCCTCTGTTTCGCACCCTCCGTTTCGCGCCCTCTGTTTCAGACCCTCTGTTTGTCACCCTCTGTTTCTCGCCCTTTGTTTCAGCCCCTCTGTTTCAGACCCTCTGTTTCTCGCCCTCTGTTTCGCGCCCTCTGTTTCTCGCCCTCTGTTTCGGCCCCTCTGCTACAGACCCTCTGTTTCAGACCCTCTGTTTCAGCCCCTCTGTTTCAGACCCTCTGTTTCAGATCCTCTGTTTCAGACCCTCTGTTTCTCGCCCTCTGTTTCGGCCCCTCTGTTTCCCCCCCTCTGTTTCGGCCCCTCTGTTTCGGCCCCTCTGTTTCGCGCCCTCTGTTTCGCGCCCTCTGTTTCTCGCCCTCTGTTTCAGACCCTCTGTTTCGGCCCTTCTGTTTCCCGCCCTCTGTTTCCGCCCCTCTCTTTCACGCCCTCTGTTTCGCGCCCTCTGTTTCAGACCCTCTGTTTCTCGCCCTCTGTTTCAGCCCCTCTGTTTCAGCCCCTCTGTTTCAGACCCTCTGTTTCAGACCCTCTGTTTCTCGACCTCTGTTTCTCGCCCTCTGTTTCGGCCCCTCTGTTTCTCGCCCTCTGTTTCGGCCCCTCTCTTTCGCGCCCTCTGTTTCAGACCCTCTGTTTGAGACCCTCGGTTTCTCGCCCTCTGTTTCGCGCCCTCTGATTCGCGCCCTCTGTTTCAGACACACTGTTTCAGCCCCTCTGTTTCAGACCCTCTGTTTCAGACACTCTGTTTCTCGCCCTCTGTTTCGCACCCTCTGTTTCAGCCCCTCTGTTTCAGCCCCTCTGTTTCAGACCCTCTGTTTCAGACCCTCTGTTTCGGCCACTCTGTTTCTCGCCCTCTGTTTCAGCCCCTCTGTTTCGCGCCCTCTGTTTCAGACCCTCTGTTTCAGACCCTCTGTATCAGACCCACTGTTTCTCGCCCTCTGTTTCAGCCCCGCTGTTTTTCGCCCTCTGTTTCTCGAACTCTGTTTCGCGCACTCTGTTTGGCGCCCTCTGTTTCAGACGCTCTGTTTCAGACCCTCTGTTTCAGACACACTGTTTCTCGCCCTCTGTTTCAGCGCCGCTGTTTTTTGCCTTCTGTTTCTCGCCCTCTGTTTCTCGCCCTCTGTGTCGCGCCCTCTGTTTGGCGCCCTCTGTTTCAGACCCTCTGTTTCAGACCCTCTGTTTCTCGCCCTCTGTTTCAGCCCCTCTATATCTCGCCCTCTGTTTCAGCCCCTCTGTTTCAGCCCCTCTGTTTCAGACCCTCTGTTTCAGACCCTCTGTTTCAGACCCTCTGTTTCTCGCCCTCTGTTTCTCGCCCTCTGTTTCAGCCCCTCTGTTTCAGACCCTCTGTTTCTCGCCCTCTGTTTCGCGCCCTCTGTTTCACGCCCTCTGTTTCAGACCCTGTGTTTCAGACCCTCTGTTTCTCGCCCTCTGTTTCAGCCCCTCTGTTTCAGACCCTCTGTTTCAGCACCTCTGTTTCAGCCCCTCTGTTTCAGCCCCTCTGTTTTAGGCCCTCTGTTTCAGACCCTCTGTTTCGCGCCCTCTGTTTCTCGCCCTCTGTTTCAGCCCCTCTGTTTCTCGCCCTCTGTTTCAGCCCCTCTGTTTCAGACCCTCTGTTCCAGCCCCTCTGTTTCAGACCCTCTGTTTCAGATCCTCTGTTTCAAAACCTCTCTTTCTCGCCCTGTGTTTCGGCCCCTCTGTTTCTCGCCCTCTGTTTCGGCCCCTCTGTTTCTCGCCCTCTGTTTCGGCCCCTCTGTTTCGCGCCCTCTGTTTCAGACCCTCTGTTTCAGACCCTCTGTTTCAGACCCTCTGTTTCAGCCCCTCTGTTTCAGACCCTCTGTTTCTCGCCCTCTGTTTCAGCGCCTCTGTTTCAGACCCTCTGTTTCGCGCCCTCTGTTTCACGCCCTCTTTTTCAGACCCTCTGTTTCAGACCCTCTGTTTCTCGCCCTCTGTTTCAGCCCCTCTGTTTCTCGCCCTCTGTTTCAGCCCCTCTGTTTCAGACCCTCTGTTTCAGCCCCTCTGTTTCAGACCATCTGTTTCAGACCCACTGTTTCTCGCCCTCTGTTTCGCGCCCTCAGTTTCAGACCCTCTGTTTCGCGCCCTCTGTTTCAGCCCCTCTGTTTCAGCCTCTCTGATCCAGCCCCTCTGTTTCAGCCCCTCTGTGTCTCGCCCTCTGTTTCAGCCCCTCTGTTTCAGGCCCTCTGTTTCAGCCCCTCTGTTTCAGCCCCTCAGTTTCAGACCCTCTGTATCTCGCCCTCTGTTTTGAGCCCTCTGTTTCAGACCCTCTGTTTCAGCCCCTCTGTTTCAGCCCCTCTGTATCAGCCCCTCTGTTTCTCGCCCTCTGTTTCAGCCCCTCTGTTTCAGACCCTCTGATTCAGACCCTCTGTTTCAGACCCTCTGTTTCAGCACCTCTGTTTCAGCCCCTCTGTTTCAGTCCCTCTGTTTCAGACCCTCTGTTTCAGACCCTCTGTTTCGCCCCCTCTGTTTCAGACCCTCTGTTTCAGACCCTCTATTTCAGACCCTCTGTTTCTCGCCCTCTGTTTCTCGCCCTATGTTTCAGACCCTCTGTTTCAGACACTCTGTTTCTCGACCTCTGTTTCTCGCCCTCTGTTTCTGCCCCTCTGTTTCTCGCCCTCTGTTTCGGCCCCTCTGTATCCTGCCCTCTGTTTCGGCCCCTCTGTTTCGCGCCCTCTGTTTCTCGCCCTCTGCTTCGGCCCCTCTGTTTCGCGCCCTCTGTTTCAGACCCTCTTTTTCAGACTCTCTGTTTCAGCCCCTCTGTTTCAGCCCCTCTGTTTCAGACCCTCTGTTTCAGACCCTCTGTTTCTCGCCCTCTGTTTCGGCCGCTCTGTTTCTCGCCCTCTGTTTCGGCCCCTCTGTTTCGCGCCCTCTGTTTCAGACCCTCTGTTTCAGACCCTCTGTTTCTCGCCCTCTGTTTCAGCCCCTCTGTTTCAGACCCTCTGTTTCGCGCCGGCTGTTTCGCGCCCTCTGTTTCAGAGCCTCTGTTTCAGACCCTCTGTTTCTCGCCCTCTGTTTCAGCCCCTCTGTTTCAGACCCTCTGTTTCAGACCCACTGTTTCTCGCCCTCTGTTTCGCGCCCTCAGTTTCAGACCCTCTGTTTCGCGCCCTCTGTTTCAGCCCCTCTGTTTCAGCCACTCTGATTCAGCCCCTCTGTTTCAGCCCCTCTGTTTCTCGCCCTCTGTTTCAGCCCCTCTGTTTCAGACCCTCTGTTTCAGCCCCTCTGTTTCAGCCCCTCTGTTTCAGACCCTCTGTTTCTCGCCCTCTGTTTTGAGCCCTCTGTTTCAGACCCTCTGTTTCAGCCCCTCTGTTTCAGCCCCTCTTGTCAGCCCCTCTGTTTCTCGCCCTCTGTTTCAGCCCCTCTGTTTCAGACCCTCTGTTTCAGACCCTCTGTTTCTCGCCCTCTGTTTCAGCCCCTCTGTTTCAGACCCTCTGTTTCAGCACCTCTGTTTCAGCCCCTCTGTTTCAGCCCCTCTGTTTCAGACCCTCTGTTTCAGACCCTCTGTTTCGCGCCCTCTGTTTCAGACCCTCTGTTTCAGACCCTCTGTTTCAAACCCTCTGTTTCAGACCCACTGTTTCTCGCCCTCTGTTTCGCGCCCTCAGTTTCAGACCCTCTGTTTCGCGCCCTCTGTTTCAGCCCCTCTGTTTCAGCCCCTCTGTTTCAGCCCCTCTGTTTCTCGCCCTCTGTTTCAGCTCCTCTGTTTCAGACCCTCTGTTTCAGCCCCTCTGTTTCAGCCCCTCTGTTTCAGCCCCTCTGTTTCTCGCCCTCTGTTTTAGCCCCTCTGTTTCAGACCCGCTGTTTCAGCCCCTCTGTTTCAGACCCTCTGTTTCAGACCCTCTATTTATCGCCCTCTGTATCAGACCCTCTGTTTCAGACCCTCTGTTTCAGCCCCTCTTGTCAGCCCCTCTGTTTCAGCCCCTCTGTTACAGACCCTCTGTTTCAGACCCTCTGTTTCAGACCCACTGATTCTCGCCCTCTGTTTCAGCCCCTCTGTTTCAGCCCCTCTGTTTCAGACCCTCTGTTTCAGCACCTCTGTTTCAGCCCCTCTGTTTCAGCCCCTCTGTTTCAGACCCTCTGTTTCAGACCCTCTGTTTCGCGCCCTCTGTTTCAGACCCTCTGTTTCAGACCCTCTGTTTCAGCCCCTCTGTTTCAGCCCCTCTGTTTCAGACCCTCTGTTTCAGACCCTCTGTTTCTCGCCCTCTGTTTCGGCCGCTCAGTTTCTCGCCCTCTGTTTCGGCCCCTCTGTTTCGCGCCCTCTGTTTCAGACCCTCTGTTTCCGACCCTCTGTTTCAGACCCTCTGTTTCTCGCCCTCTGTTTCAGCCCCTCTGTTTCAGACCCTCTGTTTCGCGCCCTCTGTTTCGCGCCCTCTGTTTCAGACCCTCTGTTTCTCGCCCTCTGTTTCAGCCCCTCTGTTTCTCGCCCTCTGTTTCAGCCCCTCTGTTTCAGACCCTCTATTTCAGCCCCTCTGTTTCAGACCCTCTGTTTCAGACCCTCTGTTTCTCGCCCTCTGTTTCAGCCCCTCTGTTTCAGACCCTCTGTTTCGCGCCCTCTGTTTCGCGCCCTCTGTTTCAGACCCTCTGTTTCAGACCCTCTGTTTCTCGCCCTCTGTTTCAGCCCCTCTGTTTCTCGCCCTCTGTTTCAGCCCCTCTGTTTCAGACCCTCTATTTCAGCCCCTCTGTTTCAGACCCTCTATTTCAGACCCTCTGTTTCAGACCCTCTGTTTCAGACCCTCTGTTTCGTGCCCTCTGTTTCAGCCCCTCTGTTTCAGCCCCTCTGTTTCAGCCCCTCTGTTTCAGCCCCTCTGTTTCTCGCCCTCTGTTTCAGCCCCTCTGTTTCAGACCCTCTGTTTCAGCCACTCTGTTTCGCGCCCTCTGTTTCAGACCCTCTGTTTCGGCCCCTCTGTTTCGCGCCCTCTGTTTCGTGCCCTCTGTTTCAGACCCTCTGTTTCAGACCCTCTGTTTCTCGTGCTCTGTTTCTCGCCCTCTGTTTCAGACACTCTGTTTCAGACCCTCTGTTTCTCGCCCTCTGTTTCACGCCCTCTGTTTCGCACCCTCTGTTTCGCGCCCTCTCTTTCACGCCCTCTTTTTCAGACCCTCTGTTTCAGCCCCTCTGTTTCAGCCCCTCTGTTTCAGACCCTCTGTTTCAGACCCTCTGTTTCTCGCCCTCTGTTTCGGCCGCTCTGTTTCTCGCCCTCTGTTTCGGCCCCTCTGTTTCGCGCCCTCTGTTTCAGACCCTCTGTTTCAGACCCTCTGTTTCAGACCCTCTGTTTCTCGCCCTCTGTTTCAGCCCCTCTGTTTCAGACCCTCTGTTTCGCGCCGGCTGTTTCGCGCCCTCTGTTTCAGAGCCTCTGTTTCAGACCCTCTGTTTCTCGCCCTCTGTTTCAGCCCCTCTGTTTCAGACCCTCTATTTCAGCCCCACTGTTTCAGACCCTCTGTTTCAGACCCACTGTTTCTCGCCCTCTGTTTCGCGCCCTCAGTTTCAGACCCTCTGTTTCGCGCCCTCTGTTTCAGCCCCTCTGTTTCAGCCACTCTGTTTCAGCCCCTCTGTTTCAGCCCCTCTGTTTCTCGCCCTCTGTTTCAGCCCCTCTGTTTCAGACCCTCTGTTTCAGCCCCTCTGTTTCAGCCCCTCTGTTTCAGACCCTCTGTTTCTCGCCCTCTGTTTTGAGCCCTCTGTTTCAGACCCTCTGTTTCAGCCCCTCTGTTTCAGCCCCTCTTGTCAGCCCCTCTGTTTCTCGCCCTCTGTTTCAGCCCCTCTGTTTCAGTCCCTCTGTTTCAGACCCTCTGTTTCTCGCCCTCTGTTTCAGCCCCTCTGTTTCAGACCCTCTGTTTCAGCACCTCTGTTTCAGCCCCTCTGTTTCAGCCCCTCTGTTTCAGACCCTCTGTTTCAGACCCTCTGTTTCGCGCCCTCTGTTTCAGACCCTCTGTTTCAGACCCTCTGTTTCAGACCCTCTGTTTCAGACCCACTGTTTCTCGCCCTCTGTTTCGCGCCCTCAGTTTCAGAACCTCTGTTTCGCGCCCTCTGTTTCAGCCCCTCTGTTTCAGCCCCTCTGTTTCAGCCCCTCTGTTTCAGCCCCTCTGTTTCTCGCCCTCTGTTTCAGCCCCTCTGTTTCAGACCCTCTGTTTCAGCCCCTCTGTTTCAGCCCCTCTGTTTCAGACCCACTGATTCTCGCCCTCTGTTTCAGCCCCTCTGTTTCAGCCCCTCTGTTTCAGACCCTCTGTTTCAGACCCTCTGTTTCGCGCCCTCTGTTTCAGACCCTCTGTTTCAGCCCCTCTGTTTCAGCCCCTCTTGTCAGCCCCTCTGTTTCAGCCCCTCTGTTACAGCCCCTCTGTTTGAGACCCTCTGTTTCAGACCCACTGATTCTCGCCCTCTGTTTCAGCCCCTCTGTTTCAGCCCCTCTGTTTCAGACCCTCTGTTTCAGCACCTCTGTTTCAGCCCCTCTGTTTCAGCCCCTCTGTTTCAGACCCTCTGTTTCAGACCCTCTGTTTCGCGCCCTCTGTTTCAGACCCTCTGTTTCAGACCCTCTGTTTCTCGCCCTCTGTTTCTCGCTCTATGTTTCAGACCCTCTGTTTCAGACACTCTGTTTCTCGCCCTCTGTTTCTCGCCCTCTTTTTCAGACCCTCTGTTTTGGACCCTCTGTTTCTCGCCCTCTGCTTCGGCCCCTCTGTTTCGCGCCCTCTGTATCAGACCCTCTGTTTCAGACCCTCTGTTTCTCTCCCTCTGTTTCAGACCCTCTGTTTCAGACCCTCTATTTCAGACCTCTGTTTCTCGCCCTCTGTTTTGTGCCCTCTGTTTCAGACCCTCTGTTTCAGACCCTCTGTTTCTCGTGCTCTGTTTCTCGCCCTCTGTTTCAGACCCTCTGTTTCAGACCCTCTGTTTCTCGCCCTCTGTTTCACGCCCTCTGTTTCGCACCCTCTGTTTCTCGCCCTCTCTTTCGCGCCATCTGTTTCAGACCCTCTGTTTCGGCCCCTCTGTTTCTCGCCCTCTGCTTCGGCCCCTCTGTTTCGCGCCCTCTGTTTCAGACCCTCTGTTTCAGACCCTCTGTTTCAGCCCCTCTGTTTCAGCCCCTCTTGTCAGCCCCTCTGTTTCTCGCCCTCTATTTCAGCCCCTCTGTTTCAGACCCTCTGTTTCAGACCCTCTGTTTCTCGCCCTCTGTTTCAGCCCCTCAGTTTCAGACCCTCTGTTTCAGCACCTCTGTTTCAGCCGCTCTGTTTCAGCCCCTCTGTTTCAGACCCTCTGTTTCAGACCCTCTGTTTCACGCCCTCTGTTTCAGACCCTGTGTTTCAGACCCTCTGTTTCAGCGCCTCTGTTTCAGACCCTCTGTTTCAGACCCACTGTTTCTCGCCCTCTGTTTCGCGCCCTCAGTTTCAGACCCTCTGTTTCGCGCCCTCTGTTTCAGCCCATCTGTTTCAGCCCCTCTGTTTCAGCCCCTCTGTTTCAGCCCCTCTGTTTCTCGCCCTCTGTTTTAGCCCCTCTGTTTCAGACCCTCTGTTTCAGCCCCTCTGTTTCAGCCCCTCTGTTTCAGACCCTCTATTTATCGCCCTCTGTTTTGAGCCCTCTGTTTCAGACCCTCTGTTTCAGACCCTCTGTTTCTCGCCCACTGTTTCGCGCCCTCTGATTCACACCCTCCGTTTCGCGCCCTCTGTTTCAGACCCTCTGTTTGTCACCCTCTGTTTCTCGCCCTCTGTTTCAGCCCCTCTGTTTCAGACCCTCTGTTTCTCGCCCTCTGTTACAGCCCCTCTGTTTCTCGCCCTCTGTTTCAGACCCTCTGTTTCTCGCCCTCTGTTTCTCGCGCTCTGTTTCAGACCCTCTGTTTCAGACCCTCTGTTTCTCGCCCACTGTTTCGCGCCCTCTGTATCAGCCCCTCTGTTTCAGACCCTCTGTTTCAGACCCTCTGTTTCTCGCCCTCTGTGTCGGCCCCTCTGTTTCTCGCCCTCTCTTTCAGACACTCTGTTTCTCGCCCTCTGTTTCAGCCCCTCTGTTTCAGACCCTCTGTTTCTCACCCTCTGTTTCGCACATTCCGTTTTGCGCCCTCTGTTTCAGACCCTCTGTTTGTCACCCTCTGTTTCTCGCCCTCTGTTTCAGCCCCTCTGTTTCAGAGCCTCTGTTTCTCGCGCTCTGTTTCAGACCCTCTGTTTCAGACCCTCTGTTTCAGACCCTCTGTTTCTCGCCCTCTGTGTCGGCCCCTCTGTTTCAGCCCCTCTGTTTCAGCCCCTCTGTTTCAGACCCTCTGTTTCAGACCCTCTGTTTCTCACCCTCTGTTTCGCACCCTCCGTTTCGCGCCCTCTGTTTCAGACCCTCTGTTTGTCACCCTCTGTTTCTCGCCCTTTGTTTCAGCCCCTCTGTTTCAGACCCTCTGTTTCTCGCCCTCTGTTTCGCGCCCTCTGTTTCTCGCCCTCTGTTTCGGCCCCTCTGCTACAGACCCTCTGTTTCAGACCCTCTGTTTCAGCCCCTCTGTTTCAGACCCTCTGTTTCAGATCCTCTGTTTCAGACCCTCTGTTTCTCGCCCTCTGTTTCGGCCCCTCTGTTTCCCCCCCTCTGTTTCGGCCCCTCTGTTTCGGCCCCTCTGTTTCGCGCCCTCTGTTTCGCGCCCTCTGTTTCTCGCCCTCTGTTTCAGACCCTCTGTTTCGGCCCTTCTGTTTCCCGCCCTCTGTTTCCGCCCCTCTCTTTCACGCCCTCTGTTTCGCGCCCTCTGTTTCAGACCCTCTGTTTCTCGCCCTCTGTTTCAGCCCCTCTGTTTCAGCCCCTCTGTTTCAGACCCTCTGTTTCAGACCCTCTGTTTCTCGACCTCTGTTTCTCGCCCTCTGTTTCGGCCCCTCTGTTTCTCGCCCTCTGTTTCGGCCCCTCTCTTTCGCGCCCTCTGTTTCAGACCCTCTGTTTGAGACCCTCGGTTTCTCGCCCTCTGTTTCGCGCCCTCTGATTCGCGCCCTCTGTTTCAGACACACTGTTTCAGCCCCTCTGTTTCAGACCCTCTGTTTCAGACACTCTGTTTCTCGCCCTCTGTTTCGCACCCTCTGTTTCAGCCCCTCTGTTTCAGCCCCTCTGTTTCAGACCCTCTGTTTCAGACCCTCTGTTTCGGCCACTCTGTTTCTCGCCCTCTGTTTCAGCCCCTCTGTTTCGCGCCCTCTGTTTCAGACCCTCTGTTTCAGACCCTCTGTATCAGACCCACTGTTTCTCGCCCTCTGTTTCAGCCCCGCTGTTTTTCGCCCTCTGTTTCTCGAACTCTGTTTCGCGCACTCTGTTTGGCGCCCTCTGTTTCAGACGCTCTGTTTCAGACCCTCTGTTTCAGACACACTGTTTCTCGCCCTCTGTTTCAGCGCCGCTGTTTTTTGCCTTCTGTTTCTCGCCCTCTGTTTCTCGCCCTCTGTGTCGCGCCCTCTGTTTGGCGCCCTCTGTTTCAGACCCTCTGTTTCAGACCCTCTGTTTCTCGCCCTCTGTTTCAGCCCCTCTATATCTCGCCCTCTGTTTCAGCCCCTCTGTTTCAGCCCCTCTGTTTCAGACCCTCTGTTTCAGACCCTCTGTTTCAGACCCTCTGTTTCTCGCCCTCTGTTTCTCGCCCTCTGTTTCAGCCCCTCTGTTTCAGACCCTCTGTTTCTCGCCCTCTGTTTCGCGCCCTCTGTTTCACGCCCTCTGTTTCAGACCCTGTGTTTCAGACCCTCTGTTTCTCGCCCTCTGTTTCAGCCCCTCTGTTTCAGACCCTCTGTTTCAGCACCTCTGTTTCAGCCCCTCTGTTTCAGCCCCTCTGTTTTAGGCCCTCTGTTTCAGACCCTCTGTTTCGCGCCCTCTGTTTCTCGCCCTCTGTTTCAGCCCCTCTGTTTCTCGCCCTCTGTTTCAGCCCCTCTGTTTCAGACCCTCTGTTCCAGCCCCTCTGTTTCAGACCCTCTGTTTCAGATCCTCTGTTTCAAAACCTCTCTTTCTCGCCCTGTGTTTCGGCCCCTCTGTTTCTCGCCCTCTGTTTCGGCCCCTCTGTTTCTCGCCCTCTGTTTCGGCCCCTCTGTTTCGCGCCCTCTGTTTCAGACCCTCTGTTTCAGACCCTCTGTTTCAGACCCTCTGTTTCAGCCCCTCTGTTTCAGACCCTCTGTTTCTCGCCCTCTGTTTCAGCGCCTCTGTTTCAGACCCTCTGTTTCGCGCCCTCTGTTTCACGCCCTCTTTTTCAGACCCTCTGTTTCAGACCCTCTGTTTCTCGCCCTCTGTTTCAGCCCCTCTGTTTCTCGCCCTCTGTTTCAGCCCCTCTGTTTCAGACCCTCTGTTTCAGCCCCTCTGTTTCAGACCATCTGTTTCAGACCCACTGTTTCTCGCCCTCTGTTTCGCGCCCTCAGTTTCAGACCCTCTGTTTCGCGCCCTCTGTTTCAGCCCCTCTGTTTCAGCCTCTCTGATCCAGCCCCTCTGTTTCAGCCCCTCTGTGTCTCGCCCTCTGTTTCAGCCCCTCTGTTTCAGGCCCTCTGTTTCAGCCCCTCTGTTTCAGCCCCTCAGTTTCAGACCCTCTGTATCTCGCCCTCTGTTTTGAGCCCTCTGTTTCAGACCCTCTGTTTCAGCCCCTCTGTTTCAGCCCCTCTGTATCAGCCCCTCTGTTTCTCGCCCTCTGTTTCAGCCCCTCTGTTTCAGACCCTCTGATTCAGACCCTCTGTTTCAGACCCTCTGTTTCAGCACCTCTGTTTCAGCCCCTCTGTTTCAGTCCCTCTGTTTCAGACCCTCTGTTTCAGACCCTCTGTTTCGCCCCCTCTGTTTCAGACCCTCTGTTTCAGACCCTCTATTTCAGACCCTCTGTTTCTCGCCCTCTGTTTCTCGCCCTATGTTTCAGACCCTCTGTTTCAGACACTCTGTTTCTCGACCTCTGTTTCTCGCCCTCTGTTTCTGCCCCTCTGTTTCTCGCCCTCTGTTTCGGCCCCTCTGTATCCTGCCCTCTGTTTCGGCCCCTCTGTTTCGCGCCCTCTGTTTCTCGCCCTCTGCTTCGGCCCCTCTGTTTCGCGCCCTCTGTTTCAGACCCTCTTTTTCAGACTCTCTGTTTCAGCCCCTCTGTTTCAGCCCCTCTGTTTCAGACCCTCTGTTTCAGACCCTCTGTTTCTCGCCCTCTGTTTCGGCCGCTCTGTTTCTCGCCCTCTGTTTCGGCCCCTCTGTTTCGCGCCCTCTGTTTCAGACCCTCTGTTTCAGACCCTCTGTTTCTCGCCCTCTGTTTCAGCCCCTCTGTTTCAGACCCTCTGTTTCGCGCCGGCTGTTTCGCGCCCTCTGTTTCAGAGCCTCTGTTTCAGACCCTCTGTTTCTCGCCCTCTGTTTCAGCCCCTCTGTTTCAGACCCTCTGTTTCAGACCCACTGTTTCTCGCCCTCTGTTTCGCGCCCTCAGTTTCAGACCCTCTGTTTCGCGCCCTCTGTTTCAGCCCCTCTGTTTCAGCCACTCTGATTCAGCCCCTCTGTTTCAGCCCCTCTGTTTCTCGCCCTCTGTTTCAGCCCCTCTGTTTCAGACCCTCTGTTTCAGCCCCTCTGTTTCAGCCCCTCTGTTTCAGACCCTCTGTTTCTCGCCCTCTGTTTTGAGCCCTCTGTTTCAGACCCTCTGTTTCAGCCCCTCTGTTTCAGCCCCTCTTGTCAGCCCCTCTGTTTCTCGCCCTCTGTTTCAGCCCCTCTGTTTCAGACCCTCTGTTTCAGACCCTCTGTTTCTCGCCCTCTGTTTCAGCCCCTCTGTTTCAGACCCTCTGTTTCAGCACCTCTGTTTCAGCCCCTCTGTTTCAGCCCCTCTGTTTCAGACCCTCTGTTTCAGACCCTCTGTTTCGCGCCCTCTGTTTCAGACCCTCTGTTTCAGACCCTCTGTTTCAAACCCTCTGTTTCAGACCCACTGTTTCCCGCCCTCTGTTTCGCGCCCTCAGTTTCAGACCCTCTGTTTCGCGCCCTCTGTTTCAGCCCCTCTGTTTCAGCCCCTCTGTTTCAGCCCCTCTGTTTCTCGCCCTCTGTTTCAGCTCCTCTGTTTCAGACCCTCTGTTTCAGCCCCTCTGTTTCAGCCCCTCTGTTTCAGCCCCTCTGTTTCTCGCCCTCTGTTTTAGCCCCTCTGTTTCAGACCCGCTGTTTCAGCCCCTCTGTTTCAGACCCTCTGTTTCAGACCCTCTATTTATCGCCCTCTGTATCAGACCCTCTGTTTCAGACCCTCTGTTTCAGCCCCTCTTGTCAGCCCCTCTGTTTCAGCCCCTCTGTTACAGACCCTCTGTTTCAGACCCTCTGTTTCAGACCCACTGATTCTCGCCCTCTGTTTCAGCCCCTCTGTTTCAGCCCCTCTGTTTCAGACCCTCTGTTTCAGCACCTCTGTTTCAGCCCCTCTGTTTCAGCCCCTCTGTTTCAGACCCTCTGTTTCAGACCCTCTGTTTCGCGCCCTCTGTTTCAGACCCTCTGTTTCAGACCCTCTGTTTCAGCCCCTCTGTTTCAGCCCCTCTGTTTCAGACCCTCTGTTTCAGACCCTCTGTTTCTCGCCCTCTGTTTCGGCCGCTCAGTTTCTCGCCCTCTGTTTCGGCCCCTCTGTTTCGCGCCCTCTGTTTCAGACCCTCTGTTTCCGACCCTCTGTTTCAGACCCTCTGTTTCTCGCCCTCTGTTTCAGCCCCTCTGTTTCAGACCCTCTGTTTCGCGCCCTCTGTTTCGCGCCCTCTGTTTCAGACCCTCTGTTTCTCGCCCTCTGTTTCAGCCCCTCTGTTTCTCGCCCTCTGTTTCAGCCCCTCTGTTTCAGACCCTCTATTTCAGCCCCTCTGTTTCAGACCCTCTGTTTCAGACCCTCTGTTTCTCGCCCTCTGTTTCAGCCCCTCTGTTTCAGACCCTCTGTTTCGCGCCCTCTGTTTCGCGCCCTCTGTTTCAGACCCTCTGTTTCAGACCCTCTGTTTCTCGCCCTCTGTTTCAGCCCCTCTGTTTCTCGCCCTCTGTTTCAGCCCCTCTGTTTCAGACCCTCTATTTCAGCCCCTCTGTTTCAGACCCTCTATTTCAGACCCTCTGTTTCAGACCCTCTGTTTCAGACCCTCTGTTTCGTGCCCTCTGTTTCAGCCCCTCTGTTTCAGCCCCTCTGTTTCAGCCCCTCTGTTTCAGCCCCTCTGTTTCTCGCCCTCTGTTTCAGCCCCTCTGTTTCAGACCCTCTGTTTCAGCCACTCTGTTTCGCGCCCTCTGTTTCAGACCCTCTGTTTCGGCCCCTCTGTTTCGCGCCCTCTGTTTCGTGCCCTCTGTTTCAGACCCTCTGTTTCAGACCCTCTGTTTCTCGTGCTCTGTTTCTCGCCCTCTGTTTCAGACACTCTGTTTCAGACCCTCTGTTTCTCGCCCTCTGTTTCACGCCCTCTGTTTCGCACCCTCTGTTTCGCGCCCTCTCTTTCACGCCCTCTTTTTCAGACCCTCTGTTTCAGCCCCTCTGTTTCAGCCCCTCTGTTTCAGACCCTCTGTTTCAGACCCTCTGTTTCTCGCCCTCTGTTTCGGCCGCTCTGTTTCTCGCCCTCTGTTTCGGCCCCTCTGTTTCGCGCCCTCTGTTTCAGACCCTCTGTTTCAGACCCTCTGTTTCAGACCCTCTGTTTCTCGCCCTCTGTTTCAGCCCCTCTGTTTCAGACCCTCTGTTTCGCGCCGGCTGTTTCGCGCCCTCTGTTTCAGAGCCTCTGTTTCAGACCCTCTGTTTCTCGCCCTCTGTTTCAGCCCCTCTGTTTCAGACCCTCTATTTCAGCCCCACTGTTTCAGACCCTCTGTTTCAGACCCACTGTTTCTCGCCCTCTGTTTCGCGCCCTCAGTTTCAGACCCTCTGTTTCGCGCCCTCTGTTTCAGCCCCTCTGTTTCAGCCACTCTGTTTCAGCCCCTCTGTTTCAGCCCCTCTGTTTCTCGCCCTCTGTTTCAGCCCCTCTGTTTCAGACCCTCTGTTTCAGCCCCTCTGTTTCAGCCCCTCTGTTTCAGACCCTCTGTTTCTCGCCCTCTGTTTTGAGCCCTCTGTTTCAGACCCTCTGTTTCAGCCCCTCTGTTTCAGCCCCTCTTGTCAGCCCCTCTGTTTCTCGCCCTCTGTTTCAGCCCCTCTGTTTCAGTCCCTCTGTTTCAGACCCTCTGTTTCTCGCCCTCTGTTTCAGCCCCTCTGTTTCAGACCCTCTGTTTCAGCACCTCTGTTTCAGCCCCTCTGTTTCAGCCCCTCTGTTTCAGACCCTCTGTTTCAGACCCTCTGTTTCGCGCCCTCTGTTTCAGACCCTCTGTTTCAGACCCTCTGTTTCAGACCCTCTGTTTCAGACCCACTGTTTCTCGCCCTCTGTTTCGCGCCCTCAGTTTCAGAACCTCTGTTTCGCGCCCTCTGTTTCAGCCCCTCTGTTTCAGCCCCTCTGTTTCAGCCCCTCTGTTTCAGCCCCTCTGTTTCTCGCCCTCTGTTTCAGCCCCTCTGTTTCAGACCCTCTGTTTCAGCCCCTCTGTTTCAGCCCCTCTGTTTCAGACCCACTGATTCTCGCCCTCTGTTTCAGCCCCTCTGTTTCAGCCCCTCTGTTTCAGACCCTCTGTTTCAGACCCTCTGTTTCGCGCCCTCTGTTTCAGACCCTCTGTTTCAGCCCCTCTGTTTCAGCCCCTCTTGTCAGCCCCTCTGTTTCAGCCCCTCTGTTACAGCCCCTCTGTTTGAGACCCTCTGTTTCAGACCCACTGATTCTCGCCCTCTGTTTCAGCCCCTCTGTTTCAGCCCCTCTGTTTCAGACCCTCTGTTTCAGCACCTCTGTTTCAGCCCCTCTGTTTCAGCCCCTCTGTTTCAGACCCTCTGTTTCAGACCCTCTGTTTCGCGCCCTCTGTTTCAGACCCTCTGTTTCAGACCCTCTGTTTCTCGCCCTCTGTTTCTCGCTCTATGTTTCAGACCCTCTGTTTCAGACACTCTGTTTCTCGCCCTCTGTTTCTCGCCCTCTTTTTCAGACCCTCTGTTTTGGACCCTCTGTTTCTCGCCCTCTGCTTCGGCCCCTCTGTTTCGCGCCCTCTGTATCAGACCCTCTGTTTCAGACCCTCTGTTTCTCTCCCTCTGTTTCAGACCCTCTGTTTCAGACCCTCTATTTCAGACCTCTGTTTCTCGCCCTCTGTTTTGTGCCCTCTGTTTCAGACCCTCTGTTTCAGACCCTCTGTTTCTCGTGCTCTGTTTCTCGCCCTCTGTTTCAGACCCTCTGTTTCAGACCCTCTGTTTCTCGCCCTCTGTTTCACGCCCTCTGTTTCGCACCCTCTGTTTCGCGCCCTCTCTTTCGCGCCCTCTGTTTCAGACCCTCTGTTTCGGCCCCTCTGTTTCTCGCCCTCTGCTTCGGCCCCTCTGTTTCGCGCCCTCTGTTTCAGACCCTCTGTTTCAGACCCTCTGTTTCTCGCCGTCTGTTTCAGACCCTCTGTTTCGCGCCCTCTGATTCGGCCCATCTGTTTCTCGCCCTCTGTTTCGGCCACTCTGTTTTGCGCCCTCTGTTTCAGACCCTCTGTTTCGGCCCCTCTGTTTCGCGCCCTCTGTTTCGTGCCCTCTGATTCAGACCCTCTGTTTCAGACCCTCTGTTTCTCGTGCTCTGTTTCTCGCCCTCTGTTTCAGACACTCTGTTTCAGACCCTCTGTTTCTCGCCCTCTGTTTCACGCCCTCTGTTTCGCACCCTCTGTTTCGCGCCCTCTCTTTCACGCCCTCTGTTTCAGACCCTCTGTTTCGGCCCCTCTGTTTCTCGCCCTCTGCTTCGGCCCCTCTGTTTCGCGCCCTCTGTTTCAGACCCTCTTTTTCAGACCCTCTGTTTCAGCCCCTCTGTTTCAGCCCCTCTGTTTCAGACCCTCTGTTTCAGACCCTCTGTTTCTCGCCCTCTGTTTCGGCCGCTCTGTTTCTCGCCCTCTGTTTCGGCCCCTCTGTTTCGCGCCCTCTGTTTCAGACCCTCTGTTTCCGACCCTCTGTTTCAGACCCTCTGTTTCTCGCCCTCTGTTTCAGCCCCTCTGTTTCAGACCCTCTGTTTCGCGCCCTCTGTTTCGCGCCCTCTGTTTCAGACCCTCTGTTTCTCGCCCTCTGTTTCAGCCCCTCTGTTTCTCGCCCTCTGGTTCAGCCCCTCTGTTTCAGACCCTCTATTTCAGCCCCTCTGTTTCAGACCCTCTGTTTCAGACCCTCTGTTTCTCGCCCTCTGTTTCAGCCCCTCTGTTTCAGACCCTCTGTTTCGCGCCCTCTGTTTCGCGCCCTCTGTTTCAGACCCTCTGTTTCAGACCCTCTGTTTCTCGCCCTCTGTTTCAGCCCCTCTGTTTCTCGCCCTCTGTTTCAGCCCCTCTGTTTCAGACCCTCTATTTCAGCCCCTCTGTTTCAGACCCTCTATTTCAGACCCTCTGTTTCAGACCCTCTGTTTCAGACCCTCTGTTTCGTGCCCTCTGTTTCAGCCCCTCTGTTTCAGCCCCTCTGTTTCAGCCCCTCTGTTTCAGCCCCTCTGTTTCTCGCCCTCTGTTTCAGCCCCTCTGTTTCAGACCCTCTGTTTCAGCCACTCTGTTTCAGCCCCTCTGTTTCAGACCCTCTGTTTCTCGCCCTCTGTTTTGAGCCCTCTGATTCAGACCCTCTGTTTCAGCCCCTCTGTTTCAGCCCCTCTTGTCAGCCCCTCTGTTTCTCGCCCTCTGTTTCAGCCCCTCTGTTTCAGACCCTCTGTTTCAGACCCTCTGTTTCTCGCCCTCTGTTTCATCCCCTCTGTTTCAGACCCTCTGTTTCAGCACCTCTGTTTCAGCCCCTCTGTTTCAGCCCCTCTGTTTCAGACCCTCTGTTTCAGACCCTCTGTTTCGCGCCCTCTGTTTCAGACCCTCTGTTTCAGACCCTCTGTTTCAGCCCCTCTGTTTCAGACCCTCTGTTTCAGACCCACTGTTTCTCGCCCTCTGTTTCGCGCCCTCAGTTTCAGACCCTCTGTTTTGCGCCCTCTGTTTCAGCCCCTCTGTTTCAGCCCCTCTGTTTCAGCCCCTCTGTTTCAGCCCCTCTGTTTCTCGCCCTCTGTTTCAGCCCCTCTGTTTCAGCCCCTCTGTTTCAGACCCTCTATTTATCGCCCTCTGTTTTGAGCCCTCTGTTTCCCCCCCTCTGTTTCGGCCCCTCTGTTTCGGCCCCTCTGTTTCGCGCCCTCTGTTTCGCGCCCTCTGTTTCTCGCCCTCTGTTTCAGACCCTCTGTTTCGGCCCTTCTGTTTCCCGCCCTCTGTTTCCGCCCCTCTTTTTCACGCCCTCTGTTTCGCGCCCTCTGTTTCAGACCCTCTGTTTCTCGCCCTCTGTTTCAGCCCCTCTGTTTCAGCCCCTCTGTTTCAGACCCTCTGTTTCAGACCCTCTGTTTCTCGACCTCTGTTTCTCGCCCTCTGTTTCAGCCCCTCTGTTTCTCACCCTCTGTTTTGGCCCCTCTCTTTCGCGCCCTCTGTTTCAGACCCTCTGTTTGAGACCCTCGGTTTCTCGCCCTCTGTTTCGCGCCCTCTGATTCGCGCCCTCTGTTTCAGACACACTGTTTCAGCCCCTCTGTTTCAGACCCTCTGTTTCAGACACTCTGTTTCTCGCCCTCTGTTTCGCACCCTCTGTTTCAGCCCCTCTGTTTCAGCCCCTCTGTTTCAGACCCTCTGTTTCAGACCCTCTGTTTCGGCCACTCTGTTTCTCGCCCTCTGTTTCAGCCCCTCTGTTTCGCGCCCTCTGTTTCAGACCCTCTGTTTCAGACCCTCTGTATCAGACCCACTGTTTCTCGCCCTCTGTTTCAGCCCCGCTGTTTTTCGCCCTCTGTTTCTCGAACTCTGTTTCGCGCACTCTGTTTGGCGCCCTCTGTTTCAGACCCTCTGATTCAGACCCTCTGTTTCAGACACACTGTTTCTCGCCCTCTGTTTCAGCGCCGCTGTTTTTTGCCTTCTGTTTCTCGCCCTCTGTTTCTCGCCCTCTGTGTCGCGCCCTCTGTTTGGCGCCCTCTGTTTCAGACCCTCTGTTTCAGACCCTCTGTTTCTCGCCCTCTGTTTCAGCCCCTCTATATCTCGCCCTCTGTTTCAGCCCCTCTGTTTCAGCCCCTCTGTTTCAGACCCTCTGTTTCAGACCCTCTGTTTCAGACCCTCTGTTTCTCGCCCTCTGTTTCTCGCCCTCTGTTTCAGCCCCTCTGTTTCAGACCCTCTGTTTCTCGCCCTCTGTTTCAGACCGTCTGTTTCGCGCCCTCTGTTTCTCGCCCTCTGTTTCAGCCCCTCTGTTTCTCGCCCTGTGTTTCGGCCCCTCTGTTTCTCGCCCTCTGTTTCGGCCCCTCTGTTTCTGGCCCTCTGTTTCGGCCCCTCTGTTTCGCGCCCTCTGTTTCAGACCCTCTGTTTCAGACCCTCTATTTCAGACCCTCTGTTTCAGCCCCTCTGTTTCAGACCCTCTGTTTCTCGCCCTCTGTTTCAGCGCCTCTGTTTCAGACCCTCTGTTTCGCGCCCTCTGTTTCACGCCCTCTTTTTCAGACCCTCTGTTTCAGACCCTCTGTTTCTCGCCCTCTGTTTCAGCCCCTCTGTTTCTCGCCCTCTGTTTCAGCCCCTCTGTTTCAGACCCTCTGTTTCAGCCCCTCTGTTTCAGACCATCTGTTTCAGACCCACTGTTTCTCGCCCTCTGTTTCGCGCCCTCAGTTTCAGACCCTCTGTTTCGCGCCCTCTGTTTCAGCCCCTCTGTTTCAGCCTCTCTGATCCAGCCCCTCTGTTTCAGCCCCTCTGTGTCTCGCCCTCTGTTTCAGCCCCTCTGTTTCAGGCCCTCTGTTTCAGCCCCTCTGTTTCAGCCCCTCAGTTTCAGACCCTCTGTATCTCGCCCTCTGTTTTGAGCCCTCTGTTTCAGACCCTCTGTTTCAGCCCCTCTGTTTCAGCCCCTCTGTATCAGCCCCTCTGTTTCTCGCCCTCTGTTTCAGCCCCTCTGTTTCAGACCCTCTGATTCAGTCCCTCTGTTTCAGACCCTCTGTTTCAGCACCTCTGTTTCAGCCCCTCTGTTTCAGTCCCTCTGTTTCAGACCCTCTGTTTCAGACCCTCTGTTTCGCCCCCTCTGTTTCAGACCCTCTGTTTCAGACTCTCTATTTCAGACCCTCTGTTTCTCGCCCTATGTTTCAGACCCTCTGTTTCAGACACTCTGTTTCTCGACCTCTGTTTCTCGCCCTCTGTTTCTGCCCCTCTGTTTCTCGCCCTCTGTTTCGGCCCCTCTGTATCCTGCCCTCTGTTTCGGCCCCTCTGTTTCGCGCCCTCTGTTTCGTGCACTCTGTTTCAGACCCTCTGTTTCAGCCCCTCTGTTTCTCGCCCTCTGCTTCGGCCCCTCTGTTTCGCGCCCTCTGTTTCAGACCCTCTTTTTCAGACCCTCTGTTTCAGCCCCTCTGTTTCAGCCCCTCTGTTTCAGACCCTCTGTTTCAGACCCTCTGTTTCTCGCCCTCTGTTTCGGCCGCTCTGTTTCTCGCCCTCTGTTTCGTCCCCTCTGTTTCGCGCCCTCTGTTTCAGACCCTCTGTTTCAGACCCTCTGTTTCTCGCCCTCTGTTTCCGCCCCTCTGTTTCAGACCCTCTGTTTCTCGCCCTCTGTTTCAGCCCCTCTGTTTCAGACCCTCTGTTTCGCGCCCTCTTTTCGCGCCCTCTGTTTCAGAGCCTCTGTTTCAGACCCTCTGTTTCTCGCCCTCTGTTTCAGCCCCTCTGTTTCAGACCCTCTATTTCAGCCCCTCTGTTTCAGACCCTCTGTTTCAGACCCACTGTTTCTCGCCCTCTGTTTCGCGCCCTCAGTTTCAGACCCTCTGTTTCGCGCCCTCTGTTTCAGCCCCTCTGTTTCAGCCCCTCTGTTTCAGCCCCTCTGTTTCAGCCCCTCTGTTTCTCGCCCTCTGTTTCAGCCCCTCTGTTTCAGCCCCTCTGTTTCAGACCCTCTGATTCAGTCCCTCTGTTTCAGACCCTCTGTTTCAGCACCTCTGTTTCAGCCCCTCTGTTTCAGTCCCTCTGTTTCAGACCCTCTGTTTCAGACCCTCTGTTTCGCCCCCTCTGTTTCAGACCCTCTGTTTCAGACTCTCTATTTCAGACCCTCTGTTTCTCGCCCTCTGTTTCTCGCCCTATGTTTCAGACCCTCTGTTTCAGACACTCTGTTTCTCGACCTCTGTTTCTCGCCCTCTGTTTCTGCCCCTCTGTTTCTCGCCCTCTGTTTCGGCCCCTCTGTATCCTGCCCTCTGTTTCGGCCCCTCTGTTTCGCGCCCTCTGTTTCGTGCACTCTGTTTCAGACCCTCTGTTTCAGCCCCTCTGTTTCTCGCCCTCTGCTTCGGCCCCTCTGTTTCGCGCCCTCTGTTTCAGACCCTCTTTTTCACACCCTCTGTTTCAGCCCCTCTGTTTCAGCCCCTCTGTTTCAGACCCTCTGTTTCAGACCCTCTGTTTCTCGCCCTCTGTTTCGGCCGCTCTGTTTCTCGCCCTCTGTTTCGGCCCCTCTGTTTCGCGCCCTCTGTTTCAGACCCTCTGTTTCAGACCCTCTGTTTCTCGCCCTCTGTTTCAGCCCCTCTGTTTCAGACCCTCTGTTTCTCGCCCTCTGTTTCAGCCCCTCTGTTTCAGACCCTCTGTTTCGCGCCCTCTTTTCGCGCCCTCTGTTTCAGAGCCTCTGTTTCAGACCCTCTGTTTCTCGCCCTCTGTTTCAGCCCCTCTGTTTCAGACCCTCTATTTCAGCCCCTCTGTTTCAGACCCTCTGTTTCAGACCCACTGTTTCTCGCCCTCTGTTTCGCGCCCTCAGTTTCAGACCCTCTGTTTCGCGCCCTCTGTTTCAGCCCCTCTGTTTCAGCCCCTCTGTTTCAGCCCCTCTGTTTCAGCCCCTCTGTTTCTCGCCCTCTGTTTCAGCCCCTCTGTTTCAGCCCCTCTGTTTCAGACCCTCTATTTCAGCCCCTCTGTTTCAGACCTTCTGTTTCTCGCCCTCTGTTTTGAGCCCTCTGTTTCAGACCCTCTGTTTCAGCCCCTCTGTTTCAGCCCCTCTTGTCAGCCCCTCTGTTTCTCGCCCTCTGTTTCAGCCCCTCTGTTTCAGACCCTCTGTTTCAGACCCTCTGTTTCTCGCCCTCTGTTTCAGCCCCTCTGTTTCAGACCCTCTGTTTCAGCACCTCTGTTTCAGCCCCTCTGTTTCAGCCCCTCTGTTTCAGACCCTCTGTTTCAGACCCTCTGTTTCGCGCCCTCTGTTTCAGACCCTCTGTTTCAGACCCTCTGTTTCAGACCCTCTGTTTCAGACCCACTGTTTCTCGCCCTCTGTTTCGCGCCCTCAGTTTCAGACCCTCTGTTTCGCGCCCTCTGTTTCAGCCCCTCTGTTTCAGCACCTCTGTTTCAGCCCCTCTGTTTCAGACACTCTGTTTCTCGCCCTCTGTTTCAGCCCCTCTGTTTCAGACCCTATGTTTCAGCCCCTCTGTTTCAGCCCCTCTGTTTCAGACCCTCTATTTATCGCCCTCTGTTTTGAGCCCTCTGTTTCAGACCCTCTGTTTCAGCCCCTCTTGTCATCCCCTCTGTTTCAGCCCCTCTGTTACAGCCCCTCTGTTTCAGACCCTCTGTTTCAGACCCACTGATTCTCGCCCTCTGTTTCAGCCCCTCTGTTTCAGACCCTCTGTTTCAGACCCTCTGTTTCAGCACCTCTGTTTCAGCCCCTCTGTTTCAGCCCCTCTGTTTCAGACCCTCTGTTTCAGACCCTCTGTTTCGCGCCCTCTGTTTCAGACCCTCTGTTTCAGACCCTCTGTTTCTCGCCCTCTGTTTCTCGCTCTATGTTTCAGACACTCTGTTGCAGACACTCTGTTTCTCGCCCTCTGTTTCTCGCCCTCTTTTTCAGACCCTCTGTTTTGGCCCCTCTGTTTCTCGCCCTCTGCTTCGGCCCCTCTGTTTCGCGCCCTCTGTATCAGACCCTCTGTTTCAGACCCTCTGTTTCTCTCCCTCTGTTTCAGACCCTCTGTTTCAGACCCTCTATTTCAGACCTCTGTTTCTCGCCCTCTGTTTTGTGCCCTCTGTTTCAGACCCTCTGTTTCAGACCCTCAGTTTCTCGTGCTCTGTTTCTCGCCCTCTGTTTCAGACCCTCTGTTTCAGACCCTCTGTTTCTCGCCCTCTGTTTCACGCCCTCTGTTTCGCACCCTCTGTTTCGCGCCCTCTCTTTCGCGCCCTCTGTTTCAGACCCTCTGTTTCGGCCCCTCTGTTTCTCGCCCTCTGCTTCGGCCCCTCTGTTTCGCGCCCTCTGTTTCAGACCCTCTGTTTCAGACCCTCTGTTTCTCGCCGTCTGTTTCAGACCCTCTGTTTCAGACCCTCTGTTTTGGCCCATCTGTTTCTCGCCCTCTGTTTCGGCCACTCTGTTTCGCGCCCTCTGTTTCAGACCCTCTGTTTCGGCCCCTCTGTTTCGCGCCCTCTGTTTCGTGCCCTCTGTTTCAGACCCTCTGTTTCAGACCCTCTGTTTCTCGTGCTCTGTTTCTCGCCCTCTGTTTCAGACACTCTGTTTCAGACCCTCTGTTTCTCGCCCTCTGTTTCACGCCCTCTGTTTCGCGCCCTCTCTTTCACGCCCTCTGTTTCAGACCCTCTGTTTCGGCCCCTCGGTTTCTCGCCCTCTGCTTCGGCCCCTCTGTTTCGCGCCCTCTGTTTCAGACCCTCTTTTTCAGACCCTCTGTTTCAGCCCCTCTGTTTCAGCCCCTCTGTTTCAGACCCTCTGTTTCAGACCCTCTGTTTCTCGCCCTCTGTTTCGGCCGCTCTGTTTCTCGCCCTCTGTTTCGGCTCCTCTGTTTCGCGCCCTCTGTTTCAGACCCTCTGTTTCAGACCCTCTGTTTCAGACCCTCTGTTTCTCGCCCTCTGTTTCAGCCCCTCTGTTTCAGACCCTCTGTTTCGCGCCCTCTGTTTCGCACCCTCTGTTTCAGACCCTCTGTTTCTCGCCCTCTGTTTCAGCCCCTCTGTTTCTCGCCCTCTGTTTCAGCCCCTCTGTTTCAGACACTCTATTTCAGCCCCTCTGTTTCAGACCCTCTGTTTCAGACCCTCTGTTTCTCGCCCTCTGTTTCAGCCCCTCTGTTTCAGACCTTCTGTTTCGCGCCCTCTGTTTCGCGCCCTCTGTTTCAGACCCTCTGTTTCAGACCCTCTGTTTCTCGCTCTGTTTCAGCCCCTCTGTTTCTCGCTCTCTGTTTCAGCCCCTCTGTTTAAGACCCTCTATTTCAGCCCCTCTGTTTCAGACCCTCTATTTCAGACCCTCTGTTTCAGACCCTCTGTTTCAGACCCTCTGTTTCGTGCCCTCTGTTTCAGCCCCTCTGTTTCAGCCCCTCTGTTTCAGCCCCTCTGTTTCAGCCCCTCTGTTTCTCGCCCTCTGTTTCAGCCCCTCTGTTTCAGACCCTCTGTTTCAGCCCCTCTGTTTCAGCCCCTCTGTTTCAGACCCTCTGTTTCAGCCCCTCTGATTCAGACCCTCTGTTTCAGCCCCTCTGTTTCAGCCCCTCTTGTCAGCCCCTCTGTTTCTCGCCCTCTGTTTCAGCCCCTCTGTTTCAGACCCTCTGTTTCAGACCCTCTGTTTCTCGCCCTCTGTTTCATCCCCTCTGTTTCAGACCCTCTGTTTCAGCACCTCTGTTTCAGACCCTCTGTTTCAGCCCCTCTGTTTCAGACCCTCTGTTTCAGTCCCTCTGTTTCGCGCCCTCTGTTTCAGACCCTCTGTTTCAGACCCTCTGTTTCAGCCCCTCTGTTTCAGACCCTCTGTTTCAGACCCACTGTTTCTCGCCCTCTGTTTCGCGCCCTCAGTTTCAGACCCTCTGTTTCGCGCCCTCTGTTTCAGCCCCTCTGTTTCAGCCCCTCGGTTTCAGCCCCTCTGTTTCAGCCCCTCTGTTTCTCGCCCTCTGTTTCAGCCCCTCTGTTTCAGCCCCTCTGTTTCAGACCCTCTATTTATCGCCCTCTGTTTTGAGCCCTCTGTTTCAGACCCTCTGTTTCAGCCCCTCTTTTCAGCCCCTCTGTTTCAGCCCCTCTGTTACAGCCCCTGTGTTTCAGACCCTCTGTTTCAGACCCTCTGATTCTCGCCCACTGTTTCAGCCCCTCTGTTTCAGACCCTCTGTTTCAGACCCTCTGTTTCAGCACCTCTGTTTCAGCCCTCTGTTTCAGCCCCTCTGTTTCAGACCCTCTGTTTCAAACCCTCTGTTTCGCGCCCTCTGTTTCAGACCCTCTGTTTCAGACCCTCTGTTTCTCGCCCTCTGTTTCTCGCTCTATGTTTCAGACCCTCTGTTTCAGACCCTCTGTTTCTCGCCCTCTGTTTCTCGCCCTCTGTTTCAGACCCTCTGTTTTGGCCCCTCTGTTTCTCGCCCTCTGCTTCGGCCCCTCTGTTTCGCGCCCTCTGTATCAGACCCTCTGTTTCAGACCCTCTGTTTCTCTCCCTCTGTTTCAGCCCCTCTTTTTCAGACCCTCTGTTTCAGCCCCTCTGTTTCAGCCCCTCTGTTTTACACCCTCTGTTTCGCGCCCTCTGTTTCGCGCCCTCTGTTTCAGACCCTCTGTTTCAGACACTCTGTTTCTCGCCCTCTGTTTCAGCTCCTCTGTTTCTCGCCCTCTGTTTCAGCCCGTCTGTTTCAGACCCTCTATTTCAGCCCCTCTGTTTCAGCCCCTCTGTTTCAGACCCACTGTTTCTCGCCCTGTGTTTCGCGCCCTCAGTTTCAGACCCTCTGTTTCGCGCCCTCTGTTTCAGCCCCTCTGTTTCAGCCCCTCTGTTTCAGCCCCTCTGTTTCTCGCCCTCTGTTTCAGCCCCTCTGTTTCAGCCCCTCTGTTTCAGAAACTCTGTTTCAGCCCCTCTGTTTCAGACCCTCTGTTTCTCGCCCTCTGTTTTGATCCCTCTGTTTCAGACCCTCTGTTTCAGCCCGTCTGTTTCAGCCCCTCTTGTCAGCCCCTCTGTTCCTCGCCCTCTATTTCAGCCCCTCTGTTTCAGACCCTCTGTTTCAGACCCTCTGTTTCTCGCCCTCTGTTTCAGCCCCTCTGTTTCAGACCCTCTGTTTCAGCACCTCTGTTTCAGCCCCTCTGTTTCAGCCCCTCTGTTTCAGACCCTCTGTTTCAGACCCTCTGTTTCGCGCCCTCTGTTTCAGACCCTCTGTTTCAGACCCTCTGTTTCAGCGCCTCTGTTTCAGACCCTCTGTTTCAGACCCACTGTTTCTCGCCCTCTGTTTCGCGCCCTCTGTTTCAGCCCCTCTGTTTCAGCCCCTCTGTTTCAGCCCCTCTGTTTCAGCCCCTCTGTTTCTCGCCCTCTGTTTCAGACCCTCTGTTTCAGCCCCTCTGTTTCTCGCCCTCTGTTTCAGCCCCTCTGTTTCAGACCCTCTGTTTCAGCCCCTCTGTTTCAGCCCCTCTGTTTCAGACCCTCTATTTATCGCCCTCTGTTTCGCGCCCTCTGTTTCAGACCCTCTGTTTCAGACCCTCTGTTTCAGACCCTCTGTTTCTCGCACTATGTTTCAGACCCTCTGTTTCAGACCCTCTGTTTTGGCCCCTCTGTTTCTCGCCCTCTGCTTCGGCCCCTCTGTTTCGCGCCCTCTGTATCAGACCCTCTGTTTCAGACCCTCTGTTTCTCTCCCTCTGTTTCAGACCCTCTGTTTCAGACCCTCTGTTTCAGACCTCTGTTTCTCGCCCTCTGTTTTGTGCCCTCTGTTTCAGACCCTCTGTTTCAGACCCTCTGTTTCTCGTGCTCTGTTTCTCGCCCTCTGTTTCAGACCCTCTGTTTCAGACCCTCTGTTTCTCGCCCTCTGTTTCACGCCCTCTGTTTCGCACCCTCTGTTTCTCGCCCTCTGTTTCAGACCCTCTGTTTTGGCCCCTCTGTTTCTCGCCCTCTGCTTCGGCCCCTCTGTTTCGCGCCCTCTGTATCAGACCCTCTGTTTCAGACCCTCTGTTTCTCTCCCTCTGTTTCAGACCCTCTGTTTCAGACCCTCTGTTTCAGACCTCTGTTTCTCGCCCTCTGTTTTGTGCCCTCTGTTTCAGACCCTCTGTTTCTCGTGCTCTGTTTCTCGCCCTCTGTTTCAGACGCTCTGTTTCAGACCCTCTGTTTCTCGCCCTCTGTTTCGGCCCCTCTGTTTTTGGCCTCTGTTTCGGCCCCTCTGTTTCGCGCCCTCTATTTCAGACCCTCTGTTTCAGACCCTCTGTTTCAGCCCCTCTGTTTCAGACCATCTGTTTCTCGCCCTCTGTTTCGGCCCCTCTGTTTCTCGCCCTCTGTTTCAGCCCATCTGTTTTGCGCCCTCTGTTTCGTGTCCTCTGTTTCAGACCCTCTGTTTCAGCCCCTCTGTTTCTCGCCCTCTGCTTCGGCCCCTCTGTTTCGCGCCCTCTATTTCAGACCCTCTGTTTCAGACCCTCTGTTTCAGCCCCTCTGTTTCAGACCCTCTGTTTCTCGCCCTCTGTTTCAGCCCCTCAGTTTCAGACCCTCTGTTTCGCGCCCTCTGTTTCGCGCCCTCTGTTTCAGACCCTCTGTTTCATACACTCTGTTTCTCGCCCTCTGTTTCAGCCCCTCTGTTTCTCGCCCTCTGTTTCAGCCCCTCTGTTTCAGACCCTCTATTTCAGCCCCTCTGTTTCAGCCCCTCTGTTTCAGACCCACTGTTTCTCGCCCTCTGTTTCAGCCCCTCTGTTTCTCGCCCTCTGTTTCAGCCCCTCTGTTTCAGACCCTCTATTTCAGCCCCTCTGTTTCAGCCCCTCTGTTTCAGACCCACTGTTTCTCGCCCTCTGTTTCGGCCCCTCTGTTTTGCGCCCTCTGTTTCGTGCCCTCTGTTTCAGACCCTCTGTTTCAGCCCCTCTGTTTCTCGCCCTCTGCTTCGGCCTCTCTGTTTCGCGCCCTCTGTTTCAGACCCTCTTTTTCAGACCCTCTGTTTCAGACCCTCTGTTTCAGCCCCTCTGTTTCAGACCCTCTGTTTCTCGCCCTCTGTTTCAGCCCCTCAGTTTCAGACCTTCTGTTTCGCGCCCTCTGTTTCGCGCCCTCTGTTTCAGACACTCTGTTTCTCGCCCTCTGTTTCAGCCCCTCTGTTTCTCGCCCTCTGTTTCAGCCCCTCTGTTTCAGACCCTCTATTTCAGCCCCTCTGTTTCAGCCCCTCTGTTTCAGACCCACTGTTTCTCGCCCTCTGTTTCAGCCCCTCTGTTTCTCGCCCTCTGTTTCAGCCCCGCTGTTTCAGACCCTCTATTTCAGCCCCTCTGTTTCAGCCCCTCTGTTTCAGACCCACTGTTTCTCGCCCTGTGTTTCGCGCCCTCAGTTTCAGACCCTCTGTTTCGCGCCCTCTGTTTCAGCCCCTCTGTTTCAGCCCCTCTGTTTCAGCCCCTCTGTTTCTCGCCCTCTGTTTCAGCCCCTCTGTTTCAGCCCCTCTGTTTCAGAAACTCTGTTTCAGCCCCTCTGTTTCAGACCCTCTGTTTCTCGCCCTCTGTTTTGATCCCTCTGTTTCAGACCCTCTGTTTCAGCCCGTCTGTTTCAGCCCCTCTTGTCAGCCCCTCTGTTTCTCGCCCTCTATTTCAGCCCCTCTGTTTCAGCCCCTCTGTTTCAGACCCTCTGTTTCTCGCCCTCTGTTTCAGCCCCTCTGTTTCAGACCCTCTGTTTCAGCCCCTCTGTTTCAGCCCCTCTGTTTCAGACCCTCTGTTTCAGACCCTCTGTTTCGTGCCCTCTGTTTCAGCCCCTCTGTTTCAGCCCCTCTGTTTCAGCCCCTCTGTTTCAGCCCCTCTGTTTCTCGCCCTCTGTTTCAGCCCCTCTGTTTCAGACCCTCTGTTTCAGCCCCTCTGTTTCAGCCCCTCTGTTTCAGACCCTCTGTTTCAGCCCCTCTGATTCAGACCCTCTGTTTCAGCCCCTCTGTTTCAGCCCCTCTTGTCAGCCCCTCTGTTTCTCGCCCTCTGTTTCAGCCCCTCTGTTTCAGACCCTCTGTTTCAGACCCTCTGTTTCTCGCCCTCTGTTTCAGACCCTCTGTTTCAGACCCTCTGTTTCAGCACCTCTGTTTCAGACCCTCTGTTTCAGCCCCTCTGTTTCAGACCCTCTGTTTCAGTCCCTCTGTTTCGCGCCCTCTGTTTCAGACCCTCTGTTTCAGACCCTCTGTTTCAGCCCCTCTGTTTCAGACCCTCTGTTTCAGACCCACTGTTTCTCGCCCTCTGTTTCGCGCCCTCAGTTTCAGACCCTCTGTTTCGCGCCCTCTGTTTCAGCCCCTCTGTTTCAGCCCCTCTGTTTCAGCCCCTCTGTTTCAGCCCCTCTGTTTCTCGCCCTCTGTTTCAGCCCCTCTGTTTCAGCCCCTCTGTTTCAGACCCTCTATTTATCGCCCTCTGTTTTGAGCCCTCTGTTTCAGACCCTCTGTTTCAGCCCCTCTTTTCAGCCCCTCTGTTTCAGCCCCTCTGTTACAGCCCCTGTGTTTCAGACCCTCTGTTTCAGACCCTCTGATTCTCGCCCACTGTTTCAGCCCCTCTGTTTCAGACCCTCTGTTTCAGACCCTCTGTTTCAGCACCTCTGTTTCAGCCCTCTGTTTCAGCCCCTCTGTTTCAGACCCTCTGTTTCAGACCCTCTGTTTCGCGCCCTCTGTTTCAGACCCTCTGTTTCAGACCCTCTGTTTCTCGCCCTCTGTTTCTCGCTCTATGTTTCAGACCCTCTGTTTCAGACCCTCTGTTTCTCGCCCTCTGTTTCTCGCCCTCTGTTTCAGACCCTCTGTTTTGGCCCCTCTGTTTCTCGCCCTCTGCTTCGGCCCCTCTGTTTCGCGCCCTCTGTATCAGACCCTCTGTTTCAGACCCTCTGTTTCTCTCCCTCTGTTTCAGCCCCTCTTTTTCAGACACTCTGTTTCAGCCCCTCTGTTTCAGCCCCTCTGTTTTACACCCTCTGTTTCGCGCCCTCTGTTTCGCGCCCTCTGTTTCAGACCCTCTGTTTCAGACACTCTGTTTCTCGCCCTCTGTTTCAGCTCCTCTGTTTCTCGCCCTCTGTTTCAGCCCGTCTGTTTCAGACCCTCTATTTCAGCCCCTCTGTTTCAGCCCCTCTGTTTCAGACCCACTGTTTCTCGCCCTGTGTTTCGCGCCCTCAGTTTCAGACCCTCTGTTTCGCGCCCTCTGTTTCAGCCCCTCTGTTTCAGCCCCTCTGTTTCAGCCCCTCTGTTTCTCGCCCTCTGTTTCAGCCCCTCTGTTTCAGCCCCTCTGTTTCAGAAACTCTGTTTCAGCCCCTCTGTTTCAGACCCTCTGTTTCTCGCCCTCTGTTTTGATCCCTCTGTTTCAGACCCTCTGTTTCAGCCCGTCTGTTTCAGCCCCTCTTGTCAGCCCCTCTGTTCCTCGCCCTCTATTTCAGCCCCTCTGTTTCAGACCCTCTGTTTCAGACCCTCTGTTTCTCGCCCTCTGTTTCAGCCCCTCTGTTTCAGACCCTCTGTTTCAGCACCTCTGTTTCAGCCCCTCTGTTTCAGCCCCTCTGTTTCAGACCCTCTGTTTCAGACCCTCTGTTTCGCGCCCTCTGTTTCAGACCCTCTGTTTCAGACCCTCTGTTTCAGCGCCTCTGTTTCAGACCCTCTGTTTCAGACCCACTGTTTCTCGCCCTCTGTTTCGCGCCCTCTGTTTCAGCCCCTCTGTTTCAGCCCCTCTGTTTCAGCCCCTCTGTTTCAGCCCCTCTGTTTCTCGCCCTCTGTTTCAGACCCTCTGTTTCAGCCCCTCTGTTTCTCGCCCTCTGTTTCAGCCCCTCTGTTTCAGACCCTCTGTTTCAGCCCCTCTGTTTCAGCCCCTCTGTTTCAGACCCTCTATTTATCGCCCTCTGTTTCGCGCCCTCTGTTTCAGACCCTCTGTTTCAGACCCTCTGTTTCAGACCCTCTGTTTCTCGCACTATGTTTCAGACCCTCTGTTTCAGACACTCTGTTTTGGCCCCTCTGTTTCTCGCCCTCTGCTTCGGCCCCTCTGTTTCGCGCCCTCTGTATCAGACCCTCTGTTTCAGACCCTCTGTTTCTCTCCCTCTGTTTCAGACCCTCTGTTTCAGACCCTCTGTTTCAGACCTCTGTTTCTCGCCCTCTGTTTTGTGCCCTCTGTTTCAGACCCTCTGTTTCAGACCCTCTGTTTCTCGTGCTCTGTTTCTCGCCCTCTGTTTCAGACCCTCTGTTTCAGACCCTCTGTTTCTCGCCCTCTGTTTCACGCCCTCTGTTTTGCACCCTCTGTTTCTCGCCCTCTGTTTCAGACCCTCTGTTTTGGCCCCTCTGTTTCTCGCCCTCTGCTTCGGCCCCTCTGTTTCGCGCCCTCTGTATCAGACCCTCTGTTTCAGACCCTCTGTTTCTCTCCCTCTGTTTCAGACCCTCTGTTTCAGACCCTCTGTTTCAGACCTCTGTTTCTCGCCCTCTGTTTTGTGCCCTCTGTTTCAGACCCTCTGTTTCTCGTGCTCTGTTTCTCGCCCTCTGTTTCAGACGCTCTGTTTCAGACCCTCTGTTTCTCGCCCTCTGTTTCGGCCCCTCTGTTTTTGGCCTCTGTTTCGGCCCCTCTGTTTCGCGCCCTCTATTTCAGACCCTCTGTTTCAGACCCTCTGTTTCAGCCCCTCTGTTTCAGACCATCTGTTTCTCGCCCTCTGTTTCGGCCCCTCTGTTTCTCGCCCTCTGTTTCAGCCCATCTGTTTTGCGCCCTCTGTTTCGTGTCCTCTGTTTCAGACCCTCTGTTTCAGCCCCTCTGTTTCTCGCCCTCTGCTTCGGCCCCTCTGTTTCGCGCCCTCTGTTTCAGACCCTCTTTTTCAGACCCTCTGTTTCAGCCCCTCTGTTTCAGCCCCTCTGTTTCAGACCCTCTGATTCAGACCCTCTGTTTCTCGCCCTCTGTTTCGGCCCCTCTGTTTCTCGCCCTCTGTTTCGGCCCCTCTGTTTCGCGCCCTCTATTTCAGACCCTCTGTTTCAGACCCTCTGTTTCAGCCCCTCTGTTTCAGACCCTCTGTTTCTCGCCCTCTGTTTCAGCCCCTCAGTTTCAGACCCTCTGTTTCGCGCCCTCTGTTTCGCGCCCTCTGTTTCAGACCCTCTGTTTCATACACTCTGTTTCTCGCCCTCTGTTTCAGCCCCTCTGTTTCTCGCCCTCTGTTTCAGCCCCTCTGTTTCAGACCCTCTATTTCAGCCCCTCTGTTTCAGCCCCTCTGTTTCAGACCCACTGTTTCTCGCCCTCTGTTTCAGCCCCTCTGTTTCTCGCCCTCTGTTTCAGCCCCTCTGTTTCAGACCCTCTATTTCAGCCCCTCTGTTTCAGCCCCTCTGTTTCAGACCCACTGTTTCTCGCCCTCTGTTTCGGCCCCTCTGTTTTGCGCCCTCTGTTTCGTGCCCTCTGTTTCAGACCCTCTGTTTCAGCCCCTCTGTTTCTCGCCCTCTGCTTCGGCCTCTCTGTTTCGCGCCCTCTGTTTCAGACCCTCTTTTTCAGACCCTCTGTTTCAGACCCTCTGTTTCAGCCCCTCTGTTTCAGACCCTCTGTTTCTCGCCCTCTGTTTCAGCCCCTCAGTTTCAGACCCTCTGTTTCACGCCCTCTGTTTCGCGCCCTCTGTTTCAGACACTCTGTTTCTCGCCCTCTGTTTCAGCCCCTCTGTTTCTCGCCCTCTGTTTCAGCCCCTCTGTTTCAGACCCTCTATTTCAGCCCCTCTGTTTCAGCCCCTCTGTTTCAGACCCACTGTTTCTCGCCCTCTGTTTCAGCCCCTCTGTTTCTCGCCCTCTGTTTCAGCCCCGCTGTTTCAGACCCTCTATTTCAGCCCCTCTGTTTCAGCCCCTCTGTTTCAGACCCACTGTTTCTCGCCCTGTGTTTCGCGCCCTCAGTTTCAGACCCTCTGTTTCGCGCCCTCTGTTTCAGCCCCTCTGTTTCAGCCCCTCTGTTTCAGCCCCTCTGTTTCTCGCCCTCTGTTTCAGCCCCTCTGTTTCAGCCCCTCTGTTTCAGAAACTCTGTTTCAGCCCCTCTGTTTCAGACCCTCTGTTTCTCGCCCTCTGTTTTGATCCCTCTGTTTCAGACCCTCTGTTTCAGCCCGTCTGTTTCAGCCCCTCTTGTCAGCCCCTCTGTTTCTCGCCCTCTATTTCAGCCCCTCTGTTTCAGCCCCTCTGTTTCAGACCCTCTGTTTCTCGCCCTCTGTTTCAGCCCCTCTGTTTCAGACCCTCTGTTTCAGCCCCTCTGTTTCAGCCCCTCTGTTTCAGACCCTCTGTTTCAGACGCTCTGTTTCGCACCCTCTGTTTCAGACCCTCTGTTTCAGACCCTCTGTTTCAGCGCCTCTGTTTCAGACCCTCTGTTTCAGACCCACTGTTTCTCGCCCTCTGTTTCGCGCCCTCAGTTTCAGACCCTCTGTTTCGCGCCCTCTGTTTCAGCCCCTCTGTTTCAGCCCCTCTGTTTCAGCCCCTCCGTTTCAGCCCCTCTGTTTCTCGCCCTCTGTTTCAGACCCTCTTTTTCAGCCCCTCTGTTTCTCGCCCTCTGTTTCAGCCCCTCTGTTTCAGACCCTCTGTTTCAGCCCCTCTGTTTCAGCCCCTCTGTTTCAGACCCTCTATTTATCGCCCTCTGTTTTGAGCCCTCTGTTTCAGACCCTCTGTTTCGCGCCCTCTGTTTCAGACCCTCTGTTTCAGACCCTCTGTTTCAGCCCCTCTGTTTCAGACCCTCTGTTTCAGACCCACTGTTTCTCGCCCTCTGTTTCGCGCCCTCAGTTTCAGACCCTCTGTTTCGCGCCCTCTGTTTCAGCCCCTCTGTTTCAGCCCCTCTGTTTCAGCCCCTCTGTTTCAGCCCCTCTGTTTCTCGCCCTCTGTTTCAGCCCCTCTGTTTCAGCCCCTCTGTTTCAGACCCTCTATTTATCGCCCTCTGTTTCAGCCCCTCTGTTTCAGACCCTCTGTTTCAGCCCCTCTTTTCAGCCCCTCTGTTTCAGCCCCTCTGTTACAGCCCCTGTGTTTCAGACCCTCTGTTTCAGACCCTCTGATTCTCGCCCACTGTTTCAGCCCCTCTGTTTCAGACCCTCTGTTTCAGACCCTCTGTTTCAGCACCTCTGTTTCAGCCCTCTGTTTCAGCCCCTCTGTTTCAGACCCTCTGTTTCAGACCCTCTGTTTCGCGCCCTCTGTTTCAGCCCTCTGTTTCAGCCCCTCTGTTTCAGACCCTCTGTTTCAGACCCTCTGTTTCGCGCCCTCTGTTTCAGACCCTCTGTTTCAGACCCTCTGTTTCTCGCCCTCTGTTTCTCGCTCTATGTTTCAGACCCTCTGTTTCAGACCCTCTGTTTCTCGCCCTCTGTTTCTCGCCCTCTGTTTCAGACCCTCTGTTTTGGCCCCTCTGTTTCTCGCCCTCTGCTTCGGCCCCTCTGTTTCGCGCCCTCTGTATCAGACCCTCTGTTTCAGACCCTCTGTTTCTCTCCCTCTGTTTCAGCCCCTCTTTTTCAGACCCTCTGTTTCAGCCCCTCTGTTTCAGCCCCTCTGTTTTACACCCTCTGTTTCGCGCCCTCTGTTTCGCGCCCTCTGTTTCAGACCCTCTGTTTCAGACACTCTGTTTCTCGCCCTCTGTTTCAGCTCCTCTGTTTCTCGCCCTCTGTTTCAGCCCCTCTGTTTCAGACCCTCTATTTCAGCCCCTCTGTTTCAGCCCCTCTGTTTCAGACCCACTGTTTCTCGCCCTGTGTTTCGCGCCCTCAGTTTCAGACCCTCTGTTTCGCGCCCTCTGTTTCAGCCCCTCTGTTTCAGCCCCTCTGTTTCAGCCCCTCTGTTTCTCGCCCTCTGTTTCAGCCCCTCTGTTTCAGCCCCTCTGTTTCAGAAACTCTGTTTCAGCCCCTCTGTTTCAGACCCTCTGTTTCTCGCCCTCTGTTTTGATCCCTCTGTTTCAGACCCTCTGTTTCAGCCCGTCTGTTTCAGCCCCTCTTGTCAGCCCCTCTGTTCCTCGCCCTCTATTTCAGCCCCTCTGTTTCAGACCCTCTGTTTCAGACCCTCTGTTTCTCGCCCTCTGTTTCAGCCCCTCTGTTTCAGACCCTCTGTTTCAGCACCTCTGTTTCAGCCCCTCTGTTTCAGCCCCTCTGTTTCAGACCCTCTGTTTCAGACCCTCTGTTTCGCGCCCTCTGTTTCAGACCCTCTGTTTCAGACCCTCTGTTTCAGCCCCTCTGTTTCAGACCCTCTGTTTCAGACCCACTGTTTCTCGCCCTCTGTTTCGCGCCCTCTGTTTCAGCCCCTCTGTTTCAGCCCCTCTGTTTCAGCCCCTCTGTTTCAGCCCCTCTGTTTCTCGCCCTCTGTTTCAGACCCTCTGTTTCAGCCCCTCTGTTTCTCGCCCTCTGTTTCAGCCCCTCTGTTTCAGACCCTCTGTTTCAGCCCCTCTGTTTCAGCCCCTCTGTTTCAGACCCTCTATTTATCGCCCTCTGTTTCGCGCCCTCTGTTTCAGACCCTCTGTTTCAGACCCTCTGTTTCAGACCCTCTGTTTCTCGCCCTCTGTTTCTCGCACTATGTTTCAGACCCTCTGTTTCAGACACTCTGTTTTGGCCCCTCTGTTTCTCGCCCTCTGCTTCGGCCCCTCTGTTTCGCGCCCTCTGTATCAGACCCTCTGTTTCAGACCCTCTGTTTCTCTCCCTCTGTTTCAGACCCTCTGTTTCAGACCCTCTGTTTCAGACCTCTGTTTCTCGCCCTCTGTTTTGTGCCCTCTGTTTCAGACCCTCTGTTTCAGACCCTCTGTTTCTCGTGCTCTGTTTCTCGCCCTCTGTTTCAGACCCTCTGTTTCAGACCCTCTGTTTCTCGCCCTCTGTTTCACGCCCTCTGTTTCGCACCCTCTGTTTCTCGCCCTCTGTTTCAGACCCTCTGTTTTGGCCCCTCTGTTTCTCGCCCTCTGCTTCGGCCCCTCTGTTTCGCGCCCTCTGTATCAGACCCTCTGTTTCAGACCCTCTGTTTCTCTCCCTCTGTTTCAGACCCTCTGTTTCAGACCCTCTGTTTCAGACCTCTGTTTCTCGCCCTCTGTTTTGTGCCCTCTGTTTCAGACCCTCTGTTTCTCGTGCTCTGTTTCTCGCCCTCTGTTTCAGACGCTCTGTTTCAGACCCTCTGTTTCTCGCCCTCTGTTTCGGCCCCTCTGTTTTTGGCCTCTGTTTCGGCCCCTCTGTTTCGCGCCCTCTATTTCAGACCCTCTGTTTCAGACCCTCTGTTTCAGCCCCTCTGTTTCAGACCCTCTGTTTCTCGCCCTCTGTTTTGGCCCCTCTGTTTCTCGCCCTCTGTTTCAGCCCATCTGTTTTGCGCCCTCTGTTTCGTGTCCTCTGTTTCAGACCCTCTGTTTCAGCCCCTCTGTTTCTCGCCCTCTGCTTCGGCCCCTCTGTTTCGCGCCCTCTGTTTCAGACCCTCTTTTTCAGACCCTCTGTTTCAGCCCCTCTGTTTCAGCCCCTCTGTTTCAGACCCTCTGTTTCAGACCCTCTGTTTCTCGCCCTCTGTTTCGGCCCCTCTGTTTCTCGCCCTCTGTTTCGGCCCCTCTGTTTCGCGCCCTCTATTTCAGACCCTCTGTTTCAGACCCTCTGTTTCAGCCCCTCTGTTTCAGACCCTCTGTTTCTCGCCCTCTGTTTCAGCCCCTCAGTTTCAGACCCTCTGTTTCGCGCCCTCTGTTTCGCGCCCTCTGTTTCAGACCCTCTGTTTCAGACACTCTGTTTCTCGCCCTCTGTTTCAGCCCCTCTGTTTCTCGCCCTCTGTTTCAGCCCCTCTGTTTCAGACCCTCTATTTCAGCCCCTCTGTTTCAGCCCCTCTGTTTCAGACTCACTGTTTCTCGCCCTCTGTTTCAGCCCCTCTGTTTCTCGCCCTCTGTTTCAGCCCCTCTGTTTCAGACCCTCTATTTCAGCCCCTCTGTTTCAGCCCCTCTGTTTCAGACCCACTGTTTCTCGCCCTCTGTTTCGGACCCTCTGTTTTGCGCCCTCTGTTTCGTGCCCTCTGTTTCAGACCCTCTGTTTCAGCCCCTCTGTTTCTCGCCCTCTGCTTCGGCCCCTCTGTTTCGCGCCCTCTGTTTCAGACCCTCTTTTTCAGACCCTCTGTTTCAGACCCTCTGTTTCAGCCCCTCTGTTTCAGACCCTCTGTTTCTCGCCCTCTGTTTCAGCCCCTCAGTTTCAGACCCTCTGTTTCGCGCCCTCTGTTTCAGACACTCTGTTTCTCGCCCTCTGTTTCAGCCCCTCTGTTTCTCGCCCTCTGTTTCAGCCCCTCTGTTTCAGACCCTCTATTTCAGCCCCTCTGTTTCAGCCCCTCTGTTTCAGACCCACTGTTTCTCGCCCTCTGTTTCAGCCCCTCTGTTTCTCGCCCTCTGTTTCAGCCCCTCTGTTTCAGACCCTCTATTTCAGCCCCTCTGTTTCAGCCCCTCTGTTTCAGACCCACTGTTTCTCGCCCTGTGTTTCGCGCCCTCAGTTTCAGACCCTCTGTTTCGCGCCCTCTGTTTCAGCCCCTCTGTTTCAGCCCCTCTGTTTCAGCCCCTCTGTTTCTCGCCCTCTGTTTCAGCCCCTCTGTTTCAGCCCCTCTGTTTCAGACCCTCTGTTTCTCGCCCTCTGTTTTGATCCCTCTGTTTCAGACCCTCTGTTTCAGCCCGTCTGTTTCAGCCCCTCTTGTCAGCCCCTCTGTTTCTCGCCCTCTATTTCAGCCCCTCTGTTTCAGCCCCTCTGTTTCAGACCCTCTGTTTCTCGCCCTCTGTTTCAGCCCCTCTGTTTCAGACCCTCTGTTTCAGCACCTCTGTTTCAGCCCCTCTGTTTCAGCCCCTCTGTTTCAGACCCTCTGTTTCAGACCCTCTGTTTCGCGCCCTCTGTTTCAGACCCTCTGTTTCAGACCCTCTGTTTCAGCGCCTCTGTTTCAGACCCTCTGTTTCAGACCCACTGTTTCTCGCCCTCTGTTTCGCGCCCTCAGTTTCAGACCCTCTGTTTCGCGCCCTCTGTTTCAGCCCCTCTGTTTCAGCCCCTCTGTTTCAGCCCCTCCGTTTCAGCCCCTCTGTTTCTCGCCCTCTGTTTCAGACCCTCTTTTTCAGCCCCTCTGTTTCTCGCCCTCTGTTTCAGCCCCTCTGTTTCAGACCCTCTGTTTCAGCCCCTCTGTTTCAGCCCCTCTGTTTCAGACCCTCTATTTATCGCCCTCTTTTTTGAGCCCTCTGTTTCAGACCCTCTGTTTCAGACCTTCTTGTCAGCCCCTCTGTTTCTCGCCCTCTGTTTAAGCCCCTCTGTTTCAGACCCTCTGTTTCAGACCCTCTGATTCTCGCCCTCTGTTTCAGCCCCTCTGTTTCAGACCCTCTGTTTCAGCCCCTCTGTTTCAGCCCCTCTGCTTCAGACCCTCTGTTTCTCGCCCTCTGTTTTGAGCCCTCTGTTTCAGACCCTCTGTTTCAGCCCCTCTGTTTCAGCCCCTCTTGTCAGCCCCTCCGTTTCTCGCCCTCTGTTTCAGCCCCTCTGTTTCAGACCCTCTGTTTCAGACCCTCTGTTTCTCGCCCTCTGTTTCAGCCCCTCTGTTTCAGACCCTCTGTTTCAGACCCTCTGTTTCGCGCCCTTTGTTTCAGACCCTCTGTTTCAGACCCTCTGTTTCAGCGCCTCTGTTTCAGACCCTCTGTTTCAGACCCACTGTTTCTCGCCCTCTGTTTCGCGCCCTCAGTTTCAGACCCTCTGTTTCGCGCCCTCTGTTTCAGCCCCTCTGTTTCAGCCCCTCTGTTTCAGCCCCTCTGTTTCAGCCCCTCTGTTTCTCGCCCTCTGTTTCAGCCCCTCTGTTTCAGACCCTCTGTTTCAGCCCCTCTGTTTCAGCCCCTCTGTTTCAGACCCTCTATTTATCGCCCTCTGTTTCTCGCCCTCTGTTTCAGACCCTCTGTTTCAGCCCCTCTTGTCAGCCCCTCTGTTTCAGCCCCTCTGTTACAGCCCCTCTGTTTCAGACCCTCTGTTTCAGACCCTCTGATTCTCGCCCTCTGTTTCAGCCCCTCTGTTTCAGACCCTCTGTTTCAGACCCTCTGTTTCAGCACCTCTGTTTCAGCCCCTCTGTTTCAGCCCCTCTGTTTCAGACCCTCTGTTTCAGACCCTCTGTTTCGCGCACTCTGTTTCAGACCCTCTGTTTCAGACCCTCTGTTTCTCGTCCTCTGTTTCTCGCTCTATGTTTCAGACCCTCTGTTTCAGACACTCTGTTTCTCGCCCTCTGTTTCTCGCCCTCTGTTTCAGACCCTCTGTTTTGGCCCCTCTGTTTCTCGCCCTCTGCTTCGGCCCCTCTGTTTCGCGCCCTCTGTATCAGACCCTCTGTTTCAGACCCTCTGTTTCTCTCCCTCTGTTTCAGACCCTCTGTTTCAGACCCTCTGTTTCAGACCTCTGTTTCTCGCCCTCTGTTTTGTGCCCTCTGTTTCAGACACTCTGTTTCAGACCCTCTGTTTCTCGTGCTCTGTTTCTCGCCCTCTGTTTCAGACCCTCTGTTTCAGACCCTCTGTTTCTCGCCCTCTGTTTCACGCCCTCTGTTTCGCACCCTCTGTTTCGCACCCTCTCTTTCGCGCCCTCTGTTTCAGACCCTCTGTTTCGGCCCCTCTGTTTCTCGCCCTCTGCTTCGGCCCCTCTGTTTCGCGCCCTCTGTTTCAGACCCTCTGTTTCAGACCCTCTGTTTCTCGCCGTCTGTTTCAGACCCTCTGTTTCAGACCCTCTGTTTCGCGCCCTCTGATTCGGCCCATCTGTTTCTCGCCCTCTGTTTCGGCCACTCTGTTTCGCGCCCTCTGTTTCAGACCCTCTGTTTCGGCCCCTCTGTTTCGCGCCCTCTGTTTCGTGCCCTCTGTTTCAGACCCTCTGTTTCAGACCCTCTGTTTCTCGTGCTCTGTTTCTCGCCCTCTGTGTCAGACACTCTGTTTCAGACCCTCTGTTTCTCGCCCTCTGTTTCACGCCCTCTGTTTCGCACCCTCTGTTTCGCGCCCTCTCTTTCACGCCCTCTGTTTCAGACCCTCTGTTTCGGCCCCTCTGTTTCTCGCCCTCTGCTTCGGCACCTCTGTTTCGCGCCCTCTGTTTCAGACCCTCTTTTTCAGACCCTCTGTTTCAGCCCCTCTGGTTCAGCCCCTCTGTTTCAGACCCTCAGTTTCAGACCCTCTGTTTCTCGCCCTCTGTTTCGGCCGCTCTGTTTCTCGCCCTCTGTTTCGGCCCCTCTGTTTCGCGCCCTCTGTTTCAGACCCTCTGTTTCAGACCCTCTGTTTCAGACCCTCTGTTTCTCGCCCTCTGTTTCAGCCCCTCTGTTTCAGACCCTCTGTTTCACGCCCTCTGTTTCGCGCCCTCTGTTTCAGACCCTCTGTTTCAGACCCTCTGTTTCTCGCCCTCTGTTTCAGCCCCTCTGTTTCTCGCCCTCTGTTTCAGCCCCTCTGTTTCAGACCCTCTATTTCAGCCCCTCTGTTTCAGACCCTCTGTTTCAGACCCACTGTTTCTCGCCCTCTGTTTCGCGCCCTCAGTTTCAGACCCTCTGTTTCGCGCCCTCTGTTTCAGCCCCTCTGTTTCAGACCCTCTGTTTCTCGCCCTCTGTTTCAGCCCCTCTGTTTCAGACCCTCTGTTTCAGCACCTCTGTTTCAGCCCCTCTGTTTCAGCCCCTCTGTTTCAGACCCTCTGTTTCAGACCCTCTGTTTCGCGCCCTCTGTTTCAGATCCTCTGTTTCAGACCCTCTGTTTCAGCGCCTCTGTTTCAGACCCTCTGTTTCAGACCCACTGTTTCTCGCCCTCAGTTTCAGACCCTCTGTTTCAGACCCTCTGTTTCAGCCCCTCTGTTTCTCGCCCTCTGTTTCAGCCCCTCTGTTTCAGACCTTCTTGTCAGCCCTTCTGTTTCTCGCCCTCTGTTTCAGCCCCTCTGCTTCAGACCCTCTGTTTCAGACCTTCTTGTCAGCCCTTCTGTTTCTCGCCCTCTGTTTCAGCCCCTCTGTTTCAGACCCTCTGTTTCAGACCCTCTGATTCTCGCCCTCTGTTTCAGCCCCTCTGTTTCAGACCCTCTGTTTCAGACCCTCTGATTCTCGCCCTCTGTTTCAGCCCCTCTGTTTCAGACCCTCTGTTTCAGCACCTCTGTTTCAGCCCCTCTGTTTCAGCCCCTCTGTTTCAGACCCTCTGTTTCAGACCCTCTGTTTCTCGCCCTCTGCTTCAGCCCCTCTGTTTCGCGCCCTCTGTTTCAGACCCTCTTTTTCAGACCCTCTGTTTCAGCCCCTCTGTTTCAGCCCCTCTGTTTCAGACCCTCTGTTTCAGACCGTCTGTTTCTCGCCCTCTGTTTCGGCCCCTCTGTTTCTCGCCCTCTGTTTCGGCCCCTCTGTTTCGCGCCCTCTATTTCAGACCCTCTGTTTCAGACCCTCTGTTTCTCGCCCTCTGTTTCAGCCCCTCTGTTTCAGACCCTCTGTTTCGCGCCCTCTGTTTCGCGCCCTCTGTTTCAGACCCTCTGTTTCAGACACTCTGTTTCTCGCCCTCTGTTTCAGCCCCTCTGTTTCTCGCCCTCTGTTTCAGCCCCTCTGTTTCAGACCCTCTATTTCAGCCCCTCTGTTTCAGACCCTCTGTTTCAGACCCACTGTTTCTCGCCCTGTGTTTCGCGCCCTCAGTTTCAGACCCTCTGTTTCGCGCCCTCTGTTTCAGCCCCTCTGTTTCAGCCCCTCTGTTTCAGCCCCTCTGTTTCTCGCCCTCTGTTTCAGACCCTCTGTTTCAGACCCTCTGTTTCAGAAACTCTGTTTCAGCCCCTCTGTTTCAGACCCTCTGTTTCTCGCCCTCTGTTTTGATCCCTCTGTTTCAGACCCTCTGTTTCAGCCCGTCTGTTTCAGCCCCTCTTGTCAGCCCCTCTGTTTCTCGCCCTCTATTTCAGCCCCTCTGTTTCAGACCCTCTGTTTCAGACCCTCTGTTTCTCGCCCTCTGTTTCAGACCCTCTGTTTCAGACCCTCTGTTTCAGCACCTCTGTTTCAGCCCCTCTGTTTCAGCCCCTCTGTTTCAGACCCTCTGTTTCAGACCCTCTGTTTCAGCGCCTCTGTTTCAGACCCTCTGTTTCAGACCCACTGTTTCTCGCCCTCTGTTTCGCGCCCTCAGTTTCAGACCCTCTGTTTCGCGCCCTCTGTTTCAGCCCCTCTGTTTCAGCCCCTCTGTTTCAGCCCCTCTGTTTCTCGCCCTCTTTTTCAGACCCTCTGTTTCAGCCCCTCTGTTTCTCGCCCTCTGTTTCAGCCCCTCTGTTTCAGACCCTCTGTTTCCGCCCCTCTGTTTCAGCCCCTCTGTTTCAGACCCTCTATTTATCGCCCTCTGTTTTGAGCCCTCTGTTTCAGACCCTCTGTTTCAGACCTTCTTGTCAGCCCCTCTGTTTCTCGCCCTCTGTTTCAGCCCCTCTGTTTCAGACCCTCTGTTTCAGACCCTCTGATTCTCGCCCTCTGTTTCAGCCCCTCTGTTTCAGACCCTCTGTTTCAGCACCTCTGTTTCAGCCCCTCTGTTTCAGCCCCTCTGTTTCAGACCCTCTGTTTCAGACCTTCTGTTTCGCGCCCTCTGTTTCAGACCCTCTGTTTCAGACCCTCTGTTTCAGACCCTCTGTTTCTCGCCCTCTGTTTCTCGCACTATGTTTCAGACCCTCTGTTTCAGACACTCTGTTTTGGCCCCTCTGTTTCTCGCCCTCTGCTTCGGCCCCTCTGTTTCGCGCCCTCTGTATCAGACCCTCTGTTTCAGACCCTCTGTTTCTCTCCCTCTGTTTCAGACCCTCTGTTTCAGACCCTCTGTTTCAGACCTCTGTTTCTCGCCCTCTGTTTTGTGCCCTCTGTTTCAGACCCTCTGTTTCAGACCCTCTGTTTCTCGTGCTCTGTTTCTCGCCCTCTGTTTCAGACCCTCTGTTTCAGACCCTCTGTTTCTCGCCCTCTGTTTCACGCCCTCTGTTTCGCACCCTCTGTTTCTCGCCCTCTGTTTCAGACCCTCTGTTTTGGCCCCTCTGTTTCTCGCCCTCTGCTTCGGCCCCTCTGTTTCGCGCCCTCTGTACCAGACCCTCTGTTTCAGACCCTCTGTTTCTCTCCCTCTGTTTCAGACCCTCTGTTTCAGACCCTCTGTTTCAGACCTCTGTTTCTCGCCCTCTGTTTTGTGCCCTCTGTTTCAGACCCTCTGTTTCAGACCCTCTGTTTCTCGTGCTCTGTTTCTCGCCCTCTGTTTCAGACCCTCTGTTTCAGACCCTCTGTTTCTCGCCCTCTGTTTCACGCCCTCTGTTTCGCACCCTCTGTTTCGCGCCCTCTCTTTCGCGCCCTCTGTTTCAGACCCTCTGTTTCGGCCCCTCTGTTTCTCGTCCTCTGCTTCGGCCCCTCTGTTTCGCGCCCTCTGTTTCAGACCCTCTGTTTCAGCCCCTCTGTTTCAGCCCCTCTTGTCAGCCCCTCTGTTTCTCGCCCTCTATTTCAGCCCCTCTGTTTCAGACCCTCTGTTTCAGACCCTCTGTTTCTCGCCCTCTGTTTCAGCCCCTCTGTTTCAGACCCTCTGTTTCAGCACCTCTGTTTCAGCCCCTCTGTTTCAGCCCCTCTGTTTCAGACCCTCTGTTTCAGACCCTCTGTTTCGCGCCCTCTGTTTCAGACCCTCTGTTTCAGACCCTCTGTTTCAGCGCCTCTGTTTCAGACCCTCTGTTTCAGACCCTCTGTTTCTCGCCCTCTGTTTCGCGCCCTCAGTTTCAGACCCTCTGTTTCGCGCCCTCTGTTTCAGCCCCTCTGTTTCAGCCCCTCTGTTTCTCGCCCTCTGTTTTAGCCCCTCTGTTTCAGACCCGCTGTTTCAGCCCCTCTGTTTCAGCCCCTCTGTTTCAGACCCTCTATTTATCGCCCTCTGTTTTGAGCCCTCTGTTTCAGACCCTCTGTTTCAGACCCTCTTGTCAGCCCCTCTGTTTCTCGCCCGCTGTTTCAGCCCCTCTGTTTCAGCCCCTCTGTTTCAGCCCCTCTGTTTCAGCCCCTCTGTTTCAGACCCTCTGTTTCAGACCCTCTGTTTCGCGCCCTCTGTTTCAGACCCTCTGTTTCAGACCCTCTGGTTCTCGCCCTCTGTTTCAGCCCCTCTGTTTCAGACCCTCTGTTTCAGCCCCTCTGTTTCAGCCCCTCTGTTTCAGACCCTCTGTTTCAGACCCTCTGTTTCGCGCCCTCTGTTTCAGACCCTCTGTTTCAGACTCTCTGTTTCAGACCCTCTGTTTCTCGCCCTCTGTTTCTCGCTCTATGTTTCAGACCCTCTGTTTCAGACACTCTGTTTCTCGCCCTCTGTTTCTCGCCCTCTGTTTCAGACCCTCTGTTTTGGCCCCTCTGTTTCTCGCCCTCTGCTTCGGCCCCTCTGTTTCGCGCCCTCTGTATCAGACCCTCTGTTTCAGACCCTCTGTTTCTCTCCCTCTGTTTCAGACCCTCTGTTTCAGACCCTCTGTTTCAGACCTCTGTTTCTCGCCCTCTGTTTTGTGCCCTCTGTTTCATACACTCTGTTTCAGACCCTCTGTTTCTCGTGCACTGTTTCTCGCCCTCTGTTTCAGACCCTCTGTTTCAGACCCTCTGTTTCTCGCCCTCTGTTTCACACCCTCTGTTTCGCACCCTCTGTTTCGCGCCCTCTCTTTCGCGCCCTCTGTTTCGCGCCCTCTGTTTCAGACCCTCTGTTTCAGCCCCTCTGTTTCAGCCCCTCTTGTCAGCCCCTCTGTTTCTCGCCCTCTATTTCAGCCCCTCTGTTTCAGACCCTCTGTTTCAGACCCTCTGTTTCTCGCCCTCTGTTTCAGCCCCTCTGTTTCAGACCCTCTGTTTCAGCACCTCTGTTTCAGCCCCTCTGTTTCAGCCCCTCTGTTTCAGACCCTCTGTTTCAGACCCTCTGTTTCGCGCCCTCTGTTTCAGACCCGCTGTTTCAGACCCTCTGTTTCAGCGCCTCTGTTTCAGACCCTCTGTTTCAGACCCACTGTTTCTCGACCTCTGTTTCGCGCCCTCAGTTTCAGACCCTCTGTTTCGCGCCCTCTGTTTCGCGCCCTCTGTTTCAGACCCTCTGTTTCAGCCCCTCTGTTTCAGCCCCTCTTGTCAGCCCCTCTGTTTCTCGCCCTCTATTTCAGCCCCTCTGTTTCAGACCCTCTGTTTCAGACCCTCTGTTTTTCGCCCTCTGTTTCAGCCCCTCTGTTTCGCGCCCTCAGTTTCAGACCCTCTGTTTCAGCCCCTCTGTTTCAGCCCCTCTGTTTCAGACCCTCTGTTTCAGACCCTCTGTTTCGCGCCCTCTGTTTCAGACCCTCTGTTTCAGACCCTCTGTTTCAGCGCCTCTGTTTCAGACCCTCTGTTTCAGAACCACTGTTTCTCGACCTCTGTTTCACGCCCTCAGTTTCAGACCCTCTGTTTCGCGCCCTCTGTTTCAGCCCCTCTGTTTCAGCCCCTCTGTTTCAGCCCCTCTGTTTCAGCCCCTCTGTTTCTCGCCCTCTGTTTTAGCCCCTCTGTTTCAGACCCGCTGTTTCAGCCCCTCTGTTTCAGCCCCTCTGTTTCAGACCCTCTATTTATCGCCCTCTGTTTTGAGCCCTCTGTTTCAGACCCTCTGTTTCAGACCCTCTTGTCAGCCCCTCTGTTTCTCGCCCTCTGTTTCAGCCCCTCTGTTTCAGCCCCTCTGTTTCAGACCCTCTGATTCTCGCCCTCTGTTTCAGCCCCTCTGTTTCAGACCCTCTGTTTCAGCCCCTCTGTTTCAGCCCCTCTGTTTCAGACCCTCTGTTTCAGACCCTCTGTTTCGCGCCCTCTGTTTCAGACCCTCTGTTTCAGACCCTCTGTTTCTCGCCCTCTGTTTCTCGCTCTATGTTTCAGACCCTCTGTTTCAGACACTCTGTTTCTCGCCCTCTGTTTCTCGCCCTCTGTTTCAGACCCTCTGTTTTGGCCCCTCTGTTTCTCGCCCTCTGCTTCGGCCCCTCTGTTTCGCGCCCTCTGTATCAGACCCTCTGTTTCAGACCCTCTGTTTCTCTCCCTCTGTTTCAGACCCTCTGTTTCAGACCTCTGTTTATCGCCCTCTGTTTTGTGCCCTCTGTTTCATACACTCTGTTTCAGACCCTCTGTTTCTCGTGCTCTGTTTCTCGCCCTCTGTTTCAGACCCTCTGTTTCTCGCCCTCTGTTTCACACCCTCTGTTTCGCACCCTCTGTTTCGCGCCCTCTCTTTCGCGCCCTCTGTTTCGCGCCCTCTGTTTCAGACCCTCTGTTTCAGCCCCTCTGTTTCAGCCCCTCTTGTCAGCCCCTCTGTTTCTCGCCCTCTATTTCAGCCCCTCTGTTTCAGACCCTCTGTTTCAGACCCTCTGTTTCTCGCCCTCTGTTTCAGCCCCTCTGTTTCAGTCCCTCTGTTTCAGCACCTCTGTTTCAGCCCCTCTGTTTCAGCCCCTCTCTTTCAGACCCTCTGTTTCAGACCCTCTGTTTCGCGCCCTCTGTTTCAGAACCTCTGTTTCAGACCCTCTGTTTCAGCGCCTCTGTTTCAGACCCTCTGTTTCAGCCCCTCTGTTTCAGCCCCTCTTGTCAGCCCCTCTGTTTCTCGCCCTCTATTTCAGCCCCTCTGTTTCAGACCCTCTGTTTCAGACCCTCTGTTTCTCGCCCTCTGTTTCAGCCCCTCTGTTTCAGTCCCTCTGTTTCAGCACCTCTGTTTCAGCCCCTCTGTTTCAGCCCCTCTCTTTCAGACCCTCTGTTTCAGACCCTCTGTTTCGCGCCCTCTGTTTCAGAACCTCTGTTTCAGACCCTCTGTTTCAGCGCCTCTGTTTCAGACCCTCTGTTTCAGACCCACTGTTTCTCGACCTCTGTTTCGCGCCCTCAGTGTCAGACCCTCTATTTCGCGCCCTCTGTTTCAGCCCCTCTGTTTCAGCCCCTCTGTTTCAGCCCCTCTGTTTCAGCCCCTCTGTTTCTCGCCCTCTGTTTTAGCCCCTCTGTTTCAGACCCGCTGTTTCAGCCCCTCTGTTTCAGCCCCTCTGTTTCAGACCCTCTATTTATCGCCCTCTGTTTTGAGCCCTCTGTTTCAGACCCTCTGTTTCAGACCCTCTGTTTCAGCCCCTCTGTTTCAGACCCTCTGATTCTCGCCCTCTGTTTCGCGCCCTCTGTTTCAGACCCTCTGTTTCAGACCCTCTGTTTCAGCCCCTCTGTTTCAGACCCTCTGTTTCAGACCCTCTGTTTCGCGCCCTCTGTTTCAGACCCTCTGTTTCAGACCCTCTGTTTCTCGCCCTCTGTTTCTCGCTCTATGTTTCAGACCCTCTGTTTCAGACACTCTGTTTCTCGCCCTCTGTTTCTCGCCCTCTCTTTCAGACCCTCTGTTTCAGACCCTCTGTTTCAGCGCCTCTGTTTCAGACCCTCTGTTTCAGACCCACTGTTTCTCGACCTCTGTTTCACGCCCTCAGTTTCAGACCCTCTGTTTCGCGCCCTCTGTTTCAGCCCCTCTGTTTCAGCCCCTCTGTTTCAGCCCCTCTGTTTCAGCCCCTCTGTTTCTCGCCCTCTGTTTTAGCCCCTCTGTTTCAGACCCGCTGTTTCAGCCCCTCTGTTTCAGCCCCTCTGTTTCAGACCCTCTATTTATCGCCCTCTGTTTTGAGCCCTCTGTTTCAGACCCTCTGTTTCAGACCCTCTTGTCAGCCCCTCTGTTTCTCGCCCTCTGTTTCAGCCCCTCTGTTTCAGCCCCTCTGTTTCAGACCCTCTGATTCTCGCCCTCTGTTTCAGCCCCTCTGTTTCAGACCCTCTGTTTCAGCCCCTCTGTTTCAGCCCCTCTGTTTCAGACCCTCTGTTTCAGACCCTCTGTTTCGCGCCCTCTGTTTCAGACCCTCTGTTTCAGACCCTCTGTTTCTCGCCCTCTGTTTCTCGCTCTATGTTTCAGACCCTCTGTTTCAGACACTCTGTTTCTCGCCCTCTGTTTCTCGCCCTCTGTTTCAGACCCTCTGTTTTGGCCCCTCTGTTTCTCGCCCTCTGCTTCGGCCCCTCTGTTTCGCGCCCTCTGTATCAGACCCTCTGTTTCAGACCCTCTGTTTCTCTCCCTCTGTTTCAGACCCTCTGTTTCAGACCCTCTGTTTCAGACCTCTGTTTATCGCCCTCTGTTTTGTGCCCTCTGTTTCATACACTCTGTTTCAGACCCTCTGTTTCTCGTGCTCTGTTTCTCGCCCTCTGTTTCAGACCCTCTGTTTCTCGCCCTCTGTTTCACACCCTCTGTTTCGCACCCTCTGTTTCGCGCCCTCTCTTTCGCGCCCTCTGTTTCGCGCCCTCTGTTTCAGACCCTCTGTTTCAGCCCCTCTGTTTCAGCCCCTCTTGTCAGCCCCTCTGTTTCTCGCCCTCTATTTCAGCCCCTCTGTTTCAGACCCTCTGTTTCAGACCCTCTGTTTCTCGCCCTCTGTTTCAGCCCCTCTGTTTCAGTCCCTCTGTTTCAGCACCTCTGTTTCAGCCCCTCTGTTTCAGCCCCTCTCTTTCAGACCCTCTGTTTCAGACCCTCTGTTTCGCGCCCTCTGTTTCAGAACCTCTGTTTCAGACCCTCTGTTTCAGCGCCTCTGTTTCAGACCCTCTGTTTCAGCCCCTCTGTTTCAGCCCCTCTTGTCAGCCCCTCTGTTTCTCGCCCTCTATTTCAGCCCCTCTGTTTCAGACCCTCTGTTTCAGACCCTCTGTTTCTCGCCCTCTGTTTCAGCCCCTCTGTTTCAGTCCCTCTGTTTCAGCACCTCTGTTTCAGCCCCTCTGTTTCAGCCCCTCTCTTTCAGACCCTCTGTTTCAGACCCTCTGTTTCGCGCCCTCTGTTTCAGAACCTCTGTTTCAGACCCTCTGTTTCAGCGCCTCTGTTTCAGACCCTCTGTTTCAGACCCACTGTTTCTCGACCTCTGTTTCGCGCCCTCAGTGTCAGACCCTCTATTTCGCGCCCTCTGTTTCAGCCCCTCTGTTTCAGCCCCTCTGTTTCAGCCCCTCTGTTTCAGCCCCTCTGTTTCTCGCCCTCTGTTTTAGCCCCTCTGTTTCAGACCCGCTGTTTCAGCCCCTCTGTTTCAGCCCCTCTGTTTCAGACCCTCTATTTATCGCCCTCTGTTTTGAGCCCTCTGTTTCAGACCCTCTGTTTCAGACCCTCTGTTTCAGCCCCTCTGTTTCAGACCCTCTGATTCTCGCCCTCTGTTTCGCGCCCTCTGTTTCAGACCCTCTGTTTCAGACCCTCTGTTTCAGCCCCTCTGTTTCAGACCCTCTGTTTCAGACCCTCTGTTTCGCGCCCTCTGTTTCAGACCCTCTGTTTCAGACCCTCTGTTTCTCGCCCTCTGTTTCTCGCTCTATGTTTCAGACCCTCTGTTTCAGACACTCTGTTTCTCGCCCTCTGTTTCTCGCCCTCTGTTTCAGACCCTCTGTTTTGGCCCCTCTGTTTCTCGCCCTCTGCTTCGTCCCCTCTGTTTCTCTCCCTCTGTTTCAGACCCTCTGTTTCAGACCCTCTGTTTCAGACCTCTGTTTCTCGCCCTCTGTTTTGTGCCCTCTGTTTCATACACTCTGTTTCAGACCCTCTGTTTCTCGTGCTCTGTTTCTCGCCCTCTGTTTCAGACCCTCTGTTTCAGAACCTCTGTTTCTCGCCCTCTGTTTCACACCCTCTGTTTCGCACCCTCTGCTTCGCGCCCTCTCTTTCGCGCCCTCTGTTTCAGACCCTCTGTTTCTCGCCCTCTGATTCGGCCACTCTGTTTCGCGCCCTCTGTTTCAGACCCTCTGTTTTAGATCCTCTGTTTCTCGCCGTCTGTTTCAGACCCTCTGTTTCAGACCCTCTGTTTCTCGCCCTCTGATTCGGCCCATCTGTTTCTCGCCCTCTGTTTCGGCCCCTCTGTTTCGCGCCCTCTGTTTCAGACCCTCTGTTTCAGACCCTCTGTTTCTCGCCATCTGTTTCGCGCCCTCTGTTTCAGCCCCTCTGTTTCAGACCCTCTGTTTCTCGCCCTCTGTTTTGGCCCCTCTGTTTCTCGCCCTCTGCTTCGGCCCCTCTGTTTCGCGCCCTCTGTATCAGACCCTCTGTTTCAGACCCTCTGTTTCTCTCCCTCCGTTTCAGACCCTCTGTTTCAGACCCTCTGTTTCAGACCTCTGTTTCTCGCCCTCTGTTTTGTGCCCTCTGTTTCAGACCCTCTGTTTCAGACCCTCTGTTTCTCGTGCTCTGTTTCTTGCCCTCTGTTTCAGACCCTCTGTTTCAGACCCTCTGTTTCTCGCCCTCTGTTTCACGCCCTCTGTTTCGCACCCTCTGTTTCTCGCCCTCTGTTTCAGACCCTCTGTTTTGGCCCCTCTGTTTCTCGCCCTCTGCTTCGGCCCCTCTGTTTCGCGCCCTCTGTACCAGACCCTCTGTTTCAGACCCTCTGTTTCTCTCCCTCTGTTTCAGACCCTCTGTTTCAGACCCTCTGTTTCAGACCCTCTGTTTCTCGCGCTCTGTTTCTCGCCCTCTGTTTCAGACCCTCTGTTTCAGACCCTCTGTTTCTCGCCCTCTGTTTCACGCCCTCTGTTTCGCACCCTCTGTTTCGCGCCCTCTCTTTCGCGCCCTCTGTTTCAGACCCTCTGTTTCGGCCCCTCTGTTTCTCGTCCTCTGTTTCGGCCCCTCTGTTTCGCGCCCTCTGTTTCAGCCCCTCTGTTTCAGCCCCTCTGTTTCAGCCCCTCTTGTCAGCCCCTCTGTTTCTCGCCCTCTATTTCAGCCCCTCTGTTTCAGACCCTCTGTTTCAGACCCTCTGTTTCTCGCCCTCTGTTTCAGCCCCTCTGTTTCAGACCCTCTGTTTCAGCACCTCTGTTTCAGCCCCTCTGTTTCAGCCCCTCTGTTTCAGACCCTCTGTTTCAGACCCTCTGTTTCGCGCCCTCTGTTTCAGACCCTATGTTTCAGACCCTCTGTTTCAGCGCCTCTGTTTCAGACCCTCTGTTTCAGACCCACTGTTTCTCGCCCTCTGTTTCGCGCCCTCAGTTTCAGACCCTCTGTTTCGCGCCCTCTGTTTCAGCCCCTCTGTTTCAGCCCCTCTGTTTCAGCCCCTCTGTTTCTCGCCCTCTGTTTTAGCCCCTCTGTTTCAGACCCGCTGTTTCAGCCCCTCTGTTTCAGCCCCTCTGTTTCAGACCCTCTATTTATCACCCTCTGTTTTGAGCCCTCTGTTTCAGACCCTCTTGTCAGCCCCTCTGTTTCTCGCCCTCTGTTTCAGCCCCTCTGTTTCAGACCCTCTGTTTCAGCACCTCTGTTTCAGCCCCTCTGTTTCAGACCCTCTGTTTCAGACCCTCTGTTTCGCGCCCTCTGTTTCAGACCCTCTGTTTCAGACCCTCTGTTTCAGACCCTCTGTTTCTCGCCCTCTGTTTCTCGCTCTATGTTTCAGACCCTCTGTTTCAGACCCTCTGTTTCTCGCCCTCTGTTTCTCGCCCTCTGTTTCAGACCCTCTGTTTTGGCCCCTCTGTTTCTCGCCCTCTGCTTCGGCCCCTCTGTTTCGCGCCCTCTGTATCAGACCCTCTGTTTCAGACCCTCTGTTTCTCTCCCTCTGTTTCAGACCCTCTGTTTCAGACCCTCTGTTTCAGACCTCTGTTTCTCGCCCTCTGTTTTGTGCCCTCTGTTTCATACACTCTGTTTCAGACCCTCTGTTTCTCGTGCTCTGTTTCTCGCCCTCTGTTTCAGACCCTCTGTTTCAGACCCTCTGTTTCTCGCCCTCTGTTTCACACCCTCTGTTTCGCACCCTCTGTTTCGCGCCCTCTCTTTCGCGCCCTCTGTTTCGCGCCCTCTGTTTCAGACCCTCTGTTTCAGCCCCTCTGTTTCAGCCCCTCTTGTCAGCCCCTCTGTTTCTCGCCCTCTATTTCAGCCCCTCTGTTTCAGACCCTCTGTTTCAGACCCTCTGTTTCTCGCCCTCTGTTTCAGCCCCTCTGTTTCAGACCCTCTGTTTCAGCACCTCTGTTTCAGCCCCTCTGTTTCAGCCCCTCTGTTTCAGACCCTCTTTTCAGACCCTCTGTTTCGCGCCCTCTGTTTCAGACCCTCTGTTTCAGACCCTCTGTTTCAGCGCCTCTGTTTCAGACCCTCTGTTTCAGACCCACTGTTTCTCGCCCTCTGTTTCGCGCCCTCAGTTTCAGACCCTCTGTTTCGCGCCCTCTGTTTCAGCCCCTCTGTTTCAGCTCCTCTGTTTCAGCCCCTCTGTTTCAGCCCCTCTGTTTCTCGCCCTCTGTTTTAGCCCCTCTGTTTCAGACCCGCTGTTTCAGCCCCTCTGTTTCAGACCCTCTGTTTCAGACCCTCTATTTATCGCCCTCTGTTTTGAGCTCTCTGTTTCAGACCCTCTGTTTCAGCCCCTCTTGTCAGCCCCTCTGTTTCTCGCCCTCTGTTTCAGCCCCTCTGTTTCAGCCCCTCTGTTTCAGACCTACTGATTCTCGCCCTCTGTTTCAGCCCCTCTGTTTCAGACCCACTGTTTCAGCCCCTCTGTTTCAGCCCCTCTGTTTCAGACCCTCTGTTTCAGACCCTCTGTTTCGCGCCCTCTGTTTCAGACCCTCTGTTTCAGACCCTCTGTTTCAGACCCTCTGTTTCTCGCCCTCTGTTTCTCGCTCTATGTTTCAGACCCTCTGTTTCAGACCCTCTGTTTCTCGCCCTCTGTTTCTCGCCCTCTGTTTCAGACCCTCTGTTTTGGCCCCTCTGTTTCTCACCCTCTGCTTCGGCCCCTCTGTTTTGCGCCCTCTGTATCAGACCCTCTGTTTCAGACCCTCTGTTTCTCTCCCTCTGTTTCAGACCCTCTGTTTCAGACCCTCTGTTTCAGACCTCTGTTTCTCGCCCTCTGTTTTGTGCCCTCTGTTTCATACACTCTGTTTCAGACCCTCTGTTTCTCGTGCTCTGTTTCTCGCCCTCTGTTTCAGACCCTCTGTTTCAGACCCTCTGTTTCTCGCCCTCTGATTCACACCCCCTGTTTCGCACCCTCTGTTTCGCGCCCTCTCTTTCGCGCCCTCTGTTTCAGACCCTCTGTTTCTCGCCCTCTGATTCGGCCCCTCTGTTTCGCGCCCTCTGTTTCTGACCCTTTGTTTCAGATCCTCTGTTTCTCGCCCTCTGATTCGGCCCATCTGTTTCTCGCCCTCTGTTTCGGCCCCTCTGTTTCGCGCCCTCTGTTTCAGACCCTCTGTTTCAGACCCTCTGTTTCTCGCCATCTGTTTCGCGCCCTCTGTTTCGGGCCCTCTGTTTCAGACCCTCTGTTTCGGCCCCTCTGTTTCCTGCCCTCTGTTTCTGCCCCTCTGTTTCGCGCCCTCTATTTCGCACCCTCTGTTTCAGACCCTCTGTTTCAGACCCTCTGTTTCTCGCCCACTGTTTCGCGCCCTCTGTTTCGTGCCCTCTGTTTCGCGCCCTCTGTTTCGCGCCCTCTGTTTCAGACCCACTGTTTCAGACCCTCAGTATCTCGCCCTCTGTTTCTTGCCCTCTGTTTCAGACCCTCTGTTTCAGACCCTCTCTTTCTCGCCCTCTGTTTCGCGCCCTCTGTTTCGCGCCCTCTGTTTCGCGCCCTCTGTTTCAGACCCTCTGTTTCAGCCCCTCCGTTTCTCGCCCTCTGCTTCGGCCCCTCTGTTTCGCGCCCTCAGTTTCAGACCGTCTGTTTCAGACCCTCTGTTTCTCGCCCTCTGTTTCAGCCCCTCTGTTTCAGACCCTCTGTTTCGCGCCCTCTGTTTCGCGCCCTCAGTTTCGTGCCCTCTGTTTCAGACCCTCTGTTTCAGACCCTCTGTTTCAGACCCTCTGTTTCTCGCCCTCTGTTTCTCGCCCTCTGTTTCAGCCCCTCTGTTTCAGACCCTCTGTTTCTCGCCCTCTGTTTCGCGCCCTCTGTTTCAGACCCTGTGTTTCAGACCCTCTGTTTCTCGCCCTCTGTTTCAGCCCCTCTGTTTCAGACCCTCTGTTTCGCGCCCTCTGTTTCGCGCCCTCAGTTTCGCGCCCTCTGTTTCAGACCCTCTGTTTCAGACGCTCTGTTTCAGACCCTCTGTTTCTCGCCCTCTGTTTCTCGCCCTCTGTTTCAGCCCCTCTGTTTCTCGCCCTCTGTTTCAGCCCCTCTGTTTCAGCCCCTCTGTTTCAGACCCGCTGTTTCAGCCCCTCTGTTTCAGACCCTCTGTTTCAGACCCTCTATTTATCGCCCTCTGTTTTGAGCTCTCTGTTTCAGACCCTCTGTTTCAGCCCCTCTTGTCAGCCCCTCTGTTTCTCGCCCTCTGTTTTAGCCCCTCTGTTTCAGCCCCTCTGTTTCAGACCTACTGATTCTCGCCCTCTGTTTCAGCCCCTCTGTTTCAGACCCACTGTTTCAGCCCCTCTGTTTCAGCCCCTCTGTTTCAGACCCTCTGTTTCAGACCCTCTGTTTCTCGCCATCTGTTTCGCGCCCTCTGTTTCGGGCCCTCTGTTTCAGACCCTCTGTTTCGGCCCCTCTGTTTCCTGCCCTCTGTTTCTGCCCCTCTGTTTCGCGCCCTCTATTTCGCACCCTCTGTTTCAGACCCTCTGTTTCAGACCCTCTGTTTCTCGCCCACTGTTTCGCGCCCTCTGTTTCGTGCCCTCTGTTTCGCGCCCTCTGTTTCGCGCCCTCTGTTTCAGACCCACTGTTTCAGACCCTCAGTATCTCGCCCTCTGTTTCTTGCCCTCTGTTTCAGACCCTCTGTTTCAGACCCTCTCTTTCTCGCCCTCTGTTTCGCGCCCTCTGTTTCGCGCCCTCTGTTTCGCGCCCTCTGTTTCAGACCCTCTGTTTCAGCCCCTCCGTTTCTCGCCCTCTGCTTCGGCCCCTCTGTTTCGCGCCCTCAGTTTCAGACCGTCTGTTTCAGACCCTCTGTTTCTCGCCCTCTGTTTCAGCCCCTCTGTTTCAGACCCTCTGTTTCGCGCCCTCTGTTTCGCGCCCTCAGTTTCGTGCCCTCTGTTTCAGACCCTCTGTTTCAGACCCTCTGTTTCAGACCCTCTGTTTCTCGCCCTCTGTTTCTCGCCCTCTGTTTCAGCCCCTCTGTTTCAGACCCTCTGTTTCTCGCCCTCTGTTTCGCGCCCTCTGTTTCAGACCCTGTGTTTCAGACCCTCTGTTTCTCGCCCTCTGTTTCAGCCCCTCTGTTTCAGACCCTCTGTTTCGCGCCCTCTGTTTCGCGCCCTCAGTTTCGCGCCCTCTGTTTCAGACCCTCTGTTTCAGACGCTCTGTTTCAGACCCTCTGTTTCTCGCCCTCTGTTTCTCGCCCTCTGTTTCAGCCCCTCTGTTTCTCGCCCTCTGTTTCAGCCCCTCTGTTTCAGCCCCTCTGTTTCAGACCCGCTGTTTCAGCCCCTCTGTTTCAGACCCTCTGTTTCAGACCCTCTATTTATCGCCCTCTGTTTTGAGCTCTCTGTTTCAGACCCTCTGTTTCAGCCCCTCTTGTCAGCCCCTCTGTTTCTCGCCCTCTGTTTTAGCCCCTCTGTTTCAGCCCCTCTGTTTCAGACCTACTGATTCTCGCCCTCTGTTTCAGCCCCTCTGTTTCAGACCCACTGTTTCAGCCCCTCTGTTTCAGCCCCTCTGTTTCAGACCCTCTGTTTCAGACCCTCTGTTTCGCGCCCTCTGTTTCAGACCCTCTGTTTCAGACCCTCTGTATCTCGCCCTCTGATTCAGCCCCTCTGTTTCAGACCCTCTGTTTCTCGCCCGCTGTTTCGCGCCCTCTGTTTCTCGCCCTCTGTTTCAGCCCCTCTGTTTTTCGCCCTCTGTTTCAGCCCCTCTGTTTCAGCCCCTCTGTTTCAGCCCCTCTGTTTCAGACCCTCTGTTTCAGACCCTCTGTTTCAGACCCTCTGTTTCTCGCCCTCTGTTTCAGCCCCTCTGTTTCAGACCCTCTGTTTCTCGCCCTCTGTTTCGCGCCCTCTGTTTCACGCCCTCTGTTTCAGACCCTGTGTTTCAGACCCTCTGTTTCTCGCCCTCTGTTTCAGACCCTCTGTTTCAGACCCTCTGTTTCAGACCCTCTGTTTCTCGCCCTCTGTTTCTCGCCCTCTGTTTCAGCCCCTCTGTTTCAGACCCTCTGTTTCTCGCCCTCTGTTTCGCGCCCTCTGTTTCACGCCCTCTGTTTCAGACCCTGTGTTTCAGACCCTCTGTTTCTCGCCCTCTGTTTCAGCCCCTCTGTTTCAGACCCTCTGTTTCGCGCCCTCTGTTTCGCGCCCTCAGTTTCGCGCCTTCTGTTTCAGACCCTCTGTTTCAGACGCTCTGTTTCAGACCCTCTGTTTCTCGCCCTCTGTTTCTCGCCCTCTGTTTCAGCCCCTCTGTTTCTCGCCCTCTGTTTCAGCCCCTCTGTTTCAGCCCCTCTGTTTCAGACCCTCTGTTTCTCGCCCTCTGTTTCGCGCCCTCTGTTTCTCGCCCTCTGTTTCAGCCCCTCTGTTTTTCGCCCTCTGTTTCAGCCCCTCTGTTTCAGCCCCTCTGTTTCAGCCCCTCTGTTTCAGACCCTCTGTTTCAGACCCTCTGTTTCAGACCCTCTGTTTCTCGCCCTCTGTTTCAGCCCCTCTGTTTCAGACCCTCTGTTTCTCGCCCTCTGTTTCGCGCCCTCTGTTTCACGCCCCCTGTTTCAGACCCTGTGTTTCAGACCCTCTGTTTCTCGCCCTCTGTTTCAGCCCCTCTGTTTCAGACCCTCTGTTTCAGCACCTCTGTTTCAGCCCCTCTGTTTCAGCCCCTCTGTTTTAGACCCTCTGTTTCAGACCCACTGTTTCACGCCCTCTGTTTTGCGCCCTCAGTTTCAGACCCTCTGTTTCAGACCCGCTGTTTCTCACCCTCTGTTTCAGCCCCTCTGTTTCTCGCCCTCTGTTTCAGCCCCTCTGTTTCAGACCCTCTGTTCCAGCCCCTATGTTTCAGACGCTCTGTTTCAGACCCTCTGTTTCAAAACATCTGTTTCTCGCCCTCTGTTTCGGCCCCTCTGTTTCTCGCCCTCTGTTTCGGCCCCTCTGTTTCTCGCCCTCAGATTCGGCCCCTCTGTTTCGCGCCCTCTGTTTCAGACCCTCTGTTTCAGACCCTCTGTTTCAGACCCTCTGTTTCAGCCCCTCTGTTTCAGACCCTCTGTTTCTCGCCCTCTGTTTCAGCCCCTCTGTTTCAGACCCTCTGTTTCGCGCCCTCTGTTTCAGACCCTCTGTTTCAGCCCCTCTGTTTCAGACCCTCTGTTTCTCGCCCTCTGTTTCAGCCCCTCTGTTTCAGACCCTCTGTTTCGCGCCCTCTGTTTCAGACCCTCTGTTTCAGACCCTCTGTTTCTCGCCCTCTGTTTCAGCCCCTCTGTTTCTCGCCCTCTGTTTCAGCCCCTCTGTTTCAGACCCTCTGTTTCAGCCCCTCTGTTTCAGACCCTCTGTTTCAGACCCACTGTTTCTCGCCCTCTGTTTTGCGCCCTCAGTTTCAGACCCTCTGTTTCGCGCCCTCTGTTTCAGCCCCTCTGTTTCAGCCCCTCTGTTTCAGCCCCTCTGTTTCAGCCCCTCTGTGTCTCGCCCTCTGTTTCAGCCCCTCTATTTCAGACCCTCTGTTTCAGCCCCTCTGTTTCAGCCCCTCAGTTTCAGACCCTCTGTTTCTCGCCCTCTGTTTCTCGCCCTCTGTTTCAGACCCTCTGTTTCAGCCCCTCTGTTTCAGCCCCTCTGTATCAGCCCCTCTGTTTCTCGCCCTCTGTTTCAGCCCCTCTGTTTCAGACCCTCTGTTTCAGACCCTCTGTTTCAGACCCTCTGTTTCAGCACCTCTGTTTCAGCCCCTCTGTTTCAGACCCTCTGTTTCAGACCCTCTGTTTCGCCCCCTCTGTTTCAGACCCTCTGTTTCAGACCCTCTGTTTCAGCACCTCTGTTTCAGCCCTTCTGTTTCAGACCCTCTCTTTCAGACCCACTGTTTCTCGCCCTCTGTTTCAGACCCTCAGTTTCAGACCCTCTGTTTCGCGCCCTCTGTTTCAGACCCTCTGTTTCAGCCCCTCTGTTTCAGCCCCTCTGTTTCAGCCCCTCTGTTTCTCGCCCTCTGTTTCAGCCCCTCTGTTTCAGACCCTCTGTTTCAGCCCCTCTGTTTCAGACCCTCTGTTTCAGACCCTCTATTTATCGCCCTCTGTTTTGAGCCCTCTGTTTCTCGCCCTCTTTTTCAGCCCCTCTGTTTCAGACCCTCTGTTTCAGACCCTCTGTTTCGCGCCCTCTGTTTCAGACCCTCTGTTTCAGACCCTCTGTTTCAGCCCCTCTGTTTCAGACCCTCTCTTTCAGACCCACTGTTTCTCGCCCTCTGTTTCAGACCCTCAGTTTCAGACCCTCTGTTTCGCGCCCTCTGTTTCAGACCCTCTGTTTCAGCCCCTCTGTTTCAGCCCCTCTGTTTCAGCCCCTCTGTTTCTCGCCCTCTGTTTCAGCCCCTCTGTTTCAGACCCTCTGTTTCAGCCCCTCTGTTTCAGCCCCTCTGTTTCAGACCCTCTATTTATCGCCCTCTGTTTTGAGCCCTCTGTTTCTCGCCCTCTTTTTCAGCCCCTCTGTTTTAGACCCTCTGTTTCAGACCCTCTGATTCTCGCCCTCTGTTTCAGCCCCTCTGTTTCAGCCCCTCTGTTTCAGCCCCTCTGTTTCAGACCCTCTGATTCTCGCCCTCTGTTTCAGCCCCTCTGTTTCAGACCCTCTGTTTCAGCCCATCTGTTTCGCGCCCTCTGTTTCAGACCCTCTGTTTCAGACCCTTTGTTTCAGACCCTCTGTTTCTCGCCCTCTGTTTCTCACTCTATGTTTCAGACACTCTGTTTCAGACACTCTGTTTCTCGCCCTCTGTTTCTCGCCCTCTGTTTCAGACCCTCTGTTTTGGCCCCTCTGTTTCTCGCCCTCTGCTTCGGCCCCTCTGTTTCGCGCCCTCTGTATCAGACCCTCTGTTTCAGACCCTCTGTTTCTCTCCCTCTGTTTCAGACCCTCTGTTTCAGACCCTCTGTTTCAGACCTCTGTTTCTCGCCCTCTGTTTTGTGCCCTCTGTTTCAGACCCTCTGTTTCAGACCCTCTGTTTCTCGTGCTCTGTTTCTCGCCCTCTGTTTCAGACACTCTGTTTCAGACCCTCTGTTTCTCGCCCTCTGTTTCACGCCCTCTGTTTCGCACCCTCTGTTTCGCGCCCTCTCTTTCGCGCCCTCTGTTTCAGACCCTCTGTTTCGGCCCCTCTGTTTCTCGCCCTCTGCTTCGGCCCCTCTGTTTCGCGCCCTCTGTTTCAGACCCTCTGTTTCAGACCCTCTGTTTCTCGCCGTCTGTTTCAGACCCTCTGTTTCAGACCCTCTGTTTCTCGCCCTCTGATTCGGCCCATCTGTTTCTCGCCCTCTGCTTCGGCCCCTCTGTTTCGCGCCCTCTGTTTCAGACCCTCTGTTTCAGACCCTCTGTTTCTCGCCGTCTGTTTCAGACCCTCTGTTTCAGACCCTCTGTTTCTCGCCCTCTGATTCGGCCCATCTGTTTCTCGCCCTCTGTTTCGGCCCCTCGGTTTCGCGCCTTCTGTTTCAGACCCTCTGTTTCTCGCCCTCTGTTTCGCGCCCTCTGTTTCAGACCCTCTGTTTCAGCCCCTCTGTTTCAGACCCTCTGATTCTCGCCCTCTGTTTCAGCCCCTCTGTTTCAGACCCTCTGTTTCAGCCCCTCTGTTTCGCGCCCTCTGTTTCAGACCCTCTGTTTCAGACCCTTTGTTTCAGACCCTCTGTTTCTCGCCCTCTGTTTCTCGCTCTATGTTTCAGACACTCTGTTTCAGACACTCTGTTTCTCGCCCTCTGTTTCTCGCCCTCTGTTTCAGACCCTCTGTTTTGGCCCCTCTGTTTCTCGCCCTCTGCTTCGGCCCCTCTGTTTCGCGCCCTCTGTATCAGACCCTCTGTTTCAGACCCTCTGTTTCTCTCCCTCTGTTTCAGACCCTCTGTTTCAGACCCTCTGTTTCAGACCTCTGTTTCTCGCCCTCTGTTTTGTGCCCTCTGTTTCAGACCCTCTGTTTCAGACCCTCTGTTTCTCGTGCTCTGTTTCTCGCCCTCTGTTTCAGACACTCTGTTTCAGACCCTCTGTTTCTCGCCCTCTGTTTCACGCCCTCTGTTTCGCGCCCTCTGTTTCGCGCCCTCTCTTTCGCGCCCTCTGTTTCAGACCCTCTGTTTCGGCCCCTCTGTTTCTCGCCCTCTGCTTCGGCCCCTCTGTTTCGCGCCCTCTGTTTCAGACCCTCTGTTTCAGACCCTCTGTTTCTCGCCGTCTGTTTCAGACCCTCTGTTTCAGACCCTCTGTTTCTCGCCCTCTGATTCGGCCCATCTGTTTCTCGCCCTCTGTTTCGGCCCCTCGGTTTCGCGCCCTCTGTTTCAGACCCTCTGTTTCTCGCCCTCTGTTTCGCGCCCTCTGTTTCGCGCCCTCTGTTTCAGACCCTCTGTTTCGGCCCCTCTGTTTCCTGCCCTCTGTTTCTGCCCCTCTGTTTCTCGCCCTCTGTTTCAGACCCTCTGTTTCAGACCCTCTGTTTCTCGCCCACTGTTTCGCGCCCTCTGTTTCGTGCCCTCTGTTTCGCGCCCTCTGTTTCGCGCCCTCTGTTACAGACCCACTGTTTCAGCCCCTCTGTTTCTCGCCCTCTGTTTCAGCCCCTCTGTTTCAGCCCCTCTGTTTCAGACCCTATGTTTCAGACCCTCTGTTTCAGACCCTCTGTTTCAGACCCTCTGTATCTCGCCCTCTGTTTCAGCCCCTCTGTTTCAGACCCTCTGTTTCTCGCCCGCTGTTTCGCGCCCTCTGTTTCTCGCCCTCTGTTTCAGCCCCTCTGTTTTTCGCCCTCTGTTTCAGCCCCTCTGTTTCAGCCCCTCTGTTTCAGCCCCTCTGTTTCAGACCCTCTGTTTCAGACCCTCTGTTTCAGACCCTCTGTTTCTCGCCCTCTGTTTCAGCCCCTCTGTTTCAGACCCTCTGTTTCTCGCCCTCTGTTTCGCGCCCTCTGTTTCACGCCCTCTGTTTCAGACCCTGTGTTTCAGACCCTCTGTTTCTCGCCCTCTGTTTCAGACCCTCTGTTTCAGACCCTCTGTTTCAGACCCTCTGTTTCTCGCCCTCTGTTTCTCGCCCTCTGTTTCAGCCCCTCTGTTTCAGACCCTCTGTTTCTCGCCCTCTGTTTCGCGCCCTCTGTTTCACGCCCTCTGTTTCAGACCCTGTGTTTCAGACCCTCTGTTTCTCGCCCTCTGTTTCAGCCCCTCTGTTTCAGACCCTCTGTTTCGCGCCCTCTGTTTCGCGCCCTCAGTTTCGCGCCCTCTGTTTCAGACCCTCTGTTTCAGACGCTCTGTTTCAGGCCCTCTGTTTCTCGCCCTCTGTTTCTCGCCCTCTGTTTCAGCCCCTCTGTTTCTCGCCCTCTGTTTCAGCCCCTCTGTTTCAGACCCTCTGTTTCAGACCCTCTGTTTCAGACCCTCTGTTTCAGACCCTCTGTATCTCGACCTCTGTTTCAGCCCCTCTGTTTCAGACCCTCTGTTTCTCGCCCTCTGTTTCGCGCCCTCTGTTTCTCGCCCTCTGTTTCAGCCCCTCTGTTTTTCGCCCTCTGTTTCAGCCCCTCTGTTTCAGCCCCTCTGTTTCAGACCCTCTGTTTCAGACCCTCTGTTTCAGACCCTCTGTTTCTCGCCCTCTGTTTCAGCCCCTCTGTTTCAGACCCTCTGTTTCTCGCCCTCTGTTTCGGGCCCTCTGTTTCACGCCCCCTGTTTCAGACCCTGTGTTTCAGACCCTCTGTTTCTCGCCCTCTGTTTCAGCCCCTCTGTTTCAGACCCTCTGTTTCAGCACCTCTGTTTCAGCCCCTCTGTTTCAGCCCCTCTGTTTTAGACCCTCTGTTTCAGACCCACTGTTTCACGCCCTCTGTTTTGCGCCCTCAGTTTCAGACCCTCTGTTTCAGACCCGCTGTTTCTCGCCCTCTGTTTCAGCCCCTCTGTTTCTCGCCCTCTGTTTCAGCCCCTCTGTTTCAGACCCTCTGTTCCAGCCCCTATGTTTCAGACGCTCTGTTTCAGACCCTCTGTTTCAAAACCTCTGTTTCTCGCCCTCTGTTTCGGCCCCTCTGTTTCTCGCCCTCTGTTTCGGCCCCTCTGTTTCTCGCCCTCAGATTCGGCCCCTCTGTTTCGCGCCCTCTGTTTCAGACCCTCTGTTTCAGACCCTCTGTTTCAGACCCTCTGTTTCAGCCCCTCTGTTTCAGACCCTCTGTTTCTCGCCCTCTGTTTCAGCCCCTCTGTTTCAGACCCTCTGTTTCGCGCCCTCTGTTTCAGACCCTCTGTTTCAGCCCCTCTGTTTCAGACCCTCTGTTTCTCGCCCTCTGTTTCAGCCCCTCTGTTTCAGACCCTCTGTTTCGCGCCCTCTGTTTCAGACCCTCTGTTTCAGACCCTCTGTTTCTCGCCCTCTGTTTCAGCCCCTCTGTTTCAGCCCCTCTGTTTCAGCCCCTCTGTGTCTCGCCCTCTGTTTCAGCCCCTCTATTTCAGACCCTCTGTTTCAGCCCCTCTGTTTCAGCCCCTCAGTTTCAGACCCTCTGTTTCTCGCCCTCTGTTTCTCGCCCTCTGTTTCAGACACTCTGTTTCAGCCCCTCTGTTTCAGCCCCTCTGTATCAGCCCCTCTGTTTCTCGCCCTCTGTTTCAGCCCCTCTGTTTCAGACCCTCTGTTTCAGACCCTCTGTTTCAGACCCTCTGTTTCAGCACCTCTGTTTCAGCCCCTCTGTTTCAGACCCTCTGTTTCAGACCCTCTGTTTCGCCCCCTCTGTTTCAGACCCTCTGTTTCAGACCCTCTGTTTCAGCACCTCTGTTTCAGCCCTTCTGTTTCAGACCCTCTCTTTCAGACCCACTGTTTCTCGCCCTCTGTTTCAGACCCTCAGTTTCAGACCCTCTGTTTCGCGCCCTCTGTTTCAGACCCTCTGTTTCAGCCCCTCTGTTTCAGCCCCTCTGTTTCAGCCCCTCTGTTTCTCGCCCTCTGTTTCAGCCCCTCTGTTTCAGACCCTCTGTTTCAGCCCCTCTGTTTCAGACCCTCTGTTTCAGACCCTCTATTTATCGCCCTCTGTTTTGAGCCCTCTGTTTCTCGCCCTCTTTTTCAGCACCTCTGTTTCAGACCCTCTGTTTCAGACCCTCTGTTTCGCGCCCTCTGTTTCAGACCCTCTGTTTCAGACCCTCTGTTTCAGCCCCTCTGTTTCAGACCCTCTCTTTCAGACCCACTGTTTCTCGCCCTCTGTTTCAGACCCTCAGTTTCAGACCCTCTGTTTCGCGCCCTCTGTTTCAGACCCTCTGTTTCAGCCCCTCTGTTTCAGCCCCTCTGTTTCAGCCCCTCTGTTTCTCGCCCTCTGTTTCAGCCCCTCTGTTTCAGACCCTCTGTTTCAGCCCCTCTGTTTCAGCCCCTCTGTTTCAGACCCTCTATTTATCGCCCTCTGTTTTGAGCCCTCTGTTTCTCGCCCTCTTTTTCAGCCCCTCTGTTTTAGACCCTCTGTTTCAGACCCTCTGATTCTCGCCCTCTGTTTCAGCCCCTCTGTTTCAGCCCCTCTGTTTCAGCCCCTCTGTTTCAGACCCTCTGATTCTCGCCCTCTGTTTCAGCCCCTCTGTTTCAGACCCTCTGTTTCAGCCCCTCTGTTTCGCGCCCTCTGTTTCAGACCCTCTGTTTCAGACCCTTTGTTTCAGACCCTCTGTTTCTCGCCCTCTGTTTCTCACTCTATGTTTCAGACACTCTGTTTCAGACACTCTGTTTCTCGCCCTCTGTTTCTCGCCCTCTCTTTCAGACCCTCTGTTTTGGCCCCTCTGTTTCTCGCCCTCTGCTTCGGCCCCTCTGTTTCGCGCCCTCTGTATCAGACCCTCTGTTTCAGACCCTCTGTTTCTCTCCCTCTGTTTCAGACCCTCTGTTTCAGACCCTCTGTTTCAGACCTCTGTTTCTCGCCCTCTGTTTTGTGCCCTCTGTTTCAGACCCTCTGTTTCAGACCCTCTGTTTCTCGTGCTCTGTTTCTCGCCCTCTGTTTCAGACACTCTGTTTCAGACCCTCTGTTTCTCGCCCTCTGTTTCACGCCCTCTGTTTCGCACCCTCTGTTTCGCGCCCTCTCTTTCGCGCCCTCTGTTTCAGACCCTCTGTTTCGGCCCCTCTGTTTCTCGCCCTCTGCTTCGGCCCCTCTGTTTCGCGCCCTCTGTTTCAGACCCTCTGTTTCAGACCCTCTGTTTCTCGCCGTCTGTTTCAGACCCTCTGTTTCAGACCCTCTGTTTCTCGCCCTCTGATTCGGCCCATCTGTTTCTCGCCCTCTGCTTCGGCCCCTCTGTTTCGCGCCCTCTGTTTCAGACCCTCTGTTTCAGACCCTCTGTTTCTCGCCGTCTGTTTCAGACCCTCTGTTTCAGACCCTCTGTTTCTCGACCTATGATTCGGCCCATCTGTTTATCGCCCTCTGTTTCGGCCCCTCGGTTTCGCGCCCTCTGTTTCAGACCCTCTGTTTCTCGCCCTCTGTTTCGCGCCCTCTGTTTCAGACCCTCTGTTTCAGCCCCTCTGTTTCAGACCCTCTGATTCTCGCCCTCTGTTTCAGCCCCTCTGTTTCAGACCCTCTGTTTCAGCCCCTCTGTTTCGCGCCCTCTGTTTCAGACCCTCTGTTTCAGACCCTTTGTTTCAGACCCTCTGTTTCTCGCCCTCTGTTTCTCGCTCTATGTTTCAGACACTCTGTTTCAGACACTCTGTTTCTCGCCCTCTGTTTCTCGCCCTCTCTTTCAGACCCTCTGTTTTGGCCCCTCTGTTTCTCGCCCTCTGCTTCGGCCCCTCTGTTTCGCGCCCTCTGTATCAGACCCTCTGTTTCAGACCCTCTGTTTCTCTCCCTCTGTTTCAGACCCTCTGTTTCAGACCCTCTGTTTCAGACCTCTGTTTCTCGCCCTCTGTTTTGTGCCCTCTGTTTCAGACCCTCTGTTTCAGACCCTCTGTTTCTCGTGCTCTGTTTCTCGCCCTCTGTTTCAGACACTCTGTTTCAGACCCTCTGTTTCTCGCCCTCTGTTTCACGCCCTCTGTTTCGCGCCCTCTGTTTCGCGCCCTCTCTTTCGCGCCCTCTGTTTCAGACCCTCTGTTTCGGCCCCTCTGTTTCTCGCCCTCTGCTTCGGCCCCTCTGTTTCGCGCCCTCTGTTTCAGACCCTCTGTTTCAGACCCTCTGTTTCTCGCCGTCTGTTTCAGACCCTCTGTTTCAGACCCTCTGTTTCTCGCCCTCTGATTCGGCCCATCTGTTTCTCGCCCTCTGTTTCGGCCCCTCGGTTTCGCGCCCTCTGTTTCAGACCCTCTGTTTCTCGCCCTCTGTTTCGCGCCCTCTGTTTCAGACCCTCTGTTTCAGCCCCTCTGTTTCAGACCCTCTGATTCTCGCCCTCTGTTTCAGCCCCTCTGTTTCAGACCCTCTGTTTCAGCCCCTCTGTTTCGCGCCCTCTGTTTCAGACCCTCTGTTTCAGACCCTTTGTTTCAGACCCTCTGTTTCTCGCCCTCTGTTTCTCGCTCTATGTTTCAGACACTCTGTTTCAGACACTCTGTTTCTCGCCCTCTGTTTCTCGCCCTCTGTTTCAGACCCTCTGTTTTGGCCCCTCTGTTTCTCGCCCTCTGCTTCGGCCCCTCTGTTTCGCGCCCTCTGTATCAGACCCTCTGTTTCAGACCCTCTGTTTCTCTCCCTCTGTTTCAGACCCTCTGTTTCAGACCCTCTGTTTCAGACCTCTGTTTCTCGCCCTCTGTTTTGTGCCCTCTGTTTCAGACCCTCTGTTTCAGACCCTCTGTTTCTCGTGCTCTGTTTCTCGCCCTCTGTTTCAGACACTCTGTTTCAGACCCTCTGTTTCTCGCCCTCTGTTTCACGCCCTCTGTTTCGCGCCCTCTGTTTCGCGCCCTCTCTTTCGCGCCCTCTGTTTCAGACCCTCTGTTTCGGCCCCTCTGTTTCTCGCCCTCTGCTTCGGCCCCTCTGTTTCGCGCCCTCTGTTTCAGACCCTCTGTTTCAGACCCTCTGTTTCTCGCCGTCTGTTTCAGACCCTCTGTTTCAGACCCTCTGTTTCTCGCCCTCTGATTCGGCCCATCTGTTTCTCGCCCTCTGTTTCGGCCCCTCGGTTTCGCGCCCTCTGATTCAGACCCTCTGTTTCTCGCCCTCTGTTTCGCGCCCTCTGTTTCGCGCCCTCTGTTTCAGACCCTCTGTTTCGGCCCCTCTGTTTCCTGCCCTCTGTTTCTGCCCCTCTGTTTCTCGCCCTCTGTTTCAGACCCTCTGTTTCAGACCCTCTGTTTCTCGCCCACTGTTTCGCGCCCTCTGTTTCGTGCCCTCTGTTTCGCGCCCTCTGTTTCGCGCCCTCTGTTACAGACCCACTGTTTCAGACCCTCTGTATCTCGCCCTCTGTTTCTCGCCCTCTGTTTCAGACCCTCTGTTTCAGACCCTCTCTTTCTCGCCCTCTGTTTCGCGACCTCTGTTTCGCGCCCTCTGTTTCGTGCCCTCTGTTTCAGACCCTCTGTTTCAGCCCCTCCGTTTCTCGCCCTCTGCTTCGGCCCCTCTGTTTTGCGCCGTCAGTTTCAGACCCTCTGTTTCAGACCCTCTGTTTCTCGCCCTCTGTTTCAGCCCCTCTGTTTCAGACCCTCTGTTTCGCGCCCTCTGTTTCGCGCCCTCAGTTTCGCGCCCTCTGATTCAGACCCTCTGTTTCAGACCCTCTGTTTCAGAACCTCTGTTTCTCACCCTCTGTTTCTCGCCCTCTGTTTCAGCCCCTCTGTTTCAGACCCTCTGTTTCTCGCCCTCTGTTTTGCGCCCTCAGTTTCACGCCCTCTGTTTCAGACCCTGTGTTTCAGACCCTCTGTTTCTCGCCCTCTGTTTCAGCCCCTCTGTTTCAGACCCTCTGTTTCAGCACCTCTCTTTCAGCCCCTCTGTTTCAGCCCCTCTGTTTTAGACCCTCTGTTTCAGACCCTCTGTTTCATCACCTCTGTTTCAGCCCCTCTGTTTCAGCCCCTCTGTTTCCGACCCTCTGTTTCAGACCCTCTGTTTCTCCCCTTCTGTTTCAGACCCTCTGTTTCAGATCCTCTATTTCAGACCCTCTGTTTCTCGCCCTCTGTTTCTCGCCCTATGTTTCAGACCCTCTGTTTCAGACACTCTGTTTCTCGCCCTCTGTTTCTGCCCCTCTGTTTCTCGCCCTCTGTTTCGGCCCCTCTGTTTCCTGCCCTCTGTTTCGGCCCCTCTGTTTCGCGCCCTCTGTTTCAGATCCTCTTTTTCAGACTTTCTGTTTCAGCCCCTCTGTTTCAGCCCCTCTGTTTCAGACCCTCTGTTTCAGACCCTCTGTTTCTCGCCCTCTGTTTCGGCCCCTCTGTTTCTCGCCCTCTGTTTCGGCCCCTCTGTTTCGCACCCTCTGTTTGAGACCCTCTGTTTGAGACCCTCTGTTTCAGACCCTCTGTTTCAGCCCCTCTGTTTCAGACCATCTGTTTCTCGCCCTCTGTTTCACCCCCTCTGTTTCAGACCCTCTGTTTCTCGCCCTCTGTTTCAGCCCCTCTGTTTCAGACCCTCTGTTTCAGCCCCTCTGTTTCAGCCCCTCTGTTTCAGCCCCTCTGTTTCTCGCCCTCTGTTTCAGCCCCTCTGTTTCAGCCCCTCTGTTTCAGACCCTCTGTTTCAGACCCTCTGTTTCTCGCCCTCTGTTTTGAGCCCTCTGTTTCAGACCCTCTGTTTCAGCCCCTCTGTTTCAGCCCCTCTTGTCAGCCCCTCTGTTTCTCGCCCTCTGTTTCAGCCCCTCTGTTTCAGACCCTCTGTTTCAGACCTTCTGTTTCTCGCCCTCTGTTTCAGCCCCTCTGTTTCAGCCCCTCTGTTTCAGCACCTCTGTTTCAGCCCCTCTGTTTCAGCCCCTCTGTTTCAGACCCTCTGTTTCAGACCCTCTGTTTCGCGCCCTCTGTTTCAGACACTCTGTTTCAGACCCTCTGTTTCAGACCCTCTCTTTCAGACCCACTGTTTCTCGCCCTCTGTTTCGCGCCCTCAGTTTCAGACCCTCTGTTTCTCGCCCTCTGTTTCAGCCCCTCTGTTTCAGCCCCTCTGTTTCAGCCCCTCTGTTTCAGCCCCTCTGTTTCAGACCCTCTATTTATCGCCCTCTGTTTTGAGCCTTCTGTTTCAGACCCTCTGTTTCAGCCCCTCTTGTCAGCCCCTCTGTTTCTCGCCCTCTGTTTCAGCCCCTCTGTTTTAGACCCCCTGTTTCAGACCCTCTCTTTCGCGCCCTCTGTTTCACGCCCTCTGTTTCAGACCCTCTGTTTCAGACCCTCTGTTTCTCGCCCTCTGTTTCTCGCCCTCTGTTTCAGCCCCTCTGTTTCAGCCCCTCTGTTTCAGACCCTCTGTTTCAGACCCTCTGTTTCAGACGCTCTGTTTCAGCCCTTCTGTTTCAGACCCACTCTTTCTCGCCCTCTGTTTCAGCCCCTCTGTTTCAGACCCTCTGTTTCGCGCCCTCTGTTTCGCGCCCTCTGTTTCAGACCCTCTGTTTCAGACCCTCTGTTTCTCGCCCTCTGTTTCAGCCCCTCTCTTTCAGACCCTCTGTTTCAGACCCACTGTTTCTCGCCCTCTGTTTCGCGCCCTCAGTTTCAGACCCTCTGTTTCGCGCCCTGTTTCAGCCCCTCTGTTTCAGCCCCTCTGTTTCAGCCCCTCTGTTTCAGACCCTCTGTTTCAGCCCCTCTGTTTCAGACCCTCTGTTTCAGTCCCTCTGTTTCAGCCCCTCTGTTTCAGACCCTCTGTTTCTCGCCCTCTGTTTTGAGCCCTCTGTTTCAGACCCTCTGTATCAGCCCCTCTGTTTCAGCCCCTCTGTATCAGCCCATCTGTTTCTCGCCCTCTGTTTCAGCCCCTCTGTTTCAGACCCTCTGTTTCAGACTCTCTGTTTCTCGCCCTCTGTTTCAGCCACTCTGTTTCAGACCCACTGTTTCAGACCCTCTGTTTCTCGCCCTCTGTTTCAGCCACTCTGTTTCAGAACCTCTGTTTCAGCACCTCTGTTTCAGCCGCTCTGTTTCAGCCCCTCTGTTTCAGACCCTCTGTTTCAGACCCTCTGTTTCGCGCCCTCTGTTTCAGCCCCTCTGTTTCAGTCCCTCTGTTTCAGACCCTCTGTTTCTCGCCCTCTGTTTCTAGCCCTATGTTTCAGACCCTCTGTATCAGACACTCTGTTTCTCGACCTCTGTTTCTGCCCCTCTGTTTCTCGCCCTCTGTTTCGGCCCCTCTGTTTTCTGCCCTCTGTTTCGCCCCCTCTGTTTCGCGCCCTCTGTTTCGCACCCTCTGTTTCAGACACTCTGTTTCTCGCCCTCTGTTTCTCGCCCTCTGTTTCAGACCCTCTGTTCCTCGCCCACTGTTTTGCGCCCTCTGTTTCAGACCCTCTGTTTCAGACCCTCTGTTTCTCGCTCTCTGTTTCGTGCCCTCGGTTTCGCGCCCTCTGTTTCGCGCCCTCCGTTTCAGACCCTCTGTTTCAGCCCCTCTGATTCTCGCACTTTGCTTCGGCCCCTCTGTTTCTCGCCCTCTGTTTCAGCCCCTCTGTTTCTCGCCCTCTGTTTCAGCCCCTCTGTTTCAGCCCCTCTGTTTCTCGCCCTCTGTTTCAGACCCTCTGTTTCAGACCCTCTGTTTCTCGCCCTCTGTTTCTCGCCCTCTGTTTCAGACCGTCTGTTTCAGACCCTCTGTTTCTCGCCCTCTGTTTCGCGCCCTCTGTTTCACGACCTCTGTTTCAGACCCTGTGTTTCAGACCCTCTGTTTCTCGCCCTCTGTTTCAGCCCCTCTGTTTCAGACCCTCTGTTTCAGCACCTCTGTTTCAGCCCCTCTGTTTCTGCCCCTCTGTTTTAGACCCTCTGTTTCAGAGCCTCTGTTTCACGCCCTCTGTTTCACGACCGCTGTTTCAGACCCTCTGTTTCAGACCCGCTGTTTCTCGCCCTCTGTTTCAGCCCCTCTATTTCTCGCCCTCTGTTTCAGCCCCTCTGTTTCAGACCCTCTGTTCCAGCCCCTCTGTTTCAGACGCTCTGTTTCAGACCCTCTGTTTCAAAACCTCTGTTTCTCGCCCTCTGTTTCGGCCCCTCTGTTTCTCGCCCTCAGTTTCGGCCCCTCTGTTTCGCGCCCTCTGTTTCAGACCCTCTGTTTCAGACCCTCTATTTATCGCCCTCTGTTTCTCGCCCTCTGTTTCAGCCACTCTGTTTCTCGCCCTCTGTTTCAGCCCCTCTGTTTCAGACCCTCTGTTACAGCCCCTGTGTTTCAGACCCTCTGTTTCAGACCCTCTGATTCTCGCCCACTGTTTCAGCCCCTCTGTTTCAGACCCTCTGTTTCAGACCCTCTGTTTCAGCACCTCTGTTTCAGCCCTCTGTTTCAGCCCCTCTGTTTCAGACCCTCTGTTTCAGACCCTCTGTTTCTCGCCCTCTGTTTCTCGCTCTATGTTTCAGACCCTCTGTTTCAGACCCTCTGTTTCTCGCCCTCTGTTTCTCGCCCTCTGTTTCAGACCCTCTGTTTTGGCCCCTCTGTTTCTCGCCCTCTGCTTCGGCCCCTCTGTTTCGCGCCCTCTGTATCAGACCCTCTGTTTCAGACCCTCTGTTTCTCTCCCTCTGTTTCAGCCCCTCTTTTTCAGACCCTCTGTTTCAGCCCCTCTGTTTCAGCCCCTCTGTTTTACACCCTCTGTTTCGCGCCCTCTGTTTCGCGCCCTCTGTTTCAGACCCTCTGTTTCAGACACTCTGTTTCTCGCCCTCTGTTTCAGCTCCTCTGTTTCTCGCCCTCTGTTTCAGCCCCTCTGTTTCAGACCCTCTATTTCAGCCCCTCTGTTTCAGCCCCTCTGTTTCAGACCCACTGTTTCTCGCCCTGTGTTTCGCGCCCTCAGTTTCAGACCCTCTGTTTCGCGCCCTCTGTTTCAGCCCCTCTGTTTCAGCCCCTCTGTTTCAGCCCCTCTGTTTCTCGCCCTCTGTTTCAGCCCCTCTGTTTCAGCCCCTCTGTTTCAGAAACTCTGTTTCAGCCCCTCTGTTTCAGACCCTCTGTTTCTCGCCCTCTGTTTTGATCCCTCTGTTTCAGACCCTCTGTTTCAGCCCGTCTGTTTCAGCCCCTCTTGTCAGCCCCTCTGTTCCTCGCCCTCTATTTCAGCCCCTCTGTTTCAGACCCTCTGTTTCAGACCCTCTGTTTCTCGCCCTCTGTTTCAGCCCCTCTGTTTCAGACCCTCTGTTTCAGCACCTCTGTTTCAGCCCCTCTGTTTCAGCCCCTCTGTTTCAGACCCTCTGTTTCAGACCCTCTGTTTCGCGCCCTCTGTTTCAGACCCTCTGTTTCAGACCCTCTGTTTCAGCGCCTCTGTTTCAGACCCTCTGTTTCAGACCCACTGTTTCTCGCCCTCTGTTTCGCGCCCTCTGTTTCAGCCCCTCTGTTTCAGACCCTCTGTTTCAGCCCCTCTGTTTCAGCCCCTCTGTTTCTCGCCCTCTGTTTCAGACCCTCTGTTTCAGCCCCTCTGTTTCTCGCCCTCTGTTTCAGCCCCTCTGTTTCAGACCCTCTGTTTCAGACCCTCTGTTTCTCGCCCTCTGTTTCTCGCCCTCTGTTTCAGACCCTCTGTTTTGGCCCCTCTGTTTCTCGCCCTCTGCTTCGGCCCCTCTGTTTCGCGCCCTCTGTATCAGACCCTCTGTTTCAGACCCTCTGTTTCTCTCCCTCTGTTTCAGCCCCTCTTTTTCAGACCCTCTGTTTCAGCCCCTCTGTTTCAGCCCCTCTGTTTTACACCCTCTGTTTCGCGCCCTCTGTTTCGCGCCCTCTGTTTCAGACCCTCTGTTTCAGACACTCTGTTTCTCGCCCTCTGTTTCGGCTCCTCTGTTTCTCGCCCTCTGTTTCAGCCCCTCTGTTTCAGACCCTCTATTTCAGCCCCTCTGTTTCAGCCCCTCTGTTTCAGAAACTCTGTTTCAGCCCCTCTGTTTCAGACCCTCTGTTTCTCGCCCTCTGTTTTGATCCCTCTGTTTCAGACCCTCTGTTTCAGCCCGTCTGTTTCAGCCCCTCTTGTCAGCCCCTCTGTTCCTCGCCCTCTATTTCAGCCCCTCTGTTTCAGACCCTCTGTTTCAGACCCTCTGTTTCTCGCCCTCTGTTTCAGCCCCTCTGTTTCAGACCCTCTGTTTCAGCACCTCTGTTTCAGCCCCTCTGTTTCAGCCCCTCTGTTTCAGACCCTCTGTTTCAGACCCTCTGTTTCGCGCCCTCTGTTTCAGACCCTCTGTTTCAGACCCTCTGTTTCAGCGCCTCTGTTTCAGACCCTCTGTTTCAGACCCACTGTTTCTCGCCCTCTGTTTCGCGCCCTCTGTTTCAGCCCCTCTGTTTCAGACCCTCTGTTTCAGCCCCTCTGTTTCAGCCCCTCTGTTTCTCGCCCTCTGTTTCAGACCCTCTGTTTCAGACCCTCTGTTTCTCGCCCTCTGTTTCAGCCCCTCTGTTTCAGACCCTCTGTTTCAGACCCTCTGTTTCTCGCCCTCTGTTTCTCGCCCTCTGTTTCAGACCCTCTGTTTTGGCCCCTCTGTTTCTCGCCCTCTGCTTCGGCCCCTCTGTTTCGCGCCCTCTGTATCAGACCCTCTGTTTCAGACCCTCTGTTTCTCTCCCTCTGTTTCAGCCCCTCTTTTTCAGACCCTCTGTTTCAGCCCCTCTGTTTCAGCCCCTCTGTTTTACACCCTCTGTTTCGCGCCCTCTGTTTCGCGCCCTCTGTTTCAGACCCTCTGTTTCAGACACTCTGTTTCTCGCCCTCTGTTTCGGCTCCTCTGTTTCTCGCCCTCTGTTTCAGCCCCTCTGTTTCAGACCCTCTATTTCAGCCCCTCTGTTTCAGCCCCTCTGTTTCAGACCCACTGTTTCTCGCCCTGTGTTTCGCGCCCTCAGTTTCAGACCCTCTGTTTCGCGCCCTCTGTTTCAGCCCCTCTGTTTCAGCCCCTCTGTTTCAGCCCCTCTGTTTCTCGCCCTCTGTTTCAGCCCCTCTGTTTCAGCCCCTCTGTTTCAGAAACTCTGTTTCAGCCCCTCTGTTTCAGACCCTCTGTTTCTCGCCCTCTGTTTTGATCCCTCTGTTTCAGACCCTCTGTTTCAGCCCGTCTGTTTCAGCCCCTCTTGTCAGCCCCTCTGTTCCTCGCCCTCTATTTCAGCCCCTCTGTTTCAGACCCTCTGTTTCAGACCCTCTGTTTCTCGCCCTCTGTTTCAGCCCCTCTGTTTCAGACCCTCTGTTTCAGCACCTCTGTTTCAGCCCCTCTGTTTCAGCCCCTCTGTTTCAGACCCTCTGTTTCAGACCCTCTGTTTCGCGCCCTCTGTTTCAGACCCTCTGTTTCAGACCCTCTGTTTCAGCGCCTCTGTTTCAGACCCTCTGTTTCAGACCCACTGTTTCTCGCCCTCTGTTTCGCGCCCTCTGTTTCAGCCCCTCTGTTTCAGACGCTCTGTTTCAGCCCCTCTGTTTCAGCCCCTCTGTTTCTCGCCCTCTGTTTCAGACCCTCTGTTTCAGCCCCTCTGTTTCTCGCCCTCTGTTTCAGCCCCTCTGTTTCAGACCCTCTGTTTCAGCCCCTCTGTTTCAGCCCCTCTGTTTCAGACCCTCTATTTATCGCCCTCTGTTTTGAGCCCTCTGTTTCAGACCCTCTGTTTCAGACCTTCTTGTCAGCCCCTCTGTTTCTCGCCCTCTGTTTCAGCCCCTCTGTTTCAGACCCTCTGATTCTCGCCCTCTGTTTCAGCCCCTCTGTTTCAGACCCTCTGTTTCAGCACCTCTGTTTCAGCCCCTCTGTTTCAGCCCCTCTGTTTCAGACCCTCTGTTTCAGAACCTCTGTTTCGCGCCCTCTGTTTCAGACCCTCTGTTTCAGACCCTCTGTTTCAGACCCTCTGTTTCTCGCCCTCTGTTTCTCGCACTATGTTTCAGACCCTCTGTTTCAGACACTCTGTTTTGGCCCCTCTGTTTCTCGCCCTCTGCTTCGGCCCCTCTGTTTCGCGCCCTCTGTATCAGACCCTCTGTTTCAGACCCTCTGTTTCTCTCCCTCTGTTTCAGACCCTCTGTTTCAGACCCTCTGTTTCAGACCTCTGTTTCTCGCCCTCTGTTTTGTGCCCTCTGTTTCAGACCCTCTGTTTCAGACCCTCTGTTTCTCGTGCTCTGTTTCTCGCCCTCTGTTTCAGACCCTCTGTTTCAGACCCTCTGTTTCTCGCCCTCTGTTTCACGCCCTCTGTTTCGCACCCTCTGTTTCTCGCCCTCTGTTTCAGACCCTCTGTTTTGGCCCCTCTGTTTCTCGCCCTCTGCTTCGGCCCCTCTGTTTCGCGCCCTCTGTATCAGACCCTCTGTTTCAGACCCTCTGTTTCTCTCCCTCTGTTTCAGACCCTCTGTTTCAGACCCTCTGTTTCAGACCTCTGTTTCTCGCCCTCTGTTTTGTGCCCTCTGTTTTGTGCCCTCTGTTTCAGACCCTCTGTTTCTCGCCCTCTGTTTCAGACGCTCTGTTTCAGACCCTCTGTTTCTCGCCCTCTGTTTCGGCCCCTCTGTTTTTGGCCTCTGTTTCGGCCCCTCTGTTTCGCGCCCTCTATTTCAGACCCTCTGTTTCAGACCCTCTGTTTCAGCCCCTCTGTTTCAGCCCCTCTGTTTTACACCCTCTGTTTCGCGCCCTCTGTTTCGCGCCCTCTGTTTCAGACCCTCTGTTTCAGACACTCTGTTTCTCGCCCTCTGTTTCGGCTCCTCTGTTTCTCGCCCTCTGTTTCAGCCCCTCTGTTTCAGACCCTCTATTTCAGCCCCTCTGTTTCAGCCCCTCTGTTTCAGACCCACTGTTTCTCGCCCTGTGTTTCGCGCCCTCAGTTTCAGACCCTCTGTTTCGCGCCCTCTGTTTCAGCCCCTCTGTTTCAGCCCCTCTGTTTCAGCCCCTCTGTTTCTCGCCCTCTGTTTCAGCCCCTCTGTTTCAGCCCCTCTGTTTCAGAAACTCTGTTTCAGCCCCTCTGTTTCAGACCCTCTGTTTCTAGCCCTCTGTTTTGATCCCTCTGTTTCAGACCCTCTGTTTCAGCCCGTCTGTTTCAGCCCCTCTTGTCAGCCCCTCTGTTCCTCGCCCTCTATTTCAGCCCCTCTGTTTCAGACCCTCTGTTTCAGACCCTCTGTTTCTCGCCCTCTGTTTCAGCCCCTCTGTTTCAGACCCTCTGTTTCAGCACCTCTGTTTCAGCCCCTCTGTTTCAGCCCCTCTGTTTCAGACCCTCTGTTTCAGACCCTCTGTTTCGCGCCCTCTGTTTCAGACCCTCTGTTTCAGACCCTCTGTTTCAGCGCCTCTGTTTCAGACCCTCTGTTTCAGACCCACTGTTTCTCGCCCTCTGTTTCGCGCCCTCTGTTTCAGCCCCTCTGTTTCAGACGCTCTGTTTCAGCCCCTCTGTTTCAGCCCCTCTGTTTCTCGCCCTCTGTTTCAGACCCTCTGTTTCAGCCCCTCTGTTTCTCGCCCTCTGTTTCAGCCCCTCTGTTTCAGACCCTCTGTTTCAGCCCCTCTGTTTCAGCCCCTCTGTTTCAGACCCTCTATTTATCGCCCTCTGTTTTGAGCCCTCTGTTTCAGACCCTCTGTTTCAGACCTTCTTGTCAGCCCCTCTGTTTCTCGCCCTCTGTTTCAGCCCCTCTGTTTCAGACCCTCTGATTCTCGCCCTCTGTTTCAGCCCCTCTGTTTCAGACCCTCTGTTTCAGCACCTCTGTTTCAGCCCCTCTGTTTCAGCCCCTCTGTTTCAGACCCTCTGTTTCAGAACCTCTGTTTCGCGCCCTCTGTTTCAGACCCTCTGTTTCAGACCCTCTGTTTCAGACCCTCTGTTTCTCGCCCTCTGTTTCTCGCACTATGTTTCAGACCCTCTGTTTCAGACACTCTGTTTTGGCCCCTCTGTTTCTCGCCCTCTGCTTCGGCCCCTCTGTTTCGCGCCCTCTGTATCAGACCCTCTGTTTCAGACCCTCTGTTTCTCTCCCTCTGTTTCAGACCCTCTGTTTCAGACCCTCTGTTTCAGACCTCTGTTTCTCGCCCTCTGTTTTGTGCCCTCTGTTTCAGACCCTCTGTTTCAGACCCTCTGTTTCTCGTGCTCTGTTTCTCGCCCTCTGTTTCAGACCCTCTGTTTCAGACCCTCTGTTTCTCGCCCTCTGTTTCACGCCCTCTGTTTCGCACCCTCTGTTTCTCGCCCTCTGTTTCAGACCCTCTGTTTTGGCCCCTCTGTTTCTCGCCCTCTGCTTCGGCCCCTCTGTTTCGCGCCCTCTGTATCAGACCCTCTGTTTCAGACCCTCTGTTTCTCTCCCTCTGTTTCAGACCCTCTGTTTCAGACCCTCTGTTTCAGACCTCTGTTTCTCGCCCTCTGTTTTGTGCCCTCTGTTTTGTGCCCTCTGTTTCAGACCCTCTGTTTCTCGCCCTCTGTTTCAGACGCTCTGTTTCAGACCCTCTGTTTCTCGCCCTCTGTTTCGGCCCCTCTGTTTTTGGCCTCTGTTTCGGCCCCTCTGTTTCGCGCCCTCTATTTCAGACCCTCTGTTTCAGACCCTCTGTTTCAGCCCCTCTGTTTCAGACCCTCTGTTTCTCGCCCTCTGTTTCGGCCCCTCTGTTTCTCGCCCTCTGTTTCAGCCCATCTGTTTTGCGCCCTCTGTTTCGTGTCCTCTGTTTCAGACCCTCTGTTTCAGCCCCTCTGTTTCTCGCCCTCTGCTTCGGCCCCTCTGTTTCGCGCCCTCTGTTTCAGACCCTCTTTTTCAGACCCTCTGTTTCAGCCCCTCTGTTTCAGCCCCTCTGTTTCAGACCCTCTGTTTCAGACCCTCTGTTTCTCGCCCTCTGTTTCGGCCCCTCTGTTTCTCGCCCTCTGTTTCGGCCCCTCTGTTTCGCGCCCTCTATTTCAGACCCTCTGTTTCAGACCCTCTGTTTCAGCCCCTCTGTTTCAGACCCTCTGTTTCTCGCCCTCTGTTTCAGCCCCTCAGTTTCAGACCCTCTGTTTCGCGCCCTCTGTTTCGCGCCCTCTGTTTAAGACCCTCTGTTTCAGACACTCTGTTTCTCGCCCTCTGTTTCAGCCCCTCTGTTTCTCGCCCTCTGTTTCAGCCCCTCTGTTTCAGACCCTCTATTTCAGCCCCACTGTTTCAGCCCCTCTGTTTCAGACCCGCTGTTTCTCGCCCTCTGTTTCAGCCCCTCTGTTTCTCGCCCCCTGTTTCAGCCCCTCTGTTTCAGACCCTCTATTTCAGCCCCTCTGTTTCAGCCCCTCTGTTTCAGACCCACTGTTTCTCGCCCTCTGTTTCGGCCCCTCTGTTTTGCGCCCTCTGTTTCGTGCCCTCTGTTTCAGACCCTCTGTTTCAGCCCCTCTGTTTCTCGCCCTCTGCTTCGGCCCCTCTGTTTCGCGCCCTCTGTTTCAGACCCTCTTTTTCAGACCCTCTGATTCAGACCCTCTGTTTCAGCCCCTCTGTTTCAGATCCTCTGTTTCTCGCCCTCTGTTTCAGCCCCTCAGTTTCAGACCCTCTGTTTCGCGCCCTCTGTTTCGCGCCCTCTGTTTCAGACACTCTGTTTCTCGCCCTCTGTTTCAGCCCCTCTGTTTCTCGCCCTCTGTTTCAGCCCCTCTGTTTCAGACCCTCTATTTCAGCCCCTCTGTTTCAGCCCCTCTGTTTCAGACCCACTGTTTCTCGCCCTCTGTTTCAGCCCCTCTGTTTCTCGCCCTCTGTTTCAGCCCCTCTGTTTCAGACCCTCTATTTCAGCCCCTCTGTTTCAGACCCTCTGTTTCAGACCCACTGTTTCTCGCCCTGTGTTTCGCGCCCTCAGTTTCAGACCCTCTGTTTCGCGCCCTCTGTTTCAGCCCCTCTGTTTCAGCCCCTCTGTTTCAGCCCCTCTGTTTCTCGCCCTCTGTTTCAGCCCCTCTGTTTCAGCCCCTCTGTTTCAGAAACTCTGTTTCAGCCCCTCTGTTTCAGACCCTCTGTTTCTCGCCCTCTGTTTTGATCCCTCTGTTTCAGACCCTCTGTTTCAGCCCGTCTGTTTCAGCCCCTCTTGTCAGCCCCTCTGTTTCTCGCCCTCTATTTCAGCCCCTCTGTTTCAGACCCTCTGTTTCAGACCCTCTGTTTCTCGCCCTCTGTTTCAGCCCCTCTGTTTCAGACCCTCTGTTTCAGCACCTCTGTTTCAGCCCCTCTGTTTCAGCCCCTCTGTTTCAGACCCTCTGTTTCAGACGCTCTGTTTCGCGCCCTCTGTTTCAGACCCTCTGTTTCAGACCCTCTGTTTCAGCGCCTCTGTTTCAGACCCTCTGTTTCAGACCCTCAGTTTCAGCCACTCTGTTTCAGCCCCTCTGTTTCAGCCACTCTGTTTCAGCCCCTCTGTTTCAGCCCCTCTGTTTCTCGCCCTCTGTTTCAGCCCCTCTGTTTCAGACCCTCTGTTTCAGCCCCTCTGTTTCAGCCCCTCTGTTTCAGACCCTCTGTTTCTCGCCCTCTGTTTTGAGCCCTCTGTTTCAGACCCTCTGTTTCAGCCCCTCTGTTTCAGCCCCTCTTGTCAGCCCCTCTGTTTCTCGCCCTCTGTTTCAGCCCCTCTGTTTCAGACCCTCTGTTTCAGACCCTCTGTTTCTCGCCCTCTGTTTCAGCCCCTCTGTTTCAGACCCTCTGTTTCAGACCCTCTGTTTCGCGCCCTTTGTTTCAGACCCTCTGTTTCAGCCCCTCTGTTTCAGCCCCTCTGTTTCAGACCCTCTGTTTCAGACCCACCGTTTCTCGCCCTCTGTTTCGCGCCCTCAGTTTCAGACCCTCTGTTTCGCGCCCTCTGTTTCAGCCCCTCTGTTTCAGCCCCTCTGTTTCAGCCCCTCTGTTTCAGCCCCTCTGATTCTCGCCCTCTGTTTCAGCGCCTCTGTTTCAGACCCTCTGTTTCAGCCCCTCTGTTTCAGCCCCTCTGTTTCAGACCCTCTATTTATCGCCCTCTGTTTTGAGCCCTCTGTTTCAGACCCTCTGTTTCAGCCCCTCTTGTCAGCCCCTCTGTTTCAGCCCCTCTGTTACAGCCCCTCTGTTTCAGACCCTCTGTTTCAGACCCTCTGATTCTCGCCCTCTGTTTCAGCCCCTCTGTTTCAGAACCTCTGTTTCAGACCCTCTGTTTCAGCACCTCTGTTTCAGCCCCTCTGTTTCAGCCCCTCTGTTTCAGACCCTCTGTTTCAGACCCTCTGTTTCGCGCACTCTGTTTCAGACCCTCTGTTTCAGACCCTCTGTTTCTCGCCCTCTGTTTCTCGCTCTATGTTTCAGACCCTCTGTTTCAGACACTGTTTCTCGCCCTCTGTTTCTCGCCCTCTGTTTCAGACCCTCTGTTTTGGCCCCTCTGTTTCTCGCCCTCTGCTTCGGCCCCTCTGTTTCGCGCCCTCTGTATCAGACCCTCTGTTTCAGACCCTCTGTTTCTCTCCCTCTGTTTCAGACCCTCTGTTTCAGACCTCTGTTTCTCGCCCTCTGTTTTGTGCCCTCTGTTTCAGACACTCTGTTTCAGACCCTCTGTTTCTCGTGCTCTGTTTCTCGCCCTCTGTTTCAGACCCTCTGTTTCAGACCCTCTGTTTCTCGCCCTCTGTTTCACGCCCTCTGTTTCGCACCCTCTGTTTCGCACCCTCTCTTTCGCGCCCTCTGTTTCAGACCCTCTGTTTCGGCCCCTCTGTTTCTCGCCCTCTGCTTCGGCCCCTCTGTTTCGCGCCCTCTGTTTCAGACCCTCTGTTTCAGACCCTCTGTTTCTCGCCGTCTGTTTCAGACCCTCTGTTTCAGACCCTCTGTTTCGCGCCCTCTGATTCGGCCCATCTGTTTCTCGCCCTCTGTTTCGGCCACTCTGTTTCGCGCCCTCTGTTTCAGACCCTCTGTTTCGGCCCCTCTGTTTCGCGCCCTCTGTTTCGTGCCCTCTGTTTCAGACCCTCTGTTTCAGACCCTCTGTTTCTCGTGCTCTGTTTCTCGCCCTCTGTGTCAGACACTCTGTTTCAGACCCTCTGTTTCTCGCCCTCTGTTTCATGCCCTCTGTTTCGCACCCTCTGTTTCGCGCCCTCTCTTTCACGCCCTCTGTTTCAGACCCTCTGTTTCGGCCCCTCTGTTTCTCGCCCTCTGCTTCGGCACCTCTGTTTCGCGCCCTCTGTTTCAGACCCTCTTTTTCAGACCCTCTGTTTCAGCCCCTCTGTTTCAGCCCCTCTGTTTCAGACCCTCAGTTTCAGACCCTCTGTTTCTCGCCCTCTGTTTCGGCCGCTCTGTTTCTCGCCCTCTGTTTCGGCCCCTCTGTTTCGCGCCCTCTGTTTCAGACCCTCTGTTTCAGACCCTCTGTTTCAGACCCTCTGTTTCTCGCCCTCTGTTTCAGCCCCTCTGTTTCAGACCCTCTGTTTCGCGCCCTCTGTTTCGCGCCCTCTGTTTCAGACCCTCTGTTTCAGACCCTCTGTTTCTCGCCCTCTGTTTCAGCCCCTCTGTTTCTCGCCCTCTGTTTCAGCCCCTCTGTTTCAGACCCTCTATTTCAGCCCCTCTGTTTCAGACCCTCTGTTTCAGACCCACTGTTTCTCGCCCTCTGTTTCGCGCCCTCAGTTTCAGACCCTCTGTTTCGCGCCCTCTGTTTCAGACACTCTGTTTCAGCCCCTCTGTTTCAGCCCCTCTGTTTCAGCCCCTCTGTTTCTCGCCCTCTGTTTCAGCCCCTCTGTTTCAGACCCTCTGTTTCAGCCCCTCTGTTTCAGCCCCTCTGTTTCAGACCCTCTGTTTCTCGCCCTCTGTTTTGAGCCCTCTGTTTCAGACCCTCTGTTTCAGACCCTCTGTTTCTCGCCCTCTGTTTCAGCCCCTCTGTTTCAGACCCTCTGTTTCAGCCGCTCTGTTTCAGCCCCTCTGTTTCAGCCCCTCTGTTTCAGCCCCTCTGTTTCAGCCCCTCTGTTTCAGCCCCTCTGTTTCTCGCCCTCTGTTTCAGCCCCTCTGTTTCAGCCCCTCTGTTTCAGAAACTCTGTTTCAGCCCCTCTGTTTCAGACCCTCTGTTTCTCGCCCTCTGTTTTGATCCCTCTGTTTCAGACCCTCTGTTTCAGCCCGTCTGTTTCAGCCCCTCTTGTCAGCCCCTCTGTTTCTCGCCCTCTATTTCAGCCCCTCTGTTTCAGACCCTCTGTTTCAGACCCTCTGTTTCTCGCCCTCTGTTTCAGCCCCTCTGTTTCAGACCCTCTGTTTCAGCACCTCTGTTTCAGCCCCTCTGTTTCAGCCCCTCTGTTTCAGACCCTCTGTTTCAGACGCTCTGTTTCGCGCCCTCTGTTTCAGACCCTCTGTTTCAGACCCTCTGTTTCAGCGCCTCTGTTTCAGACCCTCTGTTTCAGACCCACTGTTTCTCGCCCTCTGTTTCGCGCCCTCAGTTTCAGACCCTCTGTTTCGCGCCCTCTGTTTCAGCCCCTCTGTTTCAGCCCCTCTGTTTCAGCCCCTCCGTTTCAGCCCCTCTGTTTCTCGCCCTCTGTTTCAGACCCTCTTTTTCAGCCCCTCTGTTTCTCGCCCTCTGTTTCAGCCCCTCTGTTTCAGACCCTCTGTTTCAGCCCCTCTGTTTCAGCCCCTCTGTTTCAGACCCTCTATTTATCGCCCTCTGTTTTGAGCCCTCTGTTTCAGACCCTCTGTTTCAGACCTTCTTGTCAGCCCCTCTGTTTCTCGCCCTCTGTTTCAGCCCCTCTGTTTCAGACCCTCTGTTTCAGACCCTCTGATTCTCGCCCTCTGTTTCAGCCCCTCTGTTTCAGACCCTCTGTTTCAGCCCCTCTGTTTCAGCCCCTCTGTTTCAGACCCTCTGTTTCTCGCCCTCTGTTTTGAGCCCTCTGTTTCAGACCCTCTGTTTCAGCCCCTCTGTTTCAGCCCCTCTTGTCAGCCCCTCTGTTTCTCGCCCTCTGTTTCAGCCCCTCTGTTTCAGACCCTCTGTTTCAGACCCACTGTTTCTCGCCCTCTGTTTCAGCCCCTCTGTTTCAGACCCTCTGTTTCAGACCCTCTGTTTCGCGCCCTTTGTTTCAGACCCTCTGTTTCAGCCCCTCTGTTTCAGCCCCTCTGTTTCAGACCCTCTGTTTCAGACCCACTGTTTCTCGCCCTCTGTTTCGCGCCCTCAGTTTCAGACCCTCTGTTTCGCGCCCTCTGTTTCAGCCCCTCTGTTTCAGCCCCTCTGTTTCAGCCCCTCTGTTTCAGCCCCTCTGTTTCTCGCCCTCTGTTTCAGCCCCTCTGTTTCAGACCCTCTGTTTCAGCCCCTCTGTTTCAGCCCCTCTGTTTCAGACCCTCTATTTATCGCCCTCTGTTTTGAGCCCTCTGTTTCAGACCCTCTGTTTCAGCCCCTCTTGTCAGCCCCTCTGTTTCAGCCCCTCTGTTACAGCCCCTCTGTTTCAGACCCTCTGTTTCAGACCCTCTGATTCTCGCCCTCTGTTTCAGCCCCTCTGTTTCAGCCCCTCTGTTTCAGACCCTCTGTTTCAGCACCTCTGTTTCAGCCCCTCTGTTTCAGCCCCTCTGTTTCAGACCCTCTGTTTCAGACCCTCTGTTTCGCGCACTCTGTTTCAGACCCTCTGTTTCAGACCCTCTGTTTCTCGCCCTCTGTTTCTCGCTCTATGTTTCAGACACTCTGTTTCAGACACTCTGTTTCTCGCCCTCTGTTTCTCGCCCTCTGTTTCAGACCCTCTGTTTTGGCCCCTCTGTTTCTCGCCCTCTGCTTCGGCCCCTCTGTTTCGCGCCCTCTGTATCAGACCCTCTGTTTCAGACCCTCTGTTTCTCTCCCTCTGTTTCAGACCCTCTGTTTCAGACCCTCTGTTTCAGACCTCTGTTTCTCGCCCTCTGTTTTGTGCCCTCTGTTTCAGACACTCTGTTTCAGACCCTCTGTTTCTCGTGCTCTGTTTCTCGCCCTCTGTTTCACGCCCTCTGTTTCGCACCCTCTGTTTCGCACCCTCTCTTTCGCGCCCTCTGTTTCAGACCCTCTGTTTCGGCCCCTCTGTTTCTCGCCCTCTGCTTCGGCCCCTCTGTTTCGCGCCCTCTGTTTCAGACCCTCTGTTTCAGACCCTCTGTTTCTCGCCGTCTGTTTCAGACCCTCTGTTTCAGACCCTCTGTTTCGCGCCCTCTGATTCGGCCCATCTGTTTCTCGCCCTCTGTTTCGGCCACTCTGTTTCGCGCCCTCTGTTTCAGACCCTCTGTTTCGGCCCCTCTGTTTCGCGCCCTCTGTTTCGTGCCCTCTGTTTCAGACCCGCTGTTTCAGACCCTCTGTTTCTCGTGCTCTGTTTCTCGCCCTCTGTGTCAGATACTCTGTTTCAGACCCTCTGTTTCTCGCCCTCTGTTTCACGCCCTCTGTTTCGCACCCTCTGTTTCGCGCCCTCTCTTTCACGCCCTCTGTTTCAGACCCTCTGTTTCGGCCCCTCTGTTTCTCGCCCTCTGCTTCGGCACCTCTGTTTCGCGCCCTCTGTTTCAGACCCTCTTTTTCAGACCCTCTGTTTCAGCCCCTCTGTTTCAGCCCCTCTGTTTCAGACCCTCAGTTTCAGACCCTCTGTTTCTCGCCCTCTGTTTCGGCCGCTCTGTTTCTCGCCCTCTGTTTCGGCCCCTCTGTTTCGCGCCCTCTGTTTCAGACCCTCTGTTTCAGACCCTCTGTTTCAGACCCTCTGTTTCTCGCCCTCTGTTTCAGCCCCTCTGTTTCAGACCCTCTGTTTCGCGCCCTCTGTTTCGCGCCCTCTGTTTCAGACCCTCTGTTTCAGACCCTCTGTTTCTCGCCCTCTGTTTCAGCCCCTCTGTTTCTCGCCCTCTGTTTCAGCCCCTCTGTTTCAGACCCTCTATTTCAGCCCCTCTGTTTCAGACCCTCTGTTTCAGACCCACTGTTTCTCGCCCTCTGTTTCGCGCCCTCAGTTTCAGACCCTCTGTTTCGCGCCCTCTGTTTCAGCCCCTCTGTTTCAGCCCCTCTGTTTCAGCCCCTCTGTTTCAGCCCCTCTGTTTCTCGCCCTCTGTTTCAGCCCCTCTGTTTCAGACCCTCTGTTTCAGCCCCTCTGTTTCAGCCCCTCTGTTTCAGACCCTCTGTTTCTCGCCCTCTGTTTTGAGCCCTCTGTTTCAGACCCTCTGTTTCAGACCCTCTGTTTCTCGCCCTCTGTTTCAGCCCCTCTGTTTCAGACCCTCTGTTTCAGCACCTCTGTTTCAGCCCCTCTGTTTCAGCCCCTCTCTTTCAGCCCCTCTGTTTCAGCCCCTCTGTTTCAGACCCTCAGTTTCAGACCCTCTGTTTCTCGCCCTCTGTTTCGGCCCCTCTGTTTCGCGCCCTCTGTTTCAGACCCTCTGTTTCAGACCCTCTGTTTCAGACCCGCTGTTTCTCGCCCTCTGTTTCAGCCCCTCTGTTTCAGACCCTCTGTTTCGCGCCCTCTGTTTCGCGCCCTCTGTTTCAGACCCTCTGTTTCAGACCCTCTGTTTCTCGCCCTCTGTTTCAGCCCCTCTGTTTCTCGCCCTCTGTTTCAGCCCCTCTGTTTCAGACCCTCTATTTCAGCCCCTCTGTTTCAGACCCTCTGTTTCAGACCCACTGTTTCTCGCCCTCTGTTTCGCGCCCTCAGTTTCAGACCCTCTGTTTCGCGCCCTCTGTTTCAGCCCCTCTGTTTCAGCCCCTCTGTTTCAGCCCCTCTGTTTCAGCCCCTCTGTTTCTCGCCCTCTGTTTCAGCCCCTCTGTTTCAGACCCTCTGTTTCAGCCCCTCTGTTTCAGCCCCTCTGTTTCAGACCCTCTGTTTCTCGCCCTCTGTTTTGAGCCCTCTGTTTCAGACCCTCTGTTTCAGACCCTCTGTTTCTCGCCCTCTGTTTCAGCCCCTCTGTTTCAGACCCTCTGTTTCAGCACCTCTGTTTCAGCCCCTCTGTTTCAGCCCCTCTGTTTCAGACCCTCTGTTTCAGACCCTCTGTTTCGCGCCCTCTGTTTCAGACCCTCTGTTTCAGACCCTCTGTTTCAGCCCCTCTGTTTCAGACCCTCTGTTTCAGACCCACTGTTTCTCGCCCTCTGTTTCGCGCCCTCAGTTTCAGACCCTCTGTTTCGCGCCCTCTGTTTCAGCCCCTCTGTTTCAGACCCTCTGTTTCAGCCCCTCTGTTTCAGCCCCTCTGTTTCTCGCCCTCTGTTTCAGCCCCTCTGTTTCAGACCCTCTGTTTCAGCCCCTCTGTTTCAGCCCCTCTGTTTCAGACCCTCTATTTATCGCCCTCTGTTTTGAGCCCTCTGTTTCAGACCCTCTGTTTCAGCCCCTCTTTTCAGCCCCTATGTTTCAGCCCCTCTGTTACAGCCCCTCTGTTTCAGACCCTCTGTTTCAGACCCTCTGATTCTCGCCCTCTGTTTCAGCCCCTCTGTTTCAGACCCTCTGTTTCAGACCCTCTGTTTCAGCACCTCTGTTTCAGCCCCTCTGTTTCAGACCCTCTGTTTCAGACCCTCTGTTTCAGACCCTCTGTTTCAGACCCTCTGTTTCTCGCCCTCTGTTTCTCGCTCTATGTTTCAGACCCTCTGTTTCAGACACTCTGTTTCTCGCCCTTTGTTTCTCGCCCTCTGTTTCAGACCCTCTGTTTTGGCCCCTCTGTTTCTCCACCTCTGCTTCGGCCCCTCTGTTTCGCGCCCTCTGTATCAGACCCTCTGTTTCAGACCCTCTGTTTCTCTCCCTCTGTTTCAGACCCTCTGTTTCAGACCCTCTGTTTCAGACCTCTGTTTCCCTCCCTCTGTTTTGTGCCCTCTGTTTCAGACACTCTGTTTCAGACCCTCTGTTTCTCGTGCTCTGTTTCTCGCCCTCTGTTTCAGACCCTTTCTTTTCAGACCCTCTGTTTCTCGCCCTCTGTTTCACGCCCTCTGTTTCGCACCCTCTGTTTCGCGCCCTCTCTTTCGCGCCCTCTGTTTCAGACCCTCTGTTTCGGCCCCTCTGTTTCTCGCCCTCTGCTTCAGCCCCTCTGTTTCGCGCCCTCTGTTTCAGACCCTCTGTTTCAGACCCTCTGTTTCTCGCCGTCTGTTTCAGACCCTCTGTTTCAGACCCTCTGTTTCGCGCCCTCTGATTTGGCCCATCTGTTTCTCGCCCTCTGTTTCGGCCACTCTGTTTCGCGCCCTCTGTTTCAGACCCTCTGTTTCGGCCCCTCTGTTTCGCGCCCTCTGTTTCGTGCCCTCTGTTTCAGACCCTCTGTTTCAGACCCTCTGTTTCTCGTGCTCTGTTTCAGACACTCTGTTTCAGACCCTCTGTTTCTCGCCCTCTGTTTCACGCCCTCTGTTTCGCACCCTCTGTTTCGCGCCCTCTCTTTCACGCCCTCTGTTTCAGACCCTCTGTTTCGGCCCCTCTGTTTCTCGCCCTCTGCTTCGGCCCCTCTGTTTCGCGCCCTCTGTTTCAGACCCTCTGTTTCAGACCCTCTGTTTCTCGCCGTCTGTTTCAGACCCTCTGTTTCAGACCCTCTGTTTCTCGCCCTCTGATTCGGCCCATCTGTTTCTCGTCCTCTGTTTCGGCCCCTCTGTTTCGCGCCCTCTGTTTCAGACCCTCTGTTTCGGCCCCTCTGTTTTGCGCCCTCTGTTTCGTGCCCTCTGTTTCAGACCCTCTGTTTCAGCCCCTCTGTTTCTTGCCCTCTGCTTCGGCCCCTCTGTTTCGCGCCCTCTGTTTCAGACCCTCTTTTTCAGACCCTCTGTTTCAGCCCCTCTGTTTCAGCCCCTCTGTTTCAGACCCTCTGTTTCAGACCCTCTGTTTCTCGCCCTCTGTTTCGGCCCCTCTGTTTCTCGCCCTCTGTTTCGGCCCCTCTGTTTGGCGCCCTCTATTTCAGACCCTCTGTTTCAGACCCTCTGTTTCAGCCCCTCTGTTTCAGACCCTCTGTTTCTCGCCCTCTGTTTCGGCCCCTCTGTTTCTCGCCCTCTGTTTCGGCCCCTCTGTTTTGCGCCCTCTGTTTCGTGCCCTCTGTTTCAGACCCTCTGTTTCAGCCCCTCTGTTTCTCGCCCTCTGCTTCGGCCCCTCTGTTTCGCGCCCTCTGTTTCAGACCCTCTTTTTCAGACCCTCTGTTTCAGCCCCTCTGTTTCAGCCCCTCTGTTTCAGACCCTCTGTTTCAGACCCTCTGTTTCTCACCCTCTGTTTCGGCCCCTCTGTTTCTCGCCCTCTGTTTCGGCCCCTCTGTTTCGCGCCCTCTATTTCAGACCCTCTGTTTCAGACCCTCTGTTTCAGCCCCTCTGTTTCAGAGCCTCTGTTTCTCGCCCTCTGTTTCAGCCCCTCTGTTTCAGACCCTCTGTTTCGCGCCCTCTGTTTCGCGCCCTCTGTTTCAGACCATCTGTTTCAGACACTCTGTTTCTCGCCCTCTGTTTCAGCTCCTCTGTTTCTCGCCCTCTGTTTCAGCCCCTCTGTTTCAGACCCTCTATTTCAGCCCCTCTGTTTCAGACCCTCTGTTTCAGACCCACTGTTTCTCGCCCTGTGTTTCGCGCCCTCAGTTTCAGACCCTCTGTTTCGCGCCCTCTGTTTCAGCCCCTCTGTTTCAGCCCCTCTGTTTCAGCCCCTCTGTTTCTCGCCCTCTGTTTCAGCCCCTCTGTTTCAGACCCTCTGTTTCAGAAACTCTGTTTCAGCCCCTCTGTTTCAGACCCTCTGTTTCTCGCCCTCTGTTTTGAGCCCTCTGTTTCAGACCCTCTGTTTCAGCCCGTCTGTTTCAGCCCCTCTTGTCAGCCCCTCTGTTTCTCGCCCTCTATTTCAGCCCCTCTGTTTCAGACCCTCTGTTTCAGACCCTCTGTTTCTCGCCCTCTGTTTCAGCCCCTCTGTTTCAGACCCTCTGTTTCAGCACCTCTGTTTCAGCCCCTCTGTTTCAGCCCCTCTGTTTCAGACCCTCTGTTTCAGACCCTCTGTTTCGCGCCCTCTGTTTCAGACCCTCTGTTTCAGACCCTCTGTTTCAGCGCCTCTGTTTCAGACCCTCTGTTTCAGCCCCTCTGTTTCGCGCCCTCAGTTTCAGACCCTCTGTTTCGCGCCCTCTGTTTCAGCCCCTCTGTTTCAGCCCCTCTGTTTCAGCCCCTCTGTTTCTCGCCCTCTGTTTCAGACCCTCTGTTTCAGCGCCTCTGTTTCAGACCCTCTGTTTCAGCCCCTCTGTTTCAGACCCTCTGTTTCGGCCCCTCTGTTTTGCGCCCTCTGTTTCGTGCCCTCTGTTTCAGACCCTCTGTTTCAGCCCCTCTGTTTCTCGCCCTCTGCTTCGGCCCCTCTGTTTCGCGCCCTCTGTTTCAGACCCTCTTTTTCAGACCCTCTGTTTCAGCCCCTCTGTTTCAGCCCCTCTGTTTCAGACCCTCTGTTTCAGACCCTCTGTTTCTCGCCCTCTGTTTCGGCCCTTCTGTTTCTCGCCCTCTGTTTCGGCCCCTCTGTTTGGCGCCCTCTATTTCAGACCCTCTGTTTCAGACCCTCTGTTTCAGCCCCTCTGTTTCAGACCCTCTGTTTCTCGCCCTCTGTTTCGGCCCCTCTGTTTCTCGCCCTCTGTTTCGGCCCCTCTGTTTTGCGCCCTCTGTTTCGTGCCCTCTGTTTCAGACCCTCTGTTTCAGCCCCTCTGTTTCTCGCCCTCTGCTTCGGCCCCTCTGTTTCACGCCCTCTGTTTCAGACCCTCTTTTTCAGACCCTCTGTTTCAGCCCCTCTGTTTCAGCCCCTCTGTTTCAGACCCTCTGTTTCAGACCCTCTGTTTCTCACCCTCTGTTTCGGCCCCTCTGTTTCTCGCCCTCTGTTTCGGCCCCTCTGTTTCGCGCCCTCTATTTCAGACCCTCTGTTTCAGACCCTCTGTTTCAGCCCCTCTGTTTCAGAGCCTCTGTTTCTCGCCCTCTGTTTCAGCCCCTCTGTTTCAGACCCTCTGTTTCGCGCCCTCTGTTTCGCGCCCTCTGTTTCAGACCATCTGTTTCAGACACTCTGTTTCTCGCCCTCTGTTTCAGCTCCTCTGTTTCTCGCCCTCTGTTTCAGCCCCTCTGTTTCAGACCCTCTATTTCAGCCCCTCTGTTTCAGACCCTCTGTTTCAGACCCACTGTTTCTCGCCCTGTGTTTCGCGCCCTCAGTTTCAGACCCTCTGTTTCGCGCCCTCTGTTTCAGCCCCTCTGTTTCAGCCCCTCTGTTTCAGCCCCTCTGTTTCTCGCCCTCTGTTTCAGCCCCTCTGTTTCAGACCCTCTGTTTCAGAAACTCTGTTTCAGCCCCTCTGTTTCAGACCCTCTGTTTCTCGCCCTCTGTTTTGAGCCCTCTGTTTCAGACCCTCTGTTTCAGCCCGTCTGTTTCAGCCCCTCTTGTCAGCCCCTCTGTTTCTCGCCCTCTATTTCAGCCCCTCTGTTTCAGACCCTCTGTTTCAGACCCTCTGTTTCTCGCCCTCTGTTTCAGCCCCTCTGTTTCAGACCCTCTGTTTCAGCACCTCTGTTTCAGCCCCTCTGTTTCAGCCCCTCTGTTTCAGACCCTCTGTTTCAGACCCTCTGTTTCGCGCCCTCTGTTTCAGACCCTCTGTTTCAGACCCTCTGTTTCAGCGCCTCTGTTTCAGACCCTCTGTTTCAGCCCCTCTGTTTCGCGCCCTCAGTTTCAGACCCTCTGTTTCGCGCCCTCTGTTTCAGCCCCTCTGTTTCAGCCCCTCTGTTTCAGCCCCTCTGTTTCTCGCCCTCTGTTTCAGACCCTCTGTTTCAGCCCCTCTGTTTCTCGCACTCTGTTTCAGCCCCTCTGTTTCAGACCTTCTATTTATCGCCCTCTGTTTTGAGCCCTCTGTTTCAGACCCTCTGTTTCAGACCTTCTTGTCAGCCCCTCTGTTTCTCGCCCTCTGTTTCAGCCCCTCTGTTTCAGACCCTCTGTTTCAGACCCTCTGATTCTCGCCCTCTGTTTCAGCCCCGCTGTTTCAGACCCTCTGTTTCAGCACCTCTGTTTCAGCCCCTCTGTTTCAGCCCCTCTGTTTCAGACCCTCTGTTTCAGACCCTCTGTTTCGCGCCCTCTGTTTCAGACCCTCTGTTTCAGACCCTCTGTTTCTCGCCCTCTGTTTCTCGCACTATGTTTCAGACCCTCTGTTTCAGACACTCTGTTTTGGCCCCTCTGATTCTCGCCCTCTGTTTCAGCCCCGCTGTTTCAGACCCTCTGTTTCAGCACCTCTGTTTCAGCCCCTCTGTTTCAGCCCCTCTGTTTCAGACCCTCTATTTATCGCCCTCTGTTTTGAGCCCTCTGTTTCAGACCCTCTGTTTCAGACACTCTGTTTTGGCCCCTCTGATTCTCGCCCTCTGTTTCAGCCCCGCTGTTTCAGACCCTCTGTTTCAGCACCTCTGTTTCAGCCCCTCTGTTTCAGCCCCTCTGTTTCAGACCCTCTGTATCAGACCCTCTGTTTCTCTCCCTCTGTTTCAGACCCTCTGTTTCAGACCCTCTGTTTCAGACCTCTGTTTCTCGCCCTCTGTTTTGTGCCCTCTGTTTCAGACCCTCTGTTTCAGACCCTCTGTTTCTCGTGCTCTGTTTCTCGCCCTCTGTTTCAGACCCTCTGTTTCAGACCCTCTGTTTCTCGCCCTCTGTTTCACGCCCTCTGTTTCGCACCCTCTGTTTCTCGCCCTCTGTTTCAGACCCTCTGTTTTGGCCCCTCTGTTTCTCGCCCTCTGCTTCGGCCCCTCTGTTTCGCGCCCTCTGTATCAGACCCTCTGTTTCAGACCCTCTGTTTCTCTCCCTCTGTTTCAGACCCTCTGTTTCAGACCCTCTGTTTCGGACCTCTGTTTCTCGCCCTCTGTTTTGTGCCCTCTGTTTCAGACCCTCTGTTTCAGACCCTCTGTTTTGGCCCCTCTGTTTCTCGCCCTCTGCTTCGGCCCCTCTGTTTCGCGCCCTCTGTATCAGACCCTCTGTTTCAGACCCTCTGTTTCTCTCCCTCTGTTTCAGACCCTCTGTTTCAGACCTCTGTTTCTCGCCCTCTGTTTTGTGCCCTCTGTTTCAGACACTCTGTTTCAGACCCTCTGTTTCTCGTGCTCTGTTTCTCGCCCTCTGTTTCAGACCCTCTGTTTCAGACCCTCTGTTTCTCGCCCTCTGTTTCACGCCCTCTGTTTCGCACCCTCTGTTTCGCACCCTCTCTTTCGCGCCCTCTGTTTCAGACCCTCTGTTTCGGCCCCTCTGTTTCTCGCCCTCTGCTTCGGCCCCTCTGTTTCGCGCCCTCTGTTTCAGACCCTCTGTTTCAGACCCTCTGTTTCTCGCCGTCTGTTTCAGACCCTCTGTTTCAGACCCTCTGTTTCGCGCCCTCTGATTCGGCCCATCTGTTTCTCGCCCTCTGTTTCGGCCACTCTGTTTCGCGCCCTCTGTTTCAGACCCTCTGTTTCGGCCCCTCTGTTTCGCGCCCTCTGTTTCGTGCCCTCTGTTTCAGACCCTCTGTTTCAGACCCTCTGTTTCTCGTGCTCTGTTTCTCGCCCTCTGTGTCAGACACTCTGTTTCAGACCCTCTGTTTCTCGCCCTCTGTTTCATGCCCTCTTTTTCGCACCCTCTGTTTCGCGCCCTCTCTTTCACGCCCTCTGTTTCAGACCCTCTGTTTCGGCCCCTCTGTTTCTCGCCCTCTGCTTCGGCACCTCTGTTTCGCGCCCTCTGTTTCAGACCCTCTTTTTCAGACCCTCTGTTTCAGCCCCTCTGTTTCAGCCCCTCTGTTTCAGACCCTCAGTTTCAGACCCTCTGTTTCTCGCCCTCTGTTTCGGCCGCTCTGTTTCTCGCCCTCTGTTTCGGCCCCTCTGTTTCGCGCCCTCTGTTTCAGACCCTCTGTTTCAGACCCTCTGTTTCAGACCCTCTGTTTCTCGCCCTCTGTTTCAGCCCCTCTGTTTCAGACCCTCTGTTTCGCGCCCTCTGTTTCGCGCCCTCTGTTTCAGACCCTCTGTTTCAGACCCTCTGTTTCTCGCCCTCTGTTTCAGCCCCTCTGTTTCTCGCCCTCTGTTTCAGCCCCTCTGTTTCAGACCCTCTATTTCAGCCCCTCTGTTTCAGACCCTCTGTTTCAGACCCACTGTTTCTCGCCCTCTGTTTCGCGCCCTCAGTTTCAGACCCTCTGTTTCGCGCCCTCTGTTTCAGACACTCTGTTTCAGCCCCTCTGTTTCAGCCCCTCTGTTTCAGCCCCTCTGTTTCTCGCCCTCTGTTTCAGCCCCTCTGTTTCAGACCCTCTGTTTCAGCCCCTCTGTTTCAGCCCCTCTGTTTCAGACCCTCTGTTTCTCGCCCTCTGTTTTGAGCCCTCTGTTTCAGACCCTCTGTTTCAGACCCTCTGTTTCTCGCCCTCTGTTTCAGCCCCTCTGTTTCAGACCCTCTGTTTCAGCCGCTCTGTTTCAGCCCCTCTGTTTCAGCCCCTCTGTTTCAGCCTCTCTGTTTCAGCCCCTCTGTTTCAGCCCCTCTGTTTCTCGCCCTCTGTTTCAGCCCCTCTGTTTCAGCCCCTCTGTTTCAGAAACTCTGTTTCAGCCCCTCTGTTTCAGACCCTCTGTTTCTCGCCCTCTGTTTTGATCCCTCTGTTTCAGACCCTCTGTTTCAGCCCGTCTGTTTCAGCCCCTCTTGTCAGCCCCTCTGTTTCTCGCCCTCTATTTCAGCCCCTCTGTTTCAGACCCTCTGTTTCAGACCCTCTGTTTCTCGCCCTCTGTTTCAGCCCCTCTGTTTCAGACCCTCTGTTTCAGCACCTCTGTTTCAGCCCCTCTGTTTCAGCCCCTCTGTTTCAGACCCTCTGTTTCAGACGCTCTGTTTCGCGCCCTCTGTTTCAGACCCTCTGTTTCAGACCCTCTGTTTCAGCGCCTCTGTTTCAGACCCTCTGTTTCAGACCCACTGTTTCTCGCCCTCTGTTTCGCGCCCTCAGTTTCAGACCCTCTGTTTCGCGCCCTCTGTTTCAGCCCCTCTGTTTCAGCCCCTCTGTTTCAGCCCCTCCGTTTCAGCCCCTCTGTTTCTCGCCCTCTGTTTCAGACCCTCTTTTTCAGCCCCTCTGTTTCTCGCCCTCTGTTTCAGCCCCTCTGTTTCAGACCCTCTGTTTCAGCCCCTCTGTTTCAGCCCCTCTGTTTCAGACCCTCTATTTATCGCCCTCTGTTTTGAGCCCTCTGTTTCAGACCCTCTGTTTCAGACCTTCTTGTCAGCCCCTCTGTTTCTCGCCCTCTGTTTCAGCCCCTCTGTTTCAGACCCTCTGTTTCAGACCCTCTGATTCTCGCCCTCTGTTTCAGCCCCTCTGTTTCAGACCCTCTGTTTCAGCCCCTCTGTTTCAGCCCCTCTGTTTCAGACCCTCTGTTTCTCGCCCTCTGTTTTGAGCCCTCTGTTTCAGACCCTCTGTTTCAGCCCCTCTGTTTCAGCCCCTCTTGTCAGCCCCTCTGTTTCTCGCCCTCTGTTTCAGACCCTCTGTTTCAGACCCTCTGTTTCAGACCCACTGTTTCTCGCCCTCTGTTTCAGCCCCTCTGTTTCAGACCCTCTGTTTCAGACCCTCTGTTTCGCGCCCTTTGTTTCAGACCCTCTGTTTCAGCCCCTCTGTTTCAGCCCCTCTGTTTCAGACCCTCTGTTTCAGACCCACTGTTTCTCGCCCTCTGTTTCGCGCCCTCAGTTTCAGACCCTCTGTTTCGCGCCCTCTGTTTCAGCCCCTCTGTTTCAGCCCCTCTGTTTCAGCCCCTCTGTTTCAGCCCCTCTGTTTCTCGCCCTCTGTTTCAGCCCCTCTGTTTCAGACCCTCTGTTTCAGCCCCTCTGTTTCAGCCCCTCTGTTTCAGACCCTCTATTTATCGCCCTCTGTTTTGAGCCCTCTGTTTCAGACCCTCTGTTTCAGCCCCTCTTGTCAGCCCCTCTGTTTCAGCCCCTCTGTTACAGCCCCTCTGTTTCAGACCCTCTGTTTCAGACCCTCTGATTCTCGCCCTCTGTTTCAGCCCCTCTGTTTCAGCCCCTCTGTTTCAGACCCTCTGTTTCAGCACCTCTGTTTCAGCCCCTCTGTTTCAGCCCCTCTGTTTCAGACCCTCTGTTTCAGACCCTCTGTTTCGCGCACTCTGTTTCAGACCCTCTGTTTCAGACCCTCTGTTTCTCGCCCTCTGTTTCTCGCTCTATGTTTCAGACCCTCTGTTTCAGACACTCTGTTTCTCGCCCTCTGTTTCTCGCCCTCTGTTTCAGACCCTCTGTTTTGGCCCCTCTGTTTCTCGCCCTCTGCTTCGGCCCCTCTGTTTCGCGCCCTCTGTATCAGACCCTCTGTTTCAGACCCTCTGTTTCTCTCCCTCTGTTTCAGACCCTCTGTTTCAGACCCTCTGTTTCAGACCTCTGTTTCTCGCCCTCTGTTTTGTGCCCTCTGTTTCAGACACTCTGTTTCAGACCCTCTGTTTCTCGTGCTCTGTTTCTCGCCCTCTGTTTCACGCCCTCTGTTTCGCACCCTCTGTTTCGCACCCTCTCTTTCGCGCCCTCTGTTTCAGACCCTCTGTTTCGGCCCCTCTGTTTCTCGCCCTCTGCTTCGGCCCCTCTGTTTCGCGCCCTCTGTTTCAGACCCTCTGTTTCAGACCCTCTGTTTCTCGCCGTCTGTTTCAGACCCTCTGTTTCAGACCCTCTGTTTCGCGCCCTCTGATTCGGCCCATCTGTTTCTCGCCCTCTGTTTCGGCCACTCTGTTTCGCGCCCTCTGTTTCAGACCCTCTGTTTCGGCCCCTCTGTTTCGCGCCCTCTGTTTCGTGCCCTCTGTTTCAGACCCGCTGTTTCAGACCCTCTGTTTCTCGTGCTCTGTTTCTCGCCCTCTGTGTCAGATACTCTGTTTCAGACCCTCTGTTTCTCGCCCTCTGTTTCACGCCCTCTGTTTCGCACCCTCTGTTTCGCGCCCTCTCTTTCACGCCCTCTGTTTCAGACCCTCTGTTTCGGCCCCTCTGTTTCTCGCCCTCTGCTTCGGCACCTCTGTTTCAGACCCTCTTTTTCAGACCCTCTGTTTCAGCCCCTCTGTTTCAGCCCCTCTGTTTCAGACCCTCAGTTTCAGACCCTCTGTTTCTCGCCCTCTGTTTCGGCCGCTCTGTTTCTCGCCCTCTGTTTCGGCCCCTCTGTTTCGCGCCCTCTGTTTCAGACCCTCTGTTTCAGACCCTCTGTTTCAGACCCTCTGTTTCTCGCCCTCTGTTTCAGCCCCTCTGTTTCAGACCCTCTGTTTCGCGCCCTCTGTTTCGCGCCCTCTGTTTCAGACCCTCTGTTTCAGACCCTCTGTTTCTCGCCCTCTGTTTCAGCCCCTCTGTTTCTCGCCCTCTGTTTCAGCCCCTCTGTTTCAGACCCTCTATTTCAGCCCCTCTGTTTCAGACCCTCTGTTTCAGACCCACTGTTTCTCGCCCTCTGTTTCGCGCCCTCAGTTTCAGACCCTCTGTTTCGCGCCCTCTGTTTCAGCCCCTCTGTTTCAGCCCCTCTGTTTCAGCCCCTCTGTTTCAGCCCCTCTGTTTCTCGCCCTCTGTTTCAGCCCCTCTGTTTCAGACCCTCTGTTTCAGCCCCTCTGTTTCAGCCCCTCTGTTTCAGACCCTCTGTTTCTCGCCCTCTGTTTTGAGCCCTCTGTTTCAGACCCTCTGTTTCAGACCCTCTGTTTCTCGCCCTCTGTTTCAGCCCCTCTGTTTCAGACCCTCTGTTTCAGCACCTCTGTTTCAGCCCCTCTGTTTCAGCCCCTCTCTTTCAGCCCCTCTGTTTCAGCCCCTCTGTTTCAGACCCTCAGTTTCAGACCCTCTGTTTCTCGCCCTCTGTTTCGGCCCCTCTGTTTCGCGCCCTCTGTTTCAGACCCTCTGTTTCAGACCCTCTGTTTCAGACCCGCTGTTTCTCGCCCTCTGTTTCAGCCCCTCTGTTTCAGACCCTCTGTTTCGCGCCCTCTGTTTCGCGCCCTCTGTTTCAGACCCTCTGTTTCAGACCCTCTGTTTCTCGCCCTCTGTTTCAGCCCCTCTGTTTCTCGCCCTCTGTTTCAGCCCCTCTGTTTCAGACCCTCTATTTCAGCCCCTCTGTTTCAGACCCTCTGTTTCAGACCCACTGTTTCTCGCCCTCTGTTTCGCGCCCTCAGTTTCAGACCCTCTGTTTCGCGCCCTCTGTTTCAGCCCCTCTGTTTCAGCCCCTCTGTTTCAGCCCCTCTGTTTCAGCCCCTCTGTTTCTCGCCCTCTGTTTCAGCCCCTCTGTTTCAGACCCTCTGTTTCAGCCCCTCTGTTTCAGCCCCTCTGTTTCAGACCCTCTGTTTCTCGCCCTCTGTTTTGAGCCCTCTGTTTCAGACCCTCTGTTTCAGACCCTCTGTTTCTCGCCCTCTGTTTCAGCCCCTCTGTTTCAGACCCTCTGTTTCAGCACCTCTGTTTCAGCCCCTCTGTTTCAGCCCCTCTGTTTCAGACCCTCTGTTTCAGACCCTCTGTTTCGCGCCCTCTGTTTCAGACCCTCTGTTTCAGACCCTCTGTTTCAGCCCCTCTGTTTCAGACCCTCTGTTTCAGACCCACTGTTTCTCGCCCTCTGTTTCGCGCCCTCAGTTTCAGACCCTCTGTTTCGCGCCCTCTGTTTCAGCCCCTCTGTTTCAGACCCTCTGTTTCAGCCCCTCTGTTTCAGCCCCTCTGTTTCTCGCCCTCTGTTTCAGCCCCTCTGTTTCAGACCCTCTGTTTCAGCCCCTCTGTTTCAGCCCCTCTGTTTCAGACCCTCTATTTATCGCCCTCTGTTTTGAGCCCTCTGTTTCAGACCCTCTGTTTCAGCCCCTCTTTTCAGCCCCTATGTTTCAGCCCCTCTGTTACAGCCCCTCTGTTTCAGACCCTCTGTTTCAGACCCTCTGATTCTCGCCCTCTGTTTCAGCCCCTCTGTTTCAGACCCTCTGTTTCAGACCCTCTGTTTCAGCACCTCTGTTTCAGCCCCTCTGTTTCAGACCCTCTGTTTCAGACCCTCTGTTTCAGACCCTCTGTTTCAGACCCTCTGTTTCTCGCCCTCTGTTTCTCGCTCTATGTTTCAGACCCTCTGTTTCAGACACTCTGTTTCTCGCCCTTTGTTTCTCGCCCTCTGTTTCAGACCCTCTGTTTTGGCCCCTCTGTTTCTCCACCTCTGCTTCGGCCCCTCTGTTTCGCGCCCTCTGTATCAGACCCTCTGTTTCAGACCCTCTGTTTCTCTCCCTCTGTTTCAGACCCTCTGTTTCAGACCCTCTGTTTCAGACCTCTGTTTCCCTCCCTCTGTTTTGTGCCCTCTGTTTCAGACACTCTGTTTCAGACCCTCTGTTTCTCGTGCTCTGTTTCTCGCCCTCTGTTTCAGACCCTTTCTTTTCAGACCCTCTGTTTCTCGCCCTCTGTTTCACGCCCTCTGTTTCGCACCCTCTGTTTCGCGCCCTCTCTTTCGCGCCCTCTGTTTCAGACCCTCTGTTTCGGCCCCTCTGTTTCTCGCCCTCTGCTTCAGCCCCTCTGTTTCGCGCCCTCTGTTTCAGACCCTCTGTTTCAGACCCTCTGTTTTTCGCCGTCTGTTTCAGACCCTCTGTTTCAGACCCTCTGTTTCGCGCCCTCTGATTTGGCCCATCTGTTTCTCGCCCTCTGTTTCGGCCACTCTGTTTCGCGCCCTCTGTTTCAGACCCTCTGTTTCGGCCCCTCTGTTTCGCGCCCTCTGTTTCGTGCCCTCTGTTTCAGACCCTCTGTTTCAGACCCTCTGTTTCTCGTGCTCTGTTTCAGACACTCTGTTTCAGACCCTCTGTTTCTCGCCCTCTGTTTCACGCCCTCTGTTTCGCACCCTCTGTTTCGCGCCCTCTCTTTCACGCCCTCTGTTTCAGACCCTCTGTTTCGGCCCCTCTGTTTCTCGCCCTCTGCTTCGGCCCCTCTGTTTCGCGCCCTCTGTTTCAGACCCTCTGTTTCAGACCCTCTGTTTCTCGCCGTCTGTTTCAGACCCTCTGTTTCAGACCCTCTGTTTCTCGCCCTCTGATTCGGCCCATCTGTTTCTCGTCCTCTGTTTCGGCCCCTCTGTTTCGCGCCCTCTGTTTCAGACCCTCTGTTTCGGCCCCTCTGTTTTGCGCCCTCTGTTTCGTGCCCTCTGTTTCAGACCCTCTGTTTCAGCCCCTCTGTTTCTTGCCCTCTGCTTCGGCCCCTCTGTTTCGCGCCCTCTGTTTCAGACCCTCTTTTTCAGACCCTCTGTTTCAGCCCCTCTGTTTCAGCCCCTCTGTTTCAGACCCTCTGTTTCAGACCCTCTGTTTCTCGCCCTCTGTTTCGGCCCCTCTGTTTCTCGCCCTCTGTTTCGGCCCCTCTGTTTGGCGCCCTCTATTTCAGACCCTCTGTTTCAGACCCTCTGTTTCAGCCCCTCTGTTTCAGACCCTCTGTTTCTCGCCCTCTGTTTCGGCCCCTCTGTTTCTCGCCCTCTGTTTCGGCCCCTCTGTTTTGCGCCCTCTGTTTCGTGCCCTCTGTTTCAGACCCTCTGTTTCAGCCCCTCTGTTTCTCGCCCTCTGCTTCGGCCCCTCTGTTTCGCGCCCTCTGTTTCAGACCCTCTTTTTCAGACCCTCTGTTTCAGCCCCTCTGTTTCAGCCCCTCTGTTTCAGACCCTCTGTTTCAGACCCTCTGTTTCTCACCCTCTGTTTCGGCCCCTCTGTTTCTCGCCCTCTGTTTCGGCCCCTCTGTTTCGCGCCCTCTATTTCAGACCCTCTGTTTCAGACCCTCTGTTTCAGCCCCTCTGTTTCAGACCCTCTGTTTCTCGCCCTCTGTTTCAGCCCCTCTGTTTCAGACCCTCTGTTTCGCGCCCTCTGTTTCGCGCCCTCTGTTTCAGACCATCTGTTTCAGACACTCTGTTTCTCGCCCTCTGTTTCAGCTCCTCTGTTTCTCGCCCTCTGTTTCAGCCCCTCTGTTTCAGACCCTCTATTTCAGCCCCTCTGTTTCAGACCCTCTGTTTCAGACCCACTGTTTCTCGCCCTGTGTTTCGCGCCCTCAGTTTCAGACCCTCTGTTTCGCGCCCTCTGTTTCAGCCCCTCTGTTTCAGCCCCTCTGTTTCAGCCCCTCTGTTTCTCGCCCTCTGTTTCAGCCCCTCTGTTTCAGACCCTCTGTTTCAGAAACTCTGTTTCAGCCCCTCTGTTTCAGACCCTCTGTTTCTCGCCCTCTGTTTTGAGCCCTCTGTTTCAGACCCTCTGTTTCAGCCCGTCTGTTTCAGCCCCTCTTGTCAGCCCCTCTGTTTCTCGCCCTCTATTTCAGCCCCTCTGTTTCAGACCCTCTGTTTCAGACCCTCTGTTTCTCGCCCTCTGTTTCAGCCCCTCTGTTTCAGACCCTCTGTTTCAGCACCTCTGTTTCAGCCCCTCTGTTTCAGCCCCTCTGTTTCAGACCCTCTGTTTCAGACCCTCTGTTTCGCGCCCTCTGTTTCAGACCCTCTGTTTCAGACCCTCTGTTTCAGCGCCTCTGTTTCAGACCCTCTGTTTCAGCCCCTCTGTTTCGCGCCCTCAGTTTCAGACCCTCTGTTTCGCGCCCTCTGTTTCAGCCCCTCTGTTTCAGCCCCTCTGTTTCAGCCCCTCTGTTTCTCGCCCTCTGTTTCAGACCCTCTGTTTCAGCGCCTCTGTTTCAGACCCTCTGTTTCAGCCCCTCTGTTTCAGACCCTCTGTTTCGGCCCCTCTGTTTTGCGCCCTCTGTTTCGTGCCCTCTGTTTCAGACCCTCTGTTTCAGCCCCTCTGTTTCTCGCCCTCTGCTTCGGCCCCTCTGTTTCGCGCCCTCTGTTTCAGACCCTCTTTTTCAGACCCTCTGTTTCAGCCCCTCTGTTTCAGCCCCTCTGTTTCAGACCCTCTGTTTCAGACCCTCTGTTTCTCGCCCTCTGTTTCGGCCCCTCTGTTTCTCGCCCTCTGTTTCGGCCCCTCTGTTTGGCGCCCTCTATTTCAGACCCTCTGTTTCAGACCCTCTGTTTCAGCCCCTCTGTTTCAGACCCTCTGTTTCTCGCCCTCTGTTTCGGCCCCTCTGTTTCTCGCCCTCTGTTTCGGCCCCTCTGTTTTGCGCCCTCTGTTTCGTGCCCTCTGTTTCAGACCCTCTGTTTCAGCCCCTCTGTTTCTCGCCCTCTGCTTCGGCCCCTCTGTTTCACGCCCTCTGTTTCAGACCCTCTTTTTCAGACCCTCTGTTTCAGCCCCTCTGTTTCAGCCCCTCTGTTTCAGACCCTCTGTTTCAGACCATCTGTTTCTCACCCTCTGTTTCGGCCCCTCTGTTTCTCGCCCTCTGTTTCGGCCCCTCTGTTTCGCGCCCTCTATTTCAGACCCTCTGTTTCAGACCCTCTGTTTCAGCCCCTCTGTTTCAGAGCCTCTGTTTCTCGCCCTCTGTTTCAGCCCCTCTGTTTCAGACCCTCTGTTTCGCGCCCTCTGTTTCGCGCCCTCTGTTTCAGACCATCTGTTTCAGACACTCTGTTTCTCGCCCTCTGTTTCAGCTCCTCTGTTTCTCGCCCTCTGTTTCAGCCCCTCTGTTTCAGACCCTCTATTTCAGCCCCTCTGTTTCAGACCCTCTGTTTCAGACCCACTGTTTCTCGCCCTGTGTTTCGCGCCCTCAGTTTCAGACCCTCTGTTTCGCGCCCTCTGTTTCAGCCCCTCTGTTTCAGCCCCTCTGTTTCAGCCCCTCTGTTTCTCGCCCTCTGTTTCAGCCCCTCTGTTTCAGACCCTCTGTTTCAGAAACTCTGTTTCAGCCCCTCTGTTTCAGACCCTCTGTTTCTCGCCCTCTGTTTTGAGCCCTCTGTTTCAGACCCTCTGTTTCAGCCCGTCTGTTTCAGCCCCTCTTGTCAGCCCCTCTGTTTCTCGCCCTCTATTTCAGCCCCTCTGTTTCAGACCCTCTGTTTCAGACCCTCTGTTTCTCGCCCTCTGTTTCAGCCCCTCTGTTTCAGACCCTCTGTTTCAGCACCTCTGTTTCAGCCCCTCTGTTTCAGCCCCTCTGTTTCAGACCCTCTGTTTCAGACCCTCTGTTTCGCGCCCTCTGTTTCAGACCCTCTGTTTCAGACCCTCTGTTTCAGCGCCTCTGTTTCAGACCCTCTGTTTCAGCCCCTCTGTTTCGCGCCCTCAGTTTCAGACCCTCTGTTTCGCGCCCTCTGTTTCAGCCCCTCTGTTTCAGCCCCTCTGTTTCAGCCCCTCTGTTTCTCGCCCTCTGTTTCAGACCCTCTGTTTCAGCCCCTCTGTTTCTCGCACTCTGTTTCAGCCCCTCTGTTTCAGACCTTCTATTTATCGCCCTCTGTTTTGAGCCCTCTGTTTCAGACCCTCTGTTTCAGACCTTCTTGTCAGCCCCTCTGTTTCTCGCCCTCTGTTTCAGCCCCTCTGTTTCAGACCCTCTGTTTCAGACCCTCTGATTCTCGCCCTCTGTTTCAGCCCCGCTGTTTCAGACCCTCTGTTTCAGCACCTCTGTTTCAGCCCCTCTGTTTCAGCCCCTCTGTTTCAGACCCTCTGTTTCAGACCCTCTGTTTCGCGCCCTCTGTTTCAGACCCTCTGTTTCAGACCCTCTGTTTCTCGCCCTCTGTTTCTCGCACTATGTTTCAGACCCTCTGTTTCAGACACTCTGTTTTGGCCCCTCTGATTCTCGCCCTCTGTTTCAGCCCCGCTGTTTCAGACCCTCTGTTTCAGCACCTCTGTTTCAGCCCCTCTGTTTCAGCCCCTCTGTTTCAGACCCTCTATTTATCGCCCTCTGTTTTGAGCCCTCTGTTTCAGACCCTCTGTTTCAGACACTCTGTTTTGGCCCCTCTGATTCTCGCCCTCTGTTTCAGCCCCGCTGTTTCAGACCCTCTGTTTCAGCACCTCTGTTTCAGCCCCTCTGTTTCAGCCCCTCTGTTTCAGACCCTCTGTATCAGACCCTCTGTTTCTCTCCCTCTGTTTCAGACCCTCTGTTTCAGACCCTCTGTTTCAGACCTCTGTTTCTCGCCCTCTGTTTTGTGCCCTCTGTTTCAGACCCTCTGTTTCAGACCCTCTGTTTCTCGTGCTCTGTTTCTCGCCCTCTGTTTCAGACCCTCTGTTTCAGACCCTCTGTTTCTCGCCCTCTGTTTCACGCCCTCTGTTTCGCGCCCTCTCTTTCGCGCCCTCTGTTTCAGACCCTCTGTTTTGGCCCCTCTGTTTCTCGCCCTCTGCTTCGGCCCCTCTGTTTCGCGCCCTCTGTATCAGACCCTCTGTTTCAGACCCTCTGTTTCTCTCCCTCTGTTTCAGACCCTCTGTTTCAGACCCTCTGTTTCGGACCTCTGTTTCTCGCCCTCTGTTTTGTGCCCTCTGTTTCAGACCCTCTGTTTCAGACCCTCTGTTTCTCGTGCTCTGTTTCTCGCCCTCTGTTTCAGACCCTCTGTTTCAGACCCTCTGTTTCTCGCCCTCTGTTTCGGCCCCTCTGTTTCTCGCCCTCTGTTTCGGCCCCTCTGTTTCGCGCCCTCTATTTCAGACCCTCTGTTTCAGACCCTCTGTTTCAGCCCCTCTGTTTCAGACCCTCTGTTTCTCGCCCTCTGTTCCGGCCCCTCTGTTTCTCGCCCTCTGTTTCGGCCCCTCTGTTTTGCGCCCTCTGTTTCGTGCCCTCCCTTTCAGACCCTCTGTTTCAGCCCCTCTGTTTCTCGCCCTCTGCTTCGGCCCCTCTGTTTCGCGCCCTCTGTTTCAGACCCTCTTTTTCAGACCCTCTGTTTCAGCCCCTCTGTTTCAGCCCCTCTGTTTCAGACCCTCTGTTTCAGACCCTCTGTTTCTCGCCCTCTGTTTCGGCCCCTCTGTTTCTCGCCCTCTGTTTCGGCCACTCTGTTTCGCGCCCTCTATTTCAGACCCTCTGTTTCAGACCCTCTGTTTCAGCCCCTCTGTTTCAGACCCTCTGTTTCTCGCCCTCTGTTTCAGCCCCTCTGTTTCAGACCCTCTGTTTCGCGCCCTCTGTTTCGCGCCCTCTGTTTCAGACCCTCTGTTTCAGACACTCTGTTTCTCGCCCTCTGTTTCAGCCCCTCTGTTTCTCGCCCTCTGTTTCAGCCCCTCTGTTTCAGACCCTCTATTTCAGCCCCTCTGTTTCAGACCCTCTGTTTCAGACCCACTGTTTCTCGCCCTGTGTTTCGCGCCCTCAGTTTCAGACCCTCTGTTTCGCGCCCTCTGTTTCAGCCCCTCTGTTTCAGCCCCTCTGTTTCTCGCCCTCTGTTTTGATCCCTCTGTTTCAGACCCTCTGTTTCAGCCCGTCTGTTTCAGCCCCTCTTGTCAGCCCCTCTGTTTCTCGCCCACTATTTCAGCCCCTCTGTTTCAGACCCTCTGTTTCAGACCCTCTGTTTCTCGCCCTCTGTTTCAGCTCCTCTGTTTCAGACCCTCTGTTTCAGCACCTCTGTTTCAGCCCCTCTGTTTCAGCCCCTCTGTTTCAGACCCTCTGTTTCAGACCCTCTGTTTCAGACCCTCTGTTTCAGACCCTCTGTTTCAGACCCTCTGTTTCAGCGCCTCTGTTTCAGACCCTCTGTTTCAGACCCACTGTTTCTCGCCCTCTGTTTCGCGCCCTCAGTTTCAGACCCTCTGTTTCGCGCCCTCTGTTTCAGCCCCTCTGTTTCAGCCCCTCTGTTTCAGCCCCTCTGTTTCAGCCCCTCTGTTTCTCGCCCTCTGTTTCAGACCCTCTGTTTCAGCCCCTCTGTTTCTCGCCCTCTGTTTCAGCCCCTCTGTTTCAGACCCTCTATTTATCGCCCTCTGTTTTGAGCCCGCTGTTTCAGACCCTCTGTTTCAGACCTTCTTGTCAGCCCTTCTGTTTCTCGCCCTCTGTTTCAGCCCCTCTGTTTCAGACCCTCTGTTTCAGACCCTCTGATTCTCGCCCTCTGTTTCAGCCCCTCTGTTTCAGACCCTCTGTTTCAGCACCTCTGTTTCAGCCCCTCTGTTTCAGCCCCTCTGTTTCAGACCCTCTGTTTCAGACCCTCTGTTTCTCGCCCTCTGCTTCAGCCCCTCTGTTTCGCGCCCTCTGTTTCAGACCCTCTTTTTCAGACCCTCTGTTTCAGCCCCTCTGTTTCAGCCCCTCTGTTTCAGACCCTCTGTTTCAGACCCTCTGTTTCTCGCCCTCTGTTTCGGCCCCTCTGTTTCTCGCCCTCTGTTTCGGCCCCTCTGTTTCGCGCCCTCTATTTCAGACCCTCTGTTTCAGACCCTCTGTTTCAGACCCTCTGTTTCTCGCCCTCTGTTTCAGCCCCTCTGTTTCAGACCCTCTGTTTCGCGCCCTCTGTTTCGCGCCCTCTGTTTCAGACCTTCTGTTTCAGACACTCTGTTTCTCGCCCTCTGTTTCAGCCCCTCTGTTTCTCGCCCTCTGTTTCAGCCCCTCTGTTTCAGACCCTCTATTTCAGCCCCTCTGTTTCAGACCCTCTGTTTCAGACCCACTGTTTCTCGCCCTGTGTTTCGCGCCCTCAGTTTCAGACCCTCTGTTTCGCGCCCTCTGTTTCAGACCCTCTGTTTCAGCCCCTCTGTTTCAGCCCCTCTGTTTCTCGCCCTCTGTTTCAGACCCTCTGTTTCAGACCCTCTGTTTCAGAAACTCTGTTTCAGCCCCTCTGTTTCAGACCCTCTGTTTCTCGCCCTCTGTTTTGATCCCTCTGTTTCAGACCCTCTGTTTCAGCCCGTCTGTTTCAGCCCCTCTTGTCAGCCCCTCTGTTTCTCGCCCTCTATTTCAGCCCCTCTGTTTCAGACCCTCTGTTTCAGACCCTCTGTTTCTCGCCCTCTGTTTCAGACCCTCTGTTTCAGACCCTCTGTTTCAGCCCCTCTGTTTCAGCCCCTCTGTTTCAGACCCTCTGTTTCAGACCCTCTGTTTCAGCGCCTCTGTTTCAGACCCTCTGTTTCAGACCCACTGTTTCTCGCCCTGTGTTTCGCGCCCTCAGTTTCAGACCCTCTGTTTCGCGCCCTCTGTTTCAGCCCCTCTGTTTCAGCCCCTCTGTTTCAGACCCTCTGTTTCAGACCCTCTGTATCGCGCCCTCTGTTTCAGACCCTCTGTTTCAGACCCTCTGTTTCAGCGCCTCTGTTTCAGACCCTCTGTTTCAGACCCACTGTTTCTCGCCCTCTGTTTCGCGCCCTCAGTTTCAGACCCTCTGTTTCGCGCCCTCTGTTTCAGCCCCTCTGTTTCAGCCCCTCTGTTTCAGCCCCTCTGTTTCAGCCCCTCTGTTTCTCGCCCTCTGTTTCAGCCCCTCTGTTTCAGCCCCTCTGTTTCTCGCACTCTGTTTCAGCCCCTCTGTTTCAGACCCTCTATTTATCGCCCTCTGTTTTGAGCCCTCTGTTTCAGACCCTCTGTTTCAGACCTTCTTGTCAGCCCTTCTGTTTCTCGCCCTCTGTTTCAGCCCCTCTGTTTCAGCCCCTCTGTTTCAGACCCTCTGATTCTCGCCCTCTGTTTCAGCCCCTCTGTTTCAGACCCTCTGTTTCAGCACCTCTGTTTCAGCCCCTCTGTTTCAGCCCCTCTGTTTCAGACCCTCTGTTTCAGACCCTCTGTTTCTCGCCCTCTGCTTCAGCCCCTCTGTTTCGCGCCCTCTGTTTCAGACCCTCTTTTTCAGACCCTCTGTTTCAGCCCCTCTGTTTCAGCCCCTCTGTTTCAGACCCTCTGTTTCAGACCCTCTGTTTCTCGCCCTCTGTTTCGGCCCCTCTGTTTCTCGCCCTCTGTTTCGGCCCCTCTGTTTCGCGCCCTCTATTTCAGACCCTCTGTTTCAGACCCTCTGTTTCAGACCCTCTGTTTCTCGCCCTCTGTTTCAGCCCCTCTGTTTCAGACCCTCTGTTTCGCGCCCTCTGTTTCGCGCCCTCTGTTTCAGACCCTCTGTTTCAGACACTCTGTTTCTCGCCCTCTGTTTCAGCCCCTCTGTTTCTCGCCCTCTGTTTCAGCCCCTCTGTTTCAGACCCTCTATTTCAGCCCCTCTGTTTCAGACCCTCTGTTTCAGACCCACTGTTTCTCGCCCTGTGTTTCGCGCCCTCAGTTTCAGACCCTCTGTTTCACGCCCTCTGTTTCAGCCCCTCTGTTTCAGCCCCTCTGTTTCAGCCCCTCTGTTTCTCGCCCTCTGTTTCAGACCCTCTGTTTCAGACCCTCTGTTTCAGAAACTCTGTTTCAGCCCCTCTGTTTCAGACCCTCTGTTTCTCGCCCTCTGTTTTGATCCCTCTGTTTCAGACCCTCTGTTTCAGCCCGTCTGTTTCAGCCCCTCTTGTCAGCCCCTCTGTTTCTCGCCCTCTATTTCAGCCCCTCTGTTTCAGACCCTCTGTTTCAGACCCTCTGTTTCTCGCCCTCTGTTTCAGACCCTCTGTTTCAGACCCTCTGTTTCAGCCCCTCTGTTTCAGCCCCTCTGTTTCAGACCCTCTGTTTCAGACCCTCTGTTTCAGCGCCTCTGTTTCAGACCCTCTGTTTCAGACCCACTGTTTCTCGCCCTCTGTTTCGCGCCCTCAGTTTCAGACCCTCTGTTTCGCGCCCTCTGTTTCAGCCCCTCTGTTTCAGCCCCTCTGTTTCAGCCCCTCTGTTTCAGCCCCTCTGTTTCTCGCCCTCTGTTTCAGACCCACTGTTTCAGCCCCTCTGTTTCTCGCCCTCTGTTTCAGCCCCTCTGTTTCAGACCCTCTGTTTCCGCCCCTCTGTTTCAGCCCCTCTGTTTCAGACCCTCTATTTATCGCCCTCTGTTTTGAGCCCTCTGTTTCAGACCCTCTGTTTCAGACCTTCTTGTCAGCCCCTCTGTTTCTCGCCCTCTGTTTCAGCCCCTCTGTTTCAGACCCTCTGTTTCAGACCCTCTGATTCTCGCCCTCTGTTTCAGCCCCTCTGTTTCAGACCCTCTGTTTCAGCACCTCTGTTTCAGCCCCTCTGTTTCAGCCCCTATGTTTCAGACCCTCTGTTTCAGACCCTCTGTTTCGCGCCCTCTGTTTCAGACCCTCTGTTTCAGACCCTCTGTTTCAGACCCTCTGTTTCTCGCCCTCTGTTTCTCGCACTATGTTTCAGACCCTCTGTTTCAGACACTCTGTTTTGGCCCCTCTGTTTCTCGCCCTCTGCTTCGGCCCCTCTGTTTCGCGCCCTCTGTATCAGACCCTCTGTTTCAGACCCTCTGTTTCTCTCCCTCTGTTTCAGACCCTCTGTTTCAGACCCTCTGTTTCAGACCTCTGTTTCTCGCCCTCTGTTTTGTGCCCTCTGTTTCAGACCCTCTGTTTCAGACCCTCTGTTTCTCGTGCTCTGTTTCTCGCCCTCTGTTTCAGACCCTCTGTTTCAGACCCTCTGTTTCTCGCCCTCTGTTTCACGCCCTCTGTTTCGCACCCTCTGTTTCTCGCCCTCTGTTTCAGACCCTCTGTTTTGGCCCCTCTGTTTCTCGCCCTCTGCTTCGGCCCCTCTGTTTCGCGCCCTCTGTACCAGACCCTCTGTTTCAGACCCTCTGTTTCTCTCCCTCTGTTTCAGACCCTCTGTTTCAGACCCTCTGTTTCAGACCTCTGTTTCTCGCCCTCTGTTTTGTGCCCTCTGTTTCAGACCCTCTGTTTCAGACCCTCTGTTTCTCGTGCTCTGTTTCTTGCCCTCTGTTTCAGACCCTCTGTTTCAGACCCTCTGTTTCTCGCCCTCTGTTTCACGCCCTCTGTTTCGCACCCTCTGTTTCGCGCCCTCTCTTTCGCGCCCTCTGTTTCAGACCCTCTGTTTCGGCCCCTCTGTTTCTCGTCCTCTGCTTCGGCCCCTCTGTTTCGCGCCCTCTGTTTCAGACCCTCTGTTTCAGCCCCTCTGTTTCAGCCCCTCTTGTCAGCCCCTCTGTTTCTCGCCCTCTATTTCAGCCCCTCTGTTTCAGACCCTCTGTTTCAGACCCTCTCTTTCTCGCCCTCTGTTTCAGCCCCTCTGTTTCAGACCCTCTGTTTCAGCACCTCTGTTTCAGCCCCTCAGTTTCAGCCCCTCTGTTTCAGACCCTCTGTTTCAGACCCTCTGTTTCGCGCCCTCTGTTTCAGACCCTCTGTTTCAGACCCTCTGTTTCAGCGCCTCTGTTTCAGACCCTCTGTTTCAGACCCTCTGTTTCTCGCCCTCTGTTTCGCGCCCTCAGTTTCAGACCCTCTGTTTCGCGCCCTCTGTTTCAGCCCCTCTGTTTCAGCCCCTCTGTTTCTCGCCCTCTGTTTTAGCTCCTCTGTTTCAGACCCGCTGTTTCAGCCCCTCTGTTTCAGCCCCTCTGTTTCAGACCCTCTATTTATCGCCCTCTGTTTTGAGCCCTCTGTTTCAGACCCTCTGTTTCAGACCCTCTTGTCAGCCCCTCTGTTTCTCGCCCTCTGTTTCAGCCCCTCTGTTTCAGCCCCTCTGTTTCAGCCCCTCTGTTTCAGCCCCTCTGTTTCAGCCCCTCTGTTTCAGCCCCTCTGTTTCAGACCCTCTGTTTCTCGCCCTCTGTTTCTCGCCCTCTGTTTCAGACCCTCTGTTTTGGCCCCTCTGTTTCTCGCCCTCTGCTTCGGCCCCTCTGTTTCGCGCCCTCTGTATCAGACCCTCTGTTTCAGACCCTCTGTTTCTCTCCCTCTGTTTCAGACCCTCTGTTTCAGACCCTCTGTTTCTCGTGCACTGTTTCTCGCCCTCTGTTTCAGACCCTCTGTTTCAGACCCTCTGTTTCTCGCCCTCTGTTTCACACCCTCTGTTTCGCACCCTCTGTTTCGCGCCCTCTCTTTCGCGCCCTCTGTTTCGCGCCCTCTGTTTCAGACCCTCTGTTTCAGCCCCTCTGTCTCAGCCCCTCTTGTCAGCCCCTCTGTTTCTCGCCCTCTATTTCAGCCCCTCTGTTTCAGACCCTCTGTTTCAGACCCTCTGTTTCTCGCCCTCTGTTTCAGCCCCTCTGTTTCAGACCCTCTGTTTCAGCACCTCTGTTTCAGCCCCTCTGTTTCAGCCCCTCTGTTTCAGACCCTCTGTTTCAGACCCTCTGTTTCGCGCCCTCTGTTTCAGACCCTCTGTTTCAGACCCACTGTTTCTCGACCTCTGTTTCGCGCCCTCAGTTTCAGACCCTCTGTTTCGCGCCCTCTGTTTCGCGCCCTCTGTTTCAGACCCTCTGTTTCAGCCCCTCTGTTTCAGCCCCTCTTGTCAGCCCCTCTGTTTCTCGCCCTCTATTTCAGCCCCTCTGTTTCAGACCCTCTGTTTCAGACCCTCTGTTTCTCGCCCTCTGTTTCAGCCCCTCTGTTTCGCGCCCTCAGTTTCAGACCCTCTGTTTCAGCCCCTCTGTTTCAGCCCCTCTGTTTCAGACCCTCTGTTTCAGACCCTCTGTTTCGCGCCCTCTGTTTCAGACCCTCTGTTTCAGACCCTCTGTTTCAGCCCCTCTGTTTCAGACCCTCTGTTTCAGACCCACTGTTTCTCGACCTCTGTTTCACGCCCTCAGTTTCAGACCCTCTGTTTCGCGCCCTCTGTTTCAGCCCCTCTGTTTCAGCCCCTCTGTTTCAGCCCCTCTGTTTCAGCCCCTCTGTTTCTCGCCCTCTGTTTTAGCCCCTCTGTTTCAGACCCGCTGTTTCAGCCCCTCTGTTTCAGCCCCTCTGTTTCAGACCCTCTATTTATCGCCCTCTGTTTTGAGCCCTCTGTTTCAGACACTCTGTTTCTCGCCCTCTGTTTCTCGCTCTATGTTTCAGACCCTCTGTTTCAGACACTCTGTTTCTCGCCCTCTGTTTCTCGCCCTCTGTTTCAGACCCTCTGTTTTGGCCCCTCTGTTTCTCGCCCTCTGCTTCGGCCCCTCTGTTTCGCGCCCTCTGTATCAGACCCTCTGTTTCAGACCCTCTGTTTCTCTCCCTCTGTTTCAGACCCTCTGTTTCAGACCCTCTGTTTCAGACCTCTGTTTCTCGCCCTCTGTTTTGTGCCCTCTGTTTCATACACTCTGTTTCAGACCCTCTGTTTCTCGTGCTCTGTTTCTCGCCCTCTGTTTCAGACCCTCTGTTTCTCACCCTCTGTTTCACACCCTCTGTTTCGCACCCTCTGTTTCGCGCCCTCTCTTTCGCGCCCTCTGTTTCGCGCCCTCTGTTTCAGACCATCTGTTTCAGCCCCTCTGTTTCAGCCCCTCTTGTCAGCCCCTCTGTTTCTCGCCCTCTATTTCAGCCCCTCTGTTTCAGACCCTCTGTTTCAGACCCTCTGTTTCTCGCCCTCTGTTTCAGCCCCTCTGTTTCAGTCCCTCTGTTTCAGCACCTCTGTTTCAGCCCCTCTGTTTCAGCCCCTCTCTTTCAGACCCTCTGTTTCAGACCCTCTGTTTCGCGCCCTCTGTTTCAGAACCTCTGTTTCAGACCCTCTGTTTCAGCGCCTCTGTTTCAGACCCTCTGTTTCAGACCCACTGTTTCTCGACCTCTGTTTCGCGCCCTCAGTGTCAGACCCTCTGTTTCGCGCCCTCTGTTTCAGCCCCTCTGTTTCAGCCCCTCTGTTTCAGCCCCTCTGTTTCTCGCCCTCTGTTTTAGCCCCTCTGTTTCAGACCCGCTGTTTCAGCCCCTCTGTTTCAGACCCTCTGTTTCAGACCCTCTATTTATCGCCCTCTGTTTTGAGCCCTCTGTTTCAGACCCTCTGTTTCAGACCCTCTGTTTCAGCCCCTCTGTTTCAGACCCTCTGATTCTCGCCCTCTGTTTCGCGCCCTCTGTTTCAGACCCTCTGTTTCAGACCCTCTGTTTCAGCCCCTCTGTTTCAGACCCTCTGTTTCAGACCCTCTGTTTCGCGCCCTCTGTTTCAGACCCTCTGTTTCAGACCCTCTGTTTCTCGCCCTCTGTTTCTCGCTCTATGTTTCAGACCCTCTGTTTCAGACACTCTGTTTCTCGCCCTCTGTTTCTCGCCCTCTGTTTCAGACCCTCTGTTTTGGCCCCTCTGTTTCTCGCCCTCTGCTTCGGCCCCTCTGTTTCTCTCCCTCTGTTTCAGACCCTCTGTTTCCGACCCTCTGTTTCAGACCTCTGTTTCTCGCCCTCTGTTTTGTGCCCTCTGTTTCATACACTCTGTTTCAGACCCTCTGTTTCTCGTGCTCTGTTTCTCGCCCTCTGTTTCAGACCCTCTGTTTCAGACCCTCTGTTTCTCGCCCTCTGTTTCACACCCTCTGTTTCGCACCCTCTGCTTCGCGCCCTCTCTTTCGCGCCCTCTGTTTCAGACCCTCTGTTTCTCGCCCTCTGATTCGGCCACTCTGTTTCGCGCCCTCTGTTTCAGACCCTCTGTTTTAGATCCTCTGTTTCTCGCCGTCTGTTTCAGACCCTCTGTTTCAGACCCTCTGTTTCTCGCCCTCTGATTCGGCCCATCTGTTTCTCGCCCTCTGTTTCGGCCCCTCTGTTTCGCACCCTCTGTTTCAGACCCTCTGTTTCAGACCCTCTGTTTCTCGCCATCTGTTTCGCGCCCTCTGTTTCAGCCCCTCTGTTTCAGACCCTCTGTTTCTCGCCCTCTGTTTTGGCCCCTGTGTTTCTCGCCCTCTGCTTCGGCCCCTCTGTTTCGCGCCCTCTGTATCAGACCCTCTGTTTCAGACCCTCTGATTCTCTCCCTCCGTTTCAGACCCTCTGTTTCAGACCCTCTGTTTCAGACCTCTGTTTCTCGCCCTCTGTTTTGTGCCCTCTGTTTCAGACCCTCTGTTTCAGACCCTCTGTTTCTCGTGCTCTGTTTCTCGCCCTCTGTTTCAGACCCTCTGTTTCAGACCCTCTGTTTCTCGCCCTCTGTTTCACGCCCTCTGTTTCGCACCCTCTGTTTCTCGCCCTCTGTTTCAGACCCTCTGTTTTGGCCCCTCTGTTTCTCGCCCTCTGTTTCGGCCCCTCTGTTTCGCGCCCTCTGTACCAGACCCTCTGTTTCAGACCCTCTGTTTCAGACCCTCTGTTTCAGACCCTCTGTTTCTCGCCCTCTGTTTTGAGCCCTCTGTTTCAGACCCTCTGTTTCTCGTGCTCTGTTTCTCGCCCTCTGTTTCAGACCCTCTGTTTCAGACCCTCTGTTTCTCGCCCTCTGTTTCACGCCCTCTGTTTCGCACCCTCTGTTTCGCGCCCTCTCTTTCGCGCCCTCTGTTTCAGACCCTCTGTTTCGGCCCCTCTGTTTCTCGTCCTCTGCTTCGGCCCCTCTGTTTCACGCCCTCTGTTTCAGACCCTCTGTTTCAGCCCCTCTGTTTCAGCCCCTCTTGTCAGCCCCTCTGTTTCTCGCCCTCGATTTCAGCCCCTCTGTTTCAGACCCTCTGTTTCAGACCCTCTGTTTCTCGCCCTCTGTTTCAGCCCCTCTGTTTCAGACCCTCTGTTTCAGCACCTCTGTTTCAGCCCCTCTGTTTCAGCCCCTCTGTTTCAGACCCTCTGTTTCAGACCCTCTGTTTCGCGCCCTCTGTTTCAGACCCTATGTTTCAGACCCTCTGTTTCAGCGCCTCTGTTTCAGACCCTCTGTTTCAGACCCACTGTTTCTCGCCCTCTGTTTCGCGCCCTCAGTTTCAGACCCTCTGTTTCGCGCCCTCTGTTTCAGCCCCTCTGTTTCAGCCCCTCTGTTTCAGCCCCTCTGTTTCTCGCCCTCTGTTTTAGCCCCTCTGTTTCAGACCCGCTGTTTCAGCCCCTCTGTTTCAGCCCCTCTGTTTCAGACCCTCTATTTATCGCCCTCTGTTTTGAGCCCTCTGTTTCAAACCCTCTGTTTCAGACCCTCTTGTCAGCCCCTCTTTTTCTCGCCCTCTGTTTCAGCCCCTCTGTTTCAGCCCTTCTGTTTCAGACCCTCTGATTCTCGCCCTCTGTTTCAGCCCCTCTGTTTCAGACCCTCTGTTTCAGCCCCTGTGTTTCAGCCCCTCTGTTTCAGACCCTCTGTTTCAGACCCTCTGTTTCGCGCCCTCTGTTTCAGACCCTCTGTTTCAGACCCTCTGTTTCAGACCCTCTGTTTCTCGCCCTCTGTTTCTCGCTCTATGTTTCAGACCCTCTGTTTCAGACCCTCTGTTTCTCGCCCTCTGTTTCTCGCCCTCTGTTTCAGACCCTCTGTTTTGGCCCCTCTGTTTCTCGCCCTCTGCTTCGGCCCCTCTGTTTCGCGCCCTCTGTATCAGACCCTCTGTTTCAGACCCTCTGTTTCTCTCCCTCTGTTTCAGACCCTCTGTTTCAGACCCTCTGTTTCAGACCTCTGTTTCTCGCCCTCTGTTTTGTGCCCTCTGTTTCATACACTCTGTTTCAGACCCTCTGTTTCTCGTGCTCTGTTTCTCGCCCTCTGTTTCAGACCCTCTGTTTCAGACCCTCTGTTTCTCGCCCTCTGTTTCACACCCTCTGTTTCGCACCCTCTGTTTCGCGCCCTCTCTTTCGCGCCCTCTGTTTCGCGCCCTCTGTTTCAGACCCTCTGTTTCAGCCCCTCTGTTTCAGCCCCTCTTGTCAGCCCCTCTGTTTCTCGCCCTCTATTTCAGCCCCTCTGTTTCAGACCCTCTGTTTCAGACCCTCTGTTTCTCGCCCTCTGTTTCAGCCCCTCTGTTTCAGACCCTCTGTTTCAGCACCTCTGTTTCAGCCCCTCTGTTTCAGCCCCTCTGTTTCAGACCCTCTTTTCAGACCCTCTGTTTCGCGCCCTCTGTTTCAGACCCTCTGTTTCAGACCCTGTGTTTCAGCGCCTCTGTTTCAGACCCTCTGTTTCAGACCCACTGTTTCTCGCCCTCTGTTTCGCGCCCTCAGTTTCAGACCCTCTGTTTCGCGCCCTCTGTTTCAGCCCCTCTGTTTCAGCCCCTCTGTTTCAGCCCCTCTGTTTCAGCCCCTCTGTTTCTCGCCCTCTGTTTTAGCCCCTCTGTTTCAGACCCGCTGTTTCAGCCCCTCTGTTTCAGACCCTCTGTTTCAGACCCTCTATTTATCGCCCTCTGTTTTGAGCTCTCTGTTTCAGACCCTCTGTTTCAGCCCCTCTTGTCAGCCCCTCTGTTTCTCGCCCTCTGTTTCAGCCCCTCTGTTTCAGCCCCTCTGTTTCAGACCTACTGATTCTCGCCCTCTGTTTCAGCCCCTCTGTTTCAGACCCTCTGTTTCAGCCCCTCTGTTTCAGCCCCTCTGTTTCAGACCCTCTGTTTCAGACCCTCTGTTTCGCGCCCTCTGTTTCAGACCCTCTGTTTCAGACCCTCTGTTTCAGACCCTCTGTTTCTCGCCCTCTGTTTCTCGCTCTATGTTTCAGACCCTCTGTTTCAGACCCTCTGTTTCTCGCCCTCTGTTTCTCGCCCTCTGTTTCAGACCCTCTGTTTTGGCCCCTCTGTTTCTCGCCCTCTGCTTCGGCCCCTCTGTTTCGCGCCCTCTGTATCAGACCCTCTGTTTCAGACCCTCTGTTTCTCTCCCTCTGTTTCAGACCCTCTGTTTCAGACCCTCTGTTTCAGACCTCTGTTTCTCGCCCTCTGTTTTGTGCCCTCTGTTTCATACACTCTGTTTCAGACCCTCTGTTTCTCGTGCTCTGTTTCTCGCCCTCTGTTTCAGACCGTCTGTTTCAGACCCTCTGTTTCTCGCCCTCTGATTCACACCCCCTGTTTCGCACCCTCTGTTTCGCGCTCTCTCTTTCGCGCCCTCTGTTTCAGACCCTCTGTTTCTCGCCCTCTGATTCGGCCCCTCTGTTTCGCGCCCTCTGTTTCAGACCCTCTGTTTCAGATCCTCTGTTTCTCGCCCTCTGATTCGGCCCATCTGTTTCTCGCCCTCTGTTTCGGCCCCTCTGTTTCGCGCCCTCTGTTTCAGACCCTCTGTTTCAGACCCTCTGTTTCTCGCCATCTGTTTCGCGCCCTCTGTTTCGCGCCCTCTGTTTCAGACCCTCTGTTTCGGCCCCTCTGTTTCCTGCCCTCTGTTTCTGCCCCTCTGTTTCGCGCCCTCTATTTCGCACCCTCTGTTTCAGACCCTCTGTTTCAGACCCTCTGTTTCTCGCCCACTGTTTCGCGCCCTCTGTTTCGTGAGCTCTGTTTCGCGCCCTCTGTTTCGCGCCCTCTGTTTCAGACCCACTGTTTCAGACCCTCAGTATCTCGCCCTCTGTTTCTCGCCCTCTGTTTCAGACCCTCTGTTTCAGACCCTCTCTTTCTCGCCCTCTGTTTCGCGCCCTCTGTTTCGCGCCCTCTGTTTCGCGCCCTCTGTTTCAGACCCTCTGTTTCAGCCCCTCCGTTTCTCGCCCTCTGCTTCGGCCCCTCTGTTTCGCGCCCTCAGTTTCAGACCGTCTGTTTCAGACCCTCTGTTTCTCGCCCTCTGTTTCAGCCCCTCTGTTTCAGACCCTCTGTTTCGCGCCCTCTGTTTCGCGCCCTCAGTTTTGTGCCCTCTGTTTCAGACCCTCTGTTTCAGACCCTCTGTTTCAGACCCTCTGTTTCTCGCCCTCTGTTTCGCGCCCTCTGTTTCACGCCCTCTGTTTCAGACCCTGTGTTTCAGACCCTCTGTTTCTCGCCCTCTGTTTCAGCCCCTCTGTTTCAGACCCTCTGTTTCGCGCCCTCTGTTTCGCGCCCTCAGTTTCGCGCCCTCTGTTTCAGACCCTGTGTTTCAGACCCTCTGTTTCTCGCCCTCTGTTTCAGCCCCTCTGTTTCAGACCCTCTGTTTCGCGCCCTCTGTTTCGCGCCCTCAGTTTCGCGCCCTCTGTTTCAGACCCTCTGTTTCAGACGCTCTGTTTCAGACCCTCTGTTTCTCGCCCTCTGTTTCTCGCCCTCTGTTTCAGCCCCTCTGTTTCTCGCCCTCTGTTTCAGCCCCTCTGTTTCAGCCCCTCTGTTTCAGACCCTCTGTTTCAGACCCTCTGTTTCAGACCCTCTGTTTCAGACCCTCTGTATCTCGCCCTCTGTTTCAGCCCCTCTGTTTCAGACCCTCTGTTTCTCGCCCTCTGTTTCGCGCCCTCTGTTTCTCGCCCTCTGTTTCAGCCCCTCTGTTTTTCGCCCTCTGTTTCAGCCCCTCTGTTTCAGCCCCTCTGTTTCAGCCCCTCTGTTTCAGACCCTCTGTTTCAGACCCTCTGTTTCAGACCCTCTGTTTCTCGCCCTCTGTTTCAGCCCCTCTGTTTCAGACCCTCTGTTTCTCGCCCTCTGTTTCGCGCCCTCTGTTTCACGCCCTCTGTTTCAGACCCTGTGTTTCAGACCCTCTGTTTCTCGCCCTCTGTTTCAGCCCCTCTGTTTCAGACCCTCTGTTTCAGCACCTCTGTTTCAGCCCCTCTGTTTCAGCCCCTCTGTTTTAGACCCTCTGTTTCAGACCCACTGTTTCACGCCCTCTGTTTTGCGCCCTCAGTTTCAGACCCTCTGTTTCAGACCCGCTGTTTCTCGCCCTCTGTTTCAGCCCCTCTGTTTCTCGCCCTCTGTTTCAGCCCCTCTGTTTCAGACCCTCTGTTCCAGCCCCTATGTTTCAGACGCTCTGTTTCAGACCCTCTGTTTCAAAACCTCTGTTTCTCGCCCTCTGTTTCGGCCCCTCTGTTTCTCGCCCTCTGTTTCGGCCCCTCTGTTTCTCGCCCTCAGATTCGGCCCCTCTGTTTCGCGCCCTCTGTTTCAGACCCTCTGGTTCAGACCCTCTGTTTCAGACCCTCTGTTTCAGCCCCTCTGTTTCAGACCCTCTGTTTCTCGCCCTCTGTTTCAGCCCCTCTGTTTCAGACCCTCTGTTTCGCGCCCTCTGTTTCAGACCCTCTGTTTCAGCCCCTCTGTTTCAGACCCTCTGTTTCTCGCCCTCTGTTTCAGCCCCTCTGTTTCAGACCCTCTGTTTCGCGCCCTCTGTTTCAGACCCTCTGTTTCAGACCCTCTGTTTCTCGCCCTCTGTTTCAGCCCCTCTGTTTCTCGCCCTCTGTTTCAGCCCCTCTGTTTCAGACCCTCTGTTTCAGCCCCTCTGTTTCAGACCCTCTGTTTCAGACCCACTGTTTCTCACCCTCTGTTTTGCGCCCTCAGTTTCAGACCCTCTGTTTCGCGCCCTCTGTTTCAGCCCCTCTGTTTCAGCCCCTCTGTTTCAGCCCCTCTGTTTCAGCCCCTCTGTGTCTCGCCCTCTGTTTCAGCCCCTCTATTTCAGACCCTCTGGTTCAGCCCCTCTGTTTCAGCCCCTCAGTTTCAGACCCTCTGTTTCTCGCCCTCTGTTTTGAGCCCTCTGTTTCAGACCCTCTGTTTCAGCCCCTCTGTTTCAGCCCCTCTGTATCAGCCCCTCTGTTTCTCGCCCTCTGTTTCAGCCCCTCTGTTTCAGACCCTCTGATTCAGACCCTCTGTTTCAGACCCTCTGTTTCAGCACCTCTGTTTCAGCCCCTCTGTTTCAGACCCTCTGTTTCAGACCCTCTGTTTCGCCCCCTCTGTTTCAGACCCTCTGTTTCAGACCCTCTGTTTCAGCACCTCTGTTTCAGCCCTTCTGTTTCAGACCCTCTCTTTCAGACCCACTGTTTCTCGCCCTCTGTTTCAGACCCTCAGTTTCAGACCCTCTGTTTCGCGCCCTCTGTTTCAGACCCTCTGTTTCAGCCCCTCTGTTTCAGCCCCTCTGTTTCAGCCCCTCTGTTTCTCGCCCTCTGTTTCAGCCCCTCTGTTTCAGACCCTCTGTTTCAGCCCCTCTGTTTCAGACCCTCTGTTTCAGACCCTCTATTTATCGCCCTCTGTTTTGAGCCCTCTGTTTCTCGCCCTCTTTTTCAGCCCCTCTGTTTCAGACCCTCTCTTTCAGACCCTCTGTTTCGCGCCCTCTGTTTCAGACCCTCTGTTTCAGACCCTCTGTTTCAGCCCCTCTGTTTCAGACCCTCTCTTTCAGACCCACTGTTTCTCGCCCTCTGTTTCAGACCCTCAGTTTCAGACCCTCTGTTTCGCGCCCTCTGTTTCAGACCCTCTGTTTCGCGCCCTCTGTTTCAGCCCCTCTGTTTCAGCCCCTCTGTTTCTCGCCCTCTGTTTCAGCCCCTCTGTTTCAGACCCTCTGTTTCAGCCCCTCTGTTTCAGCCCCTCTGTTTCAGACCCTCTATTTATCGCCCTCTGTTTTGAGCCCTCTGTTTCTCGCCCTCTTTTTCAGCCCCTCTGTTTTAGACCCTTTGTTTCAGACCCTCTGATTCTCGCCCTCTGTTTCAGCCCCTCTGTTTCAGACCCTCTGTTTCAGCCCCTCTGTTTCAGACCCTCTGAATCTCGCCCTCTGTTTCAGCCCCTCTGTTTCAGACCCTCTGTTTCAGCCCCTCTGTTTCGCGCCCTCTGTTTCAGACCCTCTGTTTCAGACCCTTTGTTTCAGACCCTCTGTTTCTCGCCCTCTGTTTCTCGCTCTATGTTTCAGACACTCTGTTTCAGACACTCTGTTTCTCGCCCTCTGTTTCTCGCCCTCTGTTTCAGACCCTCTGTTTTGGCCCCTCTGTTTCTCGCCCTCTGCTTCGGCCCCTCTGTTTCGCGCCCTCTGTATCAGACCCTCTGTTTCAGACCCTCTGTTTCTCTCCCTCTGTTTCAGACCCTCTGTTTCAGACCCTCTGTTTCAGACCTCTGTTTCTCGCCCTCTGTTTTGTGCCCTCTGTTTCAGACCCTCTGTTTCAGACCCTCTGTTTCTCGTGCTCTGTTTCTCGCCCTCTGTTTCAGACCCTCTGTTTCAGACCCTCTGTTTCTCGCCCTCTGTTTCAGACCCTCTGTTTCAGTCCCTCTGTTTCAGACCCTCTGTTTCTCGCCCTCTGTTTCTAGCCCTATGTTTCAGACCCTCTGTATCAGACACTCTGTTTCTCGACCTCTGTTTCTGCCCCTCTGTTTCTCGCCCTCTGTTTCGGCCCCTCTGTTTTCTGCCCTCTGTTTCGCGCCCTCTGTTTCGCGCCCTCAGTTTCGTGCCCTCTGTTTCAGACCCTCTGTTTCAGACCCTCTGTTTCAGACCCTCTGTTTCTCGCCCTCTGTTTCTCGCCCTCTGTTTCAGCCCCTCTGTTTCAGACCCTCTGTTTCTCGCCCTCTGTTTCGCGCCCTCTGTTTCACGCCCTCTGTTTCAGACCCTGTGTTTCAGACCCTCTGTTTCTCGCCCTCTGTTTCAGCCCCTCTGTTTCAGACCCTCTGTTTCGCGCCCTCTGTTTCGCGCCCTCAGTTTCGCGCCCTCTGTTTCAGACACTCTGTTTCAGACGCTCTGTTTCAGACCCTCTGTTTCTCGCCCTCTGTTTCTCGCCCTCTGTTTCAGCCCCTCTGTTTCTCGCCCTCTGTTTCAGCCCCTCTGTTTCAGCCCCTCTGTTTCAGACCCTCTGTTTCAGACCCTCTGTTTCAGACCCTCTGTTTCAGACCCTCTGTATCTCGCCCTCTGTTTCAGCCCCTCTGTTTCAGACCCTCTGTTTCTCGCCCTCTGTTTCGCGCCCTCTGTTTCTCGCCCTCTGTTTCAGCCCCTCTGTTTTTCGCCCTCTGTTTCAGCCCCTCTGTTTCAGCCCCTCTGTTTCAGCCCCTCTGTTTCAGACCCTCTGTTTCAGACCCTCTGTTTCAGACCCTCTGTTTCTCGCCCTCTGTTTCAGCCCCTCTGTTTCAGACCCTCTGTTTCTCGCCCTCTGTTTCGCGCCCTCTGTTTCACGCCCTCTGTTTCAGACCCTGTGTTTCAGACCCTCTGTTTCTCGCCCTCTGTTTCAGCCCCTCTGTTTCAGACCCTCTGTTTCAGCACCTCTGTTTCAGCCCCTCTGTTTCAGCCCCTCTGTTTTAGACCCTCTGTTTAAGACCCACTGTTTCACGCCCTCTGTTTTGCGCCCTCAGTTTCAGACCCTCTGTTTCAGACCCGCTGTTTCTCGCCCTCTGTTTCAGCCCCTCTGTTTCTCGCCCTCTGTTTCAGCCCCTCTGTTTCAGACCCTCTGTTCCAGCCCCTATGTTTCAGACGCTCTGTTTCAGACCCTCTGTTTCAAAACCTCTGTTTCTCGCCCTCTGTTTCGGCCCCTCTGTTTCTCGCCCTCTGTTTCGGCCCCTCTGTTTCTCGCCCTCAGATTCGGCCCCTCTGTTTCGCGCCCTCTGTTTCAGACCCTCTGTTTCAGACCCTCTGTTTCAGACCCTCTGTTTCAGCCCCTCTGTTTCAGACCCTCTGTTTCTCGCCCTCTGTTTCAGCCCCTCTGTTTCAGACCCTCTGTTTCGCGCCCTCTGTTTCAGACCCTCTGTTTCAGCCCCTCTGTTTCAGACCCTCTGTTTCTCGCCCTCTGTTTCAGCCCCTCTGTTTCAGACCCTCTGTTTCGCGCCCTCTGTTTCAGACCCTCTGTTTCAGACCCTCTGTTTCTCGCCCTCTGTTTCAGCCCCTCTGTTTCTCGCCCTCTGTTTCAGCCCCTCTGTTTCAGACCCTCTGTTTCAGCCCCTCTGTTTCAGACCCTCTGTTTCAGACCCACTGTTTCTCGCCCTCTGTTTTGCGCCCTCAGTTTCAGACCCTCTGTTTCGCGCCCTCTGTTTCAGCCCCTCTGTTTCAGCCCCTCTGTTTCAGCCCCTCTGTTTCAGCCCCTCTGTGTCTCGCCCTCTGTTTCAGCCCCTCTATTTCAGACCCTCTGTTTCAGCCCCTCTGTTTCAGCCCCTCAGTTTCAGACCCTCTGTTTCTCGCCCTCTGTTTTGAGCCCTCTGTTTCAGACCCTCTGTTTCAGCCCCTCTGTTTCAGCCCCTCTGTATCAGCCCCTCTGTTTCTCGCCCTCTGTTTCAGCCCCTCTGTTTCAGACCCTCTGATTCAGACCCTCTGTTTCAGACCCTCTGTTTCAGCACCTCTGTTTCAGCCCCTCTGTTTCAGACCCTCTGTTTCAGACCCTCTGTTTCGCCCCCTCTGTTTCAGACCCTCTGTTTCAGACCCTCTGTTTCAGCACCTCTGTTTCAGCCCTTCTGTTTCAGACCCTCTCTTTCAGACCCACTGTTTCTCGCCCTCTGTTTCAGACCCTCAGTTTCAGACCCTCTGTTTCGCGCCCTCTGTTTCAGACCCTCTGTTTCAGCCCCTCTGTTTCAGCCCCTCTGTTTCAGCCCCTCTGTTTCTCGCCCTCTGTTTCAGCCCCTCTGTTTCAGACCCTCTGTTTCAGCCCCTCTGTTTCAGACCCTCTGTTTCAGACCCTCTATTTATCGCCCTCTGTTTTGAGCCCTCTGTTTCTCGCCCTCTTTTTCAGCCCCTCTGTTTCAGACCCTCTCTTTCAGACCCTCTGTTTCGCGCCCTCTGTTTCAGACCCTCTGTTTCAGACCCTCTGTTTCAGCCCCTCTGTTTCAGACCCTCTCTTTCAGACCCACTGTTTCTCGCCCTCTGTTTCAAACCCTCAGTTTCAGACCCTCTGTTTCGCGCCCTCTGTTTCAGACCCTCTGTTTCGCGCCCTCTGTTTCAGCCCCTCTGTTTCAGCCCCTCTGTTTCTCGCCCTCTGTTTCAGCCCCTCTGTTTCAGACCCTCTGTTTCAGCCCCTCTGTTTCAGCCCCTCTGTTTCAGACCCTCTATTTATCGCCCTCTGTTTTGAGCCCTCTGTTTCTCGCCCTCTTTTTCAGCCCCTCTGTTTTAGACCCTTTGTTTCAGACCCTCTGATTCTCGCCCTCTGTTTCAGCCCCTCTGTTTCAGACCCTCTGTTTCAGCCCCTCTGTTTCAGACCCTCTGAATCTCGCCCTCTGTTTCAGCCCCTCTGTTTCAGACCCTCTGTTTCAGCCCCTCTGTTTCGCGCCCTCTGTTTCAGACCCTCTGTTTCAGACCCTTTGTTTCAGACCCTCTGTTTCTCGCCCTCTGTTTCTCGCTCTATGTTTCAGACACTCTGTTTCAGACACTCTGTTTCTCGCCCTCTGTTTCTCTCCCTCTGTTTCAGACCCTCTGTTTTGGCCCCTCTGTTTCTCGCCCTCTGCTTCGGCCCCTCTGTTTCGCGCCCTCTGTATCAGACCCTCTGTTTCAGACCCTCTGTTTCTCTCCCTCTGTTTCAGACCCTCTGTTTCAGACCCTCTGTTTCAGACCTCTGTTTCTCGCCCTCTGTTTTGTGCCCTCTGTTTCAGACCCTCTGTTTCAGACCCTCTGTTTCTCGTGCTCTGTTTCTCGCCCTCTGTTTCAGACACTCTGTTTCAGACCCTCTGTTTCTCGCCCTCTGTTTCACGCCCTCTGTTTCGCACCCTCTGTTTCGCGCCCTCTCTTTCGCGCCCTCTGTTTCAGACCCTCTGTTTCGGCCCCTCTGTTTCTCGCCCTCTGCTTCGGCCCCTCTGTTTCGCGCCCTCTGTTTCAGACCCTCTGTTTCAGACCCTCTGTTTCTCGCCGTCTGTTTCAGACCCTCTGTTTCAGACCCTCTGTTTCTCGCCCTCTGATTCGGCCCATCTGTTTCTCGCCCTCTGCTTCGGCCCCTCTGTTTCGCGCCCTCTGTTTCAGACCCTCTGTTTCAGACCCTCTGTTTCTCGCCGTCTGTTTCAGACCCTCTGTTTCAGACCCTCTGTTTCTCGCCCTCTGATTCGGCCCATCTGTTTCTCGCCCTCTTTTTCGGCCTCGCGGTTTCGCGCCCTCTGTTTCAGACCCTCTGTTTCTCGCCCTCTGTTTCGCGCCCTCTGTTTCAGACCCTCTGTTTCAGCCCCTCTGTTTCAGACCCTCTGATTCTCGCCCTCTGTTTCAGCCCCTCTGTTTCAGACCCTCTGTTTCAGCCCCTCTGTTTCGCGCCCTCTGTTTCAGACCCTCTGTTTCAGACCCTTTGTTTCAGACCCTCTGTTTCTCGCCCTCTGTTTCTCGCTCTATGTTTCAGACACTCTGTTTCAGACACTCTGTTTCTCGCCCTCTGTTTCTCGCCCTCTGTTTCAGACCCTCTGTTTTGGCCCCTCTGTTTCTCGCCCTCTGCTTCGGCCCCTCTGTTTCGCGCCCTCTGTATCAGACCCTCTGTTTCAGACCCTCTGTTTCTCTCCCTCTGTTTCAGACCCTCTGTTTCAGACCCTCTGTTTCAGACCTCTGTTTCTCGCCCTCTGTTTTGTGCCCTCTGTTTCAGACCCTCTGTTTCAGACCCTCTGTTTCTCGTGCTCTGTTTCTCGCCCTCTGTTTCAGACACTCTGTTTCAGACCCTCTGTTTCTCGCCCTCTGTTTCACGCCCTCTGTTTCGCACCCTCTGTTTCGCGCCCTCTCTTTCGCGCCCTCTGTTTCAGACCCTCTGTTTCGGCCCCTCTGTTTCTCGCCCTCTGCTTCGGCCCCTCTGTTTCGCGCCCTCTGTTTCAGACCCTCTGTTTCAGACCCTCTGTTTCTCGCCGTCTGTTTCAGACCCTCTGTTTCAGACCCTCTGTTTCTCGCCCTCTGATTCGGCCCATCTGTTTCTCGCCCTCTGTTTCGGCCCCTCGGTTTCGCGCCCTCTGTTTCAGACCCTCTGTTTCTCGCCCTCTGTTTCGCGCCCTCTGTTTCGCGCCCTCTGTTTCAGACCCTCTGTTTCGGCCCCTCTGTTTCCTGCCCTCTGTTTCTGCCCCTCTGTTTCTCGCCCTCTGTTTCAGACCCTCTGTTTCAGACCCTCTGTTTCTCGCCCACTGTTTCGCGCCCTCTGTTTCGTGCCCTCTGTTTCGCGCCCTCTGTTTCGCGCCCTCTGTTACAGACCCACTGTTTCAGACCCTCTGTATCTCGCCCTCTGTTTCTCGCCCTCTGTTTCAGACCCTCTGTTTCAGACCCTCTCTTTCTCGCCCTCTGTTTCGCGCCCTCTGTTTCGCGCCCTCTGTTTCGTGCCCTCTGTTTCAGACCCTCTGTTTCAGACCCTCTGTTTCTCGCCGTCTGTTTCAGACCCTCTGTTTCAGACCCTCTGTTTCTCGCCCTCTGATTCGGCCCATCTGTTTCTCGCCCTCTGTTTCGGCCCCTCGGTTTCGCGCCCTCTGTTTCAGACCCTCTGTTTCTCGCCCTCTGTTTCGCGCCCTCTGTTTCGCGCCCTCTGTTTCAGACCCTCTGTTTCGGCCCCTCTGTTTCCTGCCCTCTGTTTCTGCCCCTCTGTTTCTCGCCCTCTGTTTCAGACCCTCTGTTTCAGACCCTCTGTTTCTCGCCCACTGTTTCGCGCTCTCTGTTTCGTGCCCTCTGTTTCGCGCCCCCTGTTTCGCGCCCTCTGTTACAGACCCACTGTTTCAGACCCTCTGTATCTCGCCCTCTGTATCTCGCCCTCTGTTTCAGACCCTCTGTTTCAGACCCTCTCTTTCTCGCCCTCTGTTTCGCGACCTCTGTTTCGCGCCCTCTGTTTCGCGCCCTCTGTTTCAGACCCTCTGTTTCAGCCCCTCCGTTTCTCGCCCTCTGCTTCGGCCCCTCTGTTTTGCGCCGTCAGTTTCAGACCCTCTGTTTCAGACCCTCTGTTTCTCGCCCTCTGTTTCAGCCCCTCTGTTTCAGACCCTCTGTTTCGCGCCCTCTGTTTCGCGCCCTCAGTTTCGCGCCCTCTGATTCAGACCCTCTGTTTCAGACCCTCTGTTTCAGAACCTCTGTTTCTCGCCCTCTGTTTCTCGCCCTCTGTTTCAGCCCCTCTGTTTCAGACCCTCTGTTTCTCGCCCTCTGTTTTGCGCCCTCAGTTTCACGCCCTCTGTTTCAGACCCTGTGTTTCAGACCCTCTGTTTCTCGCCCTCTGTTTCAGCCCCTCTGTTTCAGACCCTCTGTTTCAGCACCTCTCTTTCAGCCCCTCTGTTTCAGCCCCTCTGTTTTAGACCCTCTGTTTCAGACCCTCTGTTTCATCACCTCTGTTTCAGCCCCTCTGTTTCAGCCCCTCTGTTTCCGACCCTCTGTTTCAGACCCTCTGTTTCTCCCCTTCTGTTTCAGACCCTCTGTTTCAGACCCTCTATTTCAGACCCTCTGTTTCTCGCCCTCTGTTTCTCGCCCTATGTTTCAGACCCTCTGTTTCAGACACTCTGTTTCTCGCCCTCTGTTTCTGCCCCTCTGTTTCTCGCCCTCTGTTTCGGCCCCTCTGTTTCCTGCCCTCTGTTTCGGCCCCTCTGTTTCGCGCCCTCTGTTTCAGACCCTCTTTTTCAGACTTTCTGTTTCAGCCCCTCTGTTTCAGCTCCTCTGTTTCAGACCCCCTGTTTCAGACCCTCTGTTTCTCGCCCTCTGTTTCGGCCCCTCTGTTTCTCGCCCTCTGTTTCGGCCCCTCTGTTTCGCACCCTCTGTTTGAGACCCTCTGTTTGAGACCCTCTGTTTCAGACCCTCTGTTTCAGCCCCTCTGTTTCAGACCATCTGTTTCTCGCCCTCTGTTTCACCCCCTCTGTTTCAGACCATCTGTTTCACGCCCTCTGTTTCGCGCCCTCTGTTTCAGACCCTCTGTTTCAGACCCTCTGTTTCTCGCCCTCTGTTTCAGCCCCTCTGTTTCAGACCCTCTGTTTCAGCCCCTCTGTTTCAGCCCCTCTGTTTCAGCCCCTCTGTTTCTCGCCCTCTGTTTCAGCCCCTCTGTTTCAGACCCTCTGTTTCAGCCCCTCTGTTTCAGCCCCTCTGTTTCAGACCCTCTGTTTCTCGCCCTCTGTTTTGAGCCCTCTGTTTCAGACCCTCTGTTTCAGCCCCTCTGTTTCAGCCCCTCTTGTCAGCCCCTCTGTTTCTCGCCCTCTGTTTCAGCCCCTCTGTTTCAGACCCTCTGTTTCAGACCTTCTGTTTCTCGCCCTCTGTTTCAGCCCCTCTGTTTCAGCCCCTCTGTTTCAGCACCTCTGTTTCGCGCCCTCTGTTTCGCGCCCTCAGTTTCGTGCCCTCTGTTTCAGACCCTCTGTTTCAGACCCTCTGTTTCAGACCCTCTGTTTCTCGCCCTCTGTTTCTCGCCCTCTGTTTCAGCCCCTCTGTTTCAGACCCTCTGTTTCTCGCCCTCTGTTTCGCGCCCTCTGTTTCACGCCCTCTGTTTCAGACCCTGTGTTTCAGACCCTCTGTTTCTCGCCCTCTGTTTCAGCCCCTCTGTTTCAGACCCTCTGTTTCGCGCCCTCTGTTTCGCGCCCTCAGTTTCGCGCCCTCTGTTTCAGACCCTCTGTTTCAGACGCTCTGTTTCAGACCCTCTGTTTCTCGCCCTCTGTTTCTCGCCCTCTGTTTCAGCCCCTCTGTTTCTCGCCCTCTGTTTCAGCCCCTCTGTTTCAGCCCCTCTGTTTCAGACCCTCTGTTTCAGACCCTCTGTTTCAGACCCTCTGTTTCAGACCCTCTGTATCTCGCCCTCTGTTTCAGCCCCTCTGTTTCAGACCCTCTGTTTCTCGCCCTCTGTTTCGCGCCCTCTGTTTCTCGCCCTCTGTTTCAGCCCCTCTGTTTTTCGCCCTCTGTTTCAGCCCCTCTGTTTCAGCCCCTCTGTTTCAGCCCCTCTGTTTCAGACCCTCTGTTTCAGACCCTCTGTTTCAGACCCTCTGTTTCTCGCCCTCTGTTTCAGCCCCTCTGTTTCAGACCCTCTGTTTCTCGCCCTCTGTTTCGCGCCCTCTGTTTCACGCCCTCTGTTTCAGACCCTGTGTTTCAGACCCTCTGTTTCTCGCCCTCTGTTTCAGACCCTCTGTTTCAGACCCTCTGTTTCAGACCCTCTGTTTCTCGCCCTCTGTTTCTCGCCCTCTGTTTCAGCCCCTCTGTTTCAGACCCTCTGTTTCTCGCCCTCTGTTTCGCGCCCTCTGTTTCACGCCCTCTGTTTCAGACCCTGTGTTTCAGACCCTCTGTTTCTCGCCCTCTGTTTCAGCCCCTCTGTTTCAGACCCTCTGTTTCGCGCCCTCTGTTTCGCGCCCTCAGTTTCGCGCCCTCTGTTTCAGACCCTCTGTTTCAGACGCTCTGTTTCAGACCCTCTGTTTCTCGCCCTCTGTTTCTCGCCCTCTGTTTCAGCCCCTCTGTTTCTCGCCCTCTGTTTCAGCCCCTCTGTTTCAGCCCCTCTGTTTCAGACCCTCTGTTTCAGACCCTCTGTTTCAGACCCTCTGTTTCAGACCCTCTGTATCTCGCCCTCTGTTTCAGCCCCTCTGTTTCAGACCCTCTGTTTCTCGCCCTCTGTTTCGCGCCCTCTGTTTCTCGCCCTCTGTTTCAGCCCCTCTGTTTTTCGCCCTCTGTTTCAGCCCCTCTGTTTCAGCCCCTCTGTTTCAGCCCCTCTGTTTCAGACCCTCTGTTTCAGACCCTCTGTTTCAGACCCTCTGTTTCTCGCCCTCTGTTTCAGCCCCTCTGTTTCAGACCCTCTGTTTCTCGCCCTCTGTTTCGCGCCCTCTGTTTCACGCCCTCTGTTTCAGACCCTGTGTTTCAGACCCTCTGTTTCTCGCCCTCTGTTTCAGCCCCTCTGTTTCAGACCCTCTGTTTCAGCACCTCTGTTTCAGCCCCTCTGTTTCAGCCCCTCTGTTTTAGACCCTCTGTTTCAGACCCACTGTTTCACGCCCTCTGTTTTGCGCCCTCAGTTTCAGACCCTCTGTTTCAGACCCGCTGTTTCTCGCCCTCTGTTTCAGCCCCTCTGTTTCTCGCCCTCTGTTTCAGCCCCTCTGTTTCAGACCCTCTGTTCCAGCCCCTATGTTTCAGACGCTCTGTTTCAGACCCTCTGTTTCAAAACCTCTGTTTCTCGCCCTCTGTTTCGGCCCCTCTGTTTCTCGCCCTCTGTTTCGGCCCCTCTGTTTCTCGCCCTCAGATTCGGCCCCTCTGTTTCGCGCCCTCTGTTTCAGACCCTCTGTTTCAGACCCTCTGTTTCAGACCCTCTGTTTCAGCCCCTCTGTTTCAGACCCTCTGTTTCTCGCCCTCTGTTTCAGCCCCTCTGTTTCAGACCCTCTGTTTCGCGCCCTCTGTTTCAGACCCTCTGTTTCAGCCCCTCTGTTTCAGACCCTCTGTTTCTCGCCCTCTGTTTCAGCCCCTCTGTTTCAGACCCTCTGTTTCGCGCCCTCTGTTTCAGACCCTCTGTTTCAGACCCTCTGTTTCTCGCCCTCTGTTTCAGCCCCTCTGTTTCTCGCCCTCTGTTTCAGCCCCTCTGTTTCAGACCCTCTGTTTCAGCCCCTCTGTTTCAGACCCTCTGTTTCAGACCCACTGTTTCTCGCCCTCTGTTTTGCGCCCTCAGTTTCAGACCCTCTGTTTCGCGCCCTCTGTTTCAGCCCCTCTGTTTCAGCCCCTCTGATCAGCCCCTCTGTTTCAGCCCCTCTGTGTCTCGCCCTCTGTTTCAGCCCCTCTATTTCAGACCCTCTGTTTCAGCCCCTCTGTTTCAGCCCCTCAGTTTCAGACCCTCTGTTTCTCGCCCTCTGTTTTGAGCCCTCTGTTTCAGACCCTCTGTTTCAGCCCCTCTGTTTCAGCCCCTCTGTATCAGCCCCTCTGTTTCTCGCCCTCTGTTTCAGCCCCTCTGTTTCAGACCCTCTGTTTCAGACCCTCTGTTTCAGACCCTCTGTTTCAGCACCTCTGTTTCAGCCCCTCTGTTTCAGACCCTCTGTTTCAGACCCTCTGTTTCGCCCCCTCTGTTTCAGACCCTCTGTTTCAGACCCTCTGTTTCAGCACCTCTGTTTCAGCCCTTCTGTTTCAGACCCTCTCTTTCAGACCCACTGTTTCTCGCCCTCTGTTTCAGCCCCTCTGTTTCTCGCCCTCTGTTTCAGACCCTCTGTTTCAGACCCTCTGTTTCAGCCCCTCTGTTTCAGACCCTCTCTTTCAGACCCACTGTTTCTCGCCCTCTGTTTCAGACCCTCAGTTTCAGACCCTCTGTTTCGCGCCCTCTGTTTCAGACCCTCTGTTTCGCGCCCTCTGTTTCAGCCCCTCTGTTTCAGCCCCTCTGTTTCTCGCCCTCTGTTTCAGCCCCTCTGTTTCAGACCCTCTGTTTCAGCCCCTCTGTTTCAGCCCCTCTGTTTCAGACCCTCTATTTATCGCCCTCTGTTTTGAGCCCTCTGTTTCTCGCCCTCTTTTTCAGCCCCTCTGTTTTAGACCCTCTGTTTCAGACCCTCTGATTCTCGCCCTCTGTTTCAGCCCCTCTGTTTCAGACCCTCTGTTTCAGCCCCTCTGTTTCAGACCCTCTGATTCTCGCCCTCTGTTTCAGCCCCTCTGTTTCAGACCCTCTGTTTCAGCCCCTCTGTTTCGCGCCCTCTGTTTCAGACCCTCTGTTTCAGACCCTTTGTTTCAGACCCTCTGTTTCTCGCCCTCTGTTTCTCGCTCTATGTTTCAGACACTCTGTTTCAGACACTCTGTTTCTCGCCCTCTGTTTCTCGCCCTCTGTTTCAGACCCTCTGTTTTGGCCCCTCTGTTTCTCGCCCTCTGCTTCGGCCCCTCTGTTTCGCGCCCTCTGTATCAGACCCTCTGTTTCAGACCCTCTGTTTCTCTCCCTCTGTTTCAGACCCTCTGTTTCAGACCCTCTGTTTCAGACCTCTGTTTCTCGCCCTCTGTTTTGTGCCCTCTGTTTCAGACCCTCTGTTTCAGACCCTCTGTTTCTCGTGCTCTGTTTCTCGCCCTCTGTTTCAGACACTCTGTTTCAGACCCTCTGTTTCTCGCCCTCTGTTTCACGCCCTCTGTTTCGCACCCTCTGTTTCGCGCCCTCTCTTTCGCGCCCTCTGTTTCAGACCCTCTGTTTCGGCCCCTCTGTTTCTCGCCCTCTGCTTCAGCCCCTCTGTTTCGCGCCCTCTGTTTCAGACCCTCTGTTTCAGACCCTCTGTTTCTCGCCGTCTGTTTCAGACCCTCTGTTTCAGACCCTCTGTTTCTCGCCCTCTGATTCGGCCCATCTGTTTCTCGCCCTCTGCTTCGGCCCCTCTGTTTCGCGCCCTCTGTTTCAGACCCTCTGTTTCAGACCCTCTGTTTCTCGCCGTCTGTTTCAGACCCTCTGTTTCAGACCCTCTGTTTCTCGCCCTCTGATTCGGCCCATCTGTTTCTCGCCCTCTTTTTCGGCCCCTCGGTTTCGCGCCCTCTGTTTCAGACCCTCTGTTTCTCGCCCTCTGTTTCGCGCCCTCTGTTTCAGACCCTCTGTTTCAGCCCCTCTGTTTCAGACCCTCTGATTCTCGCCCTCTGTTTCAGCCCCTCTGTTTCAGACCCTCTGTTTCAGCCCCTCTGTTTCGCGCCCTCTGTTTCAGACCCTCTGTTTCAGACCCTTTGTTTCAGACCCTCTGTTTCTCGCCCTCTGTTTCTCGCTCTATGTTTCAGACACTCTGTTTCAGACACTCTGTTTCTCGCCCTCTGTTTCTCGCCCTCTGTTTCAGACCCTCTGTTTTGGCCCCTCTGTTTCTCGCCCTCTGCTTCGGCCCCTCTGTTTCGCGCCCTCTGTATCAGACCCTCTGTTTCAGACCCTCTGTTTCTCTCCCTCTGTTTCAGACCCTCTGTTTCAGACCCTCTGTTTCAGACCTCTGTTTCTCGCCCTCTGTTTTGTGCCCTCTGTTTCAGACCCTCTGTTTCAGACCCTCTGTTTCTCGTGCTCTGTTTCTCGCCCTCTGTTTCAGACACTCTGTTTCAGACCCTCTGTTTCTCGCCCTCTGTTTCACGCCCTCTGTTTCGCACCCTCTGTTTCGCGCCCTCTCTTTCGCGCCCTCTGTTTCAGACCCTCTGTTTCGGCCCCTCTGTTTCTCGCCCTCTGCTTCGGCCCCTCTGTTTCGCGCCCTCTGTTTCAGACCCTCTGTTTCAGACCCTCTGTTTCTCGCCGTCTGTTTCAGACCCTCTGTTTCAGACCCTCTGTTTCTCGCCCTCTGATTCGGCCCATCTGTTTCTCGCCCTCTGTTTCGGCCCCTCGGTTTCGCGCCCTCTGTTTCAGACCCTCTGTTTCTCGCCCTCTGTTTCGCGCCCTCTGTTTCGCGCCCTCTGTTTCAGACCCTCTGTTTCGGCCCCTCTGTTTCCTGCCCTCTGTTTCTGCCCCTCTGTTTCTCGCCCTCTGTTTCAGACCCTCTGTTTCAGACCCTCTGTTTCTCGCCCACTGTTTCGCGCCCTCTGTTTCGTGCCCTCTGTTTCGCGCCCTCTGTTTCAGACCCTCTGTTTCAGACCCTCTGTTTCAGCCCCTCTGTTTCAGCCCCTCTGTTTCAGACCCTCTGTTTCTCGCCCTCTGTTTTGAGCCCTCTGTTTCAGACCCTCTGTTTCAGCCCCTCTGTTTCAGCCCCTCTTGTCAGCCCCTCTGTTTCTCGCCCTCTGTTTCAGCCCCTCTGTTTCAGACCCTCTGTTTCAGACCTTCTGTTTCTCGCCCTCTGTTTCAGCCCCTCTGTTTCAGCCCCTCTGTTTCAGCACCTCTGTTTCGCGCCCTCTGTTTCGCGCCCTCAGTTTCGTGCCCTCTGTTTCAGACCCTCTGTTTCAGACCCTCTGTTTCAGACCCTCTGTTTCTCGCCCTCTGTTTCTCGCCCTCTGTTTCAGCCCCTCTGTTTCAGACCCTCTGTTTCTCGCCCTCTGTTTCGCGCCCTCTGTTTCACGCCCTCTGTTTCAGACCCTGTGTTTCAGACCCTCTGTTTCTCGCCCTCTGTTTCAGCCCCTCTGTTTCAGACCCTCTGTTTCGCGCCCTCTGTTTCGCGCCCTCAGTTTCGCGCCCTCTGTTTCAGACCCTCTGTTTCAGACGCTCTGTTTCAGACCCTCTGTTTCTCGCCCTCTGTTTCTCGCCCTCTGTTTCAGCCCCTCTGTTTCTCGCCCTCTGTTTCAGCCCCTCTGTTTCAGCCCCTCTGTTTCAGACCCTCTGTTTCAGACCCTCTGTTTCAGACCCTCTGTATCTCGCCCTCTGTTTCAGCCCCTCTGTTTCAGACCCTCTGTTTCTCGCCCTCTGTTTCGCGCCCTCTGTTTCTCGCCCTCTGTTTCAGCCCCTCTGTTTTTCGCCCTCTGTTTCAGCCCCTCTGTTTCAGCCCCTCTGTTTCAGCCCCTCTGTTTCAGACCCGCTGTTTCTCGCCCTCTGTTTCAGCCCCTCTGTTTCTCGCCCTCTGTTTCAGCCCCTCTGTTTCAGACCCTCTGTTCCAGCCCCTATGTTTCAGACGCTCTGTTTCAGACCCTCTGTTTCAAAACCTCTGTTTCTCGCCCTCTGTTTCGGCCCCTCTGTTTCTCGCCCTCTGTTTCGGCCCCTCTGTTTCTCGCCCTCAGATTCGGCCCCTCTGTTTCGCGCCCTCTGTTTCAGACCCTCTGTTTCAGACCCTCTGTTTCAGACCCTCTGTTTCAGCCCCTCTGTTTCAGACCCTCTGTTTCTCGCCCTCTGTTTCAGCCCCTCTGTTTCAGACCCTCTGTTTCGCGCCCTCTGTTTCAGACCCTCTGTTTCAGCCCCTCTGTTTCAGACCCTCTGTTTCTCGCCCTCTGTTTCAGCCCATCTGTTTCAGACACTCTGTTTCGCGCCCTCTGTTTCAGACCCTCTGTTTCAGACCCTCTGTTTCTCGCCCTCTGTTTCAGCCCCTCTGTTTCTCGCCCTCTGTTTCAGCCCCTCTGTTTCAGACCCTCTGTTTCAGCCCCTCTGTTTCAGACCCTCTGTTTCAGACCCACTGTTTCTCGCCCTCTGTTTTGCGCCCTCAGTTTCAGACCCTCTGTTTCGCGCCCTCTGTTTCAGCCCCTCTGTTTCAGCCCCTCTGATCAGCCCCTCTGTTTCAGCCCCTCTGTGTCTCGCCCTCTGTTTCAGCCCCTCTATTTCAGACCCTCTGTTTCAGCCCCTCTGTTTCAGCCCCTCAGTTTCAGACCCTCTGTTTCTCGCCCTCTGTTTTGAGCCCTCTGTTTCAGACCCTCTGTTTCAGCCCCTCTGTTTCAGCCCCTCTGTATCAGCCCCTCTGTTTCTCGCCCTCTGTTTCAGCCCCTCTGTTTCAGACCCTCTGTTTCAGACCCTCTGTTTCAGACCCTCTGTTTCAGCACCTCTGTTTCAGCCCCTCTGTTTCAGACCCTCTGTTTCAGACCCTCTGTTTCGCCCCCTCTGTTTCAGACCCTCTGTTTCAGACCCTCTGTTTCAGCACCTCTGTTTCAGCCCTTCTGTTTCAGACCCTCTCTTTCAGACCCACTGTTTCTCGCCCTCTGTTTCAGACCCTCAGTTTCAGACCCTCTGTTTCGCGCCCTCTGTTTCAGACCCTCTGTTTCAGCCCCTCTGTTTCAGCCCCTCTGTTTCAGCCCCTCTGTTTCTCGCCCTCTGTTTCAGCCCCTCTGTTTCAGACCCTCTGTTTCAGCCCCTCTGTTTCAGACCCTCTGTTTCAGACCCTCTATTTATCGCCCTCTGTTTTGAGCCCTCTGTTTCTCGCCCTCTTTTTCAGCCCCTCTGTTTCAGACCCTCTGTTTCAGACCCTCTGTTTCGCGCCCTCTGTTTCAGACCCTCTGTTTCAGACCCTCTGTTTCAGCCCTTCTGTTTCAGACCCTCTCTTTCAGACCCATTGTTTCTCGCCCTCTGTTTCAGACCCTCAATTTCAGACCCTCTGTTTCGCGCCCTCTGTTTCAGACCCTCTGTTTCGCGCCCTCTGTTTCAGCCCCTCTGTTTCAGCCCCTCTGTTTCTCGCCCTCTGTTTCAGCCCCTCTGTTTCAGACCCTCTGTTTCAGCCCCTCTGTTTCAGCCCCTCTGTTTCAGACCCTCTATTTATCGCCCTCTGATTTGAGCCCTCTGTTTCTCGCCCTCTTTTTCAGCCCCTCTGTTTTAGACCCTCTGTTTCAGACCCTCTGATTCTCGCCCTCTGTTTCAGCCCCTCTGTTTCAGACCCTCTGTTTCAGCCCCTCTGTTTCAGACCCTCTGATTCTCGCCCTCTGTTTCAGCCCCTCTGTTTCAGACCCTCTGTTTCAGCCCCTCTGTTTCGCGCCCTCTGTTTCAGACCCTCTGTTTCAGACCCTTTGTTTCAGACCCTCTGTTTCTCGCCCTCTGTTTCTCGCTCTATGTTTCAGACACTCTGTTTCAGACACTCTGTTTCTCGCCCTCTGTTTCTCGCCCTCTGTTTCAGACCCTCTGTTTTGGCCCCTCTGTTTCTCGCCCTCTGCTTCGGCCCCTCTGTTTCGCGCCCTCTGTATCAGACCCTCTGTTTCAGACCCTCTGTTTCTCTCCCTCTGTTTCAGACCCTCTGTTTCAGACCCTCTGTTTCAGACCTCTGTTTCTCGCCCTCTGTTTTGTGCCCTCTGTTTCAGACCCTCTGTTTCAGACCCTCTGTTTCTCGTGCTCTGTTTCTCGCCCTCTGTTTCAGACACTCTGTTTCAGACCCTCTGTTTCTCGCCCTCTGTTTCACGCCCTCTGTTTCGCACCCTCTGTTTCGCGCCCTCTCTTTCGCGCCCTCTGTTTCAGACCCTCTGTTTCGGCCCCTCTGTTTCTCGCCCTCTGCTTCAGCCCCTCTGTTTCGCGCCCTCTGTTTCAGACCCTCTGTTTCAGACCCTCTGTTTCTCGCCGTCTGTTTCAGACCCTCTGTTTCAGACCCTCTGTTTCTCGCCCTCTGATTCGGCCCATCTGTTTCTCGCCCTCTGCTTCGGCCCCTCTGTTTCGCGCCCTCTGTTTCAGACCCTCTGTTTCAGACCCTCTGTTTCTCGCCGTCTGTTTCAGACCCTCTGTTTCAGACCCTCTGTTTCTCGCCCTCTGATTCGGCCCATCTGTTTCTCGCCCTCTTTTTCGGCCCCTCGGTTTCGCGCCCTCTGTTTCAGACCCTCTGTTTCTCGCCCTCTGTTTCGCGCCCTCTGTTTCAGACCCTCTGTTTCAGCCCCTCTGTTTCAGACCCTCTGATTCTCGCCCTCTGTTTCAGCCCCTCTGTTTCAGACCCTCTGTTTCAGCCCCTCTGTTTCGCGCCCTCTGTTTCAGACCCTCTGTTTCAGACCCTTTGTTTCAGACCCTCTGTTTCTCGCCCTCTGTTTCTCGCTCTATGTTTCAGACACTCTGTTTCAGACACTCTGTTTCTCGCCCTCTGTTTCTCGCCCTCTGTTTCAGACCCTCTGTTTTGGCCCCTCTGTTTCTCGCCCTCTGCTTCGGCCCCTCTGTTTCGCGCCCTCTGTATCAGACCCTCTGTTTCAGACCCTCTGTTTCTCTCCCTCTGTTTCAGACCCTCTGTTTCAGACCCTCTGTTTCAGACCTCTGTTTCTCGCCCTCTGTTTTGTGCCCTCTGTTTCAGACCCTCTGTTTCAGACCCTCTGTTTCTCGTGCTCTGTTTCTCGCCCTCTGTTTCAGACACTCTGTTTCAGACCCTCTGTTTCTCGCCCTCTGTTTCACGCCCTCTGTTTCGCACCCTCTGTTTCGCGCCCTCTCTTTCGCGCCCTCTGTTTCAGACCCTCTGTTTCGGCCCCTCTGTTTCTCGCCCTCTGCTTCGGCCCCTCTGTTTCGCGCCCTCTGTTTCAGACCCTCTGTTTCAGACCCTCTGTTTCTCGCCGTCTGTTTCAGACCCTCTGTTTCAGACCCTCTGTTTCTCGCCCTCTGATTCGGCCCATCTGTTTCTCGCCCTCTGTTTCGGCCCCTCGGTTTCGCGCCCTCTGTTTCAGACCCTCTGTTTCTCGCCCTCTGTTTCGCGCCCTCTGTTTCGCGCCCTCTGTTTCAGACCCTCTGTTTCGGCCCCTCTGTTTCCTGCCCTCTGTTTCTGCCCCTCTGTTTCTCGCCCTCTGTTTCAGACCCTCTGTTTCAGACCCTCTGTTTCTCGCCCACTGTTTCGCGCCCTCTGTTTCGTGCCCTCTGTTTCGCGCCCTCTGTTTCGCGCCCTCTGTTACAGACCCACTGTTTCAGACCCTCTGTATCTCGCCCTCTGTTTCTCGCCCTCTGTTTCAGACCCTCTGTTTCAGACCCTCTCTTTCTCGCCCTCTGTTTCGCGCCCTCTGTTTCGCGCCCTCTGTTTCGTGCCCTCTGTTTCAGACCCTCTGTTTCAGACCCTCTGTTTCTCGCCGTCTGTTTCAGACCCTCTGTTTCAGACCCTCTGTTTCTCGCCCTCTGATTCGGCCCATCTGTTTCTCGCCCTCTGTTTCGGCCCCTCGGTTTCGCGCCCTCTGTTTCAGACCCTCTGTTTCTCGCCCTCTGTTTCGCGCCCTCTGTTTCGCGCCCTCTGTTTCAGACCCTCTGTTTCGGCCCCTCTGTTTCCTGCCCTCTGTTTCTGCCCCTCTGTTTCTCGCCCTCTGTTTCAGACCCTCTGTTTCAGACCCTCTGTTTCTCGCCCACTGTTTCGCGCCCTCTGTTTCGTGCCCTCTGTTTCGCGCCCTCTGTTTCGCGCCCTCTGTTACAGACCCACTGTTTCAGACCCTCTGTATCTCGCCCTCTGTTTCTCGCCCTCTGTTTCAGACCCTCTGTTTCAGACCCTCTCTTTCTCGCCCTCTGTTTCGCGACCTCTGTTTCGCGCCCTCTGTTTCGCGCCCTCTGTTTCAGACCCTCTGTTTCAGCCCCTCCGTTTCTCGCCCTCTGCTTCGGCCCCTCTGTTTTGCGCCGTCAGTTTCAGACCCTCTGTTTCAGACCCTCTGTTTCTCGCCCTCTGTTTCAGCCCCTCTGTTTCAGACCCACTGTTTCGCGCCCTCTGTTTCGCGCCCTCAGTTTCGCGCCCTCTGATTCAGACCCTCTGTTTCAGACCCTCTGTTTCAGAACCTCTGTTTCTCGCCCTCTGTTTCTCGCCCTCTGTTTCAGCCCCTCTGTTTCAGACCCTCTGTTTCTCGCCCTCTGTTTTGCGCCCTCAGTTTCACGCCCTCTGTTTCAGACCCTGTGTTTCAGACCCTCTGTTTCTCGCCCTCTGTTTCAGCCCCTCTGTTTCAGACCCTCTGTTTCAGCACCTCTCTTTCAGCCCCTCTGTTTCAGCCCCTCTGTTTTAGACCCTCTGTTTCAGACCCTCTGTTTCATCACCTCTGTTTCAGCCCCTCTGTTTCAGCCCCTCTGTTTCCGACCCTCTGTTTCAGACCCTCTGTTTCTCCCCTTCTGTTTCAGACCCTCTGTTTCAGACCCTCTATTTCAGACCCTCTGTTTCTCGCCCTCTGTTTCTCGCCCTATGTTTCAGACCCTCTGTTTCAGACACTCTGTTTCTCGCCCTCTGTTTCTGCCCCTCTGTTTCTCGCCCTCTGTTTCGGCCCCTCTGTTTCCTGCCCTCTGTTTCGGCCCCTCTGTTTCGCGCCCTCTGTTTCAGACCCTCTTTTTCAGACTTTCTGTTTCAGCCCCTCTGTTTCAGCTCCTCTGTTTCAGACCCTCTGTTTCAGACCCTCTGTTTCTCGCCCTCTGTTTCGGCCCCTCTGTTTCTCGCCCTCTGTTTCGGCCCCTCTGTTTCGCCCCCTCTGTTTGAGACCCTCTGTTTGAGACCCTCTGTTTCAGACCCTCTGTTTCAGCCCCTCTGTTTCAGACCATCTGTTTCTCGCCCTCTGTTTCACCCCCTCTGTTTCAGACCATCTGTTTCACGCCCTCTGTTTCGCGCCCTCTGTTTCAGACCCTCTGTTTCAGACCCTCTGTTTCTCGCCCTCTGTTTCAGCCCCTCTGTTTCAGACCCTCTGTTTCAGCCCCTCTGTTTCAGCCCCTCTGTTTCAGCCCCTCTGTTTCTCGCCCTCTGTTTCAGCCCCTCTGTTTCAGACCCTCTGTTTCAGCCCCTCTGTTTCAGCCCCTCTGTTTCAGACCCTCTGTTTCTCGCCCTCTGTTTTGAGCCCTCTGTTTCAGACCCTCTGTTTCAGCCCCTCTGTTTCAGCCCCTCTTGTCAGCCCCTCTGTTTCTCGCCCTCTGTTTCAGCCCCTCTGTTTCAGACCCTCTGTTTCAGACCTTCTGTTTCTCGCCCTCTGTTTCAGCCCCTCTGTTTCAGCCCCTCTGTTTCAGCACCTCTGTTTCAGCCCCTCTGTTTCAGCCCCTCTGTTTCAGACCCTCTGTTTCAGACCCTCTGTTTCGCGCCCTCTGTTTCAGACACTCTGTTTCAGACCCTCTGTTTCAGACCCTCTCTTTCAGACCCACTGTTTCTCGCCCTCTGTTTCGCGCCCTCAGTTTCAGACCCTCTGTTTCGCGCACTCTGTTTCAGCCCCTCTGTTTCAGCCCCTCTGTTTCAGCCCCTCTGTTTCAGCCCCTCTGTTTCAGACCCTCTATTTATCGCCCTCTGTTTTGAGCCTTCTGTTTCAGACCCTCTGTTTCAGCCCCTCTTGTCAGCCCCTCTGTTTCTCGCCCTCTGTTTCAGCCCCTCTGTTTTAGACCCCCTGTTTCAGACACTCTCTTTCGCGCCCTCTGTTTCACGCCCTCTGTTTCAGACCCTCTGTTTCAGACCCTCTGTTTCTCGCCCTCTGTTTCTCGCCCTCTGTTTCAGCCCCTCTGTTTCAGCCCCTCTGTTTCAGACCCTCTGTTTCAGACCCTCTGTTTCAGACGCTCTGTTTCAGCCCTTCGGTTTCAGACCCACTGTTTCTCGCCCTCTGTTTCAGCCCCTCTGTTTCAGACCCTCTGTTTCGCGCCCTCTGTTTCGCGCCCTCTGTTTCAGACCCTCTGTTTCAGACCCTCTGTTTCTCGCCCTCTGTTTCAGCCCCTCTCTTTCAGACCCTCTGTTTCAGACCCACTGTTTCTCGCCCTCTGTTTCGCGCCCTCAGTTTCAGACCCTCTGTTTCGCGCCCTGTTTCAGCCCCTCTGTTTCAGCCCCTCTGTTTCAGCCCCTCTGTTTCAGACCCTCTGTTTAAGCCCCTCTGTTTCAGACCCTCTGTTTCAGCCCCTCTGTTTCAGCCCCTCTGTTTCAGACCCTCTGTTTCTCGCCCTCTGTTTTGAGCCCTCTGTTTCAGACCCTCTGTATCAGCCCCTCTGTTTCAGCCCCTCTGTATCAGCCCATCTGTTTCTCGCCCTCTGTTTCAGCCCCTCTGTTTCAGACCTTCTGTTTCAGACTCTCTGTTTCTCGCCCTCTGTTTCAGCCACTCTGTTTCAGACCCACTGTTTCAGACCCTCTGTTTCTCGCCCTCTGTTTCAGCCACTCTGTTTCAGAACCTCTGTTTCAGCACCTCTGTTGCAGCCGCTCTGTTTCAGCCCCTCTGTTTCAGACCCTCTGTTTCAGACCCTCTGTTTCGCGCCCTCTGTTTCAGACCCTCTGTTTCAGTCCCTCTGTTTCAGACCCTCTGTTTCTCGCCCTCTGTTTCTAGCCCTATGTTTCAGACCCTCTGTATCAGACACTCTGTTTCTCGACCTCTGTTTCTGCCCCTCTGTTTCTCGCCCTCTGTTTCGGCCCCTCTGTTTTCTGCCCTCTGTTTCGCGCCCTCTGTTTCGCGCCCTCAGTTTCGTGCCCTCTGTTTCAGACCCTCTGTTTCAGACCCTCTGTTTCAGACCCTCTGTTTCTCGCCCTCTGTTTCTCGCCCTCTGTTTCAGCCCCTCTGTTTCAGACCCTCTGTTTCTCGCCCTCTGTTTCGCGCCCTCTGTTTCACGCCCTCTGTTTCAGACCCTGTGTTTCAGACCCTCTGTTTCTCGCCCTCTGTTTCAGCCCCTCTGTTTCAGACCCTCTGTTTCGCGCCCTCTGTTTCGCGCCCTCAGTTTCGCGCCCTCTGTTTCAGACCCTCTGTTTCAGACGCTCTGTTTCAGACCCTCTGTTTCTCGCCCTCTGTTTCTCGCCCTCTGTTTCAGCCCCTCTGTTTCTCGCCCTCTGTTTCAGCCCCTCTGTTTCAGCCCCTCTGTTTCAGACCCTCTGTTTCAGACCCTCTGTTTCAGACCCTCTGTTTCAGACCCTCTGTATCTCGCCCTCTGTTTCAGCCCCTCTGTTTCAGACCCTCTGTTTCTCGCCCTCTGTTTCGCGCCCTCTGTTTCTCGCCCTCTGTTTCAGCCCCTCTGTTTCAGACCCTCTGTTTCGCGCCCTCTGTTTCGCGCCCTCAGTTTCGCGCCCTCTGTTTCAGACCCTCTGTTTCAGACGCTCTGTTTCAGACCCTCTGTTTCTCGCCCTCTGTTTCTCGCCCTCTGTTTCAGCCCCTCTGTTTCTCGCCCTCTGTTTCAGCCCCTCTGTTTCAGCCCCTCTGTTTCAGACCCTCTGTTTCAGACCCTCTGTTTCAGACGCTCTGTTTCAGCCCTTCGGTTTCAGACCCACTGTTTCTCGCCCTCTGTTTCAGCCCCTCTGTTTCAGACCCTCTGTTTCGCGCCCTCTGTTTCGCGCCCTCTGTTTCAGACCCTCTGTTTCAGACCCTCTGTTTCTCGCCCTCTGTTTCAGCCCCTCTCTTTCAGACCCTCTGTTTCAGACCCACTGTTTCTCGCCCTCTGTTTCGCGCCCTCAGTTTCAGACCCTCTGTTTCGCGCCCTGTTTCAGCCCCTCTGTTTCAGCCCCTCTGTTTCAGCCCCTCTGTTTCAGACCCTCTGTTTAAGCCCCTCTGTTTCAGACCCTCTGTTTCAGCCCCTCTGTTTCAGCCCCTCTGTTTCAGACCCTCTGTTTCTCGCCCTCTGTTTTGAGCCCTCTGTTTCAGACCCTCTGTATCAGCCCCTCTGTTTCAGCCCCTCTGTATCAGCCCATCTGTTTCTCGCCCTCTGTTTCAGCCCCTCTGTTTCAGACCTTCTGTTTCAGACTCTCTGTTTCTCGCCCTCTGTTTCAGCCACTCTGTTTCAGACCCACTGTTTCAGACCCTCTGTTTCTCGCCCTCTGTTTCAGCCACTCTGTTTCAGAACCTCTGTTTCAGCACCTCTGTTTCAGCCGCTCTGTTTCAGCCCCTCTGTTTCAGACCCTCTGTTTCAGACCCTCTGTTTCGCGCCCTCTGTTTCAGACCCTCTGTTTCAGTCCCTCTGTTTCAGACCCTCTGTTTCTCGCCCTCTGTTTCTAGCCCTATGTTTCAGACCCTCTGTATCAGACACTCTGTTTCTCGACCTCTGTTTCTGCCCCTCTGTTTCTCGCCCTCTGTTTCGGCCCCTCTGTTTTCTGCCCTCTGTTTCGCGCCCTCTGTTTCGCGCCCTCAGTTTCGTGCCCTCTGTTTCAGACCCTCTGTTTCAGACCCTCTGTTTCAGACCCTCTGTTTCTCGCCCTCTGTTTCTCGCCCTCTGTTTCAGCCCCTCTGTTTCAGACCCTCTGTTTCTCGCCCTCTGTTTCGCGCCCTCTGTTTCACGCCCTCTGTTTCAGACCCTGTGTTTCAGACCCTCTGTTTCTCGCCCTCTGTTTCAGCCCCTCTGTTTCAGACCCTCTGTTTCGCGCCCTCTGTTTCGCGCCCTCAGTTTCGCGCCCTCTGTTTCAGACCCTCTGTTTCAGACGCTCTGTTTCAGACCCTCTGTTTCTCGCCCTCTGTTTCTCGCCCTCTGTTTCAGCCCCTCTGTTTCTCGCCCTCTGTTTCAGCCCCTCTGTTTCAGCCCCTCTGTTTCAGACCCTCTGTTTCAGACCCTCTGTTTCAGACCCTCTGTTTCAGACCCTCTGTATCTCGCCCTCTGTTTCAGCCCCTCTGTTTCAGACCCTCTGTTTCTCGCCCTCTGTTTCGCGCCCTCTGTTTCTCGCCCTCTGTTTCAGCCCCTCTGTTTTTCGCCCTCTGTTTCAGCCCCTCTGTTTCAGCCCCTCTGTTTCAGCCCCTCTGTTTCAGACCCTCTGTTTCAGACCCTCTGTTTCAGACCCTCTGTTTCTCGCCCTCTGTTTCAGCCCCTCTGTTTCAGACCCTCTGTTTCTCGCCCTCTGTTTCGCGCCCTCTGTTTCACGCCCTCTGTTTCAGACCCTGTGTTTCAGACCCTCTGTTTCTCGCCCTCTGTTTCAGACCCTCTGTTTCAGACCCTCTGTTTCAGACCCTCTGTTTCTCGCCCTCTGTTTCTCGCCCTCTGTTTCAGCCCCTCTGTTTCAGACCCTCTGTTTCTCGCCCTCTGTTTCGCGCCCTCTGTTTCACGCCCTCTGTTTCAGACCCTGTGTTTCAGACCCTCTGTTTCTCGCCCTCTGTTTCAGCCCCTCTGTTTCAGACCCTCTGTTTCGCGCCCTCTGTTTCGCGCCCTCAGTTTCGCGCCCTCTGTTTCAGACCCTCTGTTTCAGACGCTCTGTTTCAGACCCTCTGTTTCTCGCCCTCTGTTTCTCGCCCTCAGTTTCAGCCCCTCTGTTTCTCGCCCTCTGTTTCAGCCCCTCTGTTTCAGCCCCTCTGTTTCAGACCCTCTGTTTCAGACCCTCTGTTTCAGACCCTCTGTTTCAGACCCTCTGTATCTCGCCCTCTGTTTCAGCCCCTCTGTTTCAGACCCTCTGTTTCTCGCCCTCTGTTTCGCGCCCTCTGTTTCTCGCCCTCTGTTTCAGCCCCTCTGTTTTTCGCCCTCTGTTTCAGCCCCTCTGTTTCAGCCCCTCTGTTTCAGCCCCTCTGTTTCAGACCCTCTGTTTCAGACCCTCTGTTTCAGACCCTCTGTTTCTCGCCCTCTGTTTCAGCCCCTCTGTTTCAGACCCTCTGTTTCTCGCCCTCTGTTTCGCGCCCTCTGTTTCACGCCCTCTGTTTCAGACCCTGTGTTTCAGACCCTCTGTTTCTCGCCCTCTGTTTCAGCCCCTCTGTTTCAGACCCTCTGTTTCAGCACCTCTGTTTCAGCCCCTCTGTTTCAGCCCCTCTGTTTTAGACCCTCTGTTTCAGACCCACTGTTTCACGCCCTCTGTTTTGCGCCCTCAGTTTCAGACCCTCTGTTTCAGACCCGCTGTTTCTCGCCCTCTGTTTCAGCCCCTCTGTTTCTCGCCCTCTGTTTCAGCCCCTCTGTTTCAGACCCTCTGTTCCAGCCCCTATGTTTCAGACGCTCTGTTTCAGACCCTCTGCTTCAAAACCTCTGTTTCTCGCCCTCTGTTTCGGCCCCTCTGTTTCTCGCCCTCTGTTTCGGCCCCTCTGTTTCTCGCCCTCAGATTCGGCCCCTCTGTTTCGCGCCCTCTGTTTCAGACCCTCTGTTTCAGACCCTCTGTTTCAGACCCTCTGTTTCAGCCCCTCTGTTTCAGACCCTCTGTTTCTCGCCCTCTGTTTCAGCCCCTCTGTTTCAGACCCTCTGTTTCGCGCCCTCTGTTTCAGACCCTCTGTTTCAGCCCCTCTGTTTCAGACCCTCTGTTTCTCGCCCTCTGTTTCAGCCCCTCTGTTTCAGACCCTCTGTTTCGCGCCCTCTGTTTCAGACCCTCTGTTTCAGACCCTCTGTTTCTCGCCCTCTGTTTCAGCCCCTCTGTTTCTCGCCCTCTGTTTCAGCCCCTCTGTTTCAGACCCTCTGTTTCAGCCCCTCTGTTTCAGACCCTCTGTTTCAGACCCACTGTTTCTCGCCCTCTGTTTTGCGCCCTCAGTTTCAGACCCCCTGTTTCGCGCCCTCTGTTTCAGCCCCTCTGTTTCAGCCCCTCTGATCAGCCCCTCTGTTTCAGCCCCTCTGTGTCTCGCCCTCTGTTTCAGCCCCTCTATTTCAGACCCTCTGTTTCAGCCCCTCTGTTTCAGCCCCTCAGTTTCAGACCCTCTGTTTCTCGCCCTCTGTTTTGAGCCCTCTGTTTCAGACCCTCTGTTTCAGCCCCTCTGTTTCAGCCCCTCTGTATCAGCCCCTCTGTTTCTCGCCCTCTGTTTCAGCCCCTCTGTTTCAGACCCTCTGTTTCAGACCCTCTGTTTCAGACCCTCTGTTTCAGCACCTCTGTTTCAGCCCCTCTGTTTCAGACCCTCTGTTTCAGACCCTCTGTTTCGCCCCCTCTGTTTCAGACCCTCTGTTTCAGACCCTCTGTTTCAGCACCTCTGTTTCAGCCCTTCTGTTTCAGACCCTCTCTTTCAGACCCACTGTTTCTCGCCCTCTGTTTCAGACCCTCAGTTTCAGACCCTCTGTTTCGCGCCCTCTGTTTCAGACCCTCTGTTTCAGCCCCTCTGTTTCAGCCCCTCTGTTTCAGCCCCTCTGTTTCTCGCCCTCTGTTTCAGCCCCTCTGTTTCAGACCCTCTGTTTCAGCCCCTCTGTTTCAGACCCTCTGTTTCAGACCCTCTATTTATCGCCCTCTGTTTTGAGCCCTCTGTTTCTCGCCCTCTTTTTCAGCCCCTCTGTTTCAGACCCTCTGTTTCAGACCCTCTGTTTCGCGCCCTCTGTTTCAGATCCTCTGTTTCAGACCCTCTGTTTCAGCCCCTCTGTTTCAGACCCTCTCTTTCAGACCCACTGTTTCTCGCCCTCTGTTTCAGACCCTCAGTTTCAGACCCTCTGTTTCGCGCCCTCTGTTTCAGACCCTCTGTTTCGCGCCCTCTGTTTCAGCCCCTCTGTTTCAGCCCCTCTGTTTCTCGCCCTCTGTTTCAGCCCCTCTGTTTCAGACCCTCTGTTTCAGCCCCTCTGTTTCAGCCCCTCTGTTTCAGACCCTCTATTTATCGCCCTCTGTTTTGAGCCCTCTGTTTCTCGCCCTCTTTTTCAGCCCCTCTGTTTTAGACCCTCTGTTTCAGACCCTCTGATTCTCGCCCTCTGTTTCAGCCCCTCTGTTTCAGACCCTCTGTTTCAGCCCCTCTGTTTCAGACCCTCTGATTCTCGCCCTCTGTTTCAGCCCCTCTGTTTCAGACCCTCTGTTTCAGCCCCTCTGTTTCGCGCCCTCTGTATCAGACCCTCTGTTTCAGACCCTCTGTTTCTCTCCCTCTGTTTCAGACCCTCTGTTTCAGACCCTCTGTTTCAGACCTCTGTTTCTCGCCCTCTGTTTTGTGCCCTCTGTTTCAGACCCTCTGTTTCAGACCCTCTGTTTCTCGTGCTCTGTTTCTCGCCCTCTGTTTCAGACACTCTGTTTCAGACCCTCTGTTTCTCGCCCTCTGTTTCACGCCCTCTGTTTCGCACCCTCTGTTTCGCGCCCTCTCTTTCGCGCCCTCTGTTTCAGACCCTCTGTTTCGGCCCCTCTGTTTCTCGCCCTCTGCTTCGGCCCCTCTGTTTCGCGCCCTCTGTTTCAGACCCTCTGTTTCAGACCCTCTGTTTCTCGCCGTCTGTTTCAGACCCTCTGTTTCAGACCCTCTGTTTCTCGCCCTCTGATTCGGCCCATCTGTTTCTCGCCCTCTGCTTCGGCCCCTCTGTTTCGCGCCCTCTGTTTCAGACCCTCTGTTTCAGACCCTCTGTTTCTCGCCGTCTGTTTCAGACCCTCTGTTTCAGACCCTCTGTTTCTCGCCCTCTGATTCGGCCCATCTGTTTCTCGCCCTCTTTTTCGGCCCCTCGGTTTCGCGCCCTCTGTTTCAGACCCTCTGTTTCTCGCCCTCTGTTTCGCGCCCTCTGTTTCAGACCCTCTGTTTCAGCCCCTCTGTTTCAGACCCTCTGATTCTCGCCCTCTGTTTCAGCCCCTCTGTTTCAGACCCTCTGTTTCAGCCCCTCTGTTTCACGCCCTCTGTTTCAGACCCTCTGTTTCAGACCCTTTGTTTCAGACCCTCTGTTTCTCGCCCTCTGTTTCTCGCTCTATGTTTCAGACACTCTGTTTCAGACACTCTGTTTCTCGCCCTCTGTTTCTCGCCCTCTGTTTCAGACCCTCTGTTTTGGCCCCTCTGTTTCTCGCCCTCTGCTTCGGCCCCTCTGTTTCGCGCCCTCTGTATCAGACCCTCTGTTTCAGACCCTCTGTTTCTCTCCCTCTGTTTCAGACCCTCTGTTTCAGACCCTCTGTTTCAGACCTCTGTTTCTCGCCCTCTGTTTTGTGCCCTCTGTTTCAGACCCTCTGTTTCAGACCCTCTGTTTCTCGTGCTCTGTTTCTCGCCCTCTGTTTCAGACACACTGTTTCTCGCCCTCTGTTTCGCGCCCTCTGTTTCGCGCCCTCTGTTTCAGACCCTCTGTTTCGGCCCCTCTGTTTCCTGCCCTCTGTTTCTGCCCCTCTGTTTCTCGCCCTCTGTTTCAGACCCTCTGTTTCAGACCCTCTGTTTCTCGCCCACTGTTTCGCGCCCTCTGTTTCGTGCCCTCTGTTTCGCGCCCTCTGTTTCGCGCCCTCTGTTACAGACCCACTGTTTCAGACCCTCTGTATCTCGCCCTCTGTTTCTCGCCCTCTGTTTCAGACCCTCTGTTTCAGACCCTCTCTTTCTCGCCCTCTGTTTCGCGACCTCTGTTTCGCGCCCTCTGTTTCGCGCCCTCTGTTTCAGACCCTCTGTTTCAGCCCCTCCGTTTCTCGCCCTCTGCTTCGGCCCCTCTGTTTTGCGCCGTCAGTTTCAGACCCTCTGTTTCAGACCCTCTGTTTCTCGCCCTCTGTTTCAGCCCCTCTGTTTCAGACCCTCTGTTTCGCGCCCTCTGTTTCGCGCCCTCAGTTTCGCGCCCTCTGATTCAGACCCTCTGTTTCAGACCCTCTGTTTCAGAACCTCTGTTTCTCGCCCTCTGTTTCTCGCCCTCTGTTTCAGCCCCTCTGTTTCAGACCCTCTGTTTCTCGCCCTCTGTTTTGCGCCCTCAGTTTCACGCCCTCTGTTTCAGACACTGTGTTTCAGACCCTCTGTTTCTCGCCCTCTGTTTCAGCCCCTCTGTTTCAGACCCTCTGTTTCAGCACCTCTCTTTCAGCCCATCTGTTTCAGCCCCTCTGTTTTAGACCCTCTGTTTCAGACCCTCTGTTTCATCACCTCTGTTTCAGCCCCACTGTTTCAGCCCCTCTGTTTCCGACCCTCTGTTTCAGACCCTCTGTTTCTCCCCTTCTGTTTCAGACCCTCTGTTTCAGACCCTCTATTTCAGACCCTCTGTTTCTCGCCCTCTGTTTCTCGCCCTATGTTTCAGACCCTCTGTTTCAGACACTCTGTTTCTCGCCCTCTGTTTCTGCCCCTCTGTTTCTCGCCCTCTGTTTCGGCCCCTCTGTTTCCTGCCCTCTGTTTCGGCCCCTCTGTTTCGCGCCCTCTGTTTCAGACCCTCTTTTTCAGACTTTCTGTTTCAGCCCCTCTGTTTCAGCTCCTCTGTTTCAGACCCTCTGTTTCAGACCCTCTGTTTCTCGCCCTCTGTTTCGGCCCCTCTGTTTCTCGCCCTCTGTTTCGGCCCCTCTGTTTCGCCCCCTCTGTTTGAGACCCTCTGTTTGAGACCCTCTGTTTCAGACCCTCTGTTTCAGCCCCTCTGTTTCAGACCATCTGTTTCTCGCCCTCTGTTTCACCCCCTCTGTTTCAGACCATCTGTTTCACGCCCTCTGTTTCGCGCCCTCTGTTTCAGACCCTCTGTTTCAGACCCTCTGTTTCTCGCCCTCTGTTTCAGCCCCTCTGTTTCAGACCCTCTGTTTCAGCCCCTCTGTTTCAGCCCCTCTGTTTCAGCCCCTCTGTTTCTCGCCCTCTGTTTCAGCCCCTCTGTTTCAGACCCTCTGTTTCAGCCCCTCTGTTTCAGCCCCTCTGTTTCAGACCCTCTGTTTCTCGCCCTCTGTTTTGAGCCCTCTGTTTCAGACCCTCTGTTTCAGCCCCTCTGTTTCAGCCCCTCTTGTCAGCCCCTCTGTTTCTCGCCCTCTGTTTCAGCCCCTCTGTTTCAGACCCTCTGTTTCAGACCTTCTGTTTCTCGCCCTCTGTTTCAGCCCCTCTGTTTCAGCCCCTCTGTTTCAGCACCTCTGTTTCAGCCCCTCTGTTTCAGCCCCTCTGTTTCAGACCCTCTGTTTCAGACCCTCTGTTTCGCGCCCTCTGTTTCAGACACTCTGTTTCAGACCCTCTGTTTCAGACCCTCTCTTTCAGACCCACTGTTTCTCGCCCTCTGTTTCGCGCCCTCAGTTTCAGACCCTCTGTTTCGCGCACTCTGTTTCAGCCCCTCTGTTTCAGCCCCTCTGTTTCAGCCCCTCTGTTTCAGCCCCTCTGTTTCAGACCCTCTATTTATCGCCCTCTGTTTTGAGCCTTCTGTTTCAGACCCTCTGTTTCAGCCCCTCTTGTCAGCCCCTCTGTTTCTCGCCCTCTGTTTCAGCCCCTCTGTTTTAGACCCCCTGTTTCAGACCCTCTCTTTCGCGCCCTCTGTTTCACGCCCTCTGTTTCAGACCCTCTGTTTCAGACCCTCTGTTTCTCGCCCTCTGTTTCTCGCCCTCTGTTTCAGCCCCTCTGTTTCAGCCCCTCTGTTTCAGACCCTCTGTTTCAGACCCTCTGTTTCAGACGCTCTGTTTCAGCCCTTCGGTTTCAGACCCACTGTTTCTCGCCCTCTGTTTCAGCCCCTCTGTTTCAGACCCTCTGTTTCGCGCCCTCTGTTTCGCGCCCTCTGTTTCAGACCCTCTGTTTCAGACCCTCTGTTTCTCGCCCTCTGTTTCTGCCCCTCTCTTTCAGACCCTCTGTTTCAGACCCACTGTTTCTCGCCCTCTGTTTCGCGCCCTCAGTTTCAGACCCTCTGTTTCGCGCCCTGTTTCAGCCCCTCTGTTTCAGCCCCTCTGTTTCAGCCCCTCTGTTTCAGACCCTCTGTTTCAGCCCCTCTGTTTCAGACCCTCTGTTTCAGCCCCTCTGTTTCAGCCCCTCTGTTTCAGACCCTCTGTTTCTCGCCCTCTGTTTTGAGCCCTCTGTTTCAGACCCTCTGTATCAGCCCCTCTGTTTCAGCCCCTCTGTATCAGCCCATCTGTTTCTCGCCCTCTGTTTCAGCCCCTCTGTTTCAGACCTTCTGTTTCAGACTCTCTGTTTCTCGCCCTCTGTTTCAGCCACTCTGTTTCAGACCCACTGTTTCAGACCCTCTGTTTCTCGCCCTCTGTTTCAGCCACTCTGTTTCAGAACCTCTGTTTCAGCACCTCTGTTTCAGCCGCTCTGTTTCAGCCCCTCTGTTTCAGACCCTCTGTTTCAGACCCTCTGTTTCGCGCCCTCTGTTTCAGACCCTCTGTTTCAGTCCCTCTGTTTCAGACCCTCTGTTTCTCGCCCTCTGTTTCTAGCCCTATGTTTCAGACCCTCTGTATCAGACACTCTGTTTCTCGACCTCTGTTTCTGCCCCTCTGTTTCTCGCCCTCTGTTTCGGCCCCTCTGTTTTCTGCCCTCTGTTTCGGCCCCTCTGTTTCGCGCCCTCTGTTTCGCACCCTCTGTTTCAGACACTCTGTTTCTCGCCCTCTGTTTCTCGCCCTCTGTTTCAGACCCTCTGTTCCTCGCCCACTGTTTTGCGCCCTCTGTTTCAGACCCTCTGTTTCAGACCCTCTGTTTCTCGCCCTCTGTTTCGTGCCCTCGGTTTCGCGCCCTCTGTTTCGCGCCCTCCGTTTCAGACCCTCTGTTTCAGCCCCTCTGATTCTCGCACTTTGCTTCGGCCCCTCTGTTTCTCGCCCTCTGTTTCAGCCCCTCTGTTTCTCGCCCTCTGTTTCAGCCCCTCTGTTTCTCGCCCTCTGTTTCAGACCCTCTGTTTCAGACCCTCTGTTTCTCGCCCTCTGTTTCTCGCCCTCTGTTTCAGACCCTCTGTTTCAGACCCTCTGTTTCTCGCCCTCTGTTTCGCGCCCTCTGTTTCACGACCTCTGTTTCAGACCCTGTGTTTCAGACCCTCTGTTTCTCGCCCTCTGTTTCAGCCCCTCTGTTTCAGACCCTCTGTTTCAGCACCTCTGTTTCAGCCCCTCTGTTTCAGCCCCTCTGTTTTAGACCCTCTGTTTCAGAGCCTCTGTTTCACGCCCTCTGATTCACGACCGCTGTTTCAGACCCTCTGTTTCAGACCCGCTGTTTCTCGCCCTCTGTTTCAGCCCCTCTATTTCTCGCCCTCTGTTTCAGCCCCTCTGTTTCAGACCCTCTGTTCCAGCCCCTCTGTTTCAGACGCTCTGTTTCAGACCCTCTGTTTCAAAACCTCTGTTTCTCGCCCTCTGTTTCGGCCCCTCTGTTTCTCGCCCTCAGTTTCGGCCCCTCTGTTTCGCGCCCTCTGTTTCAGACCCTCTGTTTCAGACCCTCTGTTTCAGCCCCTCTGTTTCAGACCCTCTGTTTCAGACCCTCTGTTTCTCGCCCTCTGTTTCAGCCCCTCTGTTTCAGACCCTCTGTTTCGCGCCCTCTGTTTCGCGCCCTCTGTTTCAGACCCTCTGTTTCAGACCCTCTGTTTCTCGCCCTCTGTTTCAGCCACTCTGTTTCTCGCCCTCTGTTTCAGCCCCTCTGTTTCAGACCCTCTGTTTCAGCCCCTCTGTTTCAGACCCTCTGTTTCAGACCCACTGTTTCTCGCCCTCTGTTTTGCGCCCTCAGTTTCAGACCCTCTGTTTCGCGCCCTCTGTTTCAGCCCCTCTGTTTCAGCCCCTCTGTTTCAGCCCCTCTGTGTCTCGCCCTCTATTTCAGCCCCTCTGTTTCAGACCCTCTGTTTCAGCCCCTCTGTTTCAACCCCTCAGTTTCAGACCCTCTGTTTCTCGCCCTCTGTTTTGAGCCCTCTGTTTCAGAGCCTCTGTTTCGTGCCCTCTGTTTCTCGCCCTCTGTATCAGCCCCTCTGTTTCTCGCCCTCTGTTTCAGCCCCTCTGTTTCAGACCCTCTGTTTCAGACCCTCTGTTTTAGCACCTCTGTTTCAGCCCCTCTGTTTCAGCCCCTCTGTTTCAGACCCTCTGTTTCAGACCCTCTGTTTCGCCCCCTCTGTTTCAGACCCTCTGTTTCAGACCCTCTATTTCAGAGCCTCTGTTTCTGCCCCTCTGTTTCTCGCCCTCTGTTTTGGCCCCTCTGTTTCCTGCCCTCTGTTTCGGCCCCTCTGTTTCGCGCCCTCTGTTTCGTGCCCTCTGTTTCAGACCCTCTGTTTCAGCCCCTCTGTTTCTCGCCCTCTGCTTCGGCCCCTCTGTTTCGCGCCCTCTGTTTCAGACCCTCTTTTTCAGACTTTCTGTTTCAGCCCCTCTGTTTCAGACCCTCTGTTTCAGACCCTCTGTTTCTCGCCCTCTGTTTCGGCCCCTCTGTTTCTCGCCCTCTGTTTCGGCCCCTCTGTTTCGCGCCCTCTGTTTGAGACCCTCTGTTTCAGACCCTCTGTTTCAGACCCTCTGTTTCAGCCCCCTGTTTCAGACCCTCGGTTTCTCGCCCTCTGTTTCAGCCCCTCTGTTTCAGACCCTCTGTTACGCGCCCTCTGTTTCGCGCCCTCTGTTTCAGACCCTCTGTTTCAGACCCTCTGTTTCTCGCCCTCTGTTTCAGCCCCTCTGTTTCAGACCCTCTATTTTAGCCCCTCTGTTTCAGACCCTCTGTTTCAGACCCACTGTTTCTCGCCCTCTGTTTCGCGCCCTCAGTTTCAGACCCTCTGTTTCGCGCCCCCTGTTTCAGCCCCTCTGTTTCAGCCCCTCTGTTCCAGCCCCTCTGTTTCAGCCCCTCTGTTTCTCGCCCTCTGTTTCAGCCCCTCTGTTTCAGAACCTCTGTTTTAGCCCCTCTGTTTCAGCCCCTCTGTTTCAGACCCTCTGTTTCTCGCCGTCTGTTTTGAGCCCTCTGTTTCAGACCCTCTGTTTCAGACCCTCTGTTTCAGCCCCTCTTGTCAGCCCCTCTGTTTCTCGCCCTCTGTTTCAGCCCCTCTGTTTCAGACCCTCTGTTTCAGACCCTCTGTTTCTCGCCCTTTGTTTCAGCCCCTCTGATTCAGACCCTCTGTTTCAGCACCTCTGTTTCAGCCCCTCTGTTTCAGCCCCTCTGTTTCAGACCCTCTGTTTCAGACCCTCTGTTTCGCGCCCTCTGTTTCAGACCCTCTGTTTCAGACCCTCTGTTTCAGCCCCTCTGTTTCAGACCCTCTCTTTCAGACCCACTGTTTCTCGCCCTCTGTTTCGCGCCCTCAGTTTCAGACCCTCTGTTTCGCGCCCTCTGTTTCAGCCCCTCTGTTTCAGCCCCTCTGTTTCAGCCCCTCTGTTTCAGCCCCTCTGTTTCTCGCCCTCTGTTTCAGCCCCTCTGTTTCAGACCCTCTGTTTCAGCCCCTCTGTTTCAGCCCCTCTGTTTCAGACCCTCTATTTATCGCCCTCTGTTTTGAGCCCTCTGTTTCAGACCCTCTGTTTTGGCCCCTCTGTTTCTCGCCCTCTGCTTCGGCCCCTCTGTTTCGCGCCCTCTGTATCAGACCCTCTGTTTCAGACCCTCTGTTTCTCTCCCTCTGTTTCAGACCCTCTGTTTCAGACCCTCTGTTTCAGACCTCTGTTTCTCGCCCTCTGTTTTGTGCCCTCTGTTTCAGACCCTCTGTTTCAGACACTCTGTTTCTCGTGCTCTGTTTCTCGCCCTCTATTTCAGACCCTCTGTTTCAGACCCTCTGTTTCTCGCCCTCTGTTTCACGCCCTCTGTTTCGCACCCTCTGTTTCGCGCCCTCTCTTTCGCGCCCTCTGTTTCAGACCCTCTGTTTCGGCCCCTCTGTTTCTCGCCCTCTGCTTCGGCCCCTCTGTTTCGTGCCCTCTGTTTCGCGCCCACTGTTTCGCGCCCTCTGTTTCAGACCCTCTGTTTCAGCCCCTCGGTTTCTCGCCCTCTGCTTCGGCCCCTCTGTTTTGCGCCCTCAGTTTCAGACCCTCTGTTTCAGACCCTCTGTTTCTCGCCCTCTGTTTCAGCCCCTCTGTTTCAGACCCTCTGTTTTGCGCCCTCTGTTTCGCGCCCTCAGTTTCGCGCCCTCTGTTTCAGACCCTCTGTTTCAGACCCTCTGTTTCAGACCCTCTGTTTCAGACCCTCTGTTTCTCGCCCTCTGTTTCTCGCCCTCTGTTTCAGCCCCTCTGTTTCTCGCCCTCTGTTTCAGCCCCTCTGTTTCTCGCCCTCTGTTTCAGCCCCTCTGTTTCAGACCCGCTGTTTCAGACCCGCTGTTTCAGCCCCTCTGTTTCAGACCCTCTGTTTATCGCACTCTGTTTCAGCCCCTCTTTTTCAGACCCTCTGTTTCTCGCCCTCTGTTTCGCACCCTCTGTTTCTCGCCCTCTGTTTCAGCCCCTCTGTTTCTCGCCCTCTGTTTCAGCCCCTCTGTTTCAGCCCCTCTGTTTCAGCCCCTCTGTTTCAGACCCTCTGTTTCAGACCCTCTGTTTCTCGCCCTCTGTTTCAGCCCCTCTGTTTCAGACCCTCTGTTTCTCGCCCTCTGTTTCGCGCCCTCTGTTTCACGCCCTCTGTTTCAGACCCTGTGTTTCAGACCCTCTGTGTTCGCCCTCTGTTTCAGCCCCTCTGTTTCAGACCCTCTGTTTCAGCACCTCTGTTTCAGCCCCTCTGTTTCAGCCCCTCTGTTTTAGACCCTCTGTTTCAGACCCTCTGTTTCACGCCCTCTGTTTCACGACCACTGTTTCAGACCCTCTGTTTCAGACCCTCTGTTCCAGCCCCTCTGTTTCAGACGCTCTGTTTCAGACCCTCTGTTTCAAAACCTCTTTTTCTTGCCCTCTGTTTCGGCCCCTCTGTTTCTCGCCCACTGTTTCGGCCCCTCTGTTTCTCACCCTCAATTTCGGCCCCTCTGTTTCGCGCCCTCTGTTTCAGACCCTCTGTTTCAGACCCTCTGTTTCAGCCCCTCTGTTTCAGCCCCTCTGTTTCAGACCCTCTGTTTCTCGCCCTCTGTTTCAGCCCCTCTGTTTCAGACCCTCTGTTTTGCGCCCTCTGTTTCAGACCCTCTGTTTCAGCCCCTCTATTTCAGACCCTCTGTTTCTCGACCTCTGTTTCAGCCCCTCTGTTTCTCGCCCTCTGTTTCATCCCCTCTGTTTCAGACCCTCTGTTTCAGCCCCTCTGTTTCAGACCCGCTGTTTCGCGCCCTCTGTTTCAGACCCTCTGTTTCAGACCCTCTGTTTCTCGCCCTCTGTTTCAGCCCCTCTGTTTCTCGCCCTCTGTTTCAGCCCCTCTGTTTCAGCCCCTCTGTTTCAGCCCCTCTGTTTCAGACCCTCTGTTTCAGACCCACTGTTTCTCGCCCTCTGTTTTGCGCCCTCAGTTTCAGACCCTCTGTTTCGCGCCCTCTGTTTCAGCCCCTCTGTTTCAGCCCCTCTGTTTCAGACCCTCTGTTTCAGCCCCTCTGTGTCTCGCCCTCTGTTTCAGCCCCTCTATTTCAGACCCTCTGTTTCAGCCCCTCTGTTTCAGCACGTCAGTTTCAGACCCTCTGTTTCTCGCCCTCTGTTTTGAGCCCTCTGTTTCAGACCCTCTGTTTCAGCCCCTGTGTTTCAGCCCCTCTGTATCAGCCCCTCTGTTTCTCGCCCTCTGTTTCAGCCCCTCTGTTTCAGACCCTCTGTTTCAGACCCTCTGTTTCAGCCCCTCTGTTTCAGCCCCTCTGTTTCAGCCCCTCTGTTTCTCGCCCTCTGTTTCAGACCCTCTGTTTCAGCCCCTCTATTTCAGACCCTCTGTTTCTCGCCCTCTGTTTCAGACCCTCTGTTTCGCGCCCTCTGATTCAGACCCTCTGTTTCAGACCCTCTGTTTCTCGCCCTCTGTTTCAGCCCCTCTGTTTCTCGCCCTCTGTTTCAGCCCCTCTGTTTCAGACCCTCTGTTTCAGCCCCTCTGTTTCAGACCCTCTGTTTCAGACCCACTGTTACTCGCCCTCTGTTTTGCGCCCTCAGTTTCAGACCCTCTGTTTCGCGCCCTCTGTTTCAGCCCCTCTGTTTCAGCCCCTCTGTTTCAGCCCCTCTGTTTCAGCCCCTCTGTGTCTCGCCCTCTGTTTCAGCCCCTCTATTTCAGACCCTCTGTTTCAGCCCCTCTGTTTCAGCCCCTCAGTTTCAGACCCTCTGTTTCTCGCCCTCTGTTTTGAGCCCTCTGTTTCAGACCCTCTGTTTCAGCCCCTCTGTTTCAGCCCCTCTGTATCAGCCCCTCTGTTTCTCGCCCTCTGTTTCAGCGCCTCTGTTTCAGACCCTCTTTTTCAGACCCTCTGTTTCTGTCCCTCTGTTTCAGCCCCTCTGTTTCAGCCCCTCTGTTTCAGACCCTCTGTTTCAGACCCTCTGTTTCGCCCCCTCTGTTTCAGACCCTCTGTTTCAGACCCTCTGTTTCAGCACTTCTGTTTCAGCCCCTCTGTTTCAGCCCCTCTGTTTCAGACCCTCTGTTTCAGACCCTCTGTTTCGCGCCCTCTGTTTCAGACCCTCTGTTTCAGCCCCTCTGTTTCAGCCCCTCTGTTTCAGCCCCTCTGTTTCTCGCCCTCTGTTTCAGCCCCTCTGTTTCAGACCCTCTGTTTCAGCCCCTCAGTTTCAGCCCCTCTGTTTCAGACCCTCTATTTATCGCCCTCTGTTTTGAGCCCTCTGTTTCTCGCCCTCTTTTTCAGTCCCTCTGTTTTAGACCCTCTGTTTCTGAACCTCTGATTCTCGCCCTCTGTTTCAGCCCCTCTGTTTCAGCCCCTCTGTTTCAGCCCCTCTGTGTCTCGCCCTCTATTTCAGCCCCTCTGTTTCAGACCCTCTGTTTCAGCCCCTCTGTTTCAACCCCTCAGTTTCAGACCCTCTGTTTCTCGCCCTCTGTTTTGAGCCCTCTGTTTCAGAGCCTCTGTTTCGTGCCCTCTGTTTCTCGCCCTCTGTATCAGCCCCTCTGTTTCTCGCCCTCTGTTTCAGCCCCTCTGTTTCAGACCCTCTGTTTCAGACCCTCTGTTTTAGCACCTCTGTTTCAGCCCCTCTGTTTCAGCCCCTCTGTTTCAGACCCTCTGTTTCAGACCCTCTGTTTCGCCCCCTCTGTTTCAGACCCTCTGTTTCAGACCCTCTATTTCAGAGCCTCTGTTTCTGCCCCTCTGTTTCTCGCCCTCTGTTTTGGCCCCTCTGTTTCCTGCCCTCTGTTTCGGCCCCTCTGTTTCGCGCCCTCTGTTTCGTGCCCTCTGTTTCAGACCCTCTGTTTCAGCCCCTCTGTTTCTCGCCCTCTGCTTCGGCCCCTCTGTTTCGCGCCCTCTGTTTCAGACCCTCTTTTTCAGACTTTCTGTTTCAGCCCCTCTGTTTCAGACCCTCTGTTTCAGACCCTCTGTTTCTCGCCCTCTGTTTCGGCCCCTCTGTTTCTCGCCCTCTGTTTCGGCCCCTCTGTTTCGCGCCCTCTGTTTGAGACCCTCTGTTTCAGACCCTCTGTTTCAGACCCTCTGTTTCAGCCCCCTGTTTCAGACCCTCGGTTTCTCGCCCTCTGTTTCAGCCCCTCTGTTTCAGACCCTCTGTTACGCGCCCTCTGTTTCGCGCCCTCTGTTTCAGACCCTCTGTTTCAGACCCTCTGTTTCTCGCCCTCTGTTTCAGCCCCTCTGTTTCAGACCCTCTATTTTAGCCCCTCTGTTTCAGACCCTCTGTTTCAGACCCACTGTTTCTCGCCCTCTGTTTCGCGCCCTCAGTTTCAGACCCTCTGTTTCGCGCCCCCTGTTTCAGCCCCTCTGTTTCAGCCCCTCTGTTCCAGCCCCTCTGTTTCAGCCCCTCTGTTTCTCGCCCTCTGTTTCAGCCCCTCTGTTTCAGAACCTCTGTTTTAGCCCCTCTGTTTCAGCCCCTCTGTTTCAGACCCTCTGTTTCTCGCCGTCTGTTTTGAGCCCTCTGTTTCAGACCCTCTGTTTCAGACCCTCTGTTTCAGCCCCTCTTGTCAGCCCCTCTGTTTCTCGCCCTCTGTTTCAGCCCCTCTGTTTCAGACCCTCTGTTTCAGACCCTCTGTTTCTCGCCCTCTGTTTCAGCCCCTCTGATTCAGACCCTCTGTTTCAGCACCTCTGTTTCAGCCCCTCTGTTTCAGCCCCTCTGTTTCAGACCCTCTGTTTCAGACCCTCTGTTTCGCGCCCTCTGTTTCAGACCCTCTGTTTCAGACCCTCTGTTTCAGCCCCTCTGTTTCAGACCCTCTCTTTCAGACCCACTGTTTCTCGCCCTCTGTTTCGCGCCCTCAGTTTCAGACCCTCTGTTTCGCGCCCTCTGTTTCAGCCCCTCTGTTTCAGCCCCTCTGTTTCAGCCCCTCTGTTTCAGCCCCTCTGTTTCTCGCCCTCTGTTTCAGCCCCTCTGTTTCAGACCCTCTGTTTCAGCCCCTCTGTTTCAGCCCCTCTGTTTCAGACCCTCTATTTATCGCCCTCTGTTTTGAGCCCTCTGTTTCAGACCCTCTGTTTTGGCCCCTCTGTTTCTCGCCCTCTGCTTCGGCCCCTCTGTTTCGCGCCCTCTGTATCAGACCCTCTGTTTCAGACCCTCTGTTTCAGACCCTCTGTTTCAGACCCTCTGTTTCAGACCTCTGTTTCTCGCCCTCTGTTTTGTGCCCTCTGTTTCAGACCCTCTGTTTCAGACACTCTGTTTCTCGTGCTCTGTTTCTCGCCCTCTATTTCAGACCCTCTGTTTCAGACCCTCTGTTTCTCGCCCTCTGTTTCACGCCCTCTGTTTCGCACCCTCTGTTTCGCGCCCTCTCTTTCGCGCCCTCTGTTTCAGACCCTCTGTTTCGGCCCCTCTGTTTCTCGCCCTCTGCTTCGGCCCCTCTGTTTCGTGCCCTCTGTTTCGCGCCCACTGTTTCGCGCCCTCTGTTTCAGACCCTCTGTTTCAGCCCCTCGGTTTCTCGCCCTCTGCTTCGGCCCCTCTGTTTTGCGCCCTCAGTTTCAGACCCTCTGTTTCAGACCCTCTGTTTCTCGCCCTCTGTTTCAGCCCCTCTGTTTCAGACCCTCTGTTTTGCGCCCTCTGTTTCGCGCCCTCAGTTTCGCGCCCTCTGTTTCAGACCCTCTGTTTCAGACCCTCTGTTTCAGACCCTCTGTTTCAGACCCTCTGTTTCTCGCCCTCTGTTTCTCGCCCTCTGTTTCAGCCCCTCTGTTTCTCGCCCTCTGTTTCAGCCCCTCTGTTTCTCGCCCTCTGTTTCAGCCCCTCTGTTTCAGACCCGCTGTTTCAGACCCGCTGTTTCAGCCCCTCTGTTTCAGACCCTCTGTTTATCGCACTCTGTTTCAGCCCCTCTTTTTCAGACCCTCTGTTTCTCGCCCTCTGTTTCGCACCCTCTGTTTCTCGCCCTCTGTTTCAGCCCCTCTGTTTCTCGCCCTCTGTTTCAGCCCCTCTGTTTCAGCCCCTCTGTTTCAGCCCCTCTGTTTCAGACCCTCTGTTTCAGACCCTCTGTTTCTCGCCCTCTGTTTCAGCCCCTCTGTTTCAGACCCTCTGTTTCTCGCCCTCTGTTTCGCGCCCTCTGTTTCACGCCCTCTGTTTCAGACCCTGTGTTTCAGACCCTCTGTTTCTCGCCCTCTGTTTCAGCCCCTCTGTTTCAGACCCTCTGTTTCAGCACCTCTGTTTCAGCCCCTCTGTTTCAGCCCCTCTGTTTTAGACCCTCTGTTTCAGACCCTCTGTTTCACGCCCTCTGTTTCACGACCACTGTTTCAGACCCTCTGTTTCAGACCCTCTGTTCCAGCCCCTCTGTTTCAGACGCTCTGTTTCAGACCCTCTGTTTCAAAACCTCTTTTTCTTGCCCTCTGTTTCGGCCCCTCTGTTTCTCGCCCACTGTTTCGGCCCCTCTGTTTCTCACCCTCAATTTCGGCCCCTCTGTTTCGCGCCCTCTGTTTCAGACCCTCTGTTTCAGACCCTCTGTTTCAGACCCTCTGTTTCAGCCCCTCTGTTTCAGACCCTCTGTTTCTCGCCCTCTGTTTCAGCCCCTCTGTTTCAGACCCTCTGTTTTGCGCCCTCTGTTTCAGACCCTCTGTTTCAGCCCCTCTATTTCAGACCCTCTGTTTCTCGACCTCTGTTTCAGCCCCTCTGTTTCTCGCCCTCTGTTTCATCCCCTCTGTTTCAGACCCTCTGTTTCAGCCCCTCTGTTTCAGACCCGCTGTTTCGCGCCCTCTGTTTCAGACCCTCTGTTTCAGACCCTCTGTTTCTCGCCCTCTGTTTCAGCCCCTCTGTTTCTCGCCCTCTGTTTCAGCCCCTCTGTTTCAGCCCCTCTGTTTCAGCCCCTCTGTTTCAGACCCTCTGTTTCAGACCCACTGTTTCTCGCCCTCTGTTTTGCGCCCTCAGTTTCAGACCCTCTGTTTCGCGCCCTCTGTTTCAGCCCCTCTGTTTCAGCCCCTCTGTTTCAGACCCTCTGTTTCAGCCCCTCTGTGTCTCGCCCTCTGTTTCAGCCCCTCTATTTCAGACCCTCTGTTTCAGCCCCTCTGTTTCAGCACGTCAGTTTCAGACCCTCTGTTTCTCGCCCTCTGTTTTGAGCCCTCTGTTTCAGACCCTCTGTTTCAGCCCCTGTGTTTCAGCCCCTCTGTATCAGCCCCTCTGTTTCTCGCCCTCTGTTTCAGCCCCTCTGTTTCAGACCCTCTGTTTCAGACCCTCTGTTTCAGCCCCTCTGTTTCAGCCCCTCTGTTTCAGCCCCTCTGTTTCTCGCCCTCTGTTTCAGACCCTCTGTTTCAGCCCCTCTATTTCAGACCCTCTGTTTCTCGCCCTCTGTTTCAGACCCTCTGTTTCGCGCCCTCTGATTCAGACCCTCTGTTTCAGACCCTCTGTTTCTCGCCCTCTGTTTCAGCCCCTCTGTTTCTCGCCCTCTGTTTCAGCCCCTCTGTTTCAGACCCTCTGTTTCAGCCCCTCTGTTTCAGACCCTCTGTTTCAGACCCACTGTTACTCGCCCTCTGTTTTGCGCCCTCAGTTTCAGACCCTCTGTTTCGCGCCCTCTGTTTCAGCCCCTCTGTTTCAGCCCCTCTGTTTCAGCCCCTCTGTTTCAGCCCCTCTGTGTCTCGCCCTCTGTTTCAGCCCCTCTATTTCAGACCCTCTGTTTCAGCCCCTCTGTTTCAGCCCCTCAGTTTCAGACCCTCTGTTTCTCGCCCTCTGTTTTGAGCCCTCTGTTTCAGACCCTCTGTTTCAGCCCCTCTGTTTCAGCCCCTCTGTATCAGCCCCTCTGTTTCTCGCCCTCTGTTTCAGCGCCTCTGTTTCAGACCCTCTTTTTCAGACCCTCTGTTTCTGTCCCTCTGTTTCAGCCCCTCTGTTTCAGCCCCTCTGTTTCAGACCCTCTGTTTCAGACCCTCTGTTTCGCCCCCTCTGTTTCAGACCCTCTGTTTCAGACCCTCTGTTTCAGCACTTCTGTTTCAGCCCCTCTGTTTCAGCCCCTCTGTTTCAGACCCTCTGTTTCAGACCCTCTGTTTCGCGCCCTCTGTTTCAGACCCTCTGTTTCAGCCCCTCTGTTTCAGCCCCTCTGTTTCAGCCCCTCTGTTTCTCGCCCTCTGTTTCAGCCCCTCTGTTTCAGACCCTCTGTTTCAGCCCCTCAGTTTCAGCCCCTCTGTTTCAGACCCTCTATTTATCGCCCTCTGTTTTGAGCCCTCTGTTTCTCGCCCTCTTTTTCAGTCCCTCTGTTTTAGACCCTCTGTTTCTGAACCTCTGATTCTCGCCCTCTGTTTCAGCCCCTCTGTTTCAGACCCTCTGTTTCAGCACCTCTGTTTCAGCCCCTCTGTTTCGCGCCCTCTGTTTCAGACCCTCTGTTTCAGACCCTTTGTTTCAGACCCTCTGTTTCTCGCCCTCTGTTTCTCGCTCTATGTTTCAGACCCTCTGTTTCAGACACTCTGTTTCTCGCCCTCTGTTTCTCGCCCTCTGTTTCAGACCCTCTGTTTTGGCCCCTCTGTTTCTCGCCCTCTGCTTCGGCCCCTCTGTTTCGCGCTCTCTGTATCAGACCCTCTGTTTCAGACCCTCTGTTTCTCTCCCTCTGTTTCAGACCCTCTGTTTCAGACCCTCTGTTTCTCGCCCTCTGTTTCAGCCCCTCTGTTTCTCGCCCTCTGTTTCAGACCCTCTGTTTCAGACCCTCTGTTTCAGCCCCTCTGTTTCAGACCCTCTGTTTCAGACCCACTGTTTCTCGCCCTCTGTTTCGCGCCCTCAGTTTCAGACCCTCTGTTTCGTGCCCTCTGTTTCAGCCCCTCTGTTTCAGCCCCTCTGTTTCAGCCCCTCTGTGTCTCGCCCTCTGTTTCAGCCCCTCTATTTCAGACCCTCTGTTTCAGCCCCTCTGTTTCAGCCCCTCAGTTTCAGACCCTCTGTTTCTCGCCCTCTGTTTTGAGCCCTCTGTTTCAGACCCTCTGTTTCAGCCCCTCTGTTTCAGCCCCTCTGTATCAGCCCCCCTGTTTCTCGCCCTCTGTTTCAGCCCCTCTGTTTCAGACCCTCTGTTTCAGACCCTCTGTTTCAGACCCTCTGTTTCAGCCCCTCTGTTTCAGCCCCTCTGTTTCAGACCCTCTGTTTCAGACCCTCTGTTTCGCCCCCTCTGTTTCAGACCCTCTGTTTCAGACCCTCTGTTTCAGCACCTCTGTTTCAGCCCCTCTGTTTCAGCCCCTCTGTTTCAGACCTTCTGTTTCAGACCCTCTGTTTCGTGCCCTCTGTTTCAGACCCTCTGTTTCAGACCCTCTGTTTCAGCCCCTCTGTTTCAGACCCTCTCTTTCAGACCCACTGTTTCTCGCCCTCTGTTTCAGACCCTCAGTTTCAGACCCTCTGTTTCGCGCCCTCTGTTTCAGACCCTCTGTTTCAGCCCCTCTGTTTCAGCCCCTCTGTTTCAGCCCCTCTGTTTCGTGCCCTCTGTTTCAGCCCCTCTGTTTCAGACCCTCTGTTTCAGCCCCTCTGTTTCAGCCCCTCTGTTTCAGACCCTCTATTTATCGCCCTCTGTTTTGAGCCCTCTGTTTCTCGCCCTCTTTTTCAGCCCCTATGTTTTAGACCCTCTGTTTCAGAACCTCTGATTCTCGCCCTCTGTTTCAGCCCCTCTGTTTCAGACCCTCTGTTTCAGCACCTCTGTTTCAGCCCCTCTGTTTCGCGCCCTCTGTTTCAGACCCTCTGTTTCAGACCCTTTGTTTCAGACCCTCTGTTTCTCGCCCTCTGTTTCTCGCTCTATGTTTCAGAACCTCTGTTTCAGACACTCTGTTTCTCGCCCTCTGTTTCTCGCCCTCTGTTTCAGACCCTCTGTTTTGGCCCCTCTGTTTCTCGCCCTCTGCTTCGGCCCCTCTGTTTCGCGCCCTCTGTATCAGACCCTCTGTTTCAGACCCTCTGTTTCTCTCCCTCTGTTTCAGACCCTCTGTTTCAGACCCTCTGTTTCAGACCTCTGTTTCTCGCCCTCTGTTTTGTGCCCTCTGTTTCAGACCCTCTGTTTCAGACCGTTTGTTTCTCGTGCTCTGTTTCTCGCCCTCTGTTTCAGACCCTCTGTTTCAGACCCTCTGTTTCTCGCCCTCTGTTTCACGCCCTCTGTTTCGCACCCTCTGTTTCGCGCCCTCTCTTTCGCGCCCTCTGTTTCAGACCCTCTGTTTCGGCCCCTCTGTTTCTCGCCCTCTGCTTCGGCCCCTCTGTTTCGCGCCCTCTGTTTCAGACCCTCTGTTTCAGACCCTCTGTTTCTCGCCCTCTGATTCGGCCCATCTGTTTCTCGCCCTTTGTTTCGGCCCCTCGGTTTCGCGCCCTCTGTTTCAGACCCTCTGTTTCTCGCCCTCTGTTTCGCGCCCTCTGTTTCGCGCCCTCTGTTTCAGACCCTCTGTTTCAGACCCTCTGTTTCGGCCCCTCTGTTTCTCGCCCTCTGCTTCGGCCCCTCTGTTTCGCGCCCTCTGTTTCAGACCCTCTGTTTCAGACCCTCTGTTTCTCGCCCTCTGATTCGGCCCATCTGTTTCTCGCCCTTTGTTTCGGCCCCTCGGTTTCGCGCCCTCTGTTTCAGACCCTCTGTTTCAGACCCTCTGTTTCTCGCCCACTGTTTCGCGCCCTCTGTTTCGTGCCCTCTGTTTCGCGCCCTCTGTTTCGCGCCCTCTGTTTCAGACCCACTGTTTCAGACCCTCTGTATCTCGCCCTCTGTTTCTCGCCCTCTGTTTCAGACCCTCTGTTTCAGACCCTCTCTTTCTCGACCTCTGTTTCGCGCCCTCTGTTTCGCACCCTCTGTTTCGCGCCCTCTGTTTCAGACCCTCTGTTTCAGCCCCTCCGTTTCTCGCCCTCTGCTTCGGCCCCTCTGTTTTGCGCCGTCAGTTTCAGACCCTCTGTTTCAGACCCTCTGTTTCTCGCCCTCTGTTTCAGCCCCTCTGTTTCAGACCCTCTGTTTCGCGCCCTCTGTTTCGCGCCCTCAGTTTCGCGCCCTCTGTTTCAGACCCTCTGTTTCAGACCCTCTGTTTCAGACCCTCTGTTTCTCGCCCTCTGTTTCTCGCGCTCTGTTTCAGCCCCTCTGTTTCAGACCCTCTCTTTCTCGCCCTCTGTTTTGCGCCCTCAGTTTCACGCCCTCTGTTTCAGACCCTGTGTTTCAGACCCTCTGTTTCTCGCCCTCTGTTTCAGCCCCTCTGTTTCAGACCCTCTGTTTCAGCACCTCTCTTTCAGCCCCTCTGTTTCAGCCCCTCTGTTTTAGACCCTCTGTTTCAGACCCTCTGTTTCATCACCTCTGTTTCAGCCCCTCTGTTTCAGCCCCTCTGTTTCCGACCCTCTGTTTCAGACCCTCTGTTTCTCACCCTCTGTTTCAGACCCTCTGTTTCAGACCCTCTATTTCAGACCCTCTGTTTCTCGCCCTCTGTTTCTCGCCCTATGTTTCAGACCCTCTGTTTCAGACACTCTGTTTCTCGCCCTCTGTTTCTGCCCCTCTGTTTCTCGCCCTCTGTTTCGGCCCCTCTGTTTCCTGCCCTCTGTTTCGGCCCCTCTGTTTCGCGGCCTCTGTTTCAGACCCTCTTTTTCAGACTTTCTGTTTCAGCCCCTCTGTTTCAGCCCCTCTGTTTCAGACCCTCTGTTTCAGACCCTCTGTTTCTCGCCCTCTGTTTCGGCCACTCTGTTTCTCGCCCTCTGTTTCGGCCCCTCTGTTTCGCACCCTCTGTTTGAGACCCTCTGTTTGAGACCCTCTGTTTCAGACCCTCTGTTTCAGACCATCTGTTTCTCGCCCTCTGTTTCACCCCCTCTGTTTCAGACCCTCTGTTTCGCGCCCTCTGTTTCGCGCCCTCTGTTTCAGACCCTCTGTTTCAGACCCTCTGTTTCTCGCCCTCTGTTTCAGCCCCTCTGTTTCTCGCCCTCTGTTTCAGCCCCTCTGTTTCAGACCCTCTGTTTCAGCCCCTCTGTTTCAGCCCCTCTGTTTCAGCCCCTCTGTTTCTCGCCCTCTGTTTCAGCCCCTCTGTTTCAGACCCTCTGTTTCAGCCCCTCTGTTTCAGCCCCTCTGTTTCAGAACCTCTGTTTCTCGCCCTCTGTTTTGAGCCCTCTGTTTCAGACCCTCTGTTTCAGCCCCTCTGTTTCAGCCCCTCTTGTCAGCCCCTCTGTTTCTCGCCCTCTGTTTCAGCCCCTCTGTTTCAGACCCTCTGTTTCAGACCTTCTGTTTCTCGCCCTCTGTTTCAGCCCCTCTGTTTCAGACCCTCTGTTTCAGCACCTCTGTTTCAGCCCCTCTGTTTCAGCCCCTCTGTTTCAGACCCTCTGTTTCAGCCCCTCTGTGTCTCGCCCTCTGTTTCAGCCCCTCTATTTCAGACCCTCTGTTTCAGCCCCTCTGTTTCAGCCCCTCAGTTTCAGACCCTCTGTTTCTCGCCCTCTGTTTTGAGCCCTCTGTTTCAGACCCTCAGTTTCAGACCCTCTGTTTCGCGCCCTCTGTTTCAGACCCTCTGTTTCAGCCCCTCTGTTTCAGCCCCTCTGTTTCGTGCCCTCTGTTTCAGCCCCTCTGTTTCAGACCCTCTGTTTCAGCCCCTCTGTTTCAGCCCCTCTGTTTCAGACCCTCTATTTATCGCCCTCTGTTTTGAGCCCTCTGTTTCTCGCCCTCTTTTTCAGCCCCTCTGTTTTAGACCCTCTGTTTCAGAACCTCTGATTCTCGCCCTCTGTTTCAGCCCCTCTGTTTCAGACCCTCTGTTTCAGCACCTCTGTTTCAGCCCCTCTGTTTCGCGCCCTCTGTTTCAGACCCTCTGTTTCAGACCCTTTGTTTCAGACCCTCTGTTTCTCGCCCTCTGTATCTCGCTCTATGTTTCAGAACCTCTGTTTCAGACACTCTGTTTCTCGCCCTCTGTTTCTCATCCTCTGTTTCAGACCCTCTGTTTTGGCCCCTCTGTTTCTCGCCCTCTGCTTCGGCCCCTCTGTTTCGCGCCCTCTGTATCAGACCCTGTGTTTCAGACCCTCTGTTACTCTCCCTCTGTTTCAGACCCTCTGTTTCAGACCCTCTGTTTCAGACCTCTGTTTCTCGCCCTCTGTTTTGTGCCCTCTGTTTCAGACCCTCTGTTTCAGACCCTCTGTTTCTCGTGCTCTGTTTCTCGCCCTCTGTTTCAGACCCTCTGTTTCAGACCCTCTGTTTCTCGCCCTCTGTTTCACGCCCTCTGTTTCGCACCCTCTGTTTCGCGCCCTCTCTTTCGCGCCCTCTGTTTCAGACCCTCTGTTTCGGCCCCTCTGTTTCTCGCCCTCTGCTTCGGCCCCTCTGTTTCGCGCCCTCTGTTTCAGACCCTCTGTTTCAGACCCTCTGTTTCTCGCCCTCTGATTCGGCCCATCTGTTTCTCGCCCTTTGTTTCGGCCCCTCGTTTTCGCGCCCTCTGTTTCAGACCCTCTGTTTCTCGCCCTCTGTTTCGCGCCCTCTGTTTCGCGCCCTCTGTTTCAGACCCTCTGTTTCGGCCCCTCTGTTTCCTGCCCTCTGTTTCTGCCCCTCTGTTTCTCGCCCTCTGTTTCAGACCCTCTGTTTCAGACCCTCTGTTTCTCGCCCACTGTTTCGCGCCCTCTGTTTCGTGCCCTCTGTTTCGCGCCCTCTGTTTCGCACCCTCTGTTTCAGACCCACTGTTTCAGACCCTCTGTATCTCGCCCTCTGTTTCTCGCCCTCTGTTTCAGACCCTCTGTTTCAGACCCTCTCTTTCTCGACCTCTGTTTCGCGCCCTCTGTTTCGCGCCCTCTGTTTCGCGCCCTCTGTTTCAGACCCTCTGTTTCAGCCCCTCCGTTTCTCGCCCTCTGCTTCGGCCCCTCTGTTTTGCGCCGTCAGTTTCAGACCCTCTGTTTCAGACCCTCTGTTTCTCGCCCTCTGTTTCAGCCCCTCTGTTTCAGACCCTCTGTTTCGCGCCCTCTGTTTCGCGCCCTCAGTTTCGCGCCCTCTGTTTCAGACCCTCTGTTTCAGACCCTCTGTTTCAGACCCTCTGTTTCTCGCCCTCTGTTTCTCGCGCTCTGTTTCAGCCCCTCTGTTTCAGACCCTCTCTTTCTCGCCCTCTGTTTTGCGCCCTCAGTTTCACGCCCTCTGTTTCAGACCCTGTGTTTCAGACCCTCTGTTTCTCGCCCTCTGTTTCAGCCCCTATGTTTCAGACCCTCTGTTTCAGCACCTCTGTTTCAGCCCCTCTGTTTCAGCCCCTCTGTTTTAGACCCTCTGTTTCAGACCCTCTGTTTCATCACCTCTGTTTCAGCCCCTCTGTTTCAGCCCCTCTGTTTCCGACCCTCTGTTTCAGACCCTCTGTTTCTCACCCTCTGTTTCAGACCCTCTGTTTCAGACCCTCTATTTCAGACCCTCTGTTTCTCGCCCTCTGTTTCTCGCCCTATGTTTCAGACCCTCTGTTTCAGACACTCTGTTTCTCGCCCTCTGTTTCTGCCCCTCTGTTTCTCGCCCTCTGTTTCGGCCCCTCTGTTTCCTGCCCTCTGTTTCGGCCCCTCTGTTTCACGGCCTCTGTTTCAGACCCTCTTTTTCAGACTTTCTGTTTCAGCCCCTCTGTTTCAGCCCCTCTGTTTCAGCCCCTCTGTTTCAGACCCTCTGTTTCTCGCCCTCTGTTTCGGCCACTCTGTTTCTCGCCCTCTGTTTCGGCCCCTCTGTTTCGCACCCTCTGTTTGAGACCCTCTGTTTGAGACCCTCTGTTTCAGACCCTCTGTTTCAGCCCCTCTGTTTCAGACCATCTGTTTCTCGCCCTCTGTTTCACCCCCTCTGTTTCAGACCCTCTGTTTCGCGCCCTCTGTTTCGCGCCCTCTGTTTCAGACACTCTGTTTCAGACCCTCTGTTTCTCTCCCTCTGTTTCAGCCCCTCTGTTTCTCGCCCTCTGTTTCAGCCCCTCTGTTTCAGACCCTCTGTTTCAGCCCCTCTGTTTCAGCCCCTCTGTTTCAGAACCTCTGTTTCTCGCCCTCTGTTTTGAGCCCTCTGTTTCAGACCCTCTGTTTCAGCCCCTCTGTTTCAGCCCCTCTTGTCAGCCCCTCTGTTTCTCGCCCTCTGTTTCAGCCCCTCTGTTTCAGACCCTCTGTTTCAGACCTTCTGTTTCTCGCCCTCTGTTTCAGCCCCTCTGTTTCAGACCCTCTGTTTCAGCACCTCTGTTTCAGCCCCTCTGTTTCAGCCCCTCTGTTTCAGACCCTCTGTTTCAGCCCCTCTGTGTCTCGCCCTCTGTTTCAGCCCCTCTATTTCAGACCCTCTGTTTCAGCCCCTCTGTTTCAGCCCCTCAGTTTCAGACCCTCTGTTTCTCGCCCTCTGTTTTGAGCCCTCTGTTTCAGACCCTCTGTTTCAGCCCCTCTGTTTCAGCCCCTCTGTATCAGCCCCTCTGTTTCTCGCCCTCTGTTTCAGCGCCTCTGTTTCAGACCCTCTGTTTCAGACCCTCTGTTTCAGACCCTCTGTTTCAGCCCCTCTGTTTCAGCCCCTCTGTTTCAGACCCTCTGTTTCAGACCCTCTGTTTCGCCCCCTCTGTTTCAGACCCTCTGTTTCAGACCCTCTGTTTCAGCACTTCTGTTTCAGCCCCTCTGTTTCAGCCCCTCTGTTTCAGACCCTCTGTTTCAGACCCTCTGTTTCGCGCTCTCTGTTTCAGACCCTCTGTTTCAGCCCCTCTGTTTCAGCCCCTCTGTTTCAGCCCCTCTGTTTCTCGCCCTCTGTTTCAGCCCCTCTGTTTCAGACCCTCTGTTTCAGCCCCTCAGTTTCAGCCCCTCTGTTTCAGACCCTCTATGTATCGCCCTCTGTTTTGAGCCCTCTGTTTCTCGCCCTCTTTTTCAGTCCCTCTGTTTTAGACCCTCTGTTTCAGAACCTCTGATTCTCGCCCTCTGTTTCAGCCCCTCTGTTTCAGACCCTCTGTTTCAGCACCTCTGTTTCAGCCCCTCTGTTTCGCGCCCTCTGTTTCAGACCCTCTGTTTCAGACCCTTTGTTTCAGACCCTCTGTTTCTCGCCCTCTGTTTCTCGCTCTATGTTTCAGACCATCTGTTTCAGACACTCTGTTTCTCGCCCTCTGTTTCTCGCCCTCTGTTTCAGACCCTCTGTTTTGGCCCCTCTGTTTCTCGCCCTCTGCTTCGGCCCCTCTGTTTCGCGCTCTCTGTATCAGACCCTCTGTTTCAGACCCTCTGTTTCTCTCCCTCTGTTTCAGACCCTCTGTTTCAGACCCTCTGTTTCTCGCCCTCTGTTTCAGCCCCTCTGTTTCTCGCCCTCTGTTTCAGCCCCTCTGTTTCAGACCCTCTGTTTCAGCCCCTCTGTTTCAGACCCTCTGTTTCAGACCCACTGTTTCTCGCCCTCTGTTTCGCGCCCTCAGTTTCAGACCCTCTGTTTCGCGCCCTCTGTTTCAGCCCCTCTGTTTCAGCCCCTCTGTTTCAGCCCCTCTGTGTCTCGCCCTCTGTTTCAGCCCCTCTATTTCAGACCCTCTGTTTCAGCCCCTCTGTTTCAGACCCTCAGTTTCAGACCCTCTGTTTCTCGCCCTCTGTTTTGAGCCCTCTGTTTCAGACCCTCTGTTTCAGCCCCTCTGTTTCAGCCCCTCTGTATCAGCCCCCCTGTTTCTCGCCCTCTGTTTCAGCCCCTCTGTTTCAGACCCTCTGTTTCAGACCCTCTGTTTCAGACCCTCTGTTTCAGCCCCTCTGTTTCAGCCCCTCTGTTTCAGACCCTCTGTTTCAGACCCTCTGTTTCGCCCCCTCTGTTTCAGACCCTCTGTTTCAGACCCTCTGTTTCAGCACCTCTGTTTCAGCCCCTCTGTTTCAGCCCCTCTGTTTCAGACCTTCTGTTTCAGACCCTCTGTTTCGTGCCCTCTGTTTCAGACCCTCTGTTTCAGACCCTCTGTTTCAGCCCCTCTGTTTCAGACCCTCTCTTTCAGACCCACTGTTTCTCGCCCTCTGTTTCAGACCCTCAGTTTCAGACCCTCTGTTTCGCGCCCTCTGTTTCAGACCCTCTGTTTCAGCCCCTCTGTTTCAGCCCCTCTGTTTCAGCCCCTCTGTTTCGTGCCCTCTGTTTCAGCCCCTCTGTTTCAGACCCTCTGTTTCAGCCCCTCTGTTTCAGCCCCTCTGTTTCAGACCCTCTATTTATCGCCCTCTGTTTTGAGCCCTCTGTTTCTCGCCCTCTTTTTCAGCCCCTCTGTTTTAGACCCTCTGTTTCAGAACCTCTGATTCTCGCCCTCTGTTTCAGCCCCTCTGTTTCAGACCCTCTGTTTCAGCACCTCTGTTTCAGCCCCTCTGTTTCGCGCCCTCTGTTTCAGACCCTCTGTTTCAGACCCTTTGTTTCAGACCCTCTGTTTCTCGCCCTCTGTTTCTCGCTCTATGTTTCAGAACCTCTGTTTCAGACACTCTGTTTCTCGCCCTCTGTTTCTCGCCCTCTGTTTCAGACCCTCTGTTTTGGCCCCTCTGTTTCTCGCCCTCTGCTTCGGCCCCTCTGTTTCGCGCCCTCTGTATCAGACCCTGTGTTTCAGACCCTCTGTTTCTCTCCCTCTGTTTCAGACCCTCTGTTTCAGACCCTCTGTTTCAGACCTCTGTTTCTCGCCCTCTGTTTTGTGCCCTCTGTTTCAGACCCTCTGTTTCAGACCCTCTGTTTCTCGTGCTCTGTTTCTCGCCCTCTGTTTCAGACCCTCTGTTTCAGACCCTCTGTTTCTCGCCCTCTGTTTCACGCCCTCTGTTTCGCACCCTCTGTTTCGCGCCCTCTCTTTCGCGCCCTCTGTTTCAGACCCTCTGTTTCGGCCCCTCTGTTTCTCGCCCTCTGCTTCGGCCCCTCTGTTTCGCGCCCTCTGTTTCAGACCCTCTGTTTCAGACCCTCTGTTTCTCGCCCTCTGATTAGGCCCATCTGTTTCTCGCCCTTTGTTTCGGCCCCTCGGTTTCGCGCCCTCTGTTTCAGACCCTCTGTTTCTCGCCCTCTGTTTCGCGCCCTCTGTTTCGCGCCCTCTGTTTCAGACCCTCTGTTTCAGCCCCTCTGTTTCCTGCCCTCTGTTTCTGCCCCTCTGTTTCTCGCCCTCTGTTTCAGACCCTCTGTTTCAGACCCTCTGTTTCTCGCCCACTGTTTCGCGCCCTCTGTTTCGTGCCCTCTGTTTCGCGCCCTCTGTTTCGCGCCCTCTGTTACAGACCCACTGTTTCAGACCCTCTGTATCTCGCCCTCTGTTTCTCGCCCTCTGTTTCAGACCCTCTGTTTCAGACCCTCTCTTTCTCGACCTCTGTTTCGCGCCCTCTGTTTCGCGCCCTCTGTTTCGCGCCCTCTGTTTCAGACCCTCTGTTTCAGCCCCTCCGTTTCTCGCCCTCTGCTTCGGCCCCTCTGTTTTGCGCCGTCAGTTTCAGACCCTCTGTTTCAGACCCTCTGTTTCTCGCCCTCTGTTTCAGCCCCTCTGTTTCAGACCCTCTGTTTCGCGCCCTCTGTTTCGCGCCCTCAGTTTCGCGCCCTCTGTTTCAGACCCTCTGTTTCAGACCCTCTGTTTCAGACCCTCTGTTTCTCGCCCTCTGTTTCTCGCGCTCTGTTTCAGCCCCTCTGTTTCAGACCCTCTCTTTCTCGCCCTCTGTTTTGCGCCCTCAGTTTCACGCCCTCTGTTTCAGACCCTGTGTTTCAGACCCTCTGTTTCTCGCCCTCTGTTTCAGCCCCTCTGTTTCAGACCCTCTGTTTCAGCACCTCTGTTTCAGCCCCTCTGTTTCAGCCCCTCTGTTTTAGACCCTCTGTTTCAGACCCTCTGTTTCATCACCTCTGTTTCAGCCCCTCTGTTTCAGCCCCTCTGTTTCCGACCCTCTGTTTCAGACCCTCTGTTTCTCACCCTCTGTTTCAGACCCTCTGTTTCAGACCCTCTATTTCAGACCCTCTGTTTCTCGCCCTCTGTTTCTCGCCCTATGTTTCAGACCCTCTGTTTCAGACACTCTGTTTCTCGCCCTCTGTTTCTGCCCCTCTGTTTCTCGCCCTCTGTTTCGGCCCCTCTGTTTCCTGCCCTCTGTTTCGGCCCCTCTGTTTCGCTGCCTCTGTTTCAGACCCTCTTTTTCAGACTTTCTGTTTCAGCCCCTCTGTTTCAGCCCCTCTGTTTCAGACCCTCTGTTTCAGACCCTCTGTTTCTCGCCCTCTGTTTCGGCCACTCTGTTTCTCGCCCTCTGTTTCGGCCCCTCTGTTTCGCACCCTCTGTTTGAGACCCTCTGTTTGAGACCCTCTGTTTCAGACCCTCTGTTTCAGCCCCTCTGTTTCAGACCATCTGTTTCTCGCCCTCTGTTTCACCCCCTCTGGTTCAGACCCTCTGTTTCGCGTCCTCTGTTTCGCGCCCTCTGTTTCAGACCCTCTGTTTCAGACCCTCTGATTCTCGCCCTCTGTTTCAGCCCCTCTGTTTCTCGCCCTCTGTTTCAGCCCCTCTGTTTCAGACCCTCTGTTTCAGCCCCTCTGTTTCAGCCCCTCTGTTTCAGCCCCTCTGTTTCTCGCCCTCTGTTTCAGCCCCTCTGTTTCAGACCCTCTGTTTCAGCCCCTCTGTTTCAGAACCTCTGTTTCTCGCCCTCTGTTTTGAGCCCTCTGTTTCAGACCCTCTGTTTCAGCCCCTCTGTTTCAGCCCCTCTTGTCAGCCCCTCTGTTTCTCGCCCTCTGTTTCAGCCCCTCTGTTTCAGACCCTCTGTTTCAGACCTTCTGTTTCTCGCCCTCTGTTTCAGCCCCTCTGTTTCAGACCCTCTGTTTCAGCACCTCTGTTTCAGCCCCTCTGTTTCAGCCCCTCTGTTTCAGACCCTCTGTTTCAGACCCTCTGTTTCGCGCCCTCTGTTTCAGACACTCTGTTTCAGACCCTCTGTTTAAGACCCTCTCTTTCAGACCCACTGTTTCTCGCCCTCTGTTTCGCGCCCTCAGTTTCAGACCCTCTGTTTCGCGCCCTCTGTTTCAGCACCTCTGTTTCAGCCCCTCTGTTTCAGCCCCTCTGTTTCAGCCCCTCTGTTTCTCGCCCTCTGTTTCAGGCCCTCTGTTTCAGCCCCTCTGTTTCAGCCCCTCTGTTTCAGACCCTCTATTTATCGCCCTCTGTTTTGAGCCCTCGGTTTCAGACCCTCTGTTTCAGCCCCTCTTGTCAGCCCCTCTGTTTCTCGCCCTCTGTTTCAGCCCCTCTGTTTCAGACCCTCTGTTTCAGACCCTCTGATTCTCGCCCTCTGTTTCAGACCCTCTGTTTTGGCCCCTCTGTTTCTCACCCACTGCTTCGGCCCCTCTGTTTTGCGCCATCTGTATCAGACCCTCTGTTTCAGACCCTCTGTTTCAGACCCTCTGGTTCACGCCCTCTGTTTCTCGCTCTATGTTTCAGACCCTCTGTTTCTCGCCCTCTGTTTCTCGCCCTCTGTTTCAGACCCTCTGTTTTGGCCCCTCTGTTTCTCGCCCTCTGCTTCGGCCCCTCTGTTTCGCGCCCTCTGTATCAGACCCTCTGTTTCAGACCCTCTGTTTCTCTCCCTCTGTTTCAGACCCTCTGTTTCAGACCCTCTGTTTCAGACCCTCTGTTTCGCGCCCTCTGTTTCAGCCCCTCTGTTTCAGCCCCTCTGTTTCAGACCCTCTGTTTCTCGTGCTCTGTTTCTCGCCCTCTGTTTCAGACCCTCTGTTTCAGACCCTCTGTTTCTCGCCCTCTGTTTCACGCCCTCTGTTTCGCATCCTCTGTTTCGCGCCCTCTCTTTCGCGCCCTCTGTTTCAGACCCTCTGTTTCGGCCCCTCTGTTTCTCGCCCTCTGCTTCGGCCCCTCTGTTTCGCGCCCTCTGTTTCAGACCCTCTGTTTCTCGCCGTCTGTTTCAGACCCTCTGTTTCAGACCCTCTGTTTCTCGCCCTCTGATTCGGCCCATCTATTTCTCGCCCTCTGTTTCGGCCCCTCTGTTTCGCGCCCTCTGTATCAGACGCTCTGTTTCTTGCCCTCTGTTTCGCGCCCTCTCTTTCGCGCCCTCTGTTTCAGACCCTCTGTTTCGGCCCCTCTGTTTCGTGCCCTCTGTTTCTGCCCCTCTGTTTCTCGCCCTCTGTTACAGACCCTCTGTTTCAGACCCTCTGTATCTCGCCCACTGTTTCTCGCCCTCTGTTTCAGACCCTCTGTTTCAGACCCTCTCTTTCTCGCCCTCTGTTTCGCGCCCTCTGTTTCGCGCCCTCTGTTTCGCGTCCTCTGTTTCAGACCCTCTGTTTCAGCCCCTCCGTTTCTCGCCTTCTGCTTCGGCCCCTCTGTTTTGCGCCCTCAGTTTCAGACCCTCTGTTTCAGACCCTCTGTTTCTCGCCCTCTGTTTCAGCCCCTCTGTTTCAGACCCTCTGTTTCGCGCCCTCTGTTTCGCGCCCTCAGTTTCGCGCCCTCTGTTTCAGACCCTCTGTTTCAGACCCTCTGTTTCAGACCCTCTGTTTCTCGCCCTCTGTTTCTCGACCTCTGTTTCAGCCCCTCTGTTTCAGACCGTCTGTTTCTCGCCCTCTGTTTCGCGCCCTCTGTTTCACGCTCTCTGTTTCAGACCCTGTGTTTCAGACCCTCTGTTTCTCGCCCTCTGTTTCAGCCCCTCTGTTTTAGACCCCCTGTTTCAGACCCTCTCTTTCGCGCCCTCTGTTTCACGCCCTCTGTTTCAGACCCTCTGTTTCAGACCCTCTGTTTCTCGCCCTCTGTTTCTCGCCCTCTGTTTCAGCCCCTCTGTTTCAGCCCCTCTGTTTCAGACCCTCTGTTTCAGACCCTCTGTTTCAGCCCCTCTGTTTCAGACCCTCTGTTTCAGACCCTCTGTTTCAAAACCTCTGTTTCTCGCCCTCTGTTTCGGCCCCTCTGTTTCTCGCCCTATGTTTCGGCCCCTCTGTTTCGCGCCCTCTGTTTCAGACCCTCTGTTTCAGACCCTCTGTTTCAGACCCTCTGTTTCAGCCCCTCTGTTTCAGACCCACTGTTTCTCGCCCTCTGTTTCAGCCCCTCTGTTTCAGACCCTCTGTTTCGCGCCCTCTGTTTCGCGCCCTCTGTTTCAGACCCTCTGTTTCAGACCCTCTGTTTCTCGCCCTCTGTTTCAGCCCGTCTCTTTCAGACCCTCTGTTTCAGACCCACTGTTTCTCGCCCTCTGTTTCGCGCCCTCAGTTTCAGACCCTCTGTTTCGCGCCCTCTGTTTCAGCCCCTCTGTTTCAGCCCCTCTGTTTCAGCCCCTCTGTTTCTCACCCTCTGTTTCAGCCCCTCTGTTTCAGACCCTCTGTTAGAGCCCCTCTGTTTCAGCCCCTCTGTTTCAGACCCTCTGTTTCTCGCCCTCTGTTTTGAGCCCTCTGTTTCAGACCCTCTGTTTCAGCCCCTCTGTTTCAGCCCCTCTGTATCAGCCCCTCTGTTTCTCGCCCTCTGTTTCAGCCCCTCTGTTTCAGACCCTCTGTTTCAGACCCACTGTTTCTCGCCCTCTGTTTCAGCCACTCTGTTTCAGAACCTCTGTTTCAGCACCTCTGTTTCAGCCGCTCTGTTTCAGCCCCTCTGTTTCAGACCCTCTGTTTCGCGCCCTCTGTTTCAGACCCTCTGTTTCAGTCCCTCTGTTTGACACCCTCTGTTTCTCGCCCTCTGTTTCTCGCACTATGTTTCAGACCCTCTGTATCAGACACTCTGTTTCTCGCCCTCTGTTTCTCGCTCTCTGTTTCTGTCCCTCTGTTTCTCGCCCTCTGTTTCAGCCCCTCTGTTTCTCGCCCTCTGTTTCAGCCCCTCTGTTTCTCGCCCTCTGTTTCAGCCCCTCTATTTCTCGCCCTCTGTTTCAGCCCCTCTATTTTGGCCCCACTGTTTCAGCCCCTTTGTTTCAGCCACTCTGTTTCTCGCCCTCTGTTTCAGCCGCTCTGTTTCTCGCCCTCTGTATCAGCCACTCTGTTTCTCGCCCTCTGTTTCTGGCCCTCTGTTTCAGCCCCTCTGTTTCTCGCTCTCTGTTTCAGCCCCTCTGTTTCCGCCCTTCTGTTTCAGCACCTCTGTTTCAGCCCCTCTGTTTCTCGCCCTCTGTTTCAGCCCCTCTGTTTCTTGCCCTCTGTTTCAGCCACTCTGTTTCTCGCCCTCTGTTTCAGCCTCTCTGTTTCTCGCCCTCTGTTTCAGCCCCTCTGTTTCAGCCCCTCTGTTTCAGTCCCTCTGTTTCAGCCCCTCTGTTTCTCGCCCTCTGTTTCAGCCCCTCTGTTTCTCGCCCTGTGTTTCAGCCTCTCTGTTTCTCGCCCTCTGTTTCAGCCCCACTGTTTCAGCCCCTCTGTTTCAGCCCCTCTGTTTCAGCCCCTCTGTTTCTCGCCCTCTGTTTCAGCCCCTCTGTTTCTCGCCCTCTGTATCAGCCGCTTTGTTTCAGCCCCTCTGTTTCAGCCCCTCTTTTTCAGCCCCTCTGTTTCTCGCCCTCTGTTTCTCGCCCTCTGTTTCAGCCCCTCTGTTTCTCGCCCTCTGTTTCAGCCCATCTGTTTCAGCCCATCTGATTCAGCCCGTCTGATTCAGCCACTCTGTTTCTCGCCCTCTGTTTCAGCCACTCTGTTTCTCGCCCTCTGTTTCAGCCCCTCTCTTTCAGCCCCTCTGTTTCAGCCTCTCTGTTTCAGCCCCTCTGTTTCTCGCCCTCTGTTTCTCGACCTCTGTTTCAGTCCCTCTGTTTCTCGCCATCTGTTTCAGCCCCTCTGTTTCGCGCTCTCTGTTTCAGCGCCTCTGTTTCAGCTCCTCTGTTTCTCGCCATCTGTTACTGCCCCTCTGTTTCTCGCCCTCTCTTTCAGCCCCTCTGTTTCTCGCCCTCTGTTTCAGCCCCTCTGATTAAGCCCCTCTGTTTCAGCCCCTCTGAATCAGCCCTTCTGTTTCAGCCCCTCTGTTTCAGCCCCTCTGTTTCTCGCCCTCTGTTTCAGCCCCTCTGTTTCTCGCCCTCTGTTTCAGCCCCTCTATTTCTCGCCCTCTGTTTCAGCCCCTCTATTTTAGCCCCACTGTTTCAGCCCCTTTGTTTCAGCCACTCTGTTTCTCGCCCTCTGTTTCAGCCGCTCTGTTTCTCGCCCTCTGTATCAGCCACTCTGTTTCTCGCCCTCTGTTTCTGGCCCTCTGTTTCAGCCCCTCTGTTTCTCGCTCTCTGTTTCAGCCCCTCTGTTTCCGCCCTTCTGTTTCAGCCCCTCTGTTTCAGCCCCTCTGTTTCTCGCCCTCTGTTTCAGCCCCTCTGTTTCTTGCCCTCTGTTTCAGCCCCTCTGTTTCTCGCCCTCTGTTTCAGCCCCTCTGTTTCTCGCCCTCTGTATCAGCCGCTTTGTTTCAGCCCCTCTGTTTCAGCCCCTCTTTTTCAGCCCCACTGTTTCTCGCCCTCTGTTTCTCGCCCTCTATTTCAGCCCCTCTGTTTCTCGCCCTCTGTTTCAGCCCCTCTGTTTCAGCCCATCTGATTCAGCCCGTCTGATTCAGCCACTCTGTTTCTCGCCCTCTGTTTCAGCCTCTCTGTTTCTCGCCCTCTGTTTCAGCCCCTCTCTTCCAGCCCCTCTGTTTCAGCCTCTCTGTTTCTGCCCCTCTGTTTCTCGCCCTCTGTTTCTCGACCTCTGTTTCAGTCCCTCTGTTTCTCGCCATCTGTTTCAGCCCCTCTCTTTCACGCTCTCTGTTTCAGCCCCTCTGTTTCAGCTCCTCTGTTTCTCGCCCTCTGTTACTGCCCCTCTGTTTCTCGCCCTCTCTTTCAGCCCCTCTGTTTCTCTCCCTCTGTTTCAGCCCCTCTGATTAAGCCCCTCTGTTTCAGCCCCTCTGAATCAGCCCCTCTGTTTCAGCCCCTCTGTTTCAGCCCCTCTGTTTCAGCCCCTCTGTTTCTCGCCCTCTGTTTCAGCCCCTCTGTTTCTCGCCCTCTGTATCAGCCGCATTGTTTCAGCCCCTCTGTTTCAGCCCCTCTTTTTCAGCCCCTCTGTTTCTCGCCCTCTGTTTCTCGCCCTCTGTTTCAGCCCCTCTGTTTCTCGCCCTCTGTTTCAGCCCCTCTGTTTCAGCCCATCTGATTCAGCCCGTCTGATTCAGCCACTCTGTTTCTCGCCCTCTGTTTCAGCCTCTCTGTTTCTCGCCCTCTGTTTCAGACCCTCTCTTTCAGCCCCTCTGTTTCAGCCTCTCTGTTTCAGCCCCTCTGTTTCTCGCCCTCTGTTTCTCGACCTCTGTTTCAGTCCCTCTGTTTCTCGCCATCTGTTTCAGCCCCTCTGTTTCGCGCTCTCTGTTTCAGCCCCTCTGTTTCAGATCCTCTGTTTCTCGCCCTCTGTTACTGCCCCTCTGTTTCTCGCCCTCTCTTTCAGCCCCTCTGTTTCTCGCCCTCTGTTTCAGCCCCTCTGATTAAGCCCCTCTGTTTCAGCCCCTCTGAATCAGCCCTTCTGTTTCAGCCCCTCTGTTTCAGCCCCTCTGTTTCTCGCCCTCTGTTTCAGCCCCTCTGTTTCTCGCCCTCTGTTTCAGCCCCTCTATTTCTCGCCCTCTGTTTCAGCCCCTCTATTTTAGCCCCACTGTTTCAGCCCCTTTGTTTCAGCCACTCTGTTTCTCGCCCTCTGTTTCAGCCGCTCTGTTTCTCGCCCTCTGTATCAGCCACTCTGTTTCTCGCCCTCTGTTTCTGGCCCTCTGTTTCAGCCCCTCTGATTCTCGCTTTCTGTTTCAGCCCCTCTGTTTCCGCCCTTCTGTTTCAGCCCCTCTGTTTCAGCCCCTCTGTTTCTCGCCCTCTGTTTCAGCCCCTCTGTTTCTTGCCCTCTGTTTCAGCCACTCTGTTTCTCGCCCTCTGTTTCAGCCTCTCTGTTTCTCGCCCTCTGTTTCAGCCCCTCTGTTTCAGCCCCTCTGTTTCAGTCCCTCTGTTTCAGCCCCTCTGTTTCTCACCCTCTGTTTCAGCCCCTCTGTTTCTCGCTCTCTGTTTCAGCCCCACTGTTTCAGCCCCTCTGTTTCAGCCCCTCTGTTTCTCGCCCTCTGTTTCTCGCCCTCTGTTTCAGCCCCTCTGTTTCTCGCCCTCTGTTTCAGCCCCTCTGTTTCAGTCCCTCTGTTTCAGCCCCTCTGTTTCTCACCCTCTGTTTCAGCCCCTCTGTTTCTCGCTCTCTGTTTCAGCCCCACTGTTTCAGCCCCTCTGTTTCAGCCCCTCTGTTTCTCGCCCTCTGTTTCTCGCCCTCTGTTTCAGCCCCTCTGTTTCTCGCCCTCTGTTTCAGCCCCTCTGTTTCAGCCCATCTGATTCAGCCCGTCTGATTCAGCCACTCTGTTTCTCGCCCTCTGTTTCAGCCTCTCTGTTTCTCGCCCTCTGTTTCAGCCCCTCTCTTTCAGCCCCTCTGTTTCAGCCTCTCTGTTTCAGCCCCTCTGTTTCTCGCCCTCTGTTTCTCGACCTCTGTTTCAGTCCCTCTGTTTCTCGCCATCTGTTTCAGCCCCTCTGTTTCGCGCTCTCTGTTTCAGCCCCTCTGTTTCAGCTCCTCTGTTTCTCGCCCTCTGTTACTGCCCCTCTGTTTCTCGCCCTCTCTTTCAGCCCCTCTGTTTCTCGCCCTCTGTTTCAGCCCCTCTGATTAAGCCCCTCTGTTTCAGCCCCTCTGAATCAGCCCCTCTGTTTCAGCCCCTCTGTTTCAGCCCCTCTGTTTCTCGCCCTCTGTTTCAGCCCCTCTGATTCAGCCCCTCTGTTTCTCGCCCTCTGTTTCAGCCCCTCTGTTTCTCGCCCTCTGTTTCAGCCCCTCTGTTTCTCGCCCTCTGTTTCAGCCCCTCTGTTTCAGCCCCTCTGTTTCAGCCCCTCTGTTTCTCGCCCTCTGTTTCAGGCCCTCTGTTTCTCGCCCTCTGTTTCACCCCATCTGTTTCTCGCCCTCTGTTTCAGCCCCTCTATTTCTCGCCCTCTGTTTCAGCCCCCCTGTTTTAGCCCCACTGTTTCAGCCCCTTTGTTTCAGCCCCTCTGTTTCTCGCCCTCTGTTTCAGCCGCTCTGTTTCAGCCGCTCTGTTTCTCGCCCTCTGTATCAGCCCCTCTGTTTCAGCCCCTCTGTTTCAGTCCCTCTGTTTCGGGCCCTCTGTTTCAGCCCCTCTGTTTCTCGCTCTCTGTTTCAGCCCCACCGTTTCAGCCCCTCTGTTTCAGCCCCTCTGTTTCTCGCCCTCTGTTTCTCGCCCACTGTTTCAGCCCCTCTGTTTCTTGCCCTCTGTTTCAGCCTCTCTGTTTCTCGCCCTCTGTTTCAGCCCCTCTGTTTCAGCCCCTCTGTTTCAGCCCCTCTGTTTCTCGCCCTCTGTTTCAGCCCCTCTGTTTCTCGCCCTCTGTTTCAGCCCCTCTGTTTCTCGCCCTCTGTTTCAGCCTCTCTGTTTCTCGCGCTCTGTATCAGCCCCTCTGTTTCGCGCACTCTGTTTCAGCCCCTCTGTTTCTCGCCCTCTTCATCAGCCGCTTTGTTTCAGCCCCTCTGTTTCAGCCCCTCTTTTTCAGCCCCTCTGTTTCACGCCCTCTGTTTCTCGTCCTCTGTTTCAGCCCCTCTGTTTCTCGCCGTCTGTTTCAGCCCCTCTGTTTCAGCCCCTCTGATTCAGACCCTCTGATTCAGCCCCTCTGTTTCTCGCCCTCTGTTTCAGCCCATCTGTTTCTCGCCCTCAGTTTCAGCCCCTCTGTTTCTCGCCCTCGGTTTCAGCCCCTCTGTTTCGCACTCTATGTTTCAGCCTCTCTGTTTTAGCCCCTTTGTTTCTCGCCCTCTGTTTCTGCCCCTCTGTTTCTCGCCCTCTGTTTCCACCCCTCTGATTCAGCACCTCTGTTTCAGCCCCTCTAAATCAGCCCCTCTGATTCAGCCCCTCTGTTTCAGCACCTCTGTTTCAGCCCCTCAGTTTCAGCCCCTCTGTTTCAGCCCCTCTGTTTCTCGCCCTCTGTTTCAGCCCCTCTGTTTCTCGCCCTCTGTTTCAGCCCCTCTATTTCTCGCCCTCTGTTTCAGCCCCTCTGTTTTAGCCCCACTGTTTCAGCCCCTCTGTTTTAGCCCCACTGTTTCAGCCCCTCTGTTTCTCGCCCTCTGTTTCAGCCCCTCTGTTTCACCCCATCTGATTCAGCCCGTCTGATTCAGCCACTCTGTTTCTCGCCCTCTGTTTCAGCCTCTCTGTTTCTCGCCCTCTGTTTCAGCCCCTCTCTTTCAGCCCCTCTGTTTCAGCCTCTCTGTTTCAGCCCCTCTGTTTCTCGCCCTCTGTTTCAGCCCCTCTGATTCAGCCCCTCTGTTTCAGCCCCTCTGTTTCAGCCCCTCTGTTTCTCGACCTCTGTTTCAGTCCCTCTGTTTCTCGCCATCTGTTTCAGCCCCTCTGTTTCGCGCTCTCTGTTTCAGCCCCTCTGTTTCAGCTCCTCTGTTTCTCGCCCTCTGTTACTGCCCCTCTGTTTCTCGCCCTCTCTTTCAGCCCCTCTGTTTCTCGCCCTCTGTTTCAGCCCCTCTGATTAAGCCCCTCTGTTTCAGCCCCTCTGAATCAGCCCCTCTGTTTCAGCCCCTCTGTTTCAGCCCCTCTATTTCTCGCCCTCTGTTTCAGCCCCTCTGATTCAGCCCCTCTGTTTCTCGCCCTCTGTTTCAGCCCCTCTGTTTCTCGCCCTCTGTTTCAGCCCCTCTGTTTCTCGCCCTCTGTTTCAGCCCCTCTGTTTCAGCCCCTCTGTTTCAGCCCCTCTGTTTCTCGCCCTCTGTTTCAGGCCCTCTGTTTCTCGCCCTCTGTTTCAGCCCCTCTATTTCTCGCCCTCTGTTTCAGCCCCTCTGTTTTAGCCCCACTGTTTCAGCCGATTTGTTTCAGCCCCTCTGTTTCTCGCCCTCTGTTTCAGCCGATCTGTTTCAGCCGCTCTGTTTCTCGCCCTCTGTATCAGCCCCTCTGTTTCAGCCCCTCTGTTTCAGTCCCTCTGTTTCTGGCCCTCTGTTTCAGCCCCTCTGTTTCTCGCTCTCTGTTTCAGCCCCACTGTTTCAGCCCCTCTGTTTCAGCCTCTCTGTTTCTCGCCCTCTGTTTCTCGCCCACTGTTTCAGCCCCTCTGTTTCTTGCACTCTGTTTCAGCCCCTCTGTTTCAGCCCCTCTGTTTCAGACCCTCTGTTTCAGACCCTCAGTTTCTCGCCCTCTGTTTCAGCCCCTTCTCTTTCTCGCCCTCTGTTTCAGTCGCTCTGTTTCTCGCCCTCTGTTTCAGCCCCTCTGTTTCTCGCCCTCTGTTTCAGCCCCTCTATTTCTCGCCCTCTGTTTCAGCCCCTCTGTTTTAGCCGCACTGCTTCAGCCCCTTTGTTTCAGCCCCTCTGTTTCTCGCCCTCTGTTTCAGCCCCTCTGTTTCTCGCCCTCGTTTACTGCCCCTCTGTTTCACGCCCTCTGTTTCAGCCCCTCTGTTTCTCACCCTCTGTTTCAGCCCCTCTGATTAAGCCCCTCAGTTTCAGCCCCTCTGAATCAGCCCCTCTGTTTCAGCCCCTCTGATTCAGCCCCTCTGTTTCTCGCCCTCTGTTTCAGCCCCTCTGTTTCTCGCCCTCTGTTTCAGCCCCTCTGTTTCTCGCCCTCTGTTCCAGCCGCTCTGTTTCAGACCCTCTGTTTCTCGCCCTCTGTTTCAGCCCCTCTGTTTCTCGCCCTCTGTTTCAGCCCCTCTGTTTCTCGCCCTGTGTTTCAGCCTCTCTGTTTCTCGCCCTCTGTTTCAGCCCCACTGTTTCAGCCCCTCTGTTTCAGCCCCTCTGTTTCAGCCCCTCTGTTTCTCGCCCTCTGTTTCAGCCCCTCTGTTTCTCGCCCTCTGTATCAGCCGCTTTGTTTCAGCCCCTCTGTTTCAGCCCCTCTTTTTCAGCCCCTCTGTTTCTCGCCCTCTGTTTCTCGCCCTCTGTTTCAGCCCCTCTGTTTCTCGCCCTCTGTTTCAGCCCCTCTGTTTCACCCCATATGATTCAGCCCGTCTGATTCAGCCACTCTGTTTCTCGCCCTCTGTTTCAGCCTCTGTGTTTCTCGCCCTCTGTTTCAGCCCCTCTCTTTCAGCCCCTCTGTTTCAGCCTCTCTGTTTCAGCCCCTCTGTTTCTCGCCCTCTGTTTCAGCCCCTCTGATTCAGCCCCTCTGTTTCTCGACCTCTGTTTCAGTCCCTCTGTTTCTCGCCATCTGTTTCAGCCCATCTCTTTCGCGCTCTCTGTTTCAGCCCCTCTGTTTCAGCTCCTCTGTTTCTCGCCCTCTGTTACTGCCCCTCTGTTTCTCGCCCTCTCTTTCAGCCCCTCTGTTTCTCGCCCTCTGTTTCAGCCCCTCTGATTAAGCCCCTCTGTTTCAGCCCCTCTGAATCAGCCCCTCTGTTTCAGCCCCTCTGTTTCAGCCCCTCTATTTCTCGCCCTCTGTTTCAGCCCCTCTGATTCAGCCCCTCTGTTTCTCGCCCTCTGTTTCAGCCCCTCTGTTTCTCGCCCTCTGTTTCAGCCCCTCTGTTTCTCGCCCTCTGTTTCAGCCCCTCTGTTTCAGCCCCTCTGTTTCAGCCCCTCTGTTTCTCGCCCTCTGTTTCAGGCCCTCTGTTTCTCGCCCTCTGTTTCAGCCCCTCTGTTTCTCGCCCTCTGTTTCAGCCCCTCTATTTCTCGCCCTCTGTTTCAGCCCCTCTGTTTTAGCCCCACTGTTTCAGCCCCTTTGTTTCAGCCCCTCTGTTTCTCGCCCTCTGTTTCAGCCGATCTGTTTCAGCCGCTCTGTTTCTCGCCCTCTGTATCAGCCCCTCTGTTTCAGCCCCTCTGTTTCAGTCCCTCTGTTTCTGGCCCTCTGTTTCAGCCCCTCTGTTTCTCGCCCTCTGTTTCAGCCCCTCTGATTCAGCCCCTCTGTTTCTCGCCCTCTGTTTCTCGCCCTCTGTTTCAGCCCCTCTGTTTCTCGCCCTCTGTTTCAGCCCCTCTGTTTCACCCCATATGATTCAGCCCGTCTGATTCAGCCACTCTGTTTCTCGCCCTCTGTTTCAGCCTCTGTGTTTCTCGCCCTCTGTTTCAGCCCCTCTCTTTCAGCCCCTCTGTTTCAGCCTCTCTGTTTCAGCCCCTCTGTTTCTCGCCCTCTGTTTCAGCCCCTCTGATTCAGCCCCTCTGTTTCTCGACCTCTGTTTCAGTCCCTCTGTTTCTCGCCATCTGTTTCAGCCCATCTCTTTCGCGCTCTCTGTTTCAGCCCCTCTGTTTCAGCTCCTCTGTTTCTCGCCCTCTGTTACTGCCCCTCTGTTTCTCGCCCTCTCTTTCAGCCCCTCTGTTTCTCGCCCTCTGTTTCAGCCCCTCTGATTAAGCCCCTCTGTTTCAGCCCCTCTGAATCAGCCCCTCTGTTTCAGCCCCTCTGTTTCAGCCCCTCTATTTCTCGCCCTCTGTTTCAGCCCCTCTGATTCAGCCCCTCTGTTTCTCGCCCTCTGTTTCAGCCCCTCTGTTTCTCGCCCTCTGTTTCAGCCCCTCTGTTTCTCGCCCTCTGTTTCAGCCCCTCTGTTTCAGCCCCTCTGTTTCAGCCCCTCTGTTTCTCGCCCTCTGTTTCAGGCCCTCTGTTTCTCGCCCTCTGTTTCAGCCCCTCTGTTTCTCGCCCTCTGTTTCAGCCCCTCTATTTCTCGCCCTCTGTTTCAGCCCCTCTGTTTTAGCCCCACTGTTTCAGCCCCTTTGTTTCAGCCCCTCTGTTTCTCGCCCTCTGTTTCAGCCGATCTGTTTCAGCCGCTCTGTTTCTCGCCCTCTGTATCAGCCCCTCTGTTTCAGCCCCTCTGTTTCAGTCCCTCTGTTTCTGGCCCTCTGTTTCAGCCCCTCTGTTTCTCGCCCTCTGTTTCAGCCCCTCTGATTCAGCCCCTCTGTTTCTCGCCCTCTGTTTCAGCCCCTCTGTTTCTCGCCCTCTGTTTCAGCCCCTCTGTTTTTCGCCCTCTGTTCCAGCCGCTCTGTTTCAGCCCCTCTGTTTCTCGCCCTCTGTTTCAGCCCCTCTGTTTCTCGCCCTCTGTTTCAGCCCCTCTGTTTCTCGCTCTGTGTTTCAGCCTCTCTGTTTCTCGCCCTCTGTTTCAGCCCCACTGTTTCAGCCCCTCTGTTTCAGCCCCTCTGTTTCAGCCCCTCTGTTTCTCGCCCTCTGTTTCAGCCCCTCTGTTTCTCGCCCTCTGTATCAGCCGCTTTGTTTCAGCCCCTCTGTTTCAGCCCCTCTTTTTCAGCCCCTCTGTTTCTCGCCCTCTGTTTCTCGCCCTCTGTTTCAGCCCCTCTGTTTCTCGCCCTCTGTTTCAGCCCCTCTGTTTCACCCCATCTGATTCAGCCCGTCTGATTTTGCCACTCTGTTTCTCGCCCTCTGTTTCAGCCTCTCTGTTTCTCGCCCTCTGTTTCAGCCCCTCTCTTTCAGCCCCTCTGTTTCAGCCTCTCTGTTTCAGCCCCTCTGTTTCTCGCCCTCTGTTTCAGCCCCTCTGATTCAGCCCCTCTGTTTCAGCCCCTCTGTTTCAGCCCCTCTGTTTCTCGACCTCTGTTTCAGTCCCTCTGTTTCTCGCCATCTGTTTCAGCCCCTCTGTTTCGCGCTCTCTGTTTCAGGCCCTCTGTTTCAGCTCCTCTGTTTCTCGCCCTCTGTTACTGCCCCTCTGTTTCTCGCCCTCTCTTTCAGCCCCTCTGTTTCTCGCCCTCTGTTTCAGCCCCTCTGATTAAGCCCCTCTGTTTCAGCCCCTCTGAATCAGCCCCACTGTTTCAGCCCCTCTGTTTCAGCCCCTCTGTTTCAGCCACTCTGTTTCTCGCCCTCTGTTTCAGCCCCTCTGTTTCTCGCCCTCTGTATCAGCCGCTTTGTTTCAGCCCCTCTGTTTCAGCCCCTCTTTTTCAGCCCCTCTGTTTCTCGCCCTCTGTTTCTCGCCCTCTGTTTCAGCCCCTCTGTTTCTCGCCCTCTGTTTCAGCCCCTCTGTTTCAGCCCCACTGTTTCAGCCCCTCTGTTTCAGCCCCTCTGTTTCACGCCCTCTGTTTCTCGCCCACTGTTTCAGCCCCTCTGTTTCTTGCCCTCTATTTCAGCCTCTCTGTTTCTCGCCCTCTGTTTCAGCCCCTCTGTTTCAGCCCCTCTGTTTCAGACCCTCTGTTTCTCGCCCTCTGTTTCAGCTCCTCTGTTTCTCGCCCTCTGTTTCAGCCCCTCTGTTTCTCGCCCTCTGTTTCAGCCTCTCTGTTTCTCGCCCTCTGTTTCAGCCCCTCTGTTTCAGCCCCTCTGTTTCTCGCGCTCTGTTTCAGCCCCTGTTTCTCGCCCTCTGTTTCAGCCCCTCTGTTTCTCGCCCTCTTAATCAGCCGCTTTGTTTCAGCCCCTCTGTTTCAGCCCCTCTTTTTCAGCCCCTCTGTTTCACGCCCTCTGTTTCAGCCCCTCTGTTTCTCACCCTCAGTTTCAGCCCCTCTGTTTCTCGCCCTCTGTTTTAGCCCCTTTGTTTCTCGCAATCTGTTTCTGCCCTTCTGTTTCTCGCCCTCTGTTTCCACCCCTCTGATTCAGCCCCTCTGTTTCAGCCCCTCTGAATCAGCCCCTCTGATTCAGCCCCTCTGTTTCAGCCCCTCTGTTTCAGACCCTCAGTTTCTCGCCCTCTGTTTCAGCCCCTCTGTTTCTCGCCCTCTGTTTCAGCCGCTCTGTTTCTCGCCCTCTGTTTCAGCCCCTCTGTTTCTCGCCCTCTGTTTCAGCCCCTCTATTTCTCGCCCTCTGTTTCAGCCCCTCTGTTTCTCGCCCTCTTAATCAGACGCTTTGTTTCAGCCCCTCTGTTTCAGCCCCTCTTTTTCAGCCCCTCTGTTTCTCGCCCTCTGTTTCAGCCCCTCTGTTTCAGCCCCTCTGATTCAGCCCCTCTGATTCAGCCCCTCTGTTTCTCGCCCTCTGTTTCAGCCACTCTGTTTCAGCCCCTCTGTTTCTCGCTCTCTGTTTCAGCCCCTCTGTTTCTCGCCCTCAGTTTCAGCCCCTCTGTTTCTCGCCCTCTGTTTCAGCCCCTCTGTTTCGCACTCTCTGTTTCAGCCCCTCTGTTTGAGCCCCTTTGTTTCTCGCCCTCTGTTTCTGCCCTTCTGTTTCTCGCCCTCTGTTTCCACCCCTCTGATTCAGCCCCTCTGTTTCAGCCCCTCTGAATCAGCCCCTCTGATTCAGCCCCTCTGTTTCAGCCCCTCTGTTTCAGACCCTCAGTTTCTCGCCCTCTGTTTCAGCCCCTCTGTTTCTCGCCCTCTGTTTCAGCCGCTCTGTTTCTCGCCCTCTGTTTCAGCCCCTCTGTTTCTCGCCCTCTGTTTCAGCCCCTCTATTTCTCGCCCTCTGTTTCAGCCCCTCTGTTTTAGCCCCACTGTTTCAGCCCCTTTGTTTCAGCCCCTCTGTTTCTCGCCCTCTGTTTCAGCCCCTCTGTTTCTCGCCCTCGTTTACTGCCCCTCTGTTTCTCGCCCTCTGTTTCAGCCCCTCTGTTTCTCACCCTCTGTTTCAGCCCCTCTGATTAAGCCCCTCAGTTTCAGCCCCTCTGAATCAGCCCCTCTGTTTCAGCCCCTCTGTTTCAGCCCCTCTGTTTCTCGCCCTCTGTTTCAGCCCCTCTGATTCAGCCCCTCTGTTTCTCGCCCTCTGTTTCAGCCCCTCTGTTTCTCGCCCTCTGTTTCAGCCCCTCTGTTTCTCGCCCTCTGTTCCAGCCGCTCTGTTTCAGCCCCTCTGTTTCTCGCCCTCTGTTTCAGCCCCTCTGTTTCTCGCCCTCTGTTTCAGCCCCTCTGTTTCTCGCCCTCTGTTTCAGCCTCTCTGTTTCTCGCCCTCTGTTTCAGCCCCACTGTTTCAGCCCCTCTGTTTCAGCCCCTCTGTTTCAGCCCCTCTGTTTCTCGCCCTCTGTTTCAGCCCCTCTGTTTCTCGCCCTCTGTATCAGCCGCTTTGTTTCAGCCCCTCTGTTTCAGCCCCTCTTTTTCAGCCCCTCTGTTTCTCGCCCTCTGTTTCTCGCCCTCTGTTTCAGCCCCTCTGTTTCTCGCCCTCTGTTTCAGCCCCTCTGTTTCACCCCATCTGATTCAGCCCGTCTGATTCAGCCACTCTGTTTCTCGCCCTCTGTTTCAGCCCCTCTCTTTCAGCCCCTCTGTTTCAGCCTCTCTGTTTCAGCCCCTCTGTTTCTCGCCCTCTGTTTCAGCCCCTCTCTTTCAGCCCCTCTGTTTCAGCCTCTCTGTTTCAGCCTCTCTGTTTCTCACCCTCTGTTTCAGCCCCTCTCTTTCAGCCCCTCTGTTTCAGCCTCTCTGTTTCAGCCCCTCTGTTTCTCGCCCTCTGTTTCAGCCCCTCTGATTCAGCCCCTCTGTTTCAGCCCCTCTGTTTCAGCCCCTCTGTTTCTCGACCTCTGTTTCAGTCCCTCTGTTTCTCGCCATCTGTTTCATCCCCTCTGTTTCGCGCTCTCTGTTTCAGCCCCTCTTTTTCAGCTCCTCTGTTTCTCGCCCTCTGTTACTGCCCCTCTGTTTCTCGCCCTCTCTTTCAGCCCCTCTGTTTCTCGCCCTCTGTTTCAGCCCCTCTGATTAAGCCCCTCTGTTTCAGCCCCTCTGAATCAGCCCCTCTGTTTCAGCCCCTCTGTTTCAGCCCCTCTATTTCTCGCCCTCTGTTTCAGCCCCTCTGATTCAGCCCCTCTGTTTCTCGCCCTCTGTTTCAGCCCCTCTGTTTCAGCCCCTCTGTTTCAGTCCCTCTGTTTCAGCCCCTCTGTTTCTCACCCTCTGTTTCAGCCCCTCTGTTTCTCGCTCTCTGTTTCAGCCCCACTGTTTCAGCCCCTCTGTTTCAGCCCCTCTGTTTCTCGCCCTCTGTTTCTCGCCCTCTGTTTCAGCCCCTCTGTTTCTCGCCCTCTGTTTCAGCCCCTCTGTTTCAGTCCCTCTGTTTCAGCCCCTCTGTTTCTCACCCTCTGTTTCAGCCCCTCTGTTTCTCGCTCTCTGTTTCAGCCCCACTGTTTCAGCCCCTCTGTTTCAGCCCCTCTGTTTCTCGCCCTCTGTTTCTCGCCCTCTGTTTCAGCCCCTCTGTTTCTCGCCCTCTGTTTCAGCCCCTCTGTTTCAGCCCATCTGATTCAGCCCGTCTGATTCAGCCACTCTGTTTCTCGCCCTCTGTTTCAGCCTCTCTGTTTCTCGCCCTCTGTTTCAGCCCCTCTCTTTCAGCCCCTCTGTTTCAGCCTCTCTGTTTCAGCCCCTCTGTTTCTCGCCCTCTGTTTCTCGACCTCTGTTTCAGTCCCTCTGTTTCTCGCCATCTGTTTCAGCCCCTCTGTTTCGCGCTCTCTGTTTCAGCCCCTCTGTTTCAGCTCCTCTGTTTCTCGCCCTCTGTTACTGCCCCTCTGTTTCTCGCCCTCTCTTTCAGCCCCTCTGTTTCTCGCCCTCTGTTTCAGCCCCTCTGATTAAGCCCCTCTGTTTCAGCCCCTCTGAATCAGCCCCTCTGTTTCAGCCCCTCTGTTTCAGCCCCTCTGTTTCTCGCCCTCTGTTTCAGCCCCTCTGATTCAGCCCCTCTGTTTCTCGCCCTCTGTTTCAGCCCCTCTGTTTCTCGCCCTCTGTTTCAGCCCCTCTGTTTCTCGCCCTCTGTTTCAGCCCCTCTGTTTCAGCCCCTCTGTTTCAGCCCCTCTGTTTCTCGCCCTCTGTTTCAGGCCCTCTGTTTCTCGCCCTCTGTTTCACCCCATCTGTTTCTCGCCCTCTGTTTCAGCCCCTCTATTTCTCGCCCTCTGTTTCAGCCCCCCTGTTTTAGCCCCACTGTTTCAGCCCCTTTGTTTCAGCCCCTCTGTTTCTCGCCCTCTGTTTCAGCCGCTCTGTTTCAGCCGCTCTGTTTCTCGCCCTCTGTTTCAGCCCCTCTGTTTCAGCCCCTCTGTTTCAGTCCCTCTGTTTCGGGCCCTCTGTTTCAGCCCCTCTGTTTCTCGCTCTCTGTTTCAGCCCCACCGTTTCAGCCCCTCTGTTTCAGCCCCTCTGTTTCTCGCCCTCTGTTTCTCGCCCACTGTTTCAGCCCCTCTGTTTCTTGCCCTCTGTTTCAGCCTCTCTGTTTCTCGCCCTCTGTTTCAGCCCCTCTGTTTCAGCCCCTCTGTTTCAGCCCCTCTGTTTCTCGCCCTCTGTTTCAGCCCCTCTGTTTCTCGCCCTCTGTTTCAGCCCCTCTGTTTCTCGCCCTCTGTTTCAGCCTCTCTGTTTCTCGCGCTCTGTATCAGCCCCTCTGTTTCTCGCACTCTGTTTCAGCCCCTCTGTTTCTCGCCCTCTTCATCAGCCGCTTTGTTTCAGCCCCTCTGTTTCAGCCCCTCTTTTTCAGCCCCTCTGTTTCACGCCCTCTGTTTCTCGTCCTCTGTTTCAGCCCCTCTGTTTCTCGCCGTCTGTTTCAGCCCCTCTGTTTCAGCCCCTCTGATTCAGACCCTCTGATTCAGCCCCTCTGTTTCTCGCCCTCTGTTTCAGCCCATCTGTTTCTCGCCCTCAGTTTCAGCCCCTCTGTTTCTCGCCCTCGGTTTCAGCCCCTCTGTTTCGCACTCTATGTTTCAGCCTCTCTGTTTTAGCCCCTTTGTTTCTCGCCCTCTGTTTCTGCCCCTCTGTTTCTCGCCCTCTGTTTCCACCCCTCTGATTCAGCACCTCTGTTTCAGCCCCTCTAAATCAGCCCCTCTGATTCAGCCCCTCTGTTTCAGCACCTCTGTTTCAGCCCCTCAGTTTCAGCCCCTCTGTTTCAGCCCCTCTGTTTCTCGCCCTCTGTTTCAGCCCCTCTGTTTCTCGCCCTCTGTTTCAGCCCCTCTATTTCTCGCCCTCTGTTTCAGCCCCTCTGTTTTAGCCCCACTGTTTCAGCCCCTCTGTTTTAGCCCCACTGTTTCAGCCCCTCTGTTTCTCGCCCTCTGTTTCAGCCCCTCTGTTTCACCCCATCTGATTCAGCCCGTCTGATTCAGCCACTCTGTTTCTCGCCCTCTGTTTCAGCCTCTCTGTTTCTCGCCCTCTGTTTCAGCCCCTCTCTTTCAGCCCCTCTGTTTCAGCCTCTCTGTTTCAGCCCCTCTGTTTCTCGCCCTCTGTTTCAGCCCCTCTGATTCAGCCCCTCTGTTTCAGCCCCTCTGTTTCAGCCCCTCTGTTTCTCGACCTCTGTTTCAGTCCCTCTGTTTCTCGCCATCTGTTTCAGCCCCTCTGTTTCGCGCTCTCTGTTTCAGCCCCTCTGTTTCAGCTCCTCTGTTTCTCGCCCTCTGTTACTGCCCCTCTGTTTCTCGCCCTCTCTTTCAGCCCCTCTGTTTCTCGCCCTCTGTTTCAGCCCCTCTGATTAAGCCCCTCTGTTTCAGCCCCTCTGAATCAGCCCCTCTGTTTCAGCCCCTCTGTTTCAGCCCCTCTATTTCTCGCCCTCTGTTTCAGCCCCTCTGATTCAGCCCCTCTGTTTCTCGCCCTCTGTTTCAGCCCCTCTGTTTCTCGCCCTCTGTTTCAGCCCCTCTGTTTCTCGCCCTCTGTTTCAGCCCCTCTGTTTCAGCCCCTCTGTTTCAGCCCCTCTGTTTCTCGCCCTCTGTTTCAGGCCCTCTGTTTCTCGCCCTCTGTTTCAGCCCCTCTATTTCTCGCCCTCTGTTTCAGCCCCTCTGTTTTAGCCCCACTGTTTCAGCCGATTTGTTTCAGCCCCTCTGTTTCTCGCCCTCTGTTTCAGCCGATCTGTTTCAGCCGCTCTGTTTCTCGCCCTCTGTATCAGCCCCTCTGTTTCAGCCCCTCTGTTTCAGTCCCTCTGTTTCTGGCCCTCTGTTTCAGCCCCTCTGTTTCTCGCTCTCTGTTTCAGCCCCACTGTTTCAGCCCCTCTGTTTCAGCCTCTCTGTTTCTCGCCCTCTGTTTCTCGCCCACTGTTTCAGCCCCTCTGTTTCTTGCACTCTGTTTCAGCCCCTCTGTTTCAGCCCCTCTGTTTCAGCCCCTCTGTTTCAGACCCTCAGTTTCTCGCCCTCTGTTTCAGCCCCTTCTCTTTCTCGCCCTCTGTTTCAGTCGCTCTGTTTCTCGCCCTCTGTTTCAGCCCCTCTGTTTCTCGCCCTCTGTTTCAGCCCCTCTATTTCTCGCCCTCTGTTTCAGCCCCTCTGTTTTAGCCGCACTGCTTCAGCCCCTTTGTTTCAGCCCCTCTGTTTCTCGCCCTCTGTTTCAGCCCCTCTGTTTCTCGCCCTCGTTTACTGCCCCTCTGTTTCACGCCCTCTGTTTCAGCCCCTCTGTTTCTCACCCTCTGTTTCAGCCCCTCTGATTAAGCCCCTCAGTTTCAGCCCCTCTGAATTAGTCCCTCTGTTTCAGCCCCTCTGATTCAGCCCCTCTGTTTCTCGCCCTCTGTTTCAGCCCCTCTGTTTCTCGCCCTCTGTTTCAGCCCCTCTGTTTCTCGCCCTCTGTTCCAGCCGCTCTGTTTCAGCCCCTCTGTTTCTCGCCCTCTGTTTCAGCCCCTCTGTTTCTCGCCCTCTGTTTCAGCCCCTCTGTTTCTCGCCCTGTGTTTCAGCCTCTCTGTTTCTCGCCCTCTGTTTCAGCCCCACTGTTTCAGCCCCTCTGTTTCAGCCCCTCTGTTTCAGCCCCTCTGTTTCTCGCCCTCTGTTTCAGCCCCTCTGTTTCTCGCCCTCTGTATCAGCCGCTTTGTTTCAGCCCCTCTGTTTCAGCCCCTCTTTTTCAGCCCCTCTGTTTCTCGCCCTCTGTTTCTCGCCCTCTGTTTCAGCCCCTCTGTTTCTCGCCCTCTGTTTCAGCCCCTCTGTTTCACCCCATATGATTCAGCCCGTCTGATTCAGCCACTCTGTTTCTCGCCCTCTGTTTCAGCCTCTGTGTTTCTCGCCCTCTGTTTCAGCCCCTCTCTTTCAGCCCCTCTGTTTCAGCCTCTCTGTTTCAGCCCCTCTGTTTCTCGCCCTCTGTTTCAGCCCCTCTGATTCAGCCCCTCTGTTTCTCGACCTCTGTTTCAGTCCCTCTGTTTCTCGCCATCTGTTTCAGCCCATCTCTTTCGCGCTCTCTGTTTCAGCCCCTCTGTTTCAGCTCCTCTGTTTCTCGCCCTCTGTTACTGCCCCTCTGTTTCTCGCCCTCTCTTTCAGCCCCTCTGTTTCTCGCCCTCTGTTTCAGCCCCTCTGATTAAGCCCCTCTGTTTCAGCCCCTCTGAATCAGCCCCTCTGTTTCAGCCCCTCTGTTTCAGCCCCTCTATTTCTCGCCCTCTGTTTCAGCCCCTCTGATTCAGCCCCTCTGTTTCTCGCCCTCTGTTTCAGCCCCTCTGTTTCTCGCCCTCTGTTTCAGCCCCTCTGTTTCTCGCCCTCTGTTTCAGCCCCTCTGTTTCAGCCCCTCTGTTTCAGCCCCTCTGTTTCTCGCCCTCTGTTTCAGGCCCTCTGTTTCTCGCCCTCTGTTTCAGCCCCTCTGTTTCTCGCCCTCTGTTTCAGCCCCTCTATTTCTCGCCCTCTGTTTCAGCCCCTCTGTTTTAGCCCCACTGTTTCAGCCCCTTTGTTTCAGCCCCTCTGTTTCTCGCCCTCTGTTTCAGCCGATCTGTTTCAGCCGCTCTGTTTCTCGCCCTCTGTATCAGCCCCTCTGTTTCAGCCCCTCTGTTTCAGTCCCTCTGTTTCTGGCCCTCTGTTTCAGCCCCTCTGTTTCTCGCCCTCTGTTTCAGCCCCTCTGATTCAGCCCCTCTGTTTCTCGCCCTCTGTTTCAGCCCCTCTGTTTCTCGCCCTCTGTTTCAGCCCCTCTGTTTTTCGCCCTCTGTTCCAGCCGCTCTGTTTCAGCCCCTCTGTTTCTCGCCCTCTGTTTCAGCCCCTCTGTTTCTCGCCCTCTGTTTCAGCCCCTCTGTTTCTCGCTCTGTGTTTCAGCCTCTCTGTTTCTCGCCCTCTGTTTCAGCCCCACTGTTTCAGCCCCTCTGTTTCAGCCCCTCTGTTTCAGCCCCTCTGTTTCTCGCCCTCTGTTTCAGCCCCTCTGTTTCTCGCCCTCTGTATCAGCCGCTTTGTTTCAGCCCCTCTGTTTCAGCCCCTCTTTTTCAGCCCCTCTGTTTCTCGCCCTCTGTTTCTCGCCCTCTGTTTCAGCCCCTCTGTTTCTCGCCCTCTGTTTCAGCCCCTCTGTTTCACCCCATCTGATTCAGCCCGTCTGATTTTGCCACTCTGTTTCTCGCCCTCTGTTTCAGCCTCTCTGTTTCTCGCCCTCTGTTTCAGCCCCTCTCTTTCAGCCCCTCTGTTTCAGCCTCTCTGTTTCAGCCCCTCTGTTTCTCGCCCTCTGTTTCAGCCCCTCTGATTCAGCCCCTCTGTTTCAGCCCCTCTGTTTCAGCCCCTCTGTTTCTCGACCTCTGTTTCAGTCCCTCTGTTTCTCGCCATCTGTTTCAGCCCCTCTGTTTCGCGCTCTCTGTTTCAGGCACTCTGTTTCAGCTCCTCTGTTTCTCGCCCTCTGTTACTGCCCCTCTGTTTCTCGCCCTCTCTTTCAGCCCCTCTGTTTCTCGCCCTCTGTTTCAGCCCCTCTGATTAAGCCCCTCTGTTTCAGCCCCTCTGAATCAGCCCCACTGTTTCAGCCCCTCTGTTTCAGCCCCTCTGTTTCAGCCACTCTGTTTCTCGCCCTCTGTTTCAGCCCCTCTGTTTCTCGCCCTCTGTATCAGCCGCTTTGTTTCAGCCCCTCTGTTTCAGCCCCTCTTTTTCAGCCCCTCTGTTTCTCGCCCTCTGTTTCTCGCCCTCTGTTTCAGCCCCTCTGTTTCTCGCCCTCTGTTTCAGCCCCTCTGTTTCAGCCCCACTGTTTCAGCCCCTCTGTTTCAGCCCCTCTGTTTCTCGCCCTCTGTTTCTCGCCCACTGTTTCAGCCCCTCTGTTTCTTGCCCTCTGTTTCAGCCTCTCTGTTTCTCGCCCTCTGTTTCAGCCCCTCTGTTTCAGCCCCTCTGTTTCAGACCCTCTGTTTCTCGCCCTCTGTTTCAGCTCCTCTGTTTCTCGCCCTCTGTTTCAGCCCCTCTGTTTCTCGCCCTCTGTTTCAGCCTCTCTGTTTCTCGCCCTCTGTTTCAGCCCCTCTGTTTCAGCCCCTCTGTTTCTCGCGCTCTGTTTCAGCCCCTGTTTCTCGCCCTCTGTTTCAGCCCCTCTGTTTCTCGCCCTCTTAATCAGCCGCTTTGTTTCAGCCCCTCTGTTTCAGCCCCTCTTTTTCAGCCCCTCTGTTTCACGCCCTCTGTTTCAGCCCCTCTGTTTCTCACCCTCAGTTTCAGCCCCTCTGTTTCTCGCCCTCTGTTTTAGCCCCTTTGTTTCTCGCCCTCTGTTTCTGCCCTTCTGTTTCTCGCCCTCTGTTTCCACCCCTCTGATTCAGCCCCTCTGTTTCAGCCCCTCTGAATCAGCCCCTCTGATTCAGCCCCTCTGTTTCAGCCCCTCTGTTTCAGACCCTCAGTTTCTCGCCCTCTGTTTCAGCCCCTCTGTTTCTCGCCCTCTGTTTCAGCCGCTCTGTTTCTCGCCCTCTGTTTCAGCCCCTCTGTTTCTCGCCCTCTGTTTCAGCCCCTCTATTTCTCGCCCTCTGTTTCAGCCCCTCTGTTTCTCGCCCTCTTAATCAGCCGCTTTGTTTCAGCCCCTCTGTTTCAGCCCCTCTTTTTCAGCCCCTCTGGTTCACGCCCTCTGTTTCTCGTCCTCTGTTTCAGCCCCTCTGTTTCTCGCCCTCTGTTTCAGCCCCTCTGTTTCAGCCCCTCTGATTCAGCCCCTCTGATTCAGCCCCTCTGTTTCTCGCCCTCTGTTTCAGCCACTCTGTTTCAGCCCCTCTGTTTCTCGCTCTCTGTTTCAGCCCCTCTGTTTCTCGCCCTCAGTTTCAGCCCCTCTGTTTCTCGCCCTCTGTTTCAGCCCCTCTGTTTCGCACTCTCTGTTTCAGCCCCTCTGTTTGAGCCCCTTTGTTTCTCGCCCTCTGTTTCTGCCCTTCTGTTTCTCGCCCTCTGTTTCCACCCCTCTGATTCAGCCCCTCTGTTTCAGCCCCTCTGAATCAGCCCCTCTGATTCAGCCCCTCTGTTTCAGCCCCTCTGTTTCAGACCCTCAGTTTCTCGCCCTCTGTTTCAGCCCCTCTGTTTCTCGCCCTCTGTTTCAGCCGCTCTGTTTCTCGCCCTCTGTTTCAGCCCCTCTGTTTCTCGCCCTCTGTTTCAGCCCCTCTATTTCTCGCCCTCTGTTTCAGCCCCTCTGTTTTAGCCCCACTGTTTCAGCCCCTTTGTTTCAGCCCCTCTGTTTCTCGCCCTCTGTTTCAGCCCCTCTGTTTCTCGCCCTCGTTTACTGCCCCTCTGTTTCTCGCCCTCTGTTTCAGCCCCTCTGTTTCTCACCCTCTGTTTCAGCCCCTCTGATTAAGCCCCTCAGTTTCAGCCCCTCTGAATCAGCCCCTCTGTTTCAGCCCCTCTGTTTCAGCCCCTCTGTTTCTCGCCCTCTGTTTCAGCCCCTCTGATTCAGCCCCTCTGTTTCTCGCCCTCTGTTTCAGCCCCTCTGTTTCTCGCCCTCTGTTTCAGCCCCTCTGTTTCTCGCCCTCTGTTCCAGCCGCTCTGTTTCAGCCCCTCTGTTTCTCGCCCTCTGTTTCAGCCCCTCTGTTTCTCGCCCTCTGTTTCAGCCCCTCTGTTTCTCGCCCTCTGTTTCAGCCTCTCTGTTTCTCGCCCTCTGTTTCAGCCCCACTGTTTCAGCCCCTCTGTTTCAGCCCCTCTGTTTCAGCCCCTCTGTTTCTCGCCCTCTGTTTCAGCCCCTCTGTTTCTCGCCCTCTGTATCAGCCGCTTTGTTTCAGCCCCTCTGTTTCAGCCCCTCTTTTTCAGCCCCTCTGTTTCTCGCCCTCTGTTTCTCGCCCTCTGTTTCAGCCCCTCTGTTTCTCGCCCTCTGTTTCAGCCCCTCTGTTTCACCCCATCTGATTCAGCCCGTCTGATTCAGCCACTCTGTTTCTCGCCCTCTGTTTCAGCCCCTCTCTTTCAGCCCCTCTGTTTCAGCCTCTCTGTTTCAGCCCCTCTGTTTCTCGCCCTCTGTTTCAGCCCCTCTCTTTCAGCCCCTCTGTTTCAGCCTCTCTGTTTCAGCCTCTCTGTTTCTCGCCCTCTGTTTCAGCCCCTCTCTTTCAGCCCCTCTGTTTCAGCCTCTCTGTTTCAGCCCCTCTGTTTCTCGCCCTCTGTTTCAGCCCCTCTGATTCAGCCCCTCTGTTTCAGCCCCTCTGTTTCAGCCCCTCTGTTTCTCGACCTCTGTTTCAGTCCCTCTGTTTCTCGCCATCTGTTTCATCCCCTCTGTTTCGCGCTCTCTGTTTCAGCCCCTCTTTTTCAGCTCCTCTGTTTCTCGCCCTCTGTTACTGCCCCTCTGTTTCTCGCCCTCTCTTTCAGCCCCTCTGTTTCTCGCCCTCTGTTTCAGCCCCTCTGATTAAGCCCCTCTGTTTCAGCCCCTCTGAATCAGCCCCTCTGTTTCAGCCCCTCTGTTTCAGCCCCTCTATTTCTCGCCCTCTGTTTCAGCCCCTCTGATTCAGCCCCTCTGTTTCTCGCCCTCTGTTTCAGCCCCTCTGTTTCTCGCCCTCTGTTTTAGCCCCTCTGTTTCTCGCCCTCTGTTTCAGCCCCTCTGTTTCAGCCCCTCTGTTTCAGCCCCTCTGTTTCTCGCCCTCTGTTACAGGCCCTCTGTTTCTCGCCCTCTGTTTCAGCCCCTCTGTTTCTCGCCCTCTGTTTCAGCCCCTCTATTTCTCGCCCTCTGTTTCAGCCCCTCTCTTTTAGCCCCACTGTTTCAGCCCCTTTGTTTCAGCCCCTCTGTTTCTCGCCCTCTGTTTCAGCCGATCTGTTTCAGCCGCTCTGTTTCTCGCCTCTCTGTATCAGCCCCTCTGTTTCAGCCCCTCTGTTTCAGTCCCTCTGTTTCTGGCCCTCTGTTTCAGCCCCTCTGTTTCTCGCTCTCTGTTTCAGCCCCACTGTTTCAGCCCCAATGTTTCAGCCCCTCTGTTTCTCGCCCTCTGTTTCTCGCCCACTGTTTCAGCCCCTCTGTTTCTTGCCCTCTGTTTCAGCCTCTCTGTTTCTCGCCCTCTGTTTCAGCCCCTCTGTTTCAGCCCCTCTGTTTCAGACCCTCTGTTTCTCGCCCTCTGTTTCAGCCCCTCTGTTTCTCGCCCTCTGTTTCAGCCCCTCTGTTTCTCGCGCTCTGTTTCAGCCCCTGTTTCTCGCCCTCTGTTTCAGCCCCTCTGTTTCTCGCCCTCTTAATCAGCCGCTTTGTTTCAGCCCCTCTGTTTCAGCCCCTCTTTTTCAGCCCCTCTGTTTCACGCCCTCTGTTTCTCGTCCACTGTTTCAGCCCCTCTGTTTCTCGCCCTCTGTTTCAGCCCCTCTGTTTCAGCACCTCTGTTTCTCGCCCTCTGTTTCAGCCCCTCTGTTTCTCGCCCTCTGTTTCAGCCACTCTGTTTCAGCCCCTCTGTTTCTCGCCCTCTGTTTCAGCCCCTCTGTTTCTCGCCCTCAGTTTCAGCCCCTCTGTTTCTCGCCCTCTGTTTCAGCCCCTCTGTTTCGCGCTCTCTGTTTCAGCCCCTCTGTTTTAGCCCCTTTGTTTCTCGCCCTCTGTTTCTGCCCCTCTGTTTCTCGCCCTCTGTTTCCACCCCTCTGATTCAGCCCCTCTGTTTCAGCCCCTCTGAATCAGCCCCTCTGATTCAGCCCCTCTGTTTCAGCCCCTCTGTTTCAGACCCTCAGTTTCTCGCCCTCTGTTTCAGCCCCTCTGTTTCTCGCCCTCTGTTTCAGCCGCTCTGTTTCTCGCCCTCTGTTTCAGCCCCTCTGTTTCTCGCCCTCTGTTTCAGCCCCTCTATTTCTCGCCCTCTGTTTCAGCCCCTCTGTTTTAGCCCCACTGTTTCAGCCCCTTTGTTTCAGCCCCTCTGTTTCTCGCCCTCTGTTTCAGCCCCTCTGTTTCTCGCCCTCTGTATCAGCCCCTCTGTTTCAGCCCCTCTGTCTCTCGCCCTCTGTTTCTGGCCCTCTGTTTCAGCCCCTCTGTTTCTCGCTCTCTTTTTCAGCCCCTCTGTTTCAGCCCCTCTGTTTCAGCCCCTCTGTTTCAGCCCCTCTGTTTCTCGCCCTCTGTTTCAGCCCCTCTGTTTCTTGCCCTCTGTTTCAGCCACTCTGTTTCTCGCCCTCTGTTTCAGCCTCTCTGTTTCTCGCCCTCTGTTTCAGCCCCTCTCTTTCAGCCCCTCTGTTTCAGCCCCTCTGTTTCAGCCCCTCTGTTTCTCGCCCTCTGTTTCAGCCCCTCTGTTTCTCGCCCTCTGTTTCAGCCCCTCTGTTTCAGCCCCTCTGATTCAGCCCCTCTGTTTCAGCCCCTCTGTTTCAGCCCCTCTGTTTCTCGACCTCTGTTTCAGTCCCTCTGTTTCTCGCCATCTGTTTCAGCCCCTCTGTTTCGCGCTCTCTGTTTCAGCCCCTCTGTTTCAGCTCCTCTGTTTCTCGCCCTCGTTTACTGCCCCTCTGTTTCTCGCCCTCTGTTTCAGCCCCTCTGTTTCTCACCCTCTGTTTCAGCCCCTCTGATTAAGCCCCTCAGTTTCAGCCCCTCTGAATCAGCCCCTCTGTTTCAGCCCCTCTGTTTCAGCCCCTCTGTTTCTCGCCCTCTGTTTCAGCCCCTCTGATTCAGCCCCTCTGTTTCTCGCCCTCTGTTCCAGCCCCTCTGATTCTCGCCCTCTGTTCCAGCCCCTCTGATTCTCGCCCTCTGTTTCAGCCCCTCTGTTTCTCGCCCTCTGTTCCAGCCCCTCTGTTTCAGCCCCTCTGTTTCTCGCGCTCTGTTTCAGGCCCTCTGTTTCAGCCCCTCTGTTTCTCGCCATCTGTTTCAGCCCCTCTGTTTCTCACCCTCTGTTTCAGCCCCTCTGTTTTAGCCCCACTGTTTCAGCCCCTTTGTTTCAGCCCCTCTGTTTCTCGCCCTCTGTTTCAGCCGCTCTGTTTCTCGCCCTCTGTATCAGCCCCTCTGTTTCAGCCCCTCTGTTTCAGTCCTTCTGTTTCTGGACCTCTGTTTCAGCCCCTCTGTTTCTCGCTCTCTGTTTCAGCCCCTCTGTTTCAGCCCTTCTGTTTCAGCCCCTCTGTTTCTCGCCCTCTGTTTCTCGCACACTGTTTCAGCCCCTCTGTTTCTTGCCCTCTGTTTCAGCCTCCCTGTTTCTCGCCCTCTGTTTCAGCCCCTCTGTTTCAGCCCCTCTGTTTCAGCCCCTCTGTTTCTCGCCCTCTGTTTCAGCCCCTCTGTTTCGCGCCCTCTGTTTCAGCCCCTCTGTTTGTCGCCCTCTGTTTCAGCCTCTCTGTTTCTCGCCCTCTGTTTCAGCCCCTCTGTTTCAGCCCCTCTGTTTAAGCCCCTCTGTTTCAGCCCCTCTGTTTCTCGCCCTCTGTTTCTCGCCCTCTGTATCAGCCGCTTTGCTTCAGCCCCTCTGTTTCAGCCCCTCTTTTTCAGCCCCTCTGTTTCACGCCCTCTGTTTCTCGCCCTCTGTTTCAGCCCCTCTGTTTCTCGCCCTCTGTTTCTGCCCCTCTGTTTCAGCCCCTCTGATTCAGCCCCTCTGTTTCTCGCCCTCTGTTTCAGCCACTCTGTTTCAGCCCCTCTGTTTCTTGCCCTCTGTTTCAGCCCCTCTGTTTCTCGCCCTCTGTTTCAGCCCCTCTGTTTCTTGCCCTCTGTTTCAGTCCCTCTGTTTCGCGCTCTCTGTTTCAGCCCCTCTGTTTCTCGCCCTCTGTTTCTGCCCGTCTGTTTCTTGCCCTCTGTTTCAGCCCCTCTGTTTCTCGCCCTCAGTTTCAGCCCCTCTGTTTCTCGCCCTCTGTTTCAGCCCCTCTGTTTCACGCTCTCTGTTTCAGCCCCTCTGTTTCAGCCCCGTTGTTTCTCGCCCTCTGTTTCTGCCCCTCTGTTTCTCGCCCTCTGTTTCCGCCCCTCTGATTCAGCCCCTCTGTTTCAGCCCCTCTGAATCAGCCCCTCTGTTTCAGCCCCTCTGTTTCAGCCCCTCTGTTTCAGCCCCTCTGTTTCAGCCCCTCTGTTTCTCGCCCTCTGTTTCAGCCCCTCTCTTTCTCGCCCTCTGTTTCAGCCCCTCTATTTCTCGCCCTCTGTTTCAGCCCCTCTGTTTTAGCCCCACTGTTTCAGCCCCTTTGTTTCAGCCCCTCTGTTTCTCCCCCTCTGTTTCAGCCGCTCTGTTTCTCGCCCTCTGTATCAGCCCCTCTGTTTCAGCCCCTCTGTTTCAGTCCCTCTGTTTCTGGCCCTCTGTTTCTGGCCCTCTGTTTCAGCCCCTCTGTTTCTCGCTCTCTGTTTCAGCCCCTCTGTTTCAGCCCCTCTGTTTCAGCCCCTCTGTTTCAGCCCCTCTGTTTCTCGCCAATGTTTCAGCCCCTCTGTTTCTTGCCCTCTGTTTCAGCCACTCTGTTTCTCGCCCTCTGTTTCTCGCCCTCTGTTTCAGCCCCTCTATTTCTCGCCCTCTGTTTCAGCCCCTCTGTTTTAGCCCCACTGTTTCAGCCCCTTTGTTTCAGCCCCTCTGTTTCTCCCCCTCTGTTTCAGCCGCTCTGTTTCTCGCCCTCTGTATCAGCCCCTCTGTTTCAGCCCCTCTGTTTCAGTCCCTCTGTTTCTGGCCCTCTGTTTCTGGCCCTCTGTTTCAGCCCCTCTGTTTCTCGCCCTCTGTTTCAGCCCCTCTGATTAAGCCCCTCTGTTTCAGCCCCTCTGAATCAGCCCCTCTGTTTCAGCCCCTCTGTTTCAGCCCCTCTATTTCTCGCCCTCTGTTTCAGCCCCTCTGATTCAGCCCCTCTGTTTCTCGCCCTCTGTTTCAGCCCCTCTGTTTCTCGCCCTCTGTTTCAGCCCCTCTGTTTCTCGCCCTCTGTTTCAGCCCCTCTGTTTCAGCCCCTCTGTTTCAGCCCCTCTGTTTCTCGCCCTCTGTTTCAGGCCCTCTGTTTCTCGCCCTCTGTTTCAGCCCCTCTGTTTCTCGCCCTCTGTTTCAGCCCCTCTATTTCTCGCCCTCTGTTTCAGCCCCTCTGTTTTAGCCCCACTGTTTCAGCCCCTTTGTTTCAGCCCCTCTGTTTCTCGCCCTCTGTTTCAGCCGATCTGTTTCAGCCGCTCTGTTTCTCGCCCTCTGTATCAGCCCCTCTGTTTCAGCCCCTCTGTTTCAGTCCCTCTGTTTCTGGCCCTCTGTTTCAGCCCCTCTGTTTCTCGCCCTCTGTTTCAGCCCCTCTGATTCAGCCCCTCTGTTTCTCGCCCTCTGTTTCAGCCCCTCTGTTTCTCGCCCTCTGTTTCAGCCCCTCTGTTTTTCGCCCTCTGTTCCAGCCGCTCTGTTTCAGCCCCTCTGTTTCTCGCCCTCTGTTTCAGCCCCTCTGTTTCTCGCCCTCTGTTTCAGCCCCTCTGTTTCTCGCTCTGTGTTTCAGCCTCTCTGTTTCTCGCCCTCTGTTTCAGCCCCACTGTTTCAGCCCCTCTGTTTCAGCCCCTCTGTTTCAGCCCCTCTGTTTCTCGCCCTCTGTTTCAGCCCCTCTGTTTCTCGCCCTCTGTATCAGCCGCTTTGTTTCAGCCCCTCTGTTTCAGCCCCTCTTTTTCAGCCCCTCTGTTTCTCGCCCTCTGTTTCTCGCCCTCTGTTTCAGCCCCTCTGTTTCTCGCCCTCTGTTTCAGCCCCTCTGTTTCACCCCATCTGATTCAGCCCGTCTGATTTTGCCACTCTGTTTCTCGCCCTCTGTTTCAGCCTCTCTGTTTCTCGCCCTCTGTTTCAGCCCCTCTCTTTCAGCCCCTCTGTTTCAGCCTCTCTGTTTCAGCCCCTCTGTTTCTCGCCCTCTGTTTCAGCCCCTCTGATTCAGCCCCTCTGTTTCAGCCCCTCTGTTTCAGCCCCTCTGTTTCTCGACCTCTGTTTCAGTCCCTCTGTTTCTCGCCATCTGTTTCAGCCCCTCTGTTTCGCGCTCTCTGTTTCAGGCCCTCTGTTTCAGCTCCTCTGTTTCTCGCCCTCTGTTACTGCCCCTCTGTTTCTCGCCCTCTCTTTCAGCCCCTCTGTTTCTCGCCCTCTGTTTCAGCCCCTCTGATTAAGCCCCTCTGTTTCAGCCCCTCTGAATCAGCCCCACTGTTTCAGCCCCTCTGTTTCAGCCCCTCTGTTTCAGCCACTCTGTTTCTCGCCCTCTGTTTCAGCCCCTCTGTTTCTCGCCCTCTGTATCAGCCGCTTTGTTTCAGCCCCTCTGTTTCAGCCCCTCTTTTTCAGCCCCTCTGTTTCTCGCCCTCTGTTTCTCGCCCTCTGTTTCAGCCCCTCTGTTTCTCGCCCTCTGTTTCAGCCCCTCTGTTTCAGCCCCACTGTTTCAGCCCCTCTGTTTCAGCCCCTCTGTTTCTCGCCCTCTGTTTCTCGCCCACTGTTTCAGCCCCTCTGTTTCTTGCCCTCTGTTTCAGCCTCTCTGTTTCTCGCCCTCTGTTTCAGCCCCTCTGTTTCAGCCCCTCTGTTTCAGACCCTCTGTTTCTCGCCCTCTGTTTCAGCTCCTCTGTTTCTCGCCCTCTGTTTCAGCCCCTCTGTTTCTCGCCCTCTGTTTCAGCCTCTCTGTTTCTCGCCCTCTGTTTCAGCCCCTCTGTTTCAGCCCCTCTGTTTCTCGCGCTCTGTTTCAGCCCCTGTTTCTCGCCCTCTGTTTCAGCCCCTCTGTTTCTCGCCCTCTTAATCAGCCGCTTTGTTTCAGCCCCTCTGTTTCAGCCCCTCTTTTTCAGCCCCTCTGTTTCACGCCCTCTGTTTCAGCCCCTCTGTTTCTCACCCTCAGTTTCAGCCCCTCTGTTTCTCGCCCTCAGTTTCAGCCCCTCTGTTTCTCGCCCTCTGTTTTAGCCCCTTTGTTTCTCGCCCTCTGTTTCTGCCCTTCTGTTTCTCGCCCTCTGTTTCCACCCCTCTGATTCAGCCCCTCTGTTTCAGCCCCTCTGAATCAGCCCCTCTGATTCAGCCCCTCTGTTTCAGCCCCTCTGTTTCAGACACTCAGTTTCTCGCCCTCTGTTTCAGCCCCTCTGTTTCTCGCCCTCTGTTTCAGCCGCTCTGTTTCTCGCCCTCTGTTTCAGCCCCTCTGTTTCTCGCCCTCTGTTTCAGCCCCTCTATTTCTCGCCCTCTGTTTCAGCCCATATGTTTTAGCCCCTCTGTTTCTCGTCCTCTGTTTCTGCTCCTCTGTTTCTCGCCGTCTGTTTCAGCCCCTCTGTTTCGGACTCTCTGTTTCAGCCCCTCTGTTTCAGCCCCTCTGTTTCTCGTCCTCTGTTTCTGCTCCTCTGTTTCTCGCCCTCTGTTTCAGCCCCTCTGTTTCTCGCCCTCTGTTTCAGCCCCTCTGATTCAGCCCCTCTTTTTCAGCCCCTCTGAATCAGCCCCTCTGTTTCAGCCCCTCTGTTTCAGCCCCTCTGTTTCTCGCCCTCTGTTTCAGCCCCTCTGTTTCTCACCCTCTGTTTCAGCACCTCTGTTTCAGCCCCTCTGTTTCTCGCCCTCTGTTTCAGCCCCTCTGTTTCTCGCCCTCTGTTTCAGCCCCTCTGATTCAGCCCCTCTGTTTCTCGCCCTCTGTTTCAGCCCCTCTGTTTCTCACCCTCTGTTTCAGCACCTCTGTTTCAGCCCCTCTGTTTCTCGCCCTCTGTTTCAGCCCCTCTGTTTCTCGCCCTCTGTTTCAGCCCCTCTGTTTCTCGCCCTCTGTTTCAGCCCCTCTGTTTCAGCCCCTCTGTTTCAGCCCCTCTGTTTCTCGCCCTCTGTTTCAGCCCCTCTGTTTCTCGCCCTCTGTTTCAGCCTCTCTGTTTCTCGCCCTCTGTTTCAGCCCCTCTGTTTCAGCCCCTCTGATTCAGCCCCTCTGTTTCAGCCCCTCTGATTCAGCCCCTCTGTTTCAGCCCCTCTGATTCAGTACCTTAGTTTCTCGCCCTCTGTTTCAGCCCCTCTGTTTCAGCCCCTCTATTTCAGCCCCTCTGTTTCAGCCCCTCTGTTTCAGGCTCTCTGTTTCAGCCCGTCTGTTTCAGACCCTCTGTTTCAGCCCCTGTGATTCAGTCCCTTAGTTTCTCGCCCTCTGTTTCAGCCCCTCTGTTTCAGCCCCTCTGATTCAGCCCCTCTGATTCAGCCCCTCTGTTTCTCGCCCTCTGTTTCAGCCCCTCTGTTTCAGCCCCTCTGATTCAGCCCCTCTGATTCAGCCCCTCTGTTTCTCGCCCTCTGTTTCTTCCCCCCTGTTTCAGCCCCTCTGTTTCAGCCCCTCTGTTTCTTGCCCTCTGTTTCAGCCCCTCTGTTTTAGCCCCTCTGTTTCAGCCCCTCTGTTTCAGTCCCTCTGTTTCAGCCCCTCTGTTTCTCGCCCTCTGTTTCAGCCCCTCTGTTTCTCGCCCTGTGTTTCAGCCTCTCTGTTTCTCGCCCTCTGTTTCAGCCCCACTGTTTCAGCCCCTCTGTTTCAGCCCCTCTGTTTCTCGCCCTCTCTTTCAGCCCCTCTGTTTCTCGCCCTCTGTATCAGGCGCTTTGTTTCAGCCCCTTTGTTTCAGCCCCACTTTTTCAGCCCCTCTGTTTCTCGCCCTCTGTTTCAGCCCCTCTGTTTCAGTCCATCTGATTCAGCCTGTCTGATTCAGCCCCTCTGTTTCTCGCCCTCTGATTCAGCCACTCTGTTTCAGCCCCTCTGTTTCTTGCCCTCTGTTTCAGCCCCTCTGTTTCTCGCCCTCTGTTTCAGCCCCTCTGTTTCTCGCCCTCTGTTTCAGCCCCTCTGTTTCTCGCCCTCTGTTTCAGTCCCTCTGTTTCACGCTCTCTGTTTCAGCCCGTCTGTTTCTCGCCCTCTGTTTCAGCCCCTTTGTTTCTTGCCCTCTGTTTCTGCCCCTCTGTTTCTCGCCCTCTGTTTCCGCCCCTCTGATCCAGCCCCTCTGTTTCAGACCCTCTGAATCAGCCACTCTGATTCAGCCCCCCTGTTTCTGCCCCTCTGTTTCAGCCCCTCTGTTTCTCGCCCTCTGTTTCAGTCCCTCTGTTTCTCACCCTCTGTTTCAGCCCCTCTGTTTCAGCCCCTCTGTTTCTCGCCCTCTGTTTCAGCCCCTCTGTTTCTAGGCATTTGTTTCAGCCCCTCTGATTCAGCCCCTCTGTTTCTCACCCTCTGTTTCAGCCCCTCTGTTTCTCGCCCTCTTTTTCAGCCCCTCTATTTCTTGACCTCTGTTTCTGCCCCTCTGTTTCAGCCCCTCTGTTTCAGCCCCTCTGTTTCTCGCCCTCTGTTTCAGCCCCTCTGTTTCTCGCCCTCTGTTTCAGCCCCTCTGTTTCTCGCCCTCTGTTTCAGCCCCTTTATTTCTCACCCTCTGTTTCAGCCCCTCTGTTTCAGCCCCACTGTTTCAGCCCCTCTGTTTCAGCCCCTCTGTTTCTCGCCCTCTGTTTCAGCCCCTCTGTTTCTCGCCCTCCGTTTCAGCCCCTCTGTTTCTCGCCCTCTGTTTCAGCCCCTCTGTTTCAGACCCTCTGTTTCAGTCCCTCTGTTTCTCGCCTTCTGTTTCTCGCCCTCTGTTTCAGCCCCTCTGTTTCAGTCCCTCTGTTTCTCGGCCTCTGTTTCAGCCCCTCTGTTTCTCGCCCTTTGTTTCAGCCCCTCTGTTTCAACCCCTCTGTTTCAGCCCCTCTGTTTCAGCCCCTCTGTTTCTTGCCCTCTGTTTCAGCCCCTCTGTTTCTCGCCCTCTGTTTGAGCCTCTCTGTTTCTCGCCCTCTGTTTCAGCACCTCTGTTTCAGGCCCTCTGATTCAGCACCTCTGTTTCAGCCCCTCTGTTTCTCGCCCTCTGTTTCAGCCCTTCTGATTCAGCCCCTCTGTTTCAGCCCCTCTGATTCAGCCCCTCTGTTTCAGACCCTCTATTTCAGCCCCTCTGTTTCAGCCCCTCTGTTTCAGGCTCTCTGTTTCAGCCCGTCAGTTTCAGCCCCTCTGTTTCAGCCGCTCTGATTCAGTCCCTTAGTTTCTCGCCCTCTGTTTCAGCCCCTCTGTTTCAGCCCCTCTGTTTCAGCCCCTCTGTTTCTCGCCCTCTGTTTCTGCCCCTCTGTTTCAGCCCCTCTGTTTCAGCCCCTCTGTTTCTTGCCCTCTGTTTCAGCCCCTCTGTTTCAGCCCCTCTGTTTCAGCCCCTCCGATTCAGCCCCTCTGTTTCAGCCCCTCTGTTTCTGCCCCTCTGTTTCCGCCCCTCTGTTTCTCGCCCTTTGTTTCAGCCCCTCTGTTTCTCGCCCTCTGTTTCAGCCCCTCTGTTTCAGCCCCTCTGTTTCAGCCCCTCTGTTTCTCGCCCTCTGTTTCAGCCCCTCTGTTTCTTGCCCTCTGTTTCAGCCCCTCTGTTTCAGCCCCTCTGTTTCAGCCCCTCTGTTTCTCGCCCTCTGTTTCTGCCCCTCTCTTTCTCGCCCTCTGTTTCAGCCCCTCTGTTTCTCGCCTTCTGTTTCAGCCCCTCTGATTCAGCCCCTCTGTTTCAGCCCCTCTGATTCAGCCACTCTGATTCAGCCCCTCTGTTTCTCGCACTCTGTTTCAGCCCCTCTGTTTCAGCCCTTCTGTTTCAGCCACTCGGTTTCAGCCCCTCTGTTTCTTGCCCTCTGTTTCAGCCCCTCTGTTTCTCGCCCTCTGTTTCAGCCCCTCTGTTTCTCGCCCTCTGTTTCAGCCCCTCTGTTTTGCACTCTCTGTTTCACCCCCTCTGATCCAGGCCCTCTGTTTCTCGCCCTCTGTTTCTGCTCCTCTGTTTCTCGCCCTCTGTTTCAGCCCCTCTGTTTCTCGCCCTCTGTTTCAGCCCCTCTGATTCAGCCCCTCTTTTTCAGCCCCTCTGAATCAGCCCCTCTGTTTCAGCCCCTCTGTTTCAGCCCCTCTGTTTCTCGCCCTCTGTTTCAGCCCCTCTGTTTCTCACCCTCTGTTTCAGCACCTCTGTTTCAGCCCCTCTGTTTCTCGCCCTCTGTTTCAGCCGCTCTGTTTCTCGCCCTCTGTTTCAGATCCTCTGATTCAGCCCCTCTGTTTCTCGCCATCTGTTTCAGCCCCTCTGTTTCTCGCCCTCTGTTTCAGCCCCTCTGTTTCAGCCCCTCTGTTTCAGCCCCTCTATTTCAGCCCCTCTGTTTCAGCCCCTCTGTTTCTCGCCCTCTGTTTCAGCCTCTCTGTTTCTCGCCCTCTGTTTCAGCCCCTCTGTGACAACCCCTCTGATTCAGCCCCTCTGTTTCAGCCCCTCTGTTTCTCGCCCTCTGTTTCAGCCCCTCTGATTCAGTACCTTAGTATCTCGCCCTCTGTTTCAGCCCCTCTGTTTCAGCCCCTCTATTTCAGCCCCTCTGTTTCAGCCCCTCTGTTTCAGGCTCTCTGTTTCAGCCCGTCTGTTTCAGCCCCTCTGTTTCAGCCCCTCTGATTCAGTCCCTTAGTTTCTCGCCCTCTGTTGCAGCCCCTCTGTTTCAGCCCCTCTGATTCAGCCCCTCTGATGCAGCCCCTCTGTTTCTCGCCCTCTGTTTCAGCCCCTCTGTTTCAGCCCCTCTGATTCAGCCCCTCTGATTAAGCCCCTCTGTTTCAGCCCCTCTGTTTCATCCCCTCTGTTTCTCACCCTCTGTTTCAGCACCTCTGTTTCAGCCCCTCTGTTTCTCGCCCTCTGTTTCAGCCCCTCTGTTTCTCGCCCTCTGTTTCAGCCCCTCTGATTCAGCCCCTCTGTTTCTCGCCCTCTGTTTCAGCCCCTCTGTTTCTCGCCGTCTGTTTCAGCCCCTCTGTTTCTCGCCCTCTGTTTCAGCCCCTCTGTTTCAGCCCCTCTGTTTCAGCCCCTCTGTTTCTCGCCCTCTGTTTCAGCCCCTCTGTTTCTCGCCCTCTGTTTCAGCCTCTCTGTTTCTCGCCCTCTGTTTCAGCCCCTCTGTTTCAGCCCCTCTGATTCAGCCCCTCTGTTTCAGCCCCTCTGATTCAGCCCCTCTGTTTCAGCCCCTCTGATTCAGTACCTTAGTATCTCACCCTCTGTTTCAGCCCCTCTGTTTCAGCCCCTCTATTTCAGCCCCTCTGTTTCAGCCCCTCTGTTTCAGGCTCTCTGTTTCAGCCCGTCTGTTTCAGCCCCTCTGTTTCAGCCCCTCTGATTCAGTCCCTTAGTTTCTCGCCCTCTGTTGCAGCCCCTCTGTTTCAGCCCCTCTGATTCAGCCCCTCTGATTCAGCCCCTCTGTTTCTCGCCCTCTGTTTCAGCCCCTCTGTTTCAGCCCCTCTGATTCAGCCCCTCTGATTAAGCCCCTCTGTTTCTTGCCCTCTGTTTCATCCCCTCTGTTTCTTGCCCTCTGTTTCAGCCCCTCTGTTTCTGCACCTCTGTTTCTCGCCCTCTGTTTCAGCCCGTCTGTTTCTCGCCTTCTGTTTCAGCCCCTCTGATTCAGCCCCTCTGTTTCTCGCCCTCTGTTTCAGCCCCTCTGTTTCTCGCCCTCTGTTTCAGCCTCTCTGTTTCTCGCCCTCTGTTTCAGCCCTTCTGTTTCAGCCCCTCTGATTCAGCCCCTCTGTTTCAGCCCCTCTGATTCAGCCCCTCTGTTTCAGCCCCTCTGATTCAGTACCTTAGTATCTCGCCCTCTGTTTCAGCCCCTCTGTTTCAGCCCCTCTATTTCAGCCCCTCTGTTTCAGCCCCTCTGTTTCAGGCTCTCTGTTTCAGCCCGTCTGTTTCAGCCCCTCTGTTTCAGCCCCTCTGATTCAGTCCCTTAGTTTCTCGCCCTCTGTTGCAGCCCCTCTGTTTCAGCCCCTCTGATTCAGCCCCTCTGATTCAGCCCCTCTGTTTCTCGCCCTCTGTTTCAGCCCCTCTGTTTCAGCCCCTCTGATTCAGCCCCTCTGATTCAGCCCCTCTGTTTCTCGCCCTCTGTTTCTGCCCCTCTGTTTCAGCCCCTCTGTTTCAGCCCCTCTGTTTCGTGCCCTCTGTTTCAGCCCCTCTGTTTCAGCCCCTCTGTTTCTGCCCCTCTGTTTCCGCCCCTCTGTTTCTCGCCCTTTGTTTCAGCCCTTCTGTTTCTCGCCCTCTGTTTCAGCCCCTCTGTTTCAGCCCCTCTGTTTCAGCCCCTCTGTTTCTCGCCCTCTGTTTCAGCCCCTCTGTTTCTTGCCCTCTGTTTCAGCACCTCTGTTTCAGCCCCTCTGTTTCTCGCCCTCTGTTTCTGCCCCTCTGTTTCTCGCCCTCTGTTTCAGCCCCTCTGTTTCTCGCCTTCTGTTTCAGCCCCTCTGATTCAGCCCCTCTGTTTCAGCCCCTCTGTTTCAGCCCCTCTGATTCAGCCCCTCTGTTTCTCGCCCTCTGTTTCAGCCCCTCTGTTTCAGCCCTTCTGTTTCAGCCACTCAGTTTCAGCCCCTCTGTTTCTTGCCCTCTGTTTCAGCCCCTCTGTATATCGCCCTCTGTTTTAGCCCCTCTGTTTCTCGCCCTCTGTTTCAGCCCCTCTGTTTCGCACTCTCTGTTTCAGCCCCTCTGTTTCAGCCCCTCTGTTTCAGCCCCTCTGTTTCGTGCCCTCTGTTTCAGCCCCTCTGTTTCAGCCCCTCTGTTTCCGCCCCTCTGTTTCTCGCCCTTTGTTTCAGCCCTTCTGATTCTCGCCCTCTGTTTCAGCCCCTCCGTTTCAGCCCCTCTGTTTCAGCCCCTCTGTTTCTGCCCCTCTGTTTCCGCCCCTCTGTTTCTCGCCCTTTGTTTCAGCCCTTCTGATTCTCGCCCTCTGTTTCAGCCCCTCCGTTTCAGCCCCTCTGTTTCAGCCCCTCTGTTTCTCGCCCTCTGTTTCAGCCCCTCTGTTTCTTGCCCTCTGTTTCAGCCCCTCTGTTTCAGCCCCTCTGTTTCTCGCCCTCTGTTTCTGCCCCTCTGTTTCTCGCCCTCTGTTTCAGCCCGTCTGTTTCTCGCCTTCTGTTTCAGCCCCTCTGATTCAGCCCCTCTGTTTCAGCCCCTCTGTTTCAGCCCCTCTGATTCAGCACCTATGTTTCTCGCCCTCTGTTTCAGCCCCTCTGTTTCAGCCCTTCTGTTTCAGCCACTCAGTTTCAGCCCCTCTGTTTCTTGCCCTCTGTTTCTCGCCCTCTGTTTCAGCCCCTCTGTTTCAGCCCCTCTGATTCAGCCCCTCTGTTTCAGCCCCTCTGATTCAGTACCTTAGTATCTCGCCCTCTGTTTCAGCCCCTCTGTTTCAGCCCCTCTATTTCAGCCCCTCTGTTTCAGCCCCTCTGTTTCATGCTCTCTGTTTCAGCCCGTCTGTTTCAGCCCCTCTGTTTCAGCCCCTCTGATTCAGTCCCTTAGTTTCTCGCCCTCTGTTGCAGCCCCTCTGTTTCAGCCCCTCTGATTCAGCCCCTCTGATTCAGCCCCTCTGTTTCTCGCCCTCTGTTTCAGCCCCTCTGTTTCAGCCCCTCTGATTCAGCCCCTCTGATTCAGCCCCTCTGTTTCTCGCCCTCTGTTTCTGCCCCTCTGTTTCAGCCCCTCTGTTTCAGCCCCTCTGTTTCGTGCCCTCTGTTTCAGCCCCTCTGTTTCAGCCCCTCTGTTTCAGCCCCTCCCATTCAGCCCCTCTGTTTCAGCCCCTCTGTTTCTCGCCCTTTGTTTCAGCCCTTCTGTTTCTCGCCCTCTGTTTCAGCCCCTCTGTTTCAGCCCCTCTGTTTCAGCCCCTCTGTTTCTCGCCCTCTGTTTCAGCCCCTCTGTTTCTTGCCCTCTGTTTCAGCCCCTCTGTTTCAGCCCCTCTGTTTCTCGCCCTCTGTTTCTGCCCCTCTGTTTCTCGCCCTCTGTTTCAGCCCGTCTGTTTCTCGCCTTCTGTTTCAGCCCCTCTGATTCAGCCCCTCTGTTTCAGCCCCTCTGTTTCAGCCCCTCTGATTCAGCCCCTCTGTTTCTCGCCCTCTGTTTCAGCCCCTCTGTTTCAGCCCTTCTGTTTCAGCCACTCAGTTTCAGCCCCTCTGTTTCTTGCCCTCTGTTTCAGCCCCTCTGTTTATCGCCCTCTGTTTTAGCCCCTCTGTTTCTCGCCCTCTGTTTCAGCCCCTCTGTTTCGCACTCTCTGTTTCAGCCCCTCTGTTTCAGCCCCTCTGTTTCAGCCCCTCTGTTTCGTGCCCTCTGTTTCAGCCCCTCTGTTTCTGCCCCTCTGTTTCAGCCCCTCTGATTCAGCCCCTCTGTTTCAGCCCCTCTGTTTCCGCCCCTCTGTTTCTCGCCCTTTGTTTCAGCCCTTCTGATTCTCGCCCTCTGTTTCAACCCCTCTGTTTCAGCCCCTCTGTTTCAGCCCCTCTGTTTCTCGCCCTCTGTTTCAGCCCCTCTGTTTCTTGCCCTCTGTTTCAGCCCCTCTGTTTCAGCCACTCTGTTTCTCGCCCTCTGTTTCTGCCCCTCTGTTTCTCGCCCTCTGTTTCAGCCCGTCTGTTTCTCGCCTTCTGTTTCAGCCCCTCTGATTCAGCCCCTCTGTTTCAGGCCCTCTGTTTCAGCCCCTCTGATTCAGCCCCTCTGTTTCTCGCCCTCTGTTTCAGCCCCTCTGTTTCAGCCCTTCTGTTTCAGCCACTCAGTTTCAGCCCCTCTGTTTCTTGCCCTCTGTTTCAGCCCCTCTGTTTATCGCCCTCTGTTTTAGCCCCTCTGTTTCAGCCCCTCTGTTTCGCACTCTCTGTTTCAGCCCCTCTGTTTCAGCCCCTCTGTTTCAGCCCCTCCGATTCAGCCCCTCTGTTTCAGCCCCTCTGTTTCTGCCCCTCTGTTTCAGCCCCTCTGTTTCTCGCCATGTGTTTCAGCCCCTCTGTTTCTCGCCCTCTGTTTCAGCCCCTCTGCTTCAGCCCCTCTGTTTCAGCCCCTCTGTTTCTAGTCCTCTGTTTCAGCCCCTCTGTTTCTTGCCCTCTGTTTCAGCCCCTCTGTTTCAGCCCCACTGTTTCTCGCCATCTGTTTCTGCCCCTCTGTTTCTCGCCCTCTGTTTCAGCCCCTCTATTTCTCGCCCTCTGTTTCAGACCCTCTATTTTAGCCCCTCTGTTTCAGCCCCTTTGTTTCAGCCACTATGTTTCTCACCCTCTGTTTCAGCCCCTCTGTTTCCGCCCCTCTGTTTCAGCCCCTCTGTTTCTCGCTCTCTGTTTCAACCCCTCTGTTTCCGCCCCTCTGTTTCAGCCCCTCTGTTTCAGCCCCACTGTTTCTCGCCCTCTGTTTCAGCCCCTCTGTTTCTCGCCCTCTGTTTCAGCCACTCTGTTTCTCGCCCTCTGTTTCAGCCCCTCTGTTTCAGACCCTCTGTTTCTGGCCCTATGTTTCTCGCCCTCTGTTTCTCGCCCTCTGTTTCAGCCCCACTGTTTCTCGCCCTCTGATTCAGCCCCTCTGTATCAGCCCCTCTGTTTCAGCCCCTCTGTTTCAGCCCCTCTGTTTCAGCCCCTCTGTTTCTCGCCCTCTGTTTCAGCCCCTCTGTTTCTTGCCCTCTGTTTCAGCCCCTCTGTTTCAGCCCCTCTGTTTCTCGCCCTCTGTTTCTGCCCCACTGTTTCTCGCCCTCTGTTTCAGCCCGTCTGTTTCTCGCCTTCTGTTTCAGCCCCTCTGATTCAGCCCCTCTGTTTCAGCCCCTCTGTTTCAGCCCCTCTGATTCAGCCCCTCTGTTTCTCGCCCTCTGTTTCAGCCCCTCTGTTTCAGCCCTTCTGTTTCAGCCACTCGGTTTCAGCCCCTCTGTTTCTTGCCCTCTGTTTCAGCCCCTCTGTTTATCGCCCTCTGTTTTAGCCCCTCTGTTTCTCGTCCTCTGTTTCAGCCCCTCTGTTTCGCACTCTCTGTTTCAGCCCCTCTGTTTCAGCCCCTCTGTTTCAGCCCCTCCGATTCAGCCCCTCTGTTTCAGCCCCTCAGTTTCTGCCCCTCTGTTTCAGCCCCTCTGTTTCTAGCCCTTTGTTTCAGCCCCTCTGTTTCTCGCCCTCTGTTTCAGCCCCTCTGCTTCAGCCCCTCTGTTTCAGCCCCTCTGTTTCTCGTCCTCTGTTTCAGCCCCTCTGTTTCAGCCCCTCTGTTTCTCGCCCTCTGTTTCAGCCCCTCTGTTTCTCGGCATTTGTTTCAGCCCCTCTGATTCAGCCCCTCTGATTCTCACCCTCTGTTTCAGCCCCTCTGTTTCTCGCCCTCTTTTTCAGCCCCTCTATTTCTTGCCCTCTGTTTCAGCCCCTCTTTTTCAGCCCCTCTGTTTCTTGCCCTCTGTTTCAGCCCCTCTGTTTCAGCCCCACTGTTTCTCGCCCTCTGTTTCTGCCCCTCTGTTTCTCGCCCTCTGTTTCAGCCCCTCTATTTCTCGCCCTCTGTTTCAGCCCCACTATTTTAGCCCCACTGTTTCAGCCCCTTTGTTTCAGCCACTATGTTTCTCCCCCTCTGTTTCAGCCCCTCTGTTTCTCGCTCTCTGTTTCAGCCCTTCTGTTTCCGCCCCTCTGTTTCAGCCACTCTGTTTCTCGCCCTCTGTTTCAGCCCCTCTGTTTCAGACCCTCTGTTTCTGGCCCTATGTTTCTCGCCCTCTGTTTCTCGCCCTCTGTTTCAGCCCCTCTGTTTCTCGCCCTCTGATTCAGCCCCTCTGTATCAGCCCCTCTGTTTCAGCCCCTCTGTTTCAGCCCCTCTGTTTCAGCCCCTCTGTTTCTCGCCCTCTGTTTCAGCCCCTCTGTTTCTTGCCCTCTGTTTCAGCCCCTCTGTTTCAGCCCCTCTGTTTCTTGCCCTCTGTTTCTGCCCCACTGTTTCTCGCCCTCTGTTTCAGCCCGTCTGTTTCTCGCCTTCTGTTTCAGCCCCTCTGATTCAGCCCCTCTGTTTCAGCCCCTCTGTTTCAGCCCCTCTGATTCAGCCCCTCTGTTTCTCGCCCTCTGTTTCAGCCCCTCTGTTTCAGCCCTTCTGTTTCAGCCACTCGGTTTCAGCCCCTCTGTTTCTTGCCCTCTGTTTCAGCCCCTCTGTTTATCGCCCTCTGTTTTAGCCCCTCTGTTTCTCGTCCTCTGTTTCAGCCCCTCTGTTTCGCACTCTCTGTTTCAGCCCCTCTGTTTCAGCCCCTCTGTTTCAGCCCCTCCGATTCAGCCCCTCTGTTTCAGCCCCTCTGTTTCTGCCCCTCTGTTTCAGCCCCTCTGCTTCAGCCCCTCTGTTTCAGCCCCTCTGTTTCTCGGCATTTGTTTCAGCCCCTCTGATTCAGCCCCTCTGATTCTCACCCTCTGTTTCAGCCCCTCTGTTTCTCGCCCTCATTTTCAGCCCCTCTATTTCTTGCCCTCTGTTTCAGCCCCTCTTTTTCTGCCCCTCTGTTTCTTGCCCTCTGTTTCAGCCCCTCTGTTTCAGCCCCACTGTTTCTCGCCCTCTGTTTCTGCCCCTCTGTTTCTCGCCCTCTGTTTCAGCCCCTCTATTTCTCGCCCTCTGTTTCAGCCCCACTATTTTAGCCCCACTGTTTCAGCCCCTTTGTTTCAGCCACTATGTTTCTCCCCCTCTGTTTCTCGCTCTCTGTTTCAGCCCTTCTGTTTCCGCCCCTCTGTTTCAGCCCCTCTGTTTCTCGCTCTCTGTTTCAGCCCCTCTGTTTCTGCCCCTCTGTTTCAGCCCCTCTGTTTCAGCCCCTCTGTTTCTCGCCCTCTGTTTCAGCCCCTCTGTTTCTTGCCCTCTGTTTCAGCTACTCTGTTTCTCGCTCTCTGTTTCAGCCCCTCTGTTTCTTGCCCTCTGTTTCAGCCCCTCTGTTTCAGCCCCTCTGTTTCAGTCCCTCTGTTTCAGCCCCTCTGTTTCTCGCCCTCTGTTTCAGCCCCTCTGTTTCTCGCCCTGTGTTTCAGCCTCTCTGTTTCTCGCCCTCTGTTTCAGCCCCACTGTTTCAGCCCCTCTGTTTCAGCCCCTCTGTTTCTCGCCCTCTGTTTCAGCCCCTCTGTTTCTCGCCCTCTGTATCAGGCGCTTTGTTTCAGCCCCTTTGTTTCAGCCCCACTTTTTCAGCCCCTCTGTTTCTCGCCCTCTGTTTCTCGCCCTCTGTTTCAGCCACTCTGTTTCTCGCCCTCTGTTTCAGCCCCTCTGTTTCAGCCCATCTGATTCAGCCTGTCTGATTCAGCCCCTCGGTTTCTGGCCCTCTGTTTCAGCCACTCTGTTTCAGCCCCTCTGTTTCTTGCCCTCTGTTTCAGCCCCTCTGTTTCTCGCCCTCTGTTTCAGCCCCTCTGTTTCTTGCCCGCTGTTTCAGCCCCTCTGTTTCTCGCCGTCTGTTTCAGTACCTCTGTTTCGCGCTCTCTGTTTCAGCCCCTTTGTTTCAGTCCCTCTGTTTCTCGCCCTCTGTTTCTGCCCGTCTGTTTCTCGCCCTCTGTTTCAGCCCCTCTGTTTGTCGCCCTCTGTTTCAGCCCCTCTGTTTCTCGCCCTCTGTTTCAGCCCCTCTGTTTCTCGCCCTCTGTTTCAGTCCCTCTGTTTCGCGCTCTCTTTTTCAGCCCCTCTGTTTCAGTCCCTCTGTTTCTCGCTCTCTGTTTCTGCCCGTCTGTTTCTCGCCCTCTGTTTCAGCCCCTCTGTTTCTTGCCCTCTGTTTCTGCCCCTCTGTTTCTCGCCCTCTGTTTCAGTCCCTCTGATTCAGCATCTCTGTTTCAGACCCTCTGAATCAGCCACTCTGATTCAGCCCCTCTGTTTCTGCCCCTCTGTTACAGCCCGTCTGTTTCTCGCCCTCTGTTTCAGCCCCTCTGTTTCAGCCCCTCTGTTTCAGCCCCTCCGATTCAGCCCCTCTGTTTCAGCCCCTCTGTTTCTGCCCCTCTGTTTCAGCCCCTCTGTTTCTCGCCCTTTGTTTCAGCCCCTCTGTTTCTCGCCCTCTGTTTCAGCCCCTCTGTTTCAGCCCCTCTGTTTCAGCCCCTCTGTTTCTCGCCCTCTGTTTCAGCCCCTCTGTTTCTTGCCCTCTGTTTCAGCCCCTCTGTTTCAGCCCCTCTGTTTCAGCCCCTCTGTTTCTCGCCCTCTGTTTCTGCCCCTCTGTTTCTCGCCCTCTGTTTCAGCCCCTCTGTTTCTCGCCTTCTGTTTCAGCCCCTCTGATTCAGCCCCTCTGTTTCAGCCCCTCTGATTCAGCCCCTCTGATTCAGCCCCTCTGTTTCTCGCACTCTGTTTCAGCCCTTCTGTTTCAGCCACTCCGTTTCAGCCCCTCTGTTTCTTGCCCTCTGTTTCAGCCCGTCTGTTTCTCGCCCTCTGTTTCAGCCCCTCTGTTTCAGCCCCTCTGTTTCTCGCCCTCTGTTTTAGCCCCTCTGTTTCTCGCCCTCTGTATCAGGCGCTTTGTTTCAGCCACTTTGTTTCAGCCCCACTTTTTCAGCCCCTCTGTTTCTCGCCCTCTGTTTCTCGCCCTCTGTTTCAGCCACTCTGTTTCTCGCCCTCTGTTTCAGCCCCTCTGTTTCAGCCCATCTGATTCAGCCTGTCTGATTCAGCCCCTCTGTTTCTCGCCCTCTGTTTCAGACACTCTGTTTCAGCCCCTCTGTTTCTTGCCCGCTGTTTCAGCCCCTCTGTTTCTCGCCCTCTGTTTCAGCCCCTCTGTTTCTTGCCCGCTGTTTCAGCCCCTCTGTTTCTCGCCCTCTGTTTCAGTCCCTCTGTTTCGCGCTCTCTGTTTCAGCCCCTCTGTTTCTTGCCCGCTGTTTCAGCCCCTCTGTTTCTCGCCCTCTGTTTCAGTCCCTCTGTTTCGCGCTCTCTGTTTCAGCCCCTTTGTTTCAGCCCCTCTGTTTCTCGCCCTCTGTTTCAGCCCCTCTGATTCAGCCCCTCTGTTTCAGCCCCTCTATTTCAGCCCCTCTGTTTCAGCCCCTCTGTTTCAGGCTCTCTGTTTCAGCCCGTCTGTTTCAGCCCCTCTGTTTCAGCCCCTCTGATTCAGTCCCTTAGTTTCTCGCCCTCTGTTTCAGCCCCTCTGTTTCAGCCCCTCTGATTCAGCCCCTCTGATTCAGCCCCTCTGTTTCTCGCCCTCTGTTTCAGCCCCTCTGTTTCAGCCCCTCTGTTTCTCGCCCTCTGTTTCTGCCCCTCTGTTTCAGCCCCTCTGTTTCATCCCCTCTGTTTCTTGCCCTCTGTTTCAGCCCCTCTGTTTCAGCCCCTCTGTTTCAGCCCCTCCGATTCAGCCCCTCTGTTTCAGCCCCTCTGTTTCTGCCCCTCTGTTTCAGCCCCTCTGTTTCTCGCCCTTTGTTTCAGCCCCTCTGTTTCTCGCCCTCTGTTTCAGCCCCTCTGTTTCAGCCCCTCTGTTTCAGCCCCTCTGTTTCTCGCCCTCTGTTTCAGCCCCTCTGTTTCTTGCCCTCTGTTTCAGCCCCTCTGTTTCAGCCCCTCTGTTTCAGCCCCTCTGTTTCTCGCCCTCTGTTTCTGCCCCTCTGTTTCTCGCCCTCTGTTTCAGCCCCTCTGTTTCTCGCCTTCTGTTTCAGCCCCTCTGATTCAGCCCCTCTGTTTCAGCCCCTCTGATTCAGCCCCTCTGATTCAGCCCCTCTGTTTCTCGCACTCTGTTTCAGCCCTTCTGTTTCAGCCACTCCGTTTCAGCCCCTCTGTTTCTTGCCCTCTGTTTCAGCCCGTCTGTTTCTCGCCCTCTGTTTCAGCCCCTCTGTTTCAGCCCCTCTGTTTCTCGCCCTCTGTTTTAGCCCCTCTGTTTCTCGCCCTCTGTATCAGGCGCTTTGTTTCAGCCACTTTGTTTCAGCCCCACTTTTTCAGCCCCTCTGTTTCTCGCCCTCTGTTTCTCGCCCTCTGTTTCAGCCACTCTGTTTCTCGCCCTCTGTTTCAGCCCCTCTGTTTCAGCCCATCTGATTCAGCCTGTCTGATTCAGCCCCTCTGTTTCTCGCCCTCTGTTTCAGACACTCTGTTTCAGCCCCTCTGTTTCTTGCCCTCTGTTTCAGCCCCTCTGTTTCTCGCCCTCTGTTTCAGCCCCTCTGTTTCTTGCCCGCTGTTTCAGCCCCTCTGTTTCTCGCCCTCTGTTTCAGTCCCTCTGTTTCGCGCTCTCTGTTTCAGCCCCTTTGTTTCAGTCCCTCTGTTTCTCGCCCTCTGTTTCTGCCCGTCTGTTTCTCGCCCTCTGTTTCAGCCCCTCTGTTTCTCGCCCTCTGTTTCAGCCCCTCTGTTTCTCGCCCTCTGTTTCAGCCCCTCTGTTTCTCGCCCTCTGTTTCAGTCCCTCTGTTTCGCCCTCTGTGTTTCAGCCCCTCTGTTTCAGTCCCTCTGTTTCTCTCTCTCTGTTTCTGCCCGTCTGTTTCTCGCCCTCTGTTTCAGCCCCTCTGTTTCTTGCCCTCTGTATCTGCCCCTCTGTTTCTCGCCCTCTGTTTCCGCCCCTCTGATTCAGCCCCTCTGTTTCAGACCCTCAGAATCAGCCACTCTGATTCAGCCCCTCTGTTTCTGCCCCTCTGTTTCAGCCCCTCTGTTTCTCGCCCTCTGTTTCAGCCCCTCTGTTTCAGTCCCTCTGTTTCAGCCCCTCTGTTTCAGCCCCTCTGTTTCTCGCCCTCTGTTTCAGCCCCTCTGTTTCTCGGCATTTGTTTCAGCCCCTCTGATTCAGCCCCTCTGTTTCTCACCCTCTGTTTCAGCCCCTCTGTTTCTTGCCCGCTTTTTCAGCCCCTCTATTTCTTGCCCTCTGTTTCAGCCCCTCTGTTTCAGCCCCTCTGTTTCAGCCCCTCTGTTTCTCGCCCTCTGTTTCAGCACCTCTGTTTCTCGCCCTCTGTTTCAGCCCCTCTGTTTCTCGCCCTCTGTTTCAGCCCCTTTATTTCTCACCCTCTGTTTCAGCCCCTCTGTTTGAGCCCCACTGTTTCAGCCCCTCTGTTTCAGCCCATCTGTTTCTCGCCCTCTGTTTCAGCCCCTCTGTTTCTCGCCCTCCGTTTCAGCCCCTCTGTTTCTCGCCCTCTGTTTCAGCCCCTCTGTTTCAGACCATCTGTTTCAGTCCCTCTGATTCTCACCCTCTGTTTCTCGCCCTCTGTTTCAGCCCCTCTGTTTCTCGCCCTCTGTTTCAGCCCCTCTGTTTCTCGCCCTCTGTTTCAGCCCCTCTGTTTCAGCCCGTCTGTTTCTCGCCCTCTGTTTCTGCCCCTCTGTTTCTTGCCCTCTGTTTCAGCCCCTCTGTTTCTCGCCCTCTGTTTCAGCCTCTCTGTTTCTCGCCCTCTGTTTCAGCCCCTCTGTTTCAGCCCCTCTGATTCAGCCCCTCTATTTCAGCCACTCTGTTTCTCGCCCTCTGTTTCAGCCCCTCTGATTCAGCCCCTCTGTTTCAGCCCCTCTGATTCAGCCCCTCTGTTTCAGCCCCTCTATTTCAGCCCCTCTGTTTCAGTCCCTCTGTTTCAGGCTCTCTGTTTCAGCCCGTCTGTTTCAGCCCCTCTGTTTCAGCCCCTCTGATTCAGTCCCTTAGTTTCTCGCCCTCTGTTTCAGGCCCTCTGTTTCAGCCCCTCTGATTCAGACCCTCTGATTCAGCCCCTCTGTTTCTCGCCCTCTGTTTCAGCCCCTCTGTTTCAGCCCCTCTGTTTCTCGCCCTCTGTTTCTGCCCCTCTGTTTCAGCCCCTCTGTTTCAGCCCCTCTGTTTCTTGCCCTCTGTTTCAGCACCTCTGTTCCAGCCCCTCTGTTTCAGCCCCTCCGATTCAGCACCACTGTTTCAGCCCCTCTGTTTCTGCCCCTCTGTTTCAGCCCCTCTGTTTCTCGCCCTTTGTTTCAGCCCCTCTGTTTCTCGCCCTCTGTTTCAGCCCCTCTGTTTCAGCCCCTCTGTTTCAGCCCCTCTGTTTCTCGCCCTCTGTTTCAGCCCCTCTGTTTCTTGCCCTCTGTTTCAGCCCCTCTGTTTCAGCCCCTCTGTTTCAGCCCCTCTGTTTCTCGCCCTCTGTTTCTGCCCCTCTGTTTCTCGCCCTCTGTTTCAGCCCCTCTGTTTCTCGCCTTCTGTTTCAGCCCCTCTGATTCAGCCCCTCTGTTTCAGCTCCTCTGATTCAGCCCCTCTGATTCAGCCCCTCTGTTCTCTCGCCCTCTGTTTCAGCCCCTCTGTTTCAGCCCTTCTGTTTCAGCCACTCGGTTTCAGCCCCTCTGTTTCTTTCCCTCTGTTTCAGCCCCTCTGTTTCTCGCCCTCTGTTTCAGCCCCTCTGTTTCTCGCCGTCTGTTTCAGCCCCTCTGTTTCGGACTCTCTGTTTCAGCCCCTCTGTTTCAGCCCCTCTGTTTCTCGTCCTCTGTTTCTGCTCCTCTGTTTCTCGCCCTCTGTTTCAGCCCCTCTGTTTCTCGCCCTCTGTTTCAGCCCCTCTGATTCAGCCCCTCTTTTTCAGCCCCTCTGAATCAGCCCCTCTGTTTCAGCCCCTCTGTTTCCGCCCCTCTGTTTCTCGCCCTCTGTTTCAGCCCCTCTGTTTCTCACCCTCTGTTTCAGCACCTCTGTTTCAGCCCCTCTGTTTCTCGCCCTCTGTTTCAGCCCCTCTGTTTCTCGCCCTCTGTTTCAGCCCCTCTGATTCAGCCCCTCTGTTTCTCGCCCTCTGTTTCAGCCCCTCTGTTTCTCACCCTCTGTTTCAGCACCTCTGTTTCAGCCCCTCTGTTTCTCGCCCTCTGTTTCAGCCCCTCTGTTTCTCGCCCTCTGTTTCAGCCCCTCTGTTTCTCGCCCTCTGTTTCAGCCCCTCTGTTTCAGCCCCTCTGTTTCAGCCCCTCTGTTTCTCGCCCTCTGTTTCAGCCCCTCTGTTTCTCGCCCTCTGTTTCAGCCTCTCTGTTTCTCGCCCTCTGTTTCAGCCCCTCTGTTTCAGCCCCTCTGATTCAGCCCCTCTGTTTCAGCCCCTCTGATTCAGCCCCTCTGTTTCAGCCCCTCTGATTCAGTACCTTAGTTTCTCGCCCTCTGTTTCAGCCCCTCTGTTTCAGCCCCTCTATTTCAGCCCCTCTGTTTCAGCCCCTCTGTTTCAGGCTCTCTGTTTCAGCCCGTCTGTTTCAGACCCTCTGTTTCAGCCCCTGTGATTCAGTCCCTTAGTTTCTCGCCCTCTGTTTCAGCCCCTCTGTTTCAGCCCCTCTGATTCAGCCCCTCTGATTCAGCCCCTCTGTTTCTCGCCCTCTGTTTCAGCCCCTCTGTTTCAGCCCCTCTGATTCAGCCCCTCTGATTCAGCCCCTCTGTTTCTCGCCCTCTGTTTCTTCCCCCCTGTTTCAGCCCCTCTGTTTCAGCCCCTCTGTTTCTTGCCCTCTGTTTCAGCCCCTCTGTTTTAGCCCCTCTGTTTCAGCCCCTCTGTTTCAGTCCCTCTGTTTCAGCCCCTCTGTTTCTCGCCCTCTGTTTCAGCCCCTCTGTTTCTCGCCCTGTGTTTCAGCCTCTCTGTTTCTCGCCCTCTGTTTCAGCCCCACTGTTTCAGCCCCTCTGTTTCAGCCCCTCTGTTTCTCGCCCTCTGTTTCAGCCCCTCTGTTTCTCGCCCTCTGTATCAGGCGCTTTGTTTCAGCCCCTTTGTTTCAGCCCCACTTTTTCAGCCCCTCTGTTTCTCGCCCTCTGTTTCAGCCCCTCTGTTTCAGTCCATCTGATTCAGCCTGTCTGATTCAGCCCCTCTGTTTCTCGCCCTCTGATTCAGCCACTCTGTTTCAGCCCCTCTGTTTCTTGCCCTCTGTTTCAGCCCCTCTGTTTCTCGCCCTCTGTTTCAGCCCCTCTGTTTCTCGCCCTCTGTTTCAGCCCCTCTGTTTCTCGCCCTCTGTTTCAGTCCCTCTGTTTCACGCTCTATGTTTCAGCCCGTCTGTTTCTCGCCCTCTGTTTCAGCCCCTTTGTTTCTTGCCCTCTGTTTCTGCCCCTCTGTTTCTCGCCCTCTGTTTCCGCCCCTCTGATCCAGCCCCTCTGTTTCAGACCCTCTGAATCAGCCACTCTGATTCAGCCCCCCTGTTTCTGCCCCTCTGTTTCAGCCCCTCTGTTTCTCGCCCTCTGTTTCAGTCCCTCTGTTTCTCACCCTCTGTTTCAGCCCCTCTGTTTCAGCCCCTCTGTTTCTCGCCCTCTGTTTCAGCCCCTCTGTTTCTAGGCATTTGTTTCAGCCCCTCTGATTCAGCCCCTCTGTTTCTCACCCTCTGTTTCAGCCCCTCTGTTTCTCGCCCTCTTTTTCAGCCCCTCTATTTCTTGACCTCTGTTTCTGCCCCTCTGTTTCAGCCCCTCTGTTTCAGCCCCTCTGTTTCTCGCCCTCTGTTTCAGCCCCTCTGTTTCTCGCCCTCTGTTTCAGCCCCTCTGTTTCTCGCCCTCTGTTTCAGCCCCTTTATTTCTCACCCTCTGTTTCAGCCCCTCTGTTTCAGCCCCACTGTTTCAGCCCCTCTGTTTCAGCCCCTCTGTTTCTCGCCCTCTGTTTCAGCCCCTCTGTTTCTCGCCCTCCGTTTCAGCCCCTCTGTTTCTCGCCCTCTGTTTCAGCCCCTCTGTTTCAGACCCTCTGTTTCAGTCCCTCTGTTTCTCGCCTTCTGTTTCTCGCCCTCTGTTTCAGCCCCTCTGTTTCAGTCCCTCTGTTTCTCGGCCTCTGTTTCAGCCCCTCTGTTTCTCGCCCTTTGTTTCAGCCCCTCTGTTTCAACCCCTCTGTTTCAGCCCCTCTGTTTCAGCCCCTCTGTTTCTTGCCCTCTGTTTCAGCCCCTCTGTTTCTCGCCCTCTGTTTGAGCCTCTCTGTTTCTCGCCCTCTGTTTCAGCACCTCTGTTTCAGGCCCTCTGATTCAGCACCTCTGTTTCAGCCCCTCTGTTTCTCGCCCTCTGTTTCAGCCCATCTGATTCAGCCCCTCTGTTTCAGCCCCTCTGATTCAGCCCCTCTGTTTCAGACCCTCTATTTCAGCCCCTCTGTTTCAGCCCCTCTGTTTCAGGCTCTCTGTTTCAGCCCGTCAGTTTCAGCCCCTCTGTTTCAGCCGCTCTGATTCAGTCCCTTAGTTTCTCGCCCTCTGTTTCAGCCCCTCTGTTTCAGCCCCTCTGTTTCAGCCCCTCTGTTTCTCGCCCTCTGTTTCTGCCCCTCTGTTTCAGCCCCTCTGTTTCAGCCCCTCTGTTTCTTGCCCTCTGTTTCAGCCCCTCTGTTTCAGCCCCTCTGTTTCAGCCCCTCCGATTCAGCCCCTCTGTTTCAGCCCCTCTGTTTCTGCCCCTCTGTTTCCGCCCCTCTGTTTCTCGCCCTTTGTTTCAGCCCCTCTGTTTCTCGCCCTCTGTTTCAGCCCCTCTGTTTCAGCCCCTCTGTTTCAGCCCCTCTGTTTCTCGCCCTCTGTTTCAGCCCCTCTGTTTCTTGCCCTCTGTTTCAGCCCCTCTGTTTCAGCCCCTCTGTTTCAGCCCCTCTGTTTCTCGCCCTCTCTTTCTGCCCCTCTCTTTCTCGCCCTCTGTTTCAGCCCCTCTGTTTCTCGCCTTCTGTTTCAGCCCCTCTGATTCAGCCCCTCTGTTTCAGCCCCTCTGATTCAGCCACTCTGATTCAGCCCCTGTTTCTCGCACTCTGTTTCAGCCCCTCTGTTTCAGCCCTTCTGTTTCAGCCACTCGGTTTCAGCCCCTCTGTTTCTTGCCCTCTGTTTCAGCCCCTCTGTTTCTCGCCCTCTGTTTCAGCCCCTCTGTTTCTCGCCCTCTGTTTCAGCCCCTCTGTTTTGCACTCTCTGTTTCACCCCCTCTGATCCAGGCCCTCTGTTTCTCGCCCTCTGTTTCTGCTCCTCTGTTTCTCGCCCTCTGTTTCAGCCCCTCTGTTTCTCGCCCTCTGTTTCAGCCCCTCTGATTCAGCCCCTCTTTTTCAGCCCCTCTGAATCAGCCCCTCTGTTTCAGCCCCTCTGTTTCAGCCCCTCTGTTTCTCGCCCTCTGTTTCAGCCCCTCTGTTTCTCACCCTCTGTTTCAGCACCTCTGTTTCAGCCCCTCTGTTTCTCGCCCTCTGTTTCAGCCGCTCTGTTTCTCGCCCTCTGTTTCAGCCCCTCTGATTCAGCCCCTCTGTTTCTCGCCATCTGTTTCAGCCCCTCTGTTTCTCGCCCTCTGTTTCAGCCCCTCTGTTTCAGCCCCTCTGTTTCAGCCCCTCTATTTCAGCCCCTCTGTTTCAGCCCCTCTGTTTCTCGCCCTCTGTTTCAGCCTCTCTGTTTCTCGCCCTCTGTTTCAGCCCCTCTGTGACAACCCCTCTGATTCAGCCCCTCTGTTTCAGCCCCTCTGTTTCTCGCCCTCTGTTTCAGCCCCTCTGATTCAGTACCTTAGTATCTCGCCCTCTGTTTCAGCCCCTCTGTTTCAGCCCCTCTATTTCAGCCCCTCTGTTTCAGCCCCTCTGTTTCAGGCTCTCTGTTTCAGCCCGTCTGTTTCAGCCCCTCTGTTTCAGCCCCTCTGATTCAGTCCCTTAGTTTCTCGCCCTCTGTTGCAGCCCCTCTGTTTCAGCCCCTCTGATTCAGCCCCTCTGATGCAGCCCCTCTGTTTCTCGCCCTCTGTTTCAGCCCCTCTGTTTCAGCCCCTCTGATTCAGCCCCTCTGATTAAGCCCCTCTGTTTCAGCCCCTCTGTTTCATCCCCTCTGTTTCTCACCCTCTGTTTCAGCACCTCTGTTTCAGCCCCTCTGTTTCTCGCCCTCTGTTTCAGCCCCTCTGTTTCTCGCCCTCTGTTTCAGCCCCTCTGATTCAGCCCCTCTGTTTCTCGCCCTCTGTTTCAGCCCCTCTGTTTCTCGCCGTCTGTTTCAGCCCCTCTGTTTCTCGCCCTCTGTTTCAGCCCCTCTGTTTCAGCCCCTCTGTTTCAGCCCCTCTGTTTCTCGCCCTCTGTTTCAGCCCCTCTGTTTCTCGCCCTCTGTTTCAGCCTCTCTGTTTCTCGCCCTCTGTTTCAGCCCCTCTGTTTCAGCCCCGCTGATTCAGCCCCTCTGTTTCAGCCCCTCTGATTCAGCCCCTCTGTTTCAGCCCCTCTGATTCAGTACCTTAGTATCTCACCCTCTGTTTCAGCCCCTCTGTTTCAGCCCCTCTATTTCAGCCCCTCTGTTTCAGCCCCTCTGTTTCAGGCTCTCTGTTTCAGCCCGTCTGTTTCAGCCCCTCTGTTTCAGCCCCTCTGATTCAGTCCCTTAGTTTCTCGCCCTCTGTTGCAGCCCCTCTGTTTCAGCCCCTCTGATTCAGCCCCTCTGATTCAGCCCCTCTGTTTCTCGCCCTCTGTTTCAGCCCCTCTGTTTCAGCCCCTCTGATTCAGCCCCTCTGATTAAGCCCCTCTGTTTCTTGCCCTCTGTTTCATCCCCTCTGTTTCTTGCCCTCTGTTTCAGCCCCTCTGTTTCTGCCCCTCTGTTTCTCGCCCTCTGTTTCAGCCCGTCTGTTTCTCGCCTTCTGTTTCAGCCCCTCTGATTCAGCCCCTCTGTTTCTCGCCCTCTGTTTCAGCCCCTCTGTTTCTCGCCCTCTGTTTCAGCCTCTCTGTTTCTCGCCCTCTGTTTCAGCCCTTCTGTTTCAGCCCCTCTGATTCAGCCCCTCTGTTTCAGCCCCTCTGATTCAGCCCCTCTGTTTCAGCCCCTCTGATTCAGTACCTTAGTATCTCGCCCTCTGTTTCAGCCCCTCTGTTTCAGCCCCTCTATTTCAGCCCCTCTGTTTCAGCCCCTCTGTTTCAGGCTCTCTGTTTCAGCCCGTCTGTTTCAGCCCCTCTGTTTCAGCCCCTCTGATTCAGTCCCTTAGTTTCTCGCCCTCTGTTGCAGCCCCTCTGTTTCAGCCCCTCTGATTCAGCCCCTCTGATTCAGCCCCTCTGTTTCTCGCCCTCTGTTTCAGCCCCTCTGTTTCAGCCCCTCTGATTCAGCCCCTCTGATTCAGCCCCTCTGTTTCTCGCCCTCTGTTTCTGCCCCTCTGTTTCAGCCCCTCTGTTTCAGCCCCTCTGTTTCGTGCCCTCTGTTTCAGCCCCTCTGTTTCAGCCCCTCTGTTTCTGCCCCTCTGTTTCCGCCCCTCTGTTTCTCGCCCTTTGTTTCAGCCCTTCTGTTTCTCGCCCTCTGTTTCAGCCCCTCTGTTTCAGCCCCTCTGTTTCAGCCCCTCTGTTTCTCGCCCTCTGTTTCAGCCCCTCTGTTTCTTGCCCTCTGTTTCAGCACCTCTGTTTCAGCCCCTCTGTTTCTCGCCCTCTGTTTCTGCCCCTCTGTTTCTCGCCCTCTGTTTCAGCCCCTCTGTTTCTCGCCTTCTGTTTCAGCCCCTCTGATTCAGCCCCTCTGTTTCAGCCCCTCTGTTTCAGCCCCTCTGATTCAGCCCCTCTGTTTCTCGCCCTCTGTTTCAGCCCCTCTGTTTCAGCCCTTCTGTTTCAGCCACTCAGTTTCAGCCCCTCTGTTTCTTGCCCTCTGTTTCAGCCCCTCTGTTTATCGCCCTCTGTTTTAGCCCCTCTGTTTCTCGCCCTCTGTTTCAGCCCCTCTGTTTCGCACTCTCTGTTTCAGCCCCTCTGTTTCAGCCCCTCTGTTTCAGCCCCTCTGTTTCGTGCCCTCTGTTTCAGCCCCTCTGTTTCAGCCCCTCTGTTTCAGCCCCTCTGATTCAGCCCCTCTGTTTCAGCCCCTCTGTTTCAGCCCCTCTGTTTCTGCCCCTCTGTTTCCGCCCCTCTGTTTCTCGCCCTTTGTTTCAGCCCTTCTGATTCTCGCCCTCTGTTTCAGCCCCTCCGTTTCAGCCCCTCTGTTTCAGCCCCTCTGTTTCTCGCCCTCTGTTTCAGCCCCTCTGTTTCTTGCCCTCTGTTTCAGCCCCTCTGTTTCAGCCCCTCTGTTTCTCGCCCTCTGTTTCTGCCCCTCTGTTTCTCGCCCTCTGTTTCAGCCCGTCTGTTTCTCGCCTTCTGTTTCAGCCCCTCTGATTCAGCCCCTCTGTTTCAGGCCCTCTGTTTCAGCCCCTCTGATTCAGCCCCTCTGTTTCTCGCCCTCTGTTTCAGCCCCTCTGTTTCAGCCCTTCTGTTTCAGCCACTCAGTTTCAGCCCCTCTGTTTCTTGCCCTCTGTTTCTCGCCCTCTGTTTCAGCCCCTCTGTTTCAGCCCCTCTGATTCAGCCCCTCTGTTTCAGCCCCTCTGATTCAGTACCTTAGTATCTCGCCCTCTGTTTCAGCCCCTCTGTTTCAGCCCCTCTATTTCAGCCCCTCTGTTTCAGCCCCTCTGTTTCATGCTCTCTGTTTCAGCCCGTCTGTTTCAGCCCCTCTGTTTCAGCCCCTCTGATTCAGTCCCTTAGTTTCTCGCCCTCTGTTGCAGCCCCTCTGTTTCAGCCCCTCTGATTCAGCCCCTCTGATTCAGCCCCTCTGTTTCTCGCCCTCTGTTTCAGCCCCTCTGTTTCAGCCCCTCTGATTCAGCCCCTCTGATTCAGCCCCTCTGTTTCTCGCCCTCTGTTTCTGCCCCTCTGTTTCAGCCCCTCTGTTTCAGCCCCTCTGTTTCAGCCCCTCCCATTCAGCCCCTCTGTTTCAGCCCCTCTGTTTCTGCCCCTCTGTTTCCGCCCCTCTGTTTCTCGCCCTTTGTTTCAGCCCTTCTGTTTCTCGCCCTCTGTTTCAGCCCCTCTGTTTCAGCCCCTCTGTTTCAGCCCCTCTGTTTCTCGCCCTCTGTTTCAGCCCCTCTGTTTCTTGCCCTCTGTTTCAGCCCCTCTGTTTCAGCCCCTCTGTTTCTCGCCCTCTGTTTCTGCCCCTCTGTTTCTCGCCCTCTGTTTCAGCCCGTCTGTTTCTCGCCTTCTGTTTCAGCCCCTCTGATTCAGCCCCTCTGTTTCAGCCCCTCTGTTTCAGCCCCTCTGATTCAGCCCCTCTGTTTCTCGCCCTCTGTTTCAGCCCCTCTGTTTCAGCCCTTCTGTTTCAGCCACTCAGTTTCAGCCCCTCTGTTTCTTGCCCTCTGTTTCAGCCCCTCTGTTTATCGCCCTCTGTTTTAGCCCCTCTGTTTCTCGCCCTCTGTTTCAGCCCCTCTGTTTCGCACTCTCTGTTTCAGCCCCTCTGTTTCAGCCCCTCTGTTTCAGCCCCTCTGTTTCGTGCCCTCTGTTTCAGCCCCTCTGTTTCTGCCCCTCTGTTTCAGCCCCTCTGATTCAGCCCCTCTGTTTCAGCCCCTCTGTTTCAGCCCCTCTGTTTCTGCCCCTCTGTTTCCGCCCCTCTGTTTCTCGCCCTTTGTTTCAGCCCTTCTGATTCTCGCCCTCTGTTTCAGCCCCTCTGTTTCAGCCCCTCTGTTTCAGCCCCTCTGTTTCTCGCCCTCTGTTTCAGCCCCTCTGTTTCTTGCCCTCTGTTTCAGCCCCTCTGTTTCAGCCACTCTGTTTCTCGCCCTCTGTTTCTGCCCCTCTGTTTCTCGCCCTCTGTTTCAGCCCGTCTGTTTCTCGCCTTCTGTTTCAGCCCCTCTGATTCAGCCCCTCTGTTTCAGGCCCTCTGTTTCAGCCCCTCTGATTCAGCCCCTCTGTTTCTCGCCCTCTGTTTCAGCCCCTCTGTTTCAGCCCTTCTGTTTCAGCCACTCAGTTTCAGCCCCTCTGTTTCTTGCCCTCTGTTTCAGCCCCTCTGTTTATCGCCCTCTGTTTTAGCCCCTCTGTTTCAGCCCCTCTGTTTCGCACTCTCTGTTTCAGCCCCTCTGTTTCAGCTCCTCTGTTTCAGCCCCTCCGATTCAGCCCCTCTGTTTCAGCCCCTCTGTTTCTGCCCCTCTGTTTCAGCCCCTCTGTTTCTCGCCATGTGTTTCAGCCCCTCTGTTTCTCGCCCTCTGTTTCAGCCCCTCTGCTTCAGCCCCTCTGTTTCAGCCCCTCTGTTTCTCTTCCTCTGTTTCAGCCCCTCTGTTTCTTGCCCTCTGTTTCAGCCCCTCTGTTTCAGCCCCACTGTTTCTCGCCATCTGTTTCTGCCCCTCTGTTTCTCGCCCTCTGTTTCAGCCCCTCTCTTTCTCGCCCTCTGTTTCAGACCCTCTATTTTAGCCCCTCTGTTTCAGCCCCTTTGTTTCAGCCACTATGTTTCTCACCCTCTGTTTCAGCCCCTCTGTTTCCGCCCCTCTGTTTCAGCCCCTCTGTTTCTCGCTCTCTGTTTCAACCCCTCTGTTTCCGCCCCTCTGTTTCAGCCCCTCTGTTTCAGCCCCACTGTTTCTCGCCCTCTGTTTCAGCCCCTCTGTTTCTCGCCCTCTGTTTCAGCCACTCTGTTTCTCGCCCTCTGTTTCAGCCCCTCTGTTTCAGACCCTCTGTTTCTGGCCCTATGTTTCTCGCCCTCTGTTTCTCGCCCTCTGTTTCAGCCCCTCTGTTTCTCGCCCTCTGATTCAGCCCCTCTGTATCAGCCCCTCTGTTTCAGCCCGTCTGTTTCAGCCCCTCTGTTTCAGCCCCTCTGTTTCTCGCCCTCTGTTTCAGCCCCTCTGTTTCTTGCCCTCTGTTTCAGCCCCTCTGTTTCAGCCCCTCTGTTTCTCGCCCTCTGTTTCTGCCCCACTGTTTCTCGCCCTCTGTTTCAGCCCATCTGTTTCTCGCCTTCTGTTTCAGCCCCTCTGATTCAGCCCCTCTGTTTCAGGCCCTCTGTTTCAGCCCCTCTGATTCAGCCCCTCTGTTTCTCGCCCTCTGTTTCAGCCCCTCTGTTTCAGCCCTTCTGTTTCAGCCACTCGGTTTCAGCCCCTCTGTTTCTTGCCCTCTGTTTCAGCCCCTCTGTTTATCGCCCTCTGTTTTAGCCCCTCTGTTTCTCGCCCTCTGTTTCAGCCCCTCTGTTTCGCACTCTCTGTTTCAGCCCCTCTGTTTCAGCCCCTCTGTTTCAGCCCCTCCGATTCAGCCCCTCTGTTTCAGCCCCTCTGTTTCTGCCCCTCTGTTTCAGCCCCTCTGTTTCTAGCCCTTTGTTTCAGCCCCTCTGTTTCTCGCCCTCTGTTTCAGCCCCTCTGCTTCAGCCCCTCTGTTTCAGCCCCTCTGTTTCTCGTCCTCTGTTTCAGCCCCTCTGTTTCAGCCCCTCTGTTTCTCGCCCTCTGTTTCAGCCCCTCTGTTTCTCGGCATTTGTTTCAGCCCCTCTGATTCAGCCCCTCTGATTCTCACCCTCTGTTTCAGCCCCTCTGTTTCTCGCCCTCTTTTTCAGCCCCTCTATTTCTTGCCCTCTGTTTCAGCCCCTCTTTTTCAGCCCCTCTGTTTCTTGCCCTCTGTTTCAGCCCCTCTGTTTCAGCCCCACTGTTTCTCGCCCTCTGTTTCTGCCCCTCTGTTTCTCGCCCTCTGTTTCAGCCCCTCTATTTCTCGCCCTCTGTTTCAGCCCCACTATTTTAGCCCCACTGTTTCAGCCCCTTTGTTTCAGCCACTATGTTTCTCCCCCTCTGTTTCAGCCCCTCTGTTTCTCGCTCTCTGTTTCAGCCCTTCTGTTTCCGCCCCTCTGTTTCAGCCACTCTGTTTCTCGCCCTCTGTTTCAGCCCCTCTGTTTCAGACCCTCTGTTTCTGGCCCTATGTTTCTCGCCCTCTGTTTCTCGCCCTCTGTTTCAGCCCCTCTGTTTCTCGCCCTCTGATTCAGCCCCTCTGTATCAGCCCCTCTGTTTCAGCCCCTCTGTTTCAGCCCCTCTGTTTCAGCCCCTCTGTTTCTCGCCCTCTGTTTCAGCCCCTCTGTTTCTTGCCCTCTGTTTCAGCCCCTCTGTTTCAGCCCCTCTGTTTCTCGCCCTCTGTTTCTGCCCCACTGTTTCTCGCCCTCTGTTTCAGCCCGTCTGTTTCTCGCCTTCTGTTTCAGCCCCTCTGATTCAGCCCCTCTGTTTCAGCCCCTCTGTTTCAGCCCTTCTGTTTCAGCCACTCGGTTTCAGCCCCTCTGTTTCTTGCCCTCTGTTTCAGCCCCTCTGTTTATCGCCCTCTGTTTTAGCCCCTCTGTTTCTCGTCCTCTGTTTCAGCCCCTCTGTTTCGCACTCTCTGTTTCAGCCCCTCTGTTTCAGCCCCTCTGTTTCAGACCCTCCGATTCAGCCCCTCTGTTTCAGCCCCTCTGTTTCTGCCCCTCTGTTTCAGCCCCTCTGCTTCAGCCCCTCTGTTTCAGCCCCTCTGTTTCTCGTCCTCTGTTTCAGCCCCTCTGTTTCAGCCCCTCTGTTTCTCGCCCTCTGTTTCAGCCCCTCTGTTTCTCGGCATTTGTTTCAGCCCCTCTGATTCAGCCCCTCTGATTCTCACCCTCTGTTTCAGCCCCTCTGTTTCTCGCCCTCATTTTCAGCCCCTCTATTTCTTGCCCTCTGTTTCAGCCCCTCTTTTTCAGCCCCTCTGTTTCTTGCCCTCTGTTTCAGCCCCTCTGTTTCAGCCCCACTGTTTCTCGCCCTCTGTTTCTGCCCCTCTGTTTCTCGCCCTCTGTTTCAGCCCCTCTATTTCTCGCCCTCTGTTTCAGCCCCACTATTTTAGCCCCACTGTTTCAGCCCCTTTGTTTCAGCCACTATGTTTCTCCCCCTCTGTTTCTCGCTCTCTGTTTCAGCCCTTCTGTTTCCGCCCCTCTGTTTCAGCCCCTCTGTTTCTCGCTCTCTGTTTCAGCCCCTCTGTTTCCGCCCCTCTGTTTCAGCCCCTCTGTTTCAGCCCCTCTGTTTCTCGCCCTCTGTTTCAGCCCCTCTGTTTCTTGCCCTCTGTTTCAGCTACTCTGTTTCTCGCTCTCTGTTTCAGCCCCTCTGTTTCTTGCCCTCTGTTTCAGCCCCTCTGTTTCAGCCCCTCTGTTTCAGTCCCTCTGTTTCAGCCCCTCTGTTTCTCGCCCTCTGTTTCAGCCCCTCTGTTTCTCGCCCTGTGTTTCAGCCTCTCTGTTTCTCGCCCTCTGTTTCAGCCCCACTGTTTCAGCCCCTCTGTTTCAGCCCCTCTGTTTCTCGCCCTCTGTTTCAGCCCCTCTGTTTCTCGCCCTCTGTATCAGGCGCTTTGTTTCAGCCCCTTTGTTTCAGCCCCACTTTTTCAGCCCCTCTGTTTCTCGCCCTCTGTTTCTCGCCCTCTGTTTCAGCCACTCTGTTTCTCGCCCTCTGTTTCAGCCCCTCTGTTTCAGCCCATCTGATTCAGCCTGTCTGATTCAGCCCCTCGGTTTCTGGCCCTCTGTTTCAGCCACTCTGTTTCAGCCCCTCTGTTTCTTGCCCTCTGTTTCAGCCCCTCTGTTTCTCGCCCTCTGTTTCAGCCCCTCTGTTTCTTGCCCGCTGTTTCAGCCCCTCTGTTTCTCGCCGTCTGTTTCAGTACCTCTGTTTCGCGCTCTCTGTTTCAGCCCCTTTGTTTCAGTCCCTCTGTTTCTCGCCCTCTGTTTCTGCCCGTCTGTTTCTCGCCCTCTGTTTCAGCCCCTCTGTTTGTCGCCCTCTGTTTCAGCCCCTCTGTTTCTCGCCCTCTGTTTCAGCCCCTCTGTTTCTCGCCCTCTGTTTCAGTCCCTCTGTTTCGCGCTCTCTTTTTCAGCCCCTCTGTTTCAGTCCCTCTGTTTCTCGCTCTCTGTTTCTGCCCGTCTGTTTCTCGCCCTCTGTTTCAGCCCCTCTGTTTCTTGCCCTCTGTTTCTGCCCCTCTGTTTCTCGCCCTCTGTTTCAGTCCCTCTGATTCAGCATCTCTGTTTCAGACCCTCTGAATCAGCCACTCTGATTCAGCCCCTCTGTTTCTGCCCCTCTGTTACAGCCCGTCTGTTTCTCGCCCTCTGTTTCAGCCCCTCTGTTTCTCACCCTCTGTTTCAGACCCTCTGTTTCAGCCCCTCTGTTTCTCGCCCTCTGTTTCAGCCCCTCTGTTTCTCGGCATTTGTTTCAGCCCCTCTGATTCAGCCCCTCTGTTTCTCACCCTCTGTTTCAGCCCCTCTGTTTCTCGCCCTCTTTTTCAGCCCCTCTATTTCTTGCCCTCTGTTTCAGCCCCTCTGTTTCAGCCCCTCTGTTTCTCGCCCTCTGTTTCAGCCCCTCTGTTTCTCGCCCTCTGTTTCAGCCCCTCTGTTTCTCGCCCTCTGTTTCAGCCCCTTTATTTCTCACCCTCTGTTTCAGCCCCTCTGTTTCAGCCCCACTGTTTCAGCCCCTCTGTTTCTCGGCATTTGTTTCAGCCCCTCTGATTCAGCCCCTCTGTTTCTCACCCTCTGTTTCAGCCCCTCTGTTTCTCGCCCTCTTTTTCAGCCCCTCTATTTCTTGCCCTCTGTTTCAGCCCCTCTGTTTCAGCCCCACTGTTTCTCGCCCTCTGTTTCTGCCCCTCTGTTTCTCGCCCTCTGTTTCAGCCCCTCTATTTCTCGCCCTCTGTTTCAGCCCCACTATTTTAGCCCCACTGTTTCAGCCCCTTTGTTTCAGCCACTATGTTTCTCCCCCTCTGTTTCAGCCCCTCTGTTTCTCGCTCTCTGTTTCAGCCCTTCTGTTTCCGCCCCTCTGTTTCAGCCACTCTGTTTCTCGCCCTCTGTTTCAGCCCCTCTGTTTCAGACCCTCTGTTTCTGGCCCTATGTTTCTCGCCCTCTGTTTCTCGCCCTCTGTTTCAGCCCCTCTGTTTCTCGCCCTCTGATTCAGCCCCTCTGTATCAGCCCCTCTGTTTCAGCCCCTCTGTTTCAGCCCCTCTGTTTCAGCCCCTCTGTTTCTCGCCCTCTGTTTCAGCCCCTCTGTTTCTTGCCCTCTGTTTCAGCCCCTCTGTTTCAGCCCCTCTGTTTCTCGCCCTCTGTTTCTGCCCCACTGTTTCTCGCCCTCTGTTTCAGCCCGTCTGTTTCTCGCCTTCTGTTTCAGCCCCTCTGATTCAGCCCCTCTGTTTCAGCCCCTCTGTTTCAGCCCCTCTGATTCAGCCCCTCTGTTTCTCGCCCTCTGTTTCAGCCCCTCTGTTTCAGCCCTTCTGTTTCAGCCACTCGGTTTCAGCCCCTCTGTTTCTTGCCCTCTGTTTCAGCCCCTCTGTTTATCGCCCTCTGTTTTAGCCCCTCTGTTTCTCGTCCTCTGTTTCAGCCCCTCTGTTTCGCACTCTCTGTTTCAGCCCCTCTGTTTCAGCCCCTCTGTTTCAGCCCCTCCGATTCAGCCCCTCTGTTTCAGCCCCTCTGTTTCTGCCCCTCTGTTTCAGCCCCTCTGTTTCTAGCCCTTTGTTTCAGCCCCTCTGTTTCTCGCCCTCTGTTTCAGCCCCTCTGCTTCAGCCCCTCTGTTTCAGCCCCTCTGTTTCTCGTCCTCTGTTTCAGCCCCTCTGTTTCAGCCCCTCTGTTTCTCGCCCTCTGTTTCTCGCCCTCTGTTTCAGCCCCTCTGTTTCTCGCCCTCTGATTCAGCCCCTCTGTATCAGCCCCTCTGTTTCAGCCCCTCTGTTTCAGCCCCTCTGTTTCAGCCCCTCTGTTTCTCGCCCTCTGTTTCAGCCCCTCTGTTTCTTGCCCTCTGTTTCAGCCCCTCTGTTTCAGCCCCTCTGTTTCTCGCCCTCTGTTTCTGCCCCACTGTTTCTCGCCCTCTGTTTCAGCCCGTCTGTTTCTCGCCTTCTGTTTCAGCCCCTCTGATTCAGCCCCTCTGTTTCAGCCCCTCTGTTTCAGCCCCTCTGATTCAGCCCCTCTGTTTCTCGCCCTCTGTTTCAGCCCCTCTGTTTCAGCCCTTCTGTTTCAGCCACTCGGTTTCAGCCCCTCTGTTTCTTGCCCTCTGTTTCAGCCCCTCTGTTTATCGCCCTCTGTTTTAGCCCCTCTGTTTCTCGTCCTCTGTTTCAGCCCCTCTGTTTCGCACTCTCTGTTTCAGCCCCTCTGTTTCAGCCCCTCTGTTTCAGCCCCTCCGATTCAGCCCCTCTGTTTCAGCCCCTCTGTTTCTGCCCCTCTGTTTCAGCCCCTCTGTTTCTAGCCCTTTGTTTCAGCCCCTCTGTTTCTCGCCCTCTGTTTCAGCCCCTCTGCTTCAGCCCCTCTGTTTCAGCCCCTCTGTTTCTCGTCCTCTGTTTCAGCCCCTCTGTTTCAGCCCCTCTGTTTCTCGCCCTCTGTTTCAGCCCCTCTGTTTCTCGGCATTTGTTTCAGCCCCTCTGATTCAGCCCCTCTGATTCTCACCCTCTGTTTCAGCCCCTCTGTTTCTCGCCCTCATTTTCAGCCCCTCTATTTCTTGCCCTCTGTTTCAGCCCCTCTTTTTCAGCCCCTCTGTTTCTTGCCCTCTGTTTCAGCCCCTCTGTTTCAGCCCCACTGTTTCTCGCCCTCTGTTTCTGCCCCTCTGTTTCTCGCCCTCTGTTTCAGCCCCTCTATTTCTCGCCCTCTGTTTCAGCCCCACTATTTTAGCCCCACTGTTTCAGCCCCTTTGTTTCAGCCACTATGTTTCTCCCCCTCTGTTTCTCGCTCTCTGTTTCAGCCCTTCTGTTTCCGCCCCTCTGTTTCAGCCCCTCTGTTTCTCGCTCTCTGTTTCAGCCCCTCTGTTTCCGCCCCTCTGTTTCAGCCCCTCTGTTTCAGCCCCTCTGTTTCTCGCCCTCTGTTTCAGCCCCTCTGTTTCTTGCCCTCTGTTTCAGCTACTCTGTTTCTCGCTCTCTGTTTCAGCCCCTCTGTTTCTTGCCCTCTGTTTCAGCCCCTCTGTTTCAGCCCCTCTGTTTCAGTCCCTCTGTTTCAGCCCCTCTGTTTCTCGCCCTCTGTTTCAGCCCCTCTGTTTCTCGCCCTGTGTTTCAGCCTCTCTGTTTCTCGCCCTCTGTTTCAGCCCCACTGTTTCAGCCCCTCTGTTTCAGCCCCTCTGTTTCTCGCCCTCTGTTTCAGCCCCTCTGTTTCTCGCCCTCTGTATCAGGCGCTTTGTTTCAGCCCCTTTGTTTCAGCCCCACTTTTTCAGCCCCTCTGTTTCTCGCCCTCTGTTTCTCGCCCTCTGTTTCAGCCACTCTGTTTCTCGCCCTCTGTTTCAGCCCCTCTGTTTCAGCCCATCTGATTCAGCCTGTCTGATTCAGCCCCTCGGTTTCTGGCCCTCTGTTTCAGCCACTCTGTTTCAGCCCCTCTGTTTCTTGCCCTCTGTTTCAGCCCCTCTGTTTCTCGCCCTCTGTTTCAGCCCCTCTGTTTCTTGCCCGCTGTTTCAGCCCCTCTGTTTCTCGCCGTCTGTTTCAGTACCTCTGTTTCGCGCTCTCTGTTTCAGCCCCTTTGTTTCAGTCCCTCTGTTTCTCGCCCTCTGTTTCTGCCCGTCTGTTTCTCGCCCTCTGTTTCAGCCCCTCTGTTTGTCGCCCTCTGTTTCAGCCCCTCTGTTTCTCGCCCTCTGTTTCAGCCCCTCTGTTTCTCGCCCTCTGTTTCAGTCCCTCTGTTTCGCGCTCTCTTTTTCAGCCCCTCTGTTTCAGTCCCTCTGTTTCTCGCTCTCTGTTTCTGCCCGTCTGTTTCTCGCCCTCTGTTTCAGCCCCTCTGTTTCTTGCCCTCTGTTTCTGCCCCTCTGTTTCTCGCCCTCTGTTTCAGTCCCTCTGATTCAGCATCTCTGTTTCAGACCCTCTGAATCAGCCACTCTGATTCAGCCCCTCTGTTTCTGCCCCTCTGTTACAGCCCGTCTGTTTCTCGCCCTCTGTTTCAGCCCCTCTGTTTCTCACCCTCTGTTTCAGACCCTCTGTTTCAGCCCCTCTGTTTCTCGCCCTCTGTTTCAGCCCCTCTGTTTCTCGGCATTTGTTTCAGCCCCTCTGATTCAGCCCCTCAGTTTCTCACCCTCTGTTTCAGCCCCTCTGTTTCTCGCCCTCTTTTTCAGCCCCTCTATTTCTTGCCCTCTGTTTCAGCCCCTCTGTTTCAGCCCCTCTGTTTCTCGCCCTCTGTTTCAGCCCCTCTGTTTCTCGCCCTCTGTTTCAGCCCCTCTGTTTCTCGCCCTCTGTTTCAGCCCCTTTATTTCTCACCCTCTGTTTCAGCCCCTCTGTTTCAGCCCCACTGTTTCAGCCCCTCTGTTTCTCGGCATTTGTTTCAGCCCCTCTGATTCAGCCCCTCTGTTTCTCACCCTCTGTTTCAGCCCCTCTGTTTCTCGCCCTCTTTTTCAGCCCCTCTATTTCTTGCCCTCTGTTTCAGCCCCTCTGTTTCAGCCCCACTGTTTCTCGCCCTCTGTTTCTGCCCCTCTGTTTCTCGCCCTCTGTTTCAGCCCCTCTATTTCTCGCCCTCTGTTTCAGCCCCACTATTTTAGCCCCACTGTTTCAGCCCCTTTGTTTCAGCCACTATGTTTCTCCCCCTCTGTTTCAGCCCCTCTGTTTCTCGCTCTCTGTTTCAGCCCTTCTGTTTCCGCCCCTCTGTTTCAGCCACTCTGTTTCTCGCCCTCTGTTTCAGCCCCTCTGTTTCAGACCCTCTGTTTCTGGCCCTATGTTTCTCGCCCTCTGTTTCTCGCCCTCTGTTTCAGCCCCTCTGTTTCTCGCCCTCTGATTCAGCCCCTCTGTATCAGCCCCTCTGTTTCAGCCCCTCTGTTTCAGCCCCTCTGTTTCTCGCCCTCTGTTTCAGCCCCTCTGTTTCTTGCCCTCTGTTTCAGCCCCTCTGTTTCAGCCCCTCTGTTTCTCGCCCTCTGTTTCTGCCCCACTGTTTCTCGCCCTCTGTTTCAGCCCGTCTGTTTCTCGCCTTCTGTTTCAGCCCCTCTGATTCAGCCCCTCTGTTTCAGCCCCTCTGTTTCAGCCCCTCTGATTCAGCCCCTCTGTTTCTCGCCCTCTGTTTCAGCCCCTCTGTTTCAGCCCTTCTGTTTCAGCCACTCGGTTTCATCCCCTCTGTTTCTTGCCCTCTGTTTCAGCCCCTCTGTTTATCGCCCTCTGTTTTAGCCCCTCTGTTTCTCGTCCTCTGTTTCAGCCCCTCTGTTTCGCACTCTCTGTTTCAGCCCCTCTGTTTCAGCCCCTCTGTTTCAGCCCCTCCGATTCAGCCCCTCTGTTTCAGCCCCTCTGTTTCTGCCCCTCTGTTTCAGCCCCTCTGTTTCTAGCCCTTTGTTTCAGCCCCTCTGTTTCTCGCCCTCTGTTTCAGCCCCTCTGCTTCAGCCCCTCTGTTTCAGCCCCTCTGTTTCTCGTCCTCTGTTTCAGCCCCTCTGTTTCAGCCCCTCTGTTTCTCGCCCTCTGTTTCAGCCCCTCTGTTTCTCGGCATTTGTTTCAGCCCCTCTGATTCAGCCCCTCTGATTCTCACCCTCTGTTTCAGCCCCTCTGTTTCTCGCCCTCATTTTCAGCCCCTCTATTTCTTGCCCTCTGTTTCAGCCCCTCTTTTTCAGCCCCTCTGTTTCTTGCCCTCTGTTTCAGCCCCTCTGTTTCAGCCCCACTGTTTCTCGCCCTCTGTTTCTGCCCCTCTGTTTCTCGCACTCTGTTTCAGCACCTCTATTTCTCGCCCTCTGTTTCAGCCCCACTATTTTAGCCCCACTGTTTCAGCCCCTTTGTTTCAGCCACTATGTTTCTCCCCCTCTGTTTCTCGCTCTCTGTTTCAGCCCTTCTGTTTCCACCCCTCTGTTTCAGCCCCTCTGTTTCTCGCTCTCTGTTTCAGCCCCTCTGTTTCCGCCCCTCTGTTTCAGCCCCTCTGTTTCAGCCCCTCTGTTTCTCGCCCTCTGTTTCAGCCCCTCTGTTTCTTGCCCTCTGTTTCAGCTACTCTGTTTCTCGCTCTCTGTTTCAGCCCCTCTGTTTCTTGCCCTCTGTTTCAGCCCCTCTGTTTCAGCCCCTCTGTTTCAGTCCCTCTGTTTCAGCCCCTCTGTTTCTCGCCCTCTGTTTCAGCCCCTCTGTTTCTCGCCCTGTGTTTCAGCCTCTCTGTTTCTCGCCCTCTGTTTCAGCCCCACTGTTTCAGCCCCTCTGTTTCAGCCCCTCTGTTTCTCGCCCTCTGTTTCAGCCCCTCTGTTTCTCGCCCTCTGTATCAGGCGCTTTGTTTCAGCCCCTTTGTTTCAGCCCCACTTTTTCAGCCCCTCTGTTTCTCGCCCTCTGTTTCTCGCCCTCTGTTTCAGCCACTCTGTTTCTCGCCCTCTGTTTCAGCCCCTCTGTTTCAGCCCATCTGATTCAGCCTGTCTGATTCAGCCCCTCGGTTTCTGGCCCTCTGTTTCAGCCACTCTGTTTCAGCCCCTCTGTTTCTTGCCCTCTGTTTCAGCCCCTCTGTTTCTCGCCCTCTGTTTCAGCCCCTCTGTTTCTTGCCCGCTGTTTCAGCCCCTCTGTTTCTCGCCGTCTGTTTCAGTACCTCTGTTTCGCGCTCTCTGTTTCAGCCCCTTTGTTTCAGTCCCTCTGTTTCTCGCCCTCTGTTTCTGCCCGTCTGTTTCTCGCCCTCTGTTTCAGCCCCTCTGTTTGTCGCCCTCTGTTTCAGCCCCTCTGTTTCTCGCCCTCTGTTTCAGCCCCTCTGTTTCTCGCCCTCTGTTTCAGTCCCTCTGTTTCGCGCTCTCTTTTTCAGCCCCTCTGTTTCAGTCCCTCTGTTTCTCGCTCTCTGTTTCTGCCCGTCTGTTTCTCGCCCTCTGTTTCAGCCCCTCTGTTTCTTGCCCTCTGTTTCTGCCCCTCTGTTTCTCGCCCTCTGTTTCAGTCCCTCTGATTCAGCATCTCTGTTTCAGACCCTCTGAATCAGCCACTCTGATTCAGCCGCTCTGTTTCTGCCCCTCTGTTACAGCCCGTCTGTTTCTCGCCCTCTGTTTCAGCCCCTCTGTTTCTCACCCTCTGTTTCAGACCCTCTGTTTCAGCCCCTCTGTTTCTCGCCCTCTGTTTCAGCCCCTCTGTTTCTCGGCATTTGTTTCAGCCCCTCTGATTCAGCCCCTCTGTTTCTCACCCTCTGTTTCAGCCCCTCTGTTTCTCGCCCTCTTTTTCAGCCCCTCTATTTCTTGCCCTCTGTTCCAGCCCCTCTGTTTCAGCCCCTCTGTTTCTCGCCCTCTGTTTCAGCCCCTCTGTTTCTCGCCCTCTGTTTCAGCCCCTTTATTTCTCACCCTCTGTTTCAGCCCCTCTGTTTCAGCCCCACTGTTTCAGCCCCTCTGTTTCAGCCCCTCTGTTTCTCGCCCTCTGTTTCAGCCCCTCTGTTTCTCGCCCTCCGTTTCAGCCCCTCTGTTTCAGCCCCTCTGTTTCAGACCCTCTGTTCCAGTCCCTCTGTTTCTCGCCCTCTGTTTCTCGCCCTCTGTTTCAGCCCCTCTGTTTCTCGCCCTCTGTTTCAGCCCCTCTGTTTCTCGCCCTCTGTTTCAGCCCCTCTGTTTCAGCCCCTCTGTTTCAGCCCCTCTGTTTCAGCCCCTCTGTTTCTCGCCCTCTGTTTCAGCCCCTCTGTTTCTTGCCCTCTGTTTCAGCCCCTCTGTTTCTCGCCCTCTGTTTCAGCCTCTCTGTTTCTCGCCCTCTGTTTCAGCCCCTCTGTTTAAGCCCCTCTGATTCAGCCCCTCTGTTTCAGCCACTCTGTTTCTCGCCCTCTGTTTCAGCCCCTCTGATTCAGCCCCTCTGTTTCAGCCCCTCTGATTCAGCCCCTCTGTTTCAGCCCCTCTATTTCAGCCCCTCTGTTTCAGCCCCTCTGTTTCAGGCTCTCTGTTTCAGCCCGTCTGTTTCAGCCCCTCTGTTTCAGCCCCTCTGATTCAGTCCCTTAGTTTGTCGCCCTCTGTTTCAGCCCCACTGTTTCAGCCCCTCTGATTCAGCCCCTCTGATTCAGCCCCTCTGTTTCTCGCCCTCTGTTTCAGCCCCCTCTGTTTCAGCCCCTTTGTTTCTCGCCCTCTGTTTCTGCCCCTCCGTTTCAGCCCCTCTGTTTCAGCCCCTCTGTTTCTTGCCCTCTGTTTCAGCCCCTCTGTTTCAGCCCCTCTGTTTCAGCCCCTCCGATTCAGCCCCTCTGTTTCAGCCCCTCTGTTTCTGCCCCTCTGTTTCAGCCCCTCTGTTTCTCGCCCTCTGTTTCAGCCCCTCTGTTTCTTGCCCTCTGTTTCAGCCCCTCTGTTTCAGCCCCTCTGTTTCTCGCCCTCTGTTTCAGCCCCTCTGTTTCTCGCCCTCTGTTTCAGCCCCTCTGTTTCGCACTCTCTGTTTCAGACCCTCTGTTTCCGCCCCTCTGTTTCTCGCCCTCTGTTTCTGCTCCTCTGTTTCTCGCCCTCTGTTTCAGCCCCTCTGTTTCTCGCCCTCTGTTTCAGCCCCTCTGATTCAGCCCCTCTGTTTCAGCCCCTCTGAATCAGCCCCTCTGTTTCAGCCCCTCTGTTTCAGCCCCTCTGTTTCTCGCCCTCTGTTTCTGCCCCTCTGTTTCTCACCCTCTGTTTCAGCACCTCTGTTTCAGCCCCTCTGTTTCTCGCCCTCTGTTTCAGCCCCTCTGTGTCTCGCCCTCTGTTTCAGCCCCTCTGATTCAGCCCCTCTGTTTCTCGCCCTCTGTTTCAGCCCCTCTGTTTCTCGCCATCTGTTTCAGCCCCTCTGTTTCTCGCCCTCTGTTTCAGCCCCTCTGTTTCAGCCCCTCTGTTTCAGCCCCTTTGTTTCTCGCCCTCTGTTTCAGCCCCTCTGTTTCTCGCCCTCTGTTTCAGCCTCTCTGTTTCTCGCCCTCTGTTTCAGCCCTTCTGTTTCAGCCCCTCTGATTCAGCCCCTCTGTTTCAGCCCCTCTGATTCAGCCCCTCTGTTTCAGCCCCTCTGATTCAGTACCTTAGTTTCTCGCCCTCTGTTTCAGCCCCTGTGTTTCAGCCCCTCTATTTCAGCCCCTCTGATTCAGCCCCTCTGTTTCTCGCCCTCTGTTTCAGCCCCTCTGTATCAGCCCCTCTGATTCAGCCCCTCTGATTCAGCCCCTCTGTTTCTCGCCCTCTGTTTCTGCCCCTCTGTTTCAGCCCCTCTGTTTCAGCCCCTCTGTTTCTTGCCCTCTGTTTCAGCCCCTCTGTTTCAGCCCCTCTGTTTCAGCCCCTCCGATTCAGCCCCTCTGTTTCAGCCCCTCTGTTTCTGCCCCTCTGTTTCAGCCCCTCTGTTTCTCGCCCTTTGTTTCAGCCCCTCTGTTTCTCGCCCTCTGTTTCAGCCCCTCTGTTTCAGCCCGTCTGTTTCAGCCCCTCTGTTTCTCGCCCTCTGTTTCAGACCTTCTGTTTCTTGCCCTCTGTTTCAGCCCCTCTGTTTCAGCCACACTGTTTCTCGCCCTCTGTTTCTGCCCCTCTGTATCTCGCCCTCTGTTTCAGCCCCTCTGTTTCTCGCCTTCTGTTTCAGCCCCTCTGATTCAGCCCCTCTGTTTCAGCCCCACTGTTTCTCGCCCTCTGTTTCTGCCCCTCTGTTTCTCGCCCTCTGTTTCAGCCCCTCTGTTTCTCGCCTTCTGTTTCAGCCCCTCTGATTCAGCCCCTCTGTTTCAGCCCCTCTGTTTCAGTCCCTCTGATTCAGCCCCTCTGTTTCTCGCCCTCTATTTCAGCCCCTCTGTTTCAGCCCTTCTGTATCAGCCACTCGGTTTCAGCCCCTCTGTTTCTTGCCCTCTGTTTCAGCCCCTCTGTTTATCGCCCTCTGTTTTAGCCCCTCTGTTTCTCGCCCTCTGTTTCAGCCCCTCTGTTTCGCACTCTCTGTTTCAGCCCCTCTGTTTCAGCTCCTCTGTTTCAGCCCCTCCGATTCAGCCCCTCTGTTTCAGCCCCTCTGTTTCTGCCCCTCTGTTTCAGCCCCTCTGTTTCTCGCCCTTTGTTTCAGCCCCTCTGTTTCTCGCCCTCTGTTTCAGCCCCTCTGCTTCAGCCCCTCTGTTTCAGCCCCTCTGTTTCTCGCCCTCTGTTTCAGCCCCTCTGTTTCTTGCCCTCTGTTTCAGCCCCTCTGTTTCAGCCCCACTGTTTCTCGCCCTCTGTTTCTGCCCCTCTGTTTCTCGCCCTCTGTTTCAGCCCCTCTGTTTCTCGCCTTCTGTTTCAGCCCCTCTGATTCAGGCCCTCTCTTTCAGCCCCTGTGTTTCTCGCTTTCTTTTTCAGCCCCTCTGATTCAGGCCCTCTGTTTCAGCCCCTCTGATTCAGCCCCTCTGTTTCAGCCCCTCTGTTTCTCGCCCTCTGTTTCAGCCCCTCTGTTTCGCACTCTCTGTTTCAGACCCTCTGTTTCCGCCCCTCTGTTTCTCGCCCTCTGTTTCTGCTCCTCTGTTTCTCGCCCTCTGTTTCAGCCCCTCTGTTTCTCGCCCTCTGTTTCAGCCCCTCTGATTCAGCCCCTCTGTTTCAGCCCCTCTGAATCAGCCCCTCTGTTTCAGCCCCTCTGTTTCAGCCCCTCTGTTTCTCGCCCTCTGTTTCTGCCCCTCTGTTTCTCACCCTCTGTTTCAGCACCTCTGTTTCAGCCCCTCTGTTTCTCGCCCTCTGTTTCAGCCCCTCTGTGTCTCGCCCTCTGTTTCAGCCCCTCTGATTCAGCCCCTCTGTTTCTCGCCCTCTGTTTCAGCCCCTCTGTTTCTCGCCATCTGTTTCAGCCCCTCTGTTTCTCGCCCTCTGTTTCAGCCCCTCTGTTTCAGCCCCTCTGTTTCAGCCCCTTTGTTTCTCGCCCTCTGTTTCAGCCCCTCTGTTTCTCGCCCTCTGTTTCAGCCTCTCTGTTTCTCGCCCTCTGTTTCAGCCCCTCTGTTTCAGCCCCTCTGATTCAGCCCCTCTGTTTCAGCCCCTCTGATTCAGCCCCTCTGTTTCAGCCCCTCTGATTCAGTACCTTAGTTTCTCGCCCTCTGTTTCAGCCCCTGTGTTTCAGCCCCTCTATTTCAGCCCCTCTGATTCAGCCCCTCTGTTTCTCGCCCTCTGTTTCAGCCCCTCTGTATCAGCCCCTCTGATTCAGCCCCTCTGATTCAGCCCCTCTGTTTCTCGCCCTCTGTTTCTGCCCCTCTGTTTCAGCCCCTCTGTTTCAGCCCCTCTGTTTCTTGCCCTCTGTTTCAGCCCCTCTGTTTCAGCCCCTCTGTTTCAGCCCCTCCGATTCAGCCCCTCTGTTTCAGCCCCTCTGTTTCTGCCCCTCTGTTTCAGCCCCTCTGTTTCTCGCCCTTTGTTTCAGCCCCTCTGTTTCTCGCCCTCTGTTTCAGCCCCTCTGTTTCAGCCCGTCTGTTTCAGCCCCTCTGTTTCTCGCCCTCTGTTTCAGACCCTCTGTTTCTTGCCCTCTGTTTCAGCCCCTCTGTTTCAGCCACACTGTTTCTCGCCCTCTGTTTCTGCCCCTCTGTATCTCGCCCTCTGTTTCAGCCCCTCTGTTTCTCGCCTTCTGTTTCAGCCCCTCTGATTCAGCCCCTCTGTTTCAGCCCCACTGTTTCTCGCCCTCTGTTTCTGCCCCTCTGTTTCTCGCCCTCTGTTTCAGCCCCTCTGTTTCTCGCCTTCTGTTTCAGCCCCTCTGATTCAGCCCCTCTGTTTCAGCCCCTCTGTTTCAGTCCCTCTGATTCAGCCCCTCTGTTTCTCGCCCTCTATTTCAGCCCCTCTGTTTCAGCCCTTCTGTATCAGCCACTCGGTTTCAGCCCCTCTGTTTCTTGCCCTCTGTTTCAGCCCCTCTGTTTATCGCCCTCTGTTTTAGCCCCTCTGTTTCTCGCCCTCTGTTTCAGCCCCTCTGTTTCGCACTCTCTGTTTCAGCCCCTCTGTTTCAGCTCCTCTGTTTCAGCCCCTCCGATTCAGCCCCTCTGTTTCAGCCCCTCTGTTTCTGCCCCTCTGTTTCAGCCCCTCTGTTTCTCGCCCTTTGTTTCAGCCCCTCTGTTTCTCGCCCTCTGTTTCAGCTCCTCTGCTTCAGCCCCTCTGTTTCAGCCCCTCTGTTTCTCGCCCTCTGTTTCAGCCCCTCTGTTTCTTGCCCTCTGTTTCAGCCCCTCTGTTTCAGCCCCACTGTTTCTCGCCCTCTGTTTCTGCCCCTCTGTTTCTCGCCCTCTGTTTCAGCCCCTCTGTTTCTCGCCTTCTGTTTCAGCCCCTCTGATTCAGGCCCTCTCTTTCAGCCCCTGTGTTTCTCGCTTTCTTTTTCAGCCCCTCTGATTCAGGCCCTCTGTTTCAGCCCCTCTGATTCAGCCCCTCTGATTCAGCCCCTCTGTTTCTCGCCCTCTGTTTCAGCCCCTCTGTTTCTCGCCCTCCGTTTCAGCCCCTCTGTTTCTCGCCCTCTGTTTCAGCCCCTCTGTTTCAGACCCTCTGTTTCAGTCCCTCTGTTTCTCGCCCTCTGTTTCTCGCCCTCTGTTTCAGCCCCTCTGTTTCTCGCCCTCTGTTTCAGCCCCTCTGTTTCTCGCCCTCTGTTTCAGCCCCTCTGTTTCAGCCCCTCTGTTTCAGCCCCTCTGTTTCAGCCCGTCTGTTTCTCGCCCTCTGTTTCAGCCCCTCTGTTTCTTGCCCTCTGTTTCAGCCCCTCTGTTTCTCGCCCTCTGTTTCAGCCTCTCTGTTTCTCGCCCTCTGTTTCAGCCCCTCTGTTTCAGCCCCTCTGATTCAGCCCCTCTGTTTCAGCCCCTCTGATTCTCGCCCTCTGTTTAAGCCCCTCTGATTCAGCCCCTCTGTTTCAGCCCCTCTGATTCAGCCCCTCTGTTTTAGCCCCTCTATTTCAGCCCCTCTGTTTCAGCCCCTCTGTTTCAGGCTCTCTGTTTCAGCACGTCTGTTTCAGCCCCTCTGTTTCAGCCCCTCTGATTCAGTCCCTTAGTTTCTCGCCCTCTGTTTCAGCCCCTCTGCTTCAGCCCCTCTGATTCAGCCCATCTGATTCAGCCCCTCTGTTTCTCGCCCTCTGTTTCAGCCCCTCTGTTTTAGCCCCTCTATTTCTCGCCCTCTGTTTCTGCCCCTCTGTTTCAGCCCCTCTGTTTCAGCCCCTCTGTTTCTTGCCCTCTGTTTCAGCCCCTCTGTTTCAGCCCCTCTGAATCAGCCCCTCTGTTTCAGCCCCTCTGTTTCAGCCACTCTGTTTCTCGCCCTCTGTTTCTGCCCCTCTATTTCTCACCCTCTGTTTCAGCACCTCTGTTTCAGCCCCTCTGTTTCTCGCCCTCTGTTTCAGCTCCTCTGTGTCTCGCCCTCTGTTTCAGCCCCTCTGATTCAGCCCCTCTGTTTCTCGCCCTCTGTTTCAGCCCCTCTGTTTCTCGCCATCTGTTTCAGCCCCTTTGTTTCTCGCCCTCTGTTTCAGCCCCTCTGTTTCTCGCCCTCTGTTTCAGCCTCTCTGTTTCTCGCCCTCTGTTTCAGCCCCTCTGTTTCAGCCCCTCTTATTCAGCCCCTCTGTTTCAGCCCCTCTGATTCAGCCCCTCTGTTTCAGCCCCTCTGATTCAGTACCTTAGTTTCTCGCCCTCTGTTTCAGCCCCTCTGTTTCAGCCCCTCTATTTCAGCCCCTCTGATTCAGCCCCTCTGTTACTCGCCCTCTGTTTCAGCCCCTCTGTTTCAGCCCCTCTGATTCAGCCCCTCTGATTCAGCCCCTCTGTTTCTCGCCATCTGTTTCTGCCCCTCTGTTTCAGCCCCTCTGTTTCAGCCCCTCTGTTTCTTGCCCTCTGTTTCCGCCCCTCTGTTTCAGCCACACTGTTTCAGCCCCTCCGATTCAGCCCCTCTGTTTAAGCGCCTCTGTTTCTGCCCCTCTGTTTCCGCCCCTCTGTTTCTCGCCCTTTGTTTCAGCCCCTCTGTTTCTCGCCCTCTGTTTCAGCCCCTCTGTTTCAGCCCCTCTGTTTCAGCCCCTCTGTTTCTCGCCCTCTGTTTCAGCCCCTCTGTTTCTTGCCCTCTGTTTCAGCCCCTCTGTTTCAGCCCCTCTGTTTCTCGCCCTCTGTTTCTGCCCCTCTGTTTCTCGCCCTCTGTTTCAGCCCCTCTGTTTCTCGCCTTCTGTTTCAGCCCCTCTGATTCAGCCCCTCTGTTTCAGCCCCTCTGTTTCAGCCCCTCTGATTCAGCCCCTCTGTTTCTCGCCCTCTGTTTCAGCCCCTCTGTTTCAGCCCTTCTGTTTCAGCCACTCGGTTTCAGCCCCTCTGTTTCTTGCCCTCTGTTTCAGCCCCTCTGTTTATCGCCCTCTGTTTTAGCCCCTCTGTTTCTCGCCCTCTGTTTCAGCCCCTCTGTTTCGCACTCTCTGTTTCAGCCCCTCTGTTTCAGCCCCTCTGTTTCAGCCGCTCCGATTCAGCCCCTCTGTTTCAGCCCCTCTGTTTCTGCCCCTCTGTTTCAGCCCCTCTGTTTCTCGCCATTTGTTTCAGCCCCTCTGTTTCTCGCCCTCTGTTTCAGCCCCTCTGCTTCAGCCCCTCTGTTTCTGCCCCTCTGTTTCTCGCCCTCTGTTTCAGCCCCTCTGTTTCTTGCCCTCTGTTTCAGCCCCTCTGTTTCAGCCCCACTGTTTCTCGCCCTCTGTTTCTGCCCCTCTGTTTCTCGCCCTCTGTTTCAGCCCCTCTGTTTCTCGCCTTCTGTTTCAGCCCCTCTGATTCAGGCCCTCTCTTTCAGCCTCTGTGTTTCTCGCTTTCTGTTTCAGCCCCTCTGATTCAGGCCCTCTGTTTCAGCCCCTCTGATTCAGCCCCTCTGATTCAGCCCCTCTGTTTCTCGCCCTCTGTTTCAGCCCCTCTGTTTCTCGCCCTCCGTTTCAGCCCCTCTGTTTCTCGCCCTCTGTTTCAGCCCCTCTGTTTCAGACCCTCTGTTTCAGTCCCTCTGTTTCTCGCCCTCTGTTTTTGGCCCTCTGTTTCAGCCCCTCTGTTTCTCGCCCTCTGTTTCAGCCCCTCTGTTTCTCGCCCTCTGTTTCAGCCCCTCTGTTTCAGCCCCTCTGTTTCAGCCCCTCTGTTTCAGCCCCTCTGTTTCTCGCCCTCTCTTTCTGCCCCTCTGTTTCAGCCCCTCTTTTTCAGCCCCTCTGATTCAGCCCCTCTGTTTCTCGCCCTCTGTTTCAGCCCCTCTGTTTCAGCCCTTCTGTTTCAGCCACTCAGTTTCAGCCCCTCTGTTTCTTGCCCTCTGTTTCAGCCCCTCTGTTTATCGCCCTCTGTTTTAGCCCCTCTGTTTCTCGCCCTCTGTTTCAGCCCCTCTGTTTCGCACTCTCTGTTTCAGCCCCTCTGTTTCAGCCCCTCTGTTTCAGCCCCTCCGATTCAGCCCCTCTGTTTCAGCCCCTCTGTTTCTGCCCCTCTGTTTCAGCCCCTCTGTTTCTCGCCATCTGTTTCAGCCCCTCTGTTTCTCGCCCTCTGTTTCAGCCCCTCTGCTTCAGCCCCTCTGTTTCAGCCCCTCTGTTTCTCGTCCTCTGTTTCAGCCCCTCTGTTTCTTACCCTCTGTTTCAGCCCCTCTGTTTCAGCCCCACTGTTTCTCGCCATCTGTTTCTGCCCCTCTGTTTCTCGCCCTCTGTTTCAGCCCCTCTATTTCTCGCCCTCTGTTTCAGACCCTCTATTTTAGCCCCTCTGTTTCAGCCCCTTTGTTTCAGCCACTATGTTTCTCACCCTCTGTTTCAGCCCCTCTGTTTCCGCCCCTCTGTTTTAGCCCCTCTGTTTCTCGCTCTCTGTTTCAACCCCTCTGTTTCCGCCCCTCTGTTTCAGCCCCTCTGTTTCAGCCCCACTGTTTCTCGCCCTCTGTTTCAGCCCCTCTGTTTCTCGCCCTCTGTTTCAGCCACTCTGTTTCTCGCCCTCTGTTTCAGCCCCTCTGTTTCAGACCCTCTGTTTCTGGCCCTCTGTTTCTCGCCCTCTGTTTCTCGCCCTCTGTTTCAGCCCCTCTGTTTCTCGCCCTCTGATTCAGCCCCTCTGTATCAGCCCCTCTGTCTCAGCCCCTCTGTTTCAGCCCCTCTGTTTCAGCCCCTCTGTTTCTCGCCCACTGTTTCAGCCCCTCTGTTTCTTGCCCTCTGTTTCAGCCCCTCTGTTTCAGCCCCTCTGTTTCTCGCCCTCTGTTTCTGCCCCACTGTTTCTCGCCCTCTGTTTCAGCCCGTCTGTTTCTCGCCTTCTGTTTCAGCCCCTCTGATTCAGCCCCTCTGTTTCAGCCCCTCTGTTTCAGCCCCTCTGATTCAGCCCCTCTGTTTCTCGCCCTCTGTTTCAGCCCCTCTGTTTCAGCCCTTCTGTTTCAGCCACTCGGTTTCAGCCCCTCTGTTTCTTGCCCTCTGTTTCAGCCCCTCTGTTTATCGCCCTCTGTTTTAGCCCCTCTGTTTCTCGCCCTCTGTTTCAGCCCCTCTGTTTCGCACTCTCTGTTTCAGCCCCTCTGTTTCAGCCCCTCTGTTTCAGCCCCTCCGATTCAGCCCCTCTGTTTCAGCCCCTCTGTTTCTGCCCCTCTGTTTCAGCCCCTCTGTTTCTCGCCCTTTGTTTCAGCCCCTCTGTTTCTCGCCCTCTGTTTCAGCCCCTCTGCTTCAGCCCCTCTGTTTCAGCCCCTCTGTTTCTCGTCCTCTGTTTCAGCCCCTCTGTTTCAGCCCCTCTGTTTCTCGCCCTCTGTTTCAGCCCCTCTGTTTCTCGGCATTTGTTTCAGCCCCTCTGATTCAGCCCCTCTGATTCTCGCCCTCTGTTTCAGCCCCTCTGCTTCAGCCCCTCTGTTTCAGCCCCTCTGTTTCTCGCCCTCTGTTTCAGCCCCTCTGTTTCTTGCCCTCTGTTTCAGCCCCTCTGTTTCAGCCCCACT